>NW_022630998.1:42089245-42752210 GCF_010015895.1 Lontra canadensis
ACAGACACATGAAAAAGTGCTCCATATCACTCGGCATCAGGGAAATACAAATCAAAACCACAATGAGATACCACCTCACAGCAGTCAGAATGGCTAAAATTAACAAGTCCGGAAATGACAGATGCTGGCGAGGATGCGGAGAAAGGGGAACCCTCCTACACTGTTGGTGGGAATGCAAGCTGGAGCAACCACTCTGGAAAACAGCATCGAAGTTCCTCAAAATGTTGAAAATAGAACTACCCTATGACCCAGCAATTGCACTGCTGGGTATTTACCCTAAAGATACAAACGTAGTGATCCGAAGGGGCACGTGCACCCGAATGTTTATAGCAGCAATGTCTACAATAGCCAAACTATGGAAAGAACCTAGATGTCCATCAACAGACGAATGGATAAAGAAGATGTGGTATATATATACAATGGAATACTATGCAGCCATCAAAAGAAATGAAATCTTGCCATTTGCGACAACGTGGATGGAACTAGAGGGTATCATGCTTAGCGAAATAAGTCAATCAGAGAAAGACAACTATCATATGATCTCCCTGATATGAGGGAGAGGAGATGCAACATGGGGGGTTAATGTGGTAGGAGAAGAGTAAATGAAACAAGTTGGGATTGGGAGGGAGACAAACCATAAGTGACTCTTAATCTCACAAAACAAACTGAGGGTTGCTGGGCAGAGGGGGGTTGGGGGGGGTTATGGACATTGGGTAGGGTATGTGCTATGGTGAGTGCTGTGAAGTTTGTAAACGTGGAGATTCACAGACCTGTACCCCTGGGGCCGGAGGAACAAATATATATATATATATATATAAATATATATAAATATAAAATTTTATAAAAAAAAAAAATATAAAAAAAAAATCTGACATTTTCAAATATTCATTAAGAATTAAAACTGGTCAGTAATAAGATATTATTATTGGGCAGGCTGGGTTTGGAGCCTGGTTTAGTTTTCTCATTCTAGACATATGATGGTGATGGAAAATATCCCATCTCTATCTCACACATAAGACACAAAAAGACAAGGAAATAACTGCAAAGAGCACAGACTACATAGAACATGTTGTTAAATGGGAAAAAATACATTTATCTAAAGCTAGGCCAGGATCCTTTGTATTCTGACAGAAAAAAAGTTAAAATTCCATAGTTTCCAGAAACAGGTGTTTCTATAAAATTTGATTAAATTAAAATACTAATTTCATCTTGATTGAAGCACATTTATTTTCTTTGAACCCATTAATTATACCTAGTAATGTTCTGCAAGTTTTTTTTTTTTCCAGTAATACCTGTGTAGTTTAACTTTTATTAACCTCCACTGTATCTTAACATGGGGTGTGCTTGGCTGAGTTCAATAAAAGGCCACAATAGATATCTGAGAGTTAATTTACTTTGATGCTGGTGTAAACACCTCTAGCATTCTTCTCATACAGCTAAAACTGAAGCAGAATGAGCATCTTTCCTTCTCTTACTGCATGGGTCTTCTGACACTGGAACACACAGCTCCAGAATGTTTTACTGGAGATTGTTAAGAAAAGAAAAAGAGAGAGAATGGAGGGAGGGAAGAAAGGAAGACAGGCCATATCAGTGCAATGGTAATATAGTCCTGACTTACTGGGAGTTGGGGCAAGAAACTAAATAGCATGGTGATGGTCTTTTTAATCTTTGGATTTAACTTTTCAAATTGTTGAGGCTTTAATTGAAAATAAAAATCATGCAAACACCCATATACATGTACACACAAACACAAAGAGGACCTGAAACTAAAAACTTTAAATATAACACTGGTTTCCATGACAGCACATCCTAAGGATGGAGATTCACTTTAGCTCATCATGGAATACAAATGTTTCCAGGAATTTCATATGCATCAGCTTTAACCCTACCAAATCTTCTTTCTATCTACTTGAGTCCTAAATTTTTAAATGCCATGATGTCAGTGTCAATTCTAAAATCTAAATTTTTAATTGAGTTCTCAATGACTGCCTTTTGTGGATCCATTTTCCCCCTTAGAGATAATCTACTTTTCTTCTTTATTGCTTTTGCCTTCTACTACATGAGAGCAAAGTAACTCAGTATTTCTTTTTGGAGCACAGAATCTACCCGATGTTCTATAGAAACATCTTCGAAAGAAGTGAATAAGCTAGTGAATATTTTGGAGAGGAGGGAAAGATAGGATACATCTTAACTTAGGAGCTACGAATGAAGATTGCATTTTTTGACTGTCCTTAACAATATGACACCTCTCAGGAATACATTTCTTTCATTACAGAGTTGCCTGAAGATTTTAATAGTTTGTGTATGTGTGGAAGGGAGAGATTGAAATGTACCTCTTCTCAGGAAAATTTTCAAAGACATAAATGCCTCTTTTCTGAAATATCACTGCATCCAGATGCCTCTATTCACCCTATCTTTAGCAAAGCTTTCTGTCTCCCAAATGAAAAACATCTGCACTGCTACATACATGGAGTTTCAGTCACTCTGTAACCCTAGGGGACCTAGTCTGCCTTAACTGTCCATCTATTTCCCTCCCAAGATAATTTTTTGGCTCTTTATAATAAACTCTTTTTTATACAAACTAAATGCTGTACTATAAGATCCTTAAGTAGCTATGATATTATTAAACTAAATCCCTTATGCACCACAGGGAGAAAAGGACTATTAATATATTAAAAAAAAACCTGGGAAAAGAAGCTGTGGACATGTGGAGGTAGAGGTCGGGCTACTTGGGCTCTCCCTGACCCACACTCTATTTGTTAACGAAATGGTGAATCTACTCCAAGAATCAAGTCTAAGCCCACATTCTTGGACAAAGAAAAAGTAAAAACAATTTTACATAATTCCAATGTTTGCTCATAGAAATGACAATTCTATAGCTAAATGCCATTTAAAAGAAAAGAAATGGAGATAACTCATGGAAATAGGAAAAAAGGCATGCACTACTTAGAGAACCCTATCCCCCTGGAGATTTCCAATTTTTTTGTTTCTAAAGAACACTCAGTGAGATTCTGCTACTGGGAACTTGAATTCCTCTAAACAAACACCTCTTTTGCTTCTTTTCTGGGGACATCTTTCTATGCTAATTCATGAAATCCCATTAAAAATCCCCAATGTACACCAATAAATAAGTTTAGTAAGGTTGCAAGATATGAGGTAAAGACACAAATTGTATTTCTATATACAAGCAGTGAAAAGACAGAAACCAAAATCCAGATACATTACCATTTGCAATAGAACCAACATAAAAAAAAAAAAAACACCTTAAATATGAAAGTTAAAAAACATGTACAGGGTCTGTATATTCAAAACCATAAATACTGAGGAAAGAAATCATAACGGAAGACCTAAGTAAATGGGAAGGCATACCATGTTCATGAATTAGAAATCTTAACATAATAAATACATACACTTTCCCCAAAGTGATCTTTGGATTTAACGCAATTCCTATCAAAATCCCAACAAGATTTTATGTAGATTTGGATAAGATGATTCTAAAATTTATATAAATGGCAAAGAAACTAGAATAGCCAAAAACAATTCTGAAAAATAAGAACAAAGTTGTAGAAATGCCATATATTAAGGCTTGTTATAAAGCTATAATAATCAAAGAAATATGGAATTGGTGAAGGGTTAAACACATAGGTCAATGGAAAAGAATAAGAGAGTCTAAGAATAGATTCACACAAGAATGACCATTTGATTTTGACAAAGATATAAAGCAATTCAATGGATAAAGAATAGCTTTCTTTTTTTTTTAAGATTTTATTTATTTATTTGACAGAGAGAGAAAGAAAGACCACAAGCAGGCAGAGAGGCAGGTAGAGAGAAAGTAGGGGAAGCAGGCTCCCCATTGAGCAGAGAGCCTGATGTGGGGCTCGATCCCACAAACCTGAGATCACGACCTGAGCCAAAGGCAGAGACCCAACCCAATGAGCCACCTAGGCGCCCCAAGAATAGCTTTCTTAAAAAATATCTGAGCCATTGGTTACCCACTAGAAAAAGTTGAACCTAGATCTAAACCTCATACCTTATACATAGATTAACTTAAAATGCACATGGATGTAATTTGTAAAACTATAGCATTTCTAGAAAAACACAGGAAAAATCATCTTGACCTGTGGTTAGACAGAGAATTCTTAGAAATAACACCAAAAGCACAGCCCATAGGAATGGAAATTGGTAAGACTTTATCAAAATTAAAATCTATTGCTCTGCCAAAGACACTGTTAAGAGAATAAGAAGATAAGCTGTAAAGACTGGTATAAGATTATGCAAATCGCCTACCTGACAAAGGACTTGTATCTAGAATATAAAGAATTTTCAAAATCCAACAATAAGAAAACAAACAACCAAATTTTAAAATGAGCCAAGGACCAAAAAATATATAAAGCTGGCTATAAAGCACATGGGCAGAGGAGCAACATCACTAGGCATTGGGAAATGCAAATTAAAATCACAGTGAGATACTACTACACATTTGTTAGAATGACTAAAATAAAAGATACCTATAAGACCAAGTACTAGCAAGATTCATGACAACTGCAACTCTCAGACACTGCTCATATATATTGATATACCCACTCTGGGAAAGAGTCTGGCAGTTAAACATACACTTGGTATATATACAACATAGCAATCCTACATCCAGGTATTTAGGGAGAAGTGAGTGGGGGGAAATCGGAGGGGGAGACAAACCATGAGAGACTGTGGACTCTGAGAAACAAACTGAGGGGTTTGGAGGGGGTGTGGGGGAGGGGGTTGGGTGAGCCTGGTGGTGGGTGTTACGGAGGGCATGTATTGTATGGAGCACTGGGTGTGGTACATAAACAATGAATTTTGGAACACTGAAAAAAAATAAAATTAAAAAAAAATTTAAAAAAGAACACTATGATGACACAAAAACATGCACATGATTGATCATAGCAGCTTTATATGTGACAGCAAAAACTGGAAACTCTTCTCTTCAACAAGAGAAGGGATATAAAATGTAATACATCTATAAAATGGAATACTATTCACAAAAAAGAGAATGACCTGCTGACATATACAATAAAATGGATAATAATAAAATGGATAATATGGGCCAGCAGTTGCTAGGAGTCTTGGTTGGAGCAGGGGGGATGGTGTCATAAAACAAGGATGATATTGGGGATATTTTTGTTGGTTGATGGAACTGTTCTGTATTCTCATTACAGTGGTGACTACATAAATCTACACAAATGTTAAAATCAACAATACTGCACACCAGAAATGTCAGTTTTACTGTATGCTAAATTTAAAAATAAATATTAAACCCTACATTTGGTATTGCAAATTCAGAAATCATTTCAGCCATCCCTGGAACCTACCATGTTGCCCCTATTATTCAAAATCTAAGTTGTAAATCTAAAATTCAAGATGGAGAAAAGAGCTCCCTTCCACAGGGTGTGTTGAATGGGGTGAATTCTCAGCACCATGTCCCACAGTAGCTGCAACTACTATGTAAAGGACTGTTTCCAGGTATTGCTTCATTCTCGGGCAGTACTTGGGCCAACTGCCATAATGGCTACACCAGAGATAATATAAGAAGACTGGAAGAAGAGAGAAGCAGCCAATTTAGAGGCTTAAATATTTATAGGCTTAAATATTCCTTAAGGCAAGAGTGGAAGGATTGCCATGGTTGTAAAGATGTTAAAAGAAAAGAAAGAAACAGAATATTCCCTTGCTCTGAAGTCTTCATAAAATCTTACATATACACAATCCCAGCTCAGTTTTCTAGACGTTTCTAACACCTCAACGTCACCCTTGTCTTTCTTTGATTGTTACCTCTTATAAACCTTTCCTTTGTACATATTTTGTCTGCTTTTATGGAAAAGAGATAGGTGCTAAACCAATATCAGCTTTATTTCAAAATAATGCCCAGGGATATGTCCTGGGTTTCCTATATGCTCAATTTCCTTTACCGCACTTTCCACTCACGTGGTCCTACATAATCATTTCTTGGTGGTTTTTGCTTTTAAGTTTTAGTTTGGAAGTTCCTGAAATATCTACAGATTTAAATCAGATTAAATAACTTCAGGGATGGTGTTATTGCTAAGTATGCTGTATTAAATTCAAATTTCTCTATCAAAATGCTCAGTTAATCAGAATATGCATTTGACTATAAGTCAATCTCATAGGATATTAAAAAAAAAAAACAAAACCTTCACAAAATGAGAAAAGCCCACTGGTGCTCAACCATAAGGAATATTTAGTGAAATCATCATTACTTGGTCAGCCAATAATTGAAAAATATTTTAATGGGTATTTATGAACCAAAAAAAAGGAAGGCTGATGTGCCGCAGTTCTTTACCTTAAGGTCCTATATTTTGTTTCATTCCTCAAAGGGCGTTTTACAACCTTCTAGGAAAAAGACTTAAATGGCTAGTATTCCCAATCACCTGCTATTTATCACCCCAATTTCTCTGAAGAGCCTACATAATGAATGTTCTTTATATTTTATCTTCTGAAAATTAAAAAATATGTCTTGACTCATTAGATAGTAACTGTTACTTTTTTAAAATGTGATTTATTTTCCAGTACTTTGTAGGTAGAAAGCAATTATTAAGTAATTGTTGAATGAATCGATGAAAGAAAGAATGCAAGAACCAACTCCTGTGAACAGAAGCAATGTAACAATTCTACCCAGTTATGCCATGGGAAGATGCTAATGAGAAACAGCCTTTCACAGTGCTAAGGGTATATACACACACCCACCATCTTCAATACTTCTCTGGGATGAAAAGATGAAGCTATGTTCACTGAGCCCTCTCATCACAAATAATAATAATAATTATTATTATTACCACCATTATTTGTGGCCTGTATCTTATTTCCCCACCTAATTAAAGCATTCCTTCTGAAAACCAACACTAAGTTAAAGATGCTTCAAATATTAGATGTGTGTGGCATGCAGAAACATTCTGGCCCAAGCAAACCGGAGCCTCTTCTTCAGAGCGATGTGAGCACTGGCCTTGGCTGTACCTAATTTAGACATCAAAACTTGTCCATTTGTACTACGCTATTTACCCATTACACTCATTCAATTTTCCCACATACCTTGCCCAATTATCTACCAATTTAATCCATTTAAGCTATCTCAACTATAGTAAATATGTTCCCCTTTAGCATTTACTAGCACTTGGGCTGGCTTTTCAAGGGCCTCTAACAGGCTTTATGATTCATTTATTTTTCTTCTTCCTGTTCAATTTTATACTTATGACTCATCACAAAATGGATGCTACTGCTGTACACAAATGAACTGGCAAGAACCTAACTACACAATTGGCCATTTAGTCCTGAAACTAAATGAAACAGAATAATGACTACAAAATTGATCCGGACCGCAGGGCAGAAACCATACTTAAACTTCATCCAGCATAGACCACCTGCCACAGAGCTATGTCTGGATGCCATTTACTGTCCTTTCCATTATTGCCGATAATAGCAGTGCTTTCAAATGGAACATTCCTCCTGCTGCAGATCAAAAGGATTTAGAAAAATATCCCATCATCTTATTTGAGGGATGAATAAAGTAATAATTCAGTTTCCTCAGGTTTGCTGTAACCTTGGCAGCTAATGCTAATTACTATCTCTAGCCATTGGGCACTAGTGAAACTACAACTTCTGAATTAAAATAAACAGCATTTGTCTATTTTTTGGTAAGAGAATCAACCCATTTTGACTTCTGTCAAGAGGCCCCATGTGGCTCATGGGACTCACAGACACTT
The DNA here is from genome assembly GCF_010015895.1 of Lontra canadensis. Taxonomy (NCBI): domain Eukaryota; kingdom Metazoa; phylum Chordata; class Mammalia; order Carnivora; family Mustelidae; genus Lontra; species Lontra canadensis. Next base: position 42,096,997 of record NW_022630998.1, read on the forward strand.
GTCTCAGGTACTTTAAAGCACCTGAACTTTCTCCTTTAACATTAACATCTTGGCATAAAGATCCTGAAGGCTGATTTGTAATGTTTACCTTTGCCTCACCCACAAACTCCCACACACCATCTCTCCATTAGGGAGGCTTTTCTGCCTCCATGTGTTTCTTTGCACTTCATGAAAGCTATTTGTTTTGCATGCCGAAAAAAGATCTCAATAACTACAGAAGAGAAGCCCAAACGGGACCTTAAGAACCCCCGTGTCGGCAGCTAATAGTATTCTGTGGTAGAAAGGAGATCAGTTGCTATAACCAAAAAGCTGATCATGGGGATTATCGAATTCATAAGAACTTCATAAGAAAACAAATTCTTGGGAAACATAGTTATTTATTTGGCAGCCTTATTGAAAGAGTCTTTCTTCGATATGGACAATTTTGGAGGTCAAAGGTTTTCTGTGCCTGATGGGTGAATTGACAGTTTCCCGCCAATGAATTTAAAAAGAAGAGAAAAGAAAAACATAATCACCTAGTTGACAGCAGCCATATCTGCCTTCAAGAGCCTGAGATTACTAAGAAATGGATCATGGCAAAGATAGCTGATTAACCATGTGGCTTGCATTTCCCCCACTTCCTCACTTACAGAATCTGACTGCTCTCAGGGAGGCAGTATGCCTAGCTAACTGTGTATTTCCTACTCTATCTACAACTAATAATGATTAGTGAGACTAAGTAGACGTAATTGGGTAGGGCTTCTGAGAAAGCTCTTTTAAGGGAGCTGATACTCCAGAGGGGCTTTGGGCAATCCTCTCCACCACTACACACCCCATCTTTCTGACTGGAATAGGAACATGATGGACAGGGCGTTCTGGCTGTATTTTGGACCATTCTGAAGGGGAATGAAAGGTGTGAAAGATGATGAGGCAGAAAGAAGAGGATCCTGGGTCCCTGATAACGATGGCCCTGATTTGCCAGCCCTGGACATCCTACAGCTCATAGGACAAATAAGAAAAGGAAACCTGTGTCTTTTTATTTTTTTTTAAGATTTTATTTATTTATTTGACAGAGAAAGAGACCACAAGTAGGCAGAAAGGCATGCAGAGAGAGGGGGAAGCAGGCTCCCTGCTGAGCAGAGAGCCCGATGCGGGGCTTGATCCCAGGACCCTGAGATCATGACCTGAGTCGAAGGCAGAGGCTTGACCCATGAGTCACCCAGGCACCCACTGTGTCTTTTTAATGTCAGTTATTTGGATTTCCTGTTCCAGGATTCTGCCAAGCCTAATACTAATAAACTCATCAAGCAATCATCTAAGTTTATGGAGCACTATCTGCGAACTAACGTTCAGTGAGGTGCTTACATTTATTTATAGAGCAGACATTGAGGATGTTATCCTTGCCCCCTCATTTAAAACTTAGGGAAGTAAGATTGACCAACATTGAGCATGATGAAATTTCAAAATTTATGTCAGAAATGCATATGAACTCACCATAACACTCTGTACTTCTGTTATAATGCCTCTTTCCATAGGATTTTTTTTCCTTCTTTTTCCTTCCTTTCCTCCTATTAAGACTAAATAATGTTAAGGGGTGCCTGGGTGGCTTAGTCATTAAACATCTGCCTTCTGCTCAGGTCATGATCCCAGGAACCTGAGATCAAAACCCACAGCCCCTTCCCTGCTCAGCAGGAAGCCTGCTTCTCCCTCTCCCACTCCCCCTGCTTGTGTTCCCTTTCTCAATCTCTCCCCCTCTCTCTCTGTCAAATAAATAAATAAAATCTTAAAAAATTTTTAAAAAGACTGAATTTAATACTTGAAAGAAATGCTGCTTCTAATTCATAAACTGAGTCATCAATAAGAACATTGCAATGGTGACACATGATAATGATGAATGTGAGCTTTCCCAGCACTCTGCTTACTTCTCACAGCTAGAGATGATTCTAGGTTGGCCTACCCTGTGTCTTGTCCACCTCTCAAATTCAAGAAGCTCCTATTTAACCACATACGTGCACAGACTTGTTAAATTAATTAAACAAGGAGATTAGTACACCAACATGCCATTAATGCCCAGACAGCCTATAGGAGCAATACAAAATCCAAGCCACTAGTGCCTCAACATTAGGAACTCAAAACCTGAGGACAACCAATCACAGGCTGCCATCGAGGCTTTAAGCTACAGCCGATCACCAGCTTACTTACTTATTTCTACTGCTTCCTTATGGAAGTCCCTCCCAGTTCCTGCCCTTAGCCCTTCTACCCATTTTCAGTTTGGCGCTACCTACTTTGAAGAAATGTACTCAAATAAACACTTAAAATTTTTAATGTGCTTCGGTTTGTTTTTTTAAGACTTTTGCAACAGAGGATGAAAAATAAAGGAAAGAATAGTAGTTCAGTAAGGTGAGGGACACACAGTGGCCAAGGCTGGAGAAATGTTCTCTTCTTAATGTTCCAGTGGCTTTTTCCAAAGGTTTAAAATCCCAATTCCCTCCATCAACTTGTAAGTTGATTTAAATTTTTCATAAACTGCAGACTATTTTCCCAAGTGGTGTTCCCATATTATGGTACCAGTGGCAATGAATGAGGGACCCCCTTGGTACTGCCAGTTTGGTTTGTAGCCATTCTGCTGATAAACAGTGGTATCTCACAATGGTTTTAATTTACATTTTTCTGATGACTAATAACAGTATCTTTTCACATCTAATTGGCCATTTGTAGACTTTATTTTGTAAAATATTCAAACTTTTGACCATTTTTAGTAGATTTGCTTAACTTACTATTGAATTATAAGTGTCTGACATAGTAAGCCTATCTTGTGAACTTTTTACTTCATGTATTTAAATTTTTCAGTTCTGGAAGTTCCACATAGTTCTTTTTTACATATCTTCCATTTTTCATGTTTTGTGTTTACTTTAACTTATGAAATATTTACAAGAGACTTTAAAAGTCTCGTAAAGTTTTTGTCTGCTAATTCCATCTTCTCTTTCATTTCTGGGTCTATTTACTATGTCTGAATTTTCTCTTGGTTACTGGTTACATGTTTGCACCTCTTCTGATCTCTAACAACTTTGAAATGGATGCTGCATTGTGAGTTCCATGTTGCTGAGTATCTAAATTATGCTGTCTTCCTTTAAAGAAGGTTGTCTTTATATATATATATATACATATATATATATTTTTTTTTTTTTTAACTTATTTATTTGACACAGAGAGAGAGAGAGAGAGATCACAAGTAGGCAGCGAGGCAGGCGGGGGAGGCAGGCTCCCTGCTGAGCAGAGAGCCCGATGTGGGGCTCAGTCCCAGGACCCTGAGATCATGACCAGAGCTGAAGGCAGAGGCTTAACCCACTGAGCCACCCAGGTGCCCCAAGAATGTTGTCTTTCAAAGAATGTTGTCTTTCAATTTATCGGGCAGTTAAATTGAGAGGATCAACTTGGTCTTTCAAAGGTTTGTATCTGCCTTTGTAAGGGCAGATCTAATTTGGCCACCCCTATGATGTTTGACCTTTTAGGCGTCTCTACCGAATGATGTTTGTGTCCACTGAGTCTCTCCACTCTCTCCACTCCAGTCTCTCCACTCCACTCTGCCTGGTAAAAACTAAAATATTGCCCAGCCCCACATGATGATCTCTCAAAACTGTTTCATTTATAGATTCTGCATCATCCTGTGTCCTCCTGCAGTTTCACCCTGTACATACACAGTTTAGTTTGCATTTTAAAACTCAAGAGTCAGCCCCTTCCCACCCTTCTTACCCGCCAGCCCTAAGCAGGGTTTTGGAGTTCTTCCTCTGAGACATTTCCTCTATTCTGATACTCTGCCCCCACCACTTCGGGCTGCCTCCATTTCTATGAACTCTGATCTCTTCCACATCAGTTCAGTAAAACCACTGGATGCTCTACTTGAGTCTGCTCTCTCTGGGACAGGGTCGATTGAAGACCTACAAGCAGAAAGCTGGGTCAGTCACAGGTTCATCTTGTCTGGTTTTCTTCTCTGAGGAGACACAATCCTGTCTGCCTATTGTCTGATATCTGAAACCAGCTGCTTTGTATTTTTTTCGATTCCTACCTACTTATAGCTGAAGAAAAGTCTACTACTAGTTACTTTGCCATGCCCAGAAGCACACTATCCTAGATGATTATTTCTGTGTGTGGCTATGTAATGGAAGGGGCTCTGAGAAGAGAGACACCGGAGCAATTGTCTGTGAGGGTGCAAGAAAACAAAGAATGTGAAGATGAGCTGGTAAATACATGCTCCCTTCAAATAAAAGACTTTCCTAGACTGTGTACATTTGTCTGTGACATCGTGTGGAATCAACCATGTGCATGGTGACTTTATAAGCATTATATAATAATGGCAATAAACATTCAAGTATAAGAAGAGTGAGATACTAACTATTTTGGAGACCAGAAATGAAAAAGAGAAATGGACTGGGGGAAAAAGAAAGGGGTATTAATGTAGAGGTTAGCCTTGAACTGAACCCTGAAAAAGTGATGGGACTGTTAGAAGCTCATAAGTGGTGAACAGGAAGGTAACTTGCAAGTCTTCCAGCTGTTTCCAACAGGAAAATGTATCAAGGCCTAACTCAAAAAGGTGCTTGAATCTGCTCAGGTTAAGTAGTTAAGTTCCTTATGGCTGCTTGGTCTCCATTGCCTCCCTAGTGGCATTGCATACCACCCACTTTATGAGATACCTGTTAAAGTTCTTTGAAAACAGTAACACCAATAATTATCAATATTGTTATTAATGTGTCTATATGGGCTGGGGGTCACATAGTATTCCTCCCCAAATACTCAGTAACTATTATCAGAACAACTCTGTTACTGAAATGAGCAGAATCCAACCTATAAAGGCAGGAAGTATCACATGTTTTAAACATAACATTTACCCAAATTAAACACTGCCTGACCAACCTAAGGATGATATCCAATGATACCACTTTATATTTAGATCTGCTATTTTAATAAGACACCAACAGGTTTAGCAGATGTTGCAAGGAACAAGTAAATATGTTGCAGGCAATAAATCTGCAAAGAGACACTTAGGATAGCACTAAAAAAATGTGCTCCATTCTTTCCAATGAGCACAACAGGTAATACTTTATGACTAATTACAGATGCATACAAATACTCATGATCTATTAGAAGAAGTGTTTCCATGTGATATTACTTCACTTGCAAAGACCTTACACATATTGTGCATTAGTATATAATTAAGAGAACATTTAGGCATTGTGAATATTCTGTATTTTACTCATCAGATGGTTATGTGACTTGGTGAAAAAATCACCACCTCTTCTGGCCACAGCTGGGTCACAAATTGAATGTACTAGCTTGAGGATATCATTTAATACCTCTCTAGGCCTGAGTTTCTCCATTCCAAATTGAATTATTATCTAAACTACCAAACAACGTGGTGGAATGAAGAAAGAACAGAAAGTTGTTCTGACAAAGCAAATATTCTACATACATTTAAACAAAAATACTTTTTATACTATGAAGTTACTGCTGCACAAATTTCCTCCTTGGACACTAGAACGAAAAACTAAAGATGAAAACAGAAGCTATTCTGACATTAATTCTTTGTATTTTTAAGATAAACAAGAGTCATCAATCATTCTCCTTTTTATCCTTTCCTCTAGCAAAATAAAAATCCTTATGGCTTATAAGAAAGCAATAAAATTATGCAGAGAAGCTGCACTTAGCAAGATAATTTAGTCCAACATTAAAGATCAGGACTATAAAAACACATGCCTAAAGAAAGATATTCATTGCAAAATATAAAAGATCCATTCCTTACACCAAGGAAATATCTGGACAAATTTTGTTCACATTCTTAGTTCATCAAACAACCACTATTTTGCCTTAATTCTTCAAAGTGGCTAAGCCAATCTTTCCAAAGAGATGATTTCCCTAATAGTTATAAGGTAAAGTAATAATTAATTGCATTCAGGTAGAAACAGTTAATGTATTATATATTACTTTGTGCTAATAAATGGAAACAGGTTATTCACTTTGAGTAATATCACTGTTGTTTGGATGGCATATAACAGGTTCTCAATAAAGAATGGTAGAATAAATAACTGCATAGTGGTAGAAATTTCTTATAAGATTAGTTATAGAAAAGTGAGTAAATCTAAGAAATTTATAACGCGTTGGTAAAATATGCAACTTATTTAAAAAATTATTTTCAGGTACTCCAACATACTGACTATTTCAGCCCCATACAGTAATTTTCTCTATTCTCAGCTACCAAAAACTGAAAGAGGGAAGTAAGACTCATTCTCTAATGTCCAATTTAAGCCTAAGAATTAACTCACAAAATAAGGAAACAACTTGTATATTGAGACCAAGGGTCCCAAGATCATTTTTCTATGGTCTCACAGATAGTTACTTTAAACACAATCCTGAACTTCAAATACTGTTAGTGCTGGGCTGAGTCAATATGTATATTAACCTTCTCCATCCTACTCACAGGACTCCCAGCCTTAAGTACTCTTTCTCTGAGGCATAACTATTCTGCTTGGGTATTCATTTTCACACTGTCCTTAAAACAGTACCTTAAACAATGCCTTAAAACGTTACGCCTAAATAAAATCAAGCCTATACCAGCAAGGTGCATTCTCAGGTCATATTAAAAAGGCATCCTCTGATGCCAAATGGAGCCATAAGGAAGCACTGGGCCCAGCTAATTATGGGCTGGCATCCATCTGAAGAGAGGTTGGGGCAGTTACCCAGCCACTCAGCTGTGAGCACTGTCATCTACATTACCACAAACCAGCCACTTCTCTTTGTGTTTTAGTCTCCATGGCGGCAAGATAGAATCTATAATAATGAGTTCAGTGTCAGAATTATTCATAATAAAGAAAAAAAAAAACAGTCTACCAAGCGCTTTGAGCTCCTGGGAAACTGTGTAAACACAGTTTATCATTTGTATTCTGAGACCTTGTCCTTGTTGGAATCATGTGGTCCCTACTGCCATGTTGCCTGTGCATTCTTTCCACATGGGCAGCTTTTTCTGTTTGATGTTTGGACGTGCCAGTCCAAGGTTTCACAATTTCCAGCCAAACTTTTTTTTTTTTTTGGTTTAAAAGAAAATTTTCCTATGCCCATAATCATACATTTTTCCTTTTTTTGAAAACTACAACAACAAAAAGAACAGTAAAAACAAAACAAGGTTCTTGCTTGTTGTTTCAATACTAGCTGTTCATTTGGAAGTCAGAAGGTAAGTTTCAGACACTGTGATTTTTTTAGGTGGCATTTATCACTGCTCTGGGTTCAGTTTCCATTACCATCAAAATAAAGATGACAGACCACACAATCTTTGGGCACATTTCTCCAAATGTAGCCTATGGGCAAGAACATCTACATCAGAAATACTGAGGGGACTCAGTGAGAATGGAGTAGGTACCATCCAGGCCTCGCTAAGCATAAATATTTACTTTGAGACATTTTTAATAAGCACCCCAGTCATAACCATCCATGATAAAGATTGATCAGGGCTCCAAGATCAGCAATTGATGACCTCCTGGTTTCCACAGCTTTAAAGAAGAGATTCAAGTTTTGTCATTCTTCTTAACTAATGGCTCGGCAAAAGACACCCTTAGTGGGGCCAACTCAGCCTTACATAACACTTTGCCTCAGTACATGTGGGGCAGATCCATGGTGAGCTTCCCTCTGCAGTGTAAAGAGGCATCTACAGTGATAAGTATCATCCCATCTTCCAAACTTTGTTCTTGAAGAAAGAAAGGCTTGGGCATTTTCCTGTATATCCTGGAATAGCTCTCCCCAGGTGCTAACGGCAATAAATATGAGAATGAACGGTCTCAGAGGAACCCTGCCAACTAGAATTTAGTTAATTATCAGGATAGACTGGTATGTTCTTTTACTTTGTGGACGTTCACAGAAGCATTTCTGATGCTAAGTCAACACAAATGTTTTTATTAGAGTCTTGCTCTAAAAACCATCTGCTTTTTAACTTTTTACCTTTAGGTACAGAATTTCCAAAAATGTCTTTTCTTTTTGTCCTAAAAGAAGAATGAGCCTTTAAAACACTCTTTGCTCTCCCCATGATATATAATAAGACAAAGGAAATGTTGGAACATCAGTTTCAACTCTATAAACAAGAAAAAATATTACATGGTTTGGTCAAAAGCCTCATTCAATAGGAAAGTTTTCACTATCATTTGACACAGCATCTTCTTACCTCTCATAAATGTCACTCACACCTGTAAACAATGGGGATTTATGTTCAAGAATAACATTAGGAATATGAGCTTTATCATACCATGGACCATATGATATATATCACCTAAGCCGTATAATTACATTATAGAAAGTTTCAGATCATTTTTAAAAATAATCTTTAAAGACAAAAGAATTATTATCATTTTCCCAAGAAGAAAAAATGTTTCCCATCTCATGAAGAACAGGAAAGAAAAAGGGCTACATGGCACATTCAGTCAGATAAAAAGTCAATGGAAGGTAACTCCAGAAGAACAGTAATAAGGGGTTCCTTTGTAGTGACAGAACAGTTCTTGGATGTGGTGGTGGGTACATGAGTCTAGACATGGGATAAAATTTCTTAGAACTATGCATACGCACATGCACACACACAAAATGAATACATATAGAAACTAGTGAAATGCCAATAAGATTCATAGTCTAAGTAATTGGATTTTGTCAACATCAATTTCCTGGTTTTGATAATAAACTAGTTACGTTAAGATGTTACTTAACATCTTAACGTCAGCAGGGCAGCTGAGTGAAGAGCATGCGGAACCTCTCTGTATTACATTTTGCAACTTCTTGAGGGTCTATAACTAGTTTAAAATAAAAAGTTAATGGAATGGTTAAGAGTTCAGCCCATTGTTTATTCCTCTTCAAATACATTGACGGCTAAGGCTGTACACACATACATGTTATCTGGGCAAAATATGTAATTTATTTAATTTGAGAAATTCAATAGGGATCAAGGTCAGCTTCACTAATCACTCATCACGCTCTAAAATTGAAGCTAAATTCTACAGAATGTAAGCAATCCAAAAGTGAAATTTGAGCAGGTGTTTTAGCTGACTTATAAACACAGATTTCTTAGACTTTGAAAAAACTGTCCAGAGATTCATTGCACAGATCTGGGCCAATTGGTCACTTGAAGGAACTGCCTGTCTTTTAACCCTTCTCTGTACAGACTTGTTTTTTCCCTCTCACCTCTTCACTTGATAAAAACAATCCAACTCTTCTTGGAAGTTCCTATGTTTTTGTCCAGAGATTTGATATTGGACAGCCTTCATTGAGTATCATGGGTGGTCTCAAAGACTTGAGGTGTGATTTCTTATAAATTTCTCCTTTTGTGCTCCAAAGATCTTGAGGGACATATGCCTGCACTCTTTGTTCTCTTCTGAAATAAACAGAGGAAGTGATTGCATTGTAATTGCTCAGATGCAATTTGGGGGCACTTCCAGAACCACGGCTCTACACTCTGCCAATGAACCCTGAATAAAACCAGGATTGGTAACATGGAAGTATGTTTGTAGAGGTGGTGACTGGCAAAGGCGGTGAATATGTACAGAAAAGGAATAGAGATGAATAGGGAAAGTATATTAAGAAAAGAAGATCTAATGAAGCAAGATAGATCTTCTTTTCTTAATATACTTTCCCTATTCATCTCTATTCCTTTTCTGTACATATTCACCGCCTTTGCCTGTCACCACCTCTACAAACATACTTCCATGTTACCAATCCTGGTTTTATTCAGGGTTCATTGGCAGAGTGTAGAGCCGTGGTTCTGGAAGTGCCCCCAAATTGCATCTGAACCATAAGTGACTCTTAATCTCACAAAACAAACTGAGGGTTGCTGGGGGAAGGGGGGCTGGGAGAGGGGGGTGGGGTTATGGACATTGGGTAGGGTATGTGCTATGGTGAGTGCTGTGAAGTGTGTAAACCTGGCGATTCACAGACCTGTACCCCTGGGGAAAAAAATATATGTTTATAAAAAAAAAAAAATCCAAAAAAAAAAAAAAAAAGAAAAGAAGATCTATCATCCGTCCCAATCTCAGTTTCTTCATCTACAAATAAGAACTTTGACTGGAAAGCCCAGTACAATAATGTTCTATTATTCGAACCACTCTAATAAATTAAGCAAATATCCCAGAAACAAAAATAATCACTTCTCCAAATGCAGCTCATTCTGTAAATTAAACATAAACATTTTCTTGCATTTTATCTTAGAGAATTTAAATACAGGAAGCAAGGAGAGATTTCAGAAAAAAACTTTCTCCCTGATTCTACTCATAATTAAACTGTAGTCATCAGATCAAGTATGATTCTATTCTTGCCCACAATCTACAATCTGTTTCCTAGAGCTCCTGAGTGAGAATTGGAATAGAGAGAAACAGTCTGCCGCCCTTGGTCCTTTCTTGTGCACACTCCACACTGGGAATTGAAAGAACCATAAAAACCATTACTGTGGGCTCGAAAACTACCTTCTGCTGAGGGAAAGAATGCTTTTCTATCTCGGGCTGCTTTTGCCCTGCAGGATTTATTGCCTGTTGAGGCCTCTGTATCTCCCCAGTTCATATAAACAGGAAACACAATTCCAAGTAAAGAAGAAAAGGAAAGAGAATGCTGGAACAGACCAAGCACTATAGGTACATTGTACAATGAAAAATTAGCGTATTGCTAAATTTCCTTCCCCCAAGATAATGTGACTCGACTGCCAAAGAGCTTGAGATTGTATATAGTTGAGGCAAATCAGGTGTCTCAAAGTCCCAGATGGGAAGTTCAGAAGTCCAAAGTTAAGTGTGGTGGGGATGCCCTGTTAAAGTCACTAGACACAAGATTTCTGTCTGCCTGGATCACATCCTCTCATGATAGGCACACCCTGCAAATACTTAAGGATTAGGGAACTGGAGGTATCATCTGACAGAAGCCAAATAACATTTAGGAAGTGAGAAATTCAACAGAATTTAGTGATGCAGTAAATGGTGATATTGCTAGTGGTTATACAGTAGTGTTGTGGAAAGTTAAGCTGAAGCTGCCATAGAGAATATCTAAAATCATGAAGACTTATGGTTAAATATGACATTCCACCTCTCTCTATTTAACAATATATTTTATCTTTCTGTATATAATACACAATTGAAAAATTGAATTTACAACATTTTTAGTATTCCCAACCTTTAATTATCTTACCTGCTGCTACAAACAGATACATCAAGATCACACCTGTATTCTAATAATATTTTGGTGTGAAAGCTACATAGATGTGGCCTTTTCATTTTCTGGGCTTTCCTGTATACACTTATGCACAGTAGCAATGACACACTATTGCCTTAAGATTGTGTTCTTATTAGATAAAATTGAAACTGGTTTCTAGCATCTACTTAGAGTAGAAAATGCTGTCTGTGAAAACCAAAAAGCAAGGGTAAGAAGTAGGGGTGATATAAAGATTAAAAATAAGAGAGAAACAATTCCTATTTGAGATGCCCCCAGTTTTGTAGTGTATGGAAAAAAAGCACAATCTGAAGATACATCTTAAGGTGAATCCTCTGGAAGTTTAGGAAAGGCTTTCCATAAAGAGTGACCTGACCCAGGGGAAGAAATAGGAACAGAGTAAGTTGGCCAGAGGAGCAGCCTGTACCAAATCACAAATAAAGAGCATGAAGCACACTAAGATAAATGTTATGTGCATGATATTGTTACAGTTGAGTGAAGATGCTATAAAACAGGTAGTAATCACATCAACATGGACCTCATGTACCTTATTAGGAATTTTGAACTGAATCCTAAAAGGCAGAGGAGACATGGAAGGATTTTGAGCATGGATGTAATGTGTTCAGATTTCTCTTTTAGAAAAATCACACTGCCAGTTATATGATAGATGAATTTAAGTTACAATGAGACCAGTTAAGAATCTGTTGCAGGATATATAAAGAGCTTATACAATTCAACACTAAAACCACAAATAATCCAATTAAAAAATGGGCAAAAGACATGAACAGACATTTCTCCAAAGAAGACATCCAGATGGCCAAAAGACACATGAAAAGATGCTCAACATAGCTCACCATCAGGGAAATGTAAATTAAAACTACAATGAGATATCGTCTCACATCTATCAGAATGACTAAAATCAACCACACAAGAAACAAGTATTGGTGAGGATGTGGAGAGAAAGGAAGCTTCGTGTTCTCTTGGTGGGAATGCAAACTGATGCAACCATTATGGAAGACAGTACGGAGATTCCTCAAAAAGTTAAAAAATGTGGGATGCCTGGGTGGTTCAGTGGGTTAAGCTTCTGCCTTCAGCTCAGGCTGTGGTCTCGGGGTCCTGGGATCGAGCCCCTCATCAGGTTCTCTGCTCAGCGGGGAGGCTGCTTCCCCTCTCTCTCTGCCTGCCTCTCTGCCTACCTGTGATCTCTTTCTCTCTGTCAAATAAATAAATAAAATCTTAAAAAAAAAAAGTTAAAGAAAGAATTACCCTACAATCTAGCAATCACACTGGAAATCACACCCAAAAATACAAAAACACTAATTAAAGGGATATGTTATTGCAATATTATTTATAATAGCTAAATTATAGAAGTAGCCCAAGGGTCCATCTATAGATGAATGGATTAAAAAAAGATGTGAGATATATATATATATATATATATATATATATATATACACACACACACACAATGGAATATTATTCATAAAAAAGAATGAAATCTTGTCATTTTTATTGACATGGATGGAACTAGAGAGTATAATGCTAAGTGAAATATGGTAGTGAGAGAAAAACAAATACCTTAAGATTTCACTCATATGTGGAATTTAAGAAACAAAACAAATGACCAAAGGAAAAAGAGAGAGACAAACCAAGAAACAGACTCTTGACTATAGATAATAAAGAGGTAGCTATCAGAGGGGAGATGGGTGGGGGGATGGTAAAATAAGTGAAGGGAATCAAGAATAAACTATCATGATGAGCAATGTATAGAACTGCTGAATCATTATATTGTAGACCTGAAACTAAGTTAAAACTTTATGTTAACTACACTGGAGTTAAAATTTAAAACTTAATTAAAAAAAAAAAGAATCTGATACAGGGATTCAGATAAGAAATGTAAGGGCCCAAACTAAAACAATGACAATAGAAATGGAAGGAAGAGCATGAAAGCAAAAGATAATGAGAAGGCAGAAATGAAAGGACTTGAAAATGGACCAGATGTAACAGAGAGAGAAAAAAGGGACTTGGGACCTTGTTTCCAGATTTCATGAGCAGATGGGCAGTGGCATCAATCACAAATAATGAATGTGAGAAGGATATGATGGGTGATGAGTTTGGTTTTAGTTATGTTTGATGGTGAAGTGATTTATATCATACAGAAGTGAATAATCTATAGTAATCAGAGACTCCAAGAGAGGTCCTGATCGGAGATGTAGTAGCCTTGGGATCATCACAGAGTTTATAATCAAAGCCAAACATGGAGGATATCACCAAAGCAGAGAGCACTGAGAGCAGAAGGAGAAGGAGGAAAATTTAACTCTGGAGGACACATACATTAGAAATGTACACAAATGGGAAGGTATCCATAAAGGCTTTTGAGAAACAGCAGCAAGACACAGGAGCAAAGAAAGTGTCATACAAACCAAAGCAGGACAGTGGTAAGGAGGAAAAGAATAAACAACAAAGAAGATTGGGGTGAGAATAGGGAAGATTTTCCACCAGATTTGACAACTTTGGTACATTGGCAAGAGTAGTTTCAAAAGAGTTCCCAGAGTGAGTGTGTATTAGAGACTGTCGGGAATTACAGTCAGCAAAAGAATTCAGAGCACAATTGAAGGGATGAGCCCAGGACACATGAATGAACACCTGTGTCACTGAGTTAGAAATAAAGGAGAAGGGAGATACAGGAAGTTGAGAGAGATCTCCCCAGAATGGATTCTCTTTTCTCCATGAAAAAGATGAAACATTACTGGTTACCAATGAATGGGGAAGAAATCTGTTAAGAAAAATGAGCTTGGTATGCAGATTTTATGCATTTGACAAGCATTTACTCAATACCCACAGTGTGCCGGTCAGGGCCAGAAACTGAATTCAAGTTGCTCAAGGTTGTATGGCAGAAAAAAGGTCTCAAACAGTCACCAGAAGGCCTTCAGCAAGAACTGACCAGTTATAGACTGAAGGATCACCCCAACCAGGCTAGAGATTGGGCACTGTTAATACCAACAATATGAACACATGAATGGAATGAGATTTTCTCTGGCTGGGCCTGGAAGCTAGTGTAGAAGTAAAATGCAGATGCTTACCTGGGTCCAGAGTTGGATATTATGACAAGAGTGCTGCAGAAAGTCAAGAGGAAAAGAGAACATTGGTAACAGAATTAGAGAGTAAGCCAACAATGAAGTGGGGAGGTATTTAAATGGAGGAAGAAACACGGCCTCTAGAACACAACAGGATTCCAAACACTTAGGTCTCAGTGAGCTTCAAGGGAAAGTTGAGGGAGGCAAAGAAGTAAGACTGATTAGGCAAATAGGAGAGGTTTTTTTTTTTTTTTTTTTTTTAAAGCACGAGATTGCAGCTATGAATTCAGAAGATAAAATGGAAGTAAGTTGCCAAAGTAGATGCAGATGTGATTAGGGAATCAAGAAATGTGGAGGCTAAGGTACTAAGAGTGTGGTCCCAGGGTGCCTGGGTGGCTCAGTTGGTTAAGCGTCTGCCTTCAGCTCAGGTTATGATCCTAGAGTCCTGGGATTGAGTCCTGCATTAGGATCCCTGCTCAGCAGGGAGTCTTCTCCCTCTGACCTTGCCCCTCTCATGCTCTCTCTCTCTCATTCTCTCTCTCAAATAAATCTTAAAAAAAAAAAAAAAAAAAAAAAGTGTAGTGCACCTGAATTCAGAGAGATGAGCAAAAGTGCAACTCACATGCAGGAGCTGAGTCAAGAAATGCATGATCACAACGGCAAAGACCTCCAAAGAGAAGCAATTTTACATAAGTCTATGTATTGACCTGGAAGTAGAAACAGGAAATGAGAGACACACAATCCAACCCTGATTTAATGGCATGTAATGGGTAAAAGAAAGGGCAACTTCACAGGTTAAAAGAGGATGAAATAAATAGTGCTATTTTCAAAGACCATGCAGGTTTCCATCATGGAAATATACTGGAAGAAACTTCATGGAAGACAATATTTAAGAGACTGGGGAAGGAAAGGTTGGCGAGGACAGGTAGGAAATGCAGCAGAAAAAAAAGGATGAGAAGAAGATAACACAAGTAAGTCTTAGAGACACAAGTAAGATGGATTCCTAGAGAAGCTGGTGTTTTGGGAAGTGGCCAAGATTAATCTTTTTGGGACATTTTGTGAATCATTGATTTTTTTTTAAGTTTTTATTTAAATTCCAGTTATTTAACATACATTGTAATATTAGTTTCAGGTATACAGTATACTCATTCCACAGGAGCCACCAAGATTCATTTAAATGCAAATGGATTTCTGGTTGGTCAGTGGTGCAGTGACTGTGAAAGCTTAGGTAGGGAAGCTGTCTACTGAGCTCTGGTTCAGCTGGTGGCCAGGAGGGTAAAAAGTACAAGGAAATATTGTGAAAGTTGAGTTTTGGGGAGAAGTTGAGGGGAATTGCTGTGGGAAGGCTGCTAAAGGAAAGTACAGGACAAAAAGGGGGTTAGAATGAAGGTGGGGGATGGAGTTTTCTAACTACCTTTAAGTTTCCATTATAATTAGTATTGGTATTGAAGAGCATGAATGTTTCTCATACCCCTACCACTCTGTTTCCTTTTCTATGGATAATCTGACTTATGTGACCAGTCATTTTTCTTTTCAGTGGCTGCCAGGAAGCTCAAAAACAAAAGTTTAGCTTATCACTACAAGCCTTTAAAGCATATGTTTGGAGTAGTAACGATGTGCCAGGCTTCATATTACTCTTACTAACCCTATTTCTTCCTTTCACCAATTTTTGTCACTTAATTTTATTTCTTTTAGGCTTGTTTTTATAAGATGTCACCACTATGTCTAAGAGGGAAAGTAGGTACAAATAACAAACACAATGGTCTGTGATTATTTCAAACCTTGGACAAGATAATACAAACCTAAAACATTTGTTACTACAGAACTTTTAAGAATAACAATGTCATATTTGCTGCAAAGTGACATCTTGTATTTACTCTAATTTTGATATTCAGATTGTACAGGCAGTGTTCAGCCTCCAAACTCCTATGTGCTTCATCATTCCAGTGACCATTATTTTAAGTGTCCAAACCCAGGAATTTCTGAGAGTAATAAGAAGCACCACTAATAATTATACCAGATGATAAGTATATACTGAGACATATGACCCCCTCCACACATATCAACTTTTACATTCAGGCTTGAGTTCCAAATTGCCCTTGTTCTTTAAGGAAAATCCTCAGCTCTGTGAGAGTACTCTTACCATTTTCTATAGGAGAAGAGCTTCGTGTAAGAATCTGTTCAGTTCCAACGCTATCTGGAATGTCCACAGGGCTCTTCTTTCGACAAGAGATTATAAAGCTACTAGTTGGGATGCCTAGGAGCTCTCCTGCCAGTCCATCAAGCAACTGGTTACCTCATTACGTTCATGGTGAAATGACCCAGAAGGACGGAAATGGAGGAAAGTGAGTGAATGTAGACAGCTGTTCTGTTACCTTTACTGTATAGTGAAATTGGTTTCACTTGATTATACCTATTCAATATGAAAATAAGTGTTGTGTATTTGAAATGCAGTGTAAAATATCACATGTACCCTGTGGACCAAATAGGATTGAAATCATTTATGTTGAATTATGGCTCCACATGAGCTGTCAGAAAATGATATTCATGGCCATTTTGGTAGACAGTTTTGTTTTGTTTTGTTTTGTTTTGTTTTGTTTTTTAAAGAGTTATTAAAAGGAGCTTTGTCCTTTTTTGTTTTGTTTTTAACACCAGACAGTTGTAAACCCACTTCTACATCTCTGATCACCCTTTAATCCTATCCCTGGCTACCCACCAAAATGTCAGAAAGAGAAATGGAAGGTGCAGTTCAAACCAAATGGAATGAGGAACAAAATAAATTCTGATAGAAATACAGACTGAGGGGTGCCTAGGTGGCCCAGTGGGTTAAAGCTGCTGCCTTTGGCTCAGGTCATGATCCCAGGATCCTGAGATCAAGCCCTGCATGGAGCTCTCTGCTCAGCAGGGAGCCTGCTTCCCCCTATCTCTCTCTCTCTGCCTGCCTCTCTGCCTACTTGTGATCTCTGTCTGTCAAATAAATAAATAAAATCTTAAAAAAAAAAAGAAAAAAGAAATACAGACTGACAAGTTTCTCATCCTCAAGTGGAACCCCCAAAGACCCCCCTACATGGCAGGGCTTTCCAACTCTGAAAAAAATGGCTCACCCTGAATCAGATTATATACTAAGTATCTGAGAATAGCACACGGCGGCCAAGCTATCTGACTTTCCTATTCTGTAGTATCTCCTTTCCAGATCTTTATGAAGCCATATGCCCTTCAGAAGGAGATGGTTCTAGAGTCTGTATGAATGCTATGAGTGCTTCTGATCAAAATTCTGATCTGTCTTTTCCTGCCAAGGCAAGTGCCTGAGGGTCACAGTGGGAGAGGGTTAGGAGACTTCTTACTGCAGCTGCAGGTCTATAAAACTGAAGACGATCTGGTCCAAGAGAAGTTCTAAGAGTGAGTTGGTGTTAGGCCTCGAAGGGTGAAATAAAAACCCCAGTTAACCTTTGCAGCTAAACCAGAAGGAGAGGCACAGGACAGCCAGCCTGGATCAATTCCTGAGATTGACAGATGCCTTTGGTCTACTTGCAGCCCTTCTCCTCTCTGGACATCAGTTCACTTTGGTATCCAGTCAAAACCAAGAACTGTTTGGACAAGACACTATGCCATACCCCATGTGGTCCAGACTGCATCAGTGTAGGGTTCACTCCTTTCTATATCTTGAGTGATCTAATTCTCTGATAACACATCTTAGGTCAATATTTATATAATAAGAAGTAAACCTCCAACAGAATTTATTAGTGATGATGATAATGATGATAAAAGAAGATGTACTTTTTTTTTAAGTTACAGTTCCTACTATTTAAGAGAAAAAAACAAGCTCTCAATGGAGTTGCTTATGCTAAACCCCATGTCAGTATACCAATACTTAAGACCTCATCTAACTGAAGTTTCAGCACCTTAGAGGAATAAAGTCTTAACTGATCAGTCTGGAATGCCCTAATCAGCACTGGTGAGGCAATCTACCTGCTACATCTCTCTCATCCCCTAAAGGGCAGTGACCTTGACTGAAATTAACCACTCTTTTCCCCCTTCTGCCTATAAAAGCCTCCCATTTTATACAGCTCTTCCTTTCTACTGGCTAGATGAGATGTTGTCTGATTCATGAATTAATGAATGAAACTAATTAGATGTTCAAATTTACTCAATTGATTTTTGTTTTTGAACACTACATATGACCAACTTGTTATAAACTTATATGCATTAGCTTATTAATGTGAGCTTCCACAACCCCCTGCAAGGGAAATTCTGCTATTAAGTCCATTATTCAGATGAGAAAAACTGAAAGGAGGTAAGTGAAAAGATAAGTAAGTTAAGCAATTTCCTTAAAGAGATGGGACTGCTACCTAGGAATGCAATGGAATGTTATTCAATAAGAGGGTTGAAAGCTATCAGCAATAAAGAGGAGGGCAAGGGACAAAAGCAGGGAAGGGATATGTTCTGTTTTGCAGTACCAACCATTCCAGCTAAGGAGATACAAACTAGGTGCTGTACCTGAAAGCCCCTTGCTAGGTTAGGTGTGTCTCACCTGACAGCCCCTTCCATAAGTTTATTAGAGCTGGGTTCCAGCTGAGGACCTGCACAGAATCCTCCCCGAAATGTTACTTTCACACAATAAATTACTGAGGTCTCCTTCTACAGGCAGAGTTTTCTGCTATTTTTTAGACACAGGAGGTATGCACTAACACATTGACATGATGGCATGCACGACTGAACCAAAGTACCCATGGGAGCTCCCTGCCCACCGATACACTGAATAAAAGCTTCCTGTACTAACCCCTTAAGGACAGAATTCTCAGAGCTATCTCCCCATCTCCTTACTTGTAACAAGTAACACAAATTTCTTTGCTGTCAACACTTCCTTGGGTTGTGTTCAATTAGATGTACTCCATGCAGTGAACCTCTTGAGCTCTGTAGTTAGTGACA
Organism: Lontra canadensis; assembly: GCF_010015895.1. NCBI lineage: Eukaryota > Metazoa > Chordata > Mammalia > Carnivora > Mustelidae > Lontra > Lontra canadensis. The sequence continues at coordinate 42,116,193 of NW_022630998.1, forward strand.
AAGCTACAATTTAAACCAGGCCCTTTGACTTCAAAACCTTAAACTTTTTCGTTTATTAATGAAGTTTCCAAAAGCAATCAGTACAAATCTTTTCTTCTTATAGCACGAGCCGGAGAGATTGGTAATACAGAGGCTCAAAGTATACTTCTTTCCACCTTCTTTTTTTTTTTAATATTTTATTTATTTATTTAACAGAGAGATCACAAGTAAGCAGAGAGGCAGATGGTGGGGGGGAAGCAGGCTCCCCACTGAGCAGAGAGCCCAATGCGGGGCTCCACCCCAGGACCCTGAGATCATGACCCGAGCCGAAGGCAGAGGCTTAACCCACTGAGCCACCCAGGAGTCCCACTTCTTTCCACCTTCTTTTCTGTGTTCCAAAGATGGTCTAATCAACATGTAGTTAATTTTATGGACCCGAAGGTTCTGGCATGACATTTACTAGGAAGACATTTTCATCAACATTTCAAGCTTTTGATTTGTGGGTGTGGGAATGTGCTCCATCCTAGGAATATTTTTCAAAGAAACAAAATAGGTTTCAACTGTTTCTCCATTAGAAAAAGATCATACCAGTATACTGAAAGAAGGCAAAGTAATACAATGTTCTTTAATTTTTAAATATGGCATATAATGTAACAAAGCACCAGTTTATTCTACTGTTTTTCACATCACTTACTGGATTTACATTACTGTTCAGAAAATAAGTAAATTACCAGAATTTTTTCAAGTTAAAATTCTTGCCTCTGTCAATGTGTAAGTAATCCCTGACTGCATTTCCTGAGGATAGACTGAAACATTAGGTAATTAACGAGAAAAACCTTCCTAACACGGCTCTTATACAACTAAGAAGTGTATAACTGTTGCCCTAAAATCAATCAGTCCGAAATCGTTATGCGATTTTGCCTCAACAATTCTATTTCTTTCCCACTTAAAGATCCCACTCCTCTCCTTTATTCTTATGGTCGTGTAAAACTCTATATGAGAATCAAATATAATTTGGAAAGTTTTATGGAACAAAAATTTGGTGTTTTAGAATTATTACATTACAGACTGCAGCTACTCCATTAACGACGTAAGTAGGGTGCTAGAGCAAAATCCTGGCTTTCCTTAAGCCCCAAATATTGAAAAAAAAAAAACAGAATGTGGAAGAAGACTGTTGTTTCACTGCTCTACACTGATGTCCTCCTTTAGTATTCTATCTCAGACTTACTGCTGCCCCAAACTGGAGACTCCTGCCTTTTTCTTTTACCCACAGCTAGAGGGGAAATTTGAATGGGCCTGGCACATAAAAAGAAAACAGTTTAATCATATGAGACTTTATAATAAAAGAGAGAGAGGTAAATTCCAGTTTGTTCAAGAAAAAGAGATGTATTTAAGATAGGTTTATAAAGGATAATTCATCCTTCCCTGAAAGAGGTTAATAGCTTTGAAACAATGAATGAATGAATGAATGAATGAATGAATAAATAAATAAATAAATAAATAAATAAATAAAGATGAGAAATCCACCACTCACAGGTCAACATGGCACCTACCCCCAAAGGCTCTCAGCTACCCGGAAGGTGGGTTTTCCTCCAGGTTGGCAATACGCTTTTGAGGGCAGGGTCTGTAGCCTGAGAGAAATGTACTCAAATTCTGGGTTCATCTTTTATATGACTTAAGTAAGTTACTTAATCTGTCCAACCAGAGCCACAGATATATAAAAGAAGGATAATACTAATGTGTACTGTAGTGAGTTTTTCTGAGGATGAAAAGAGGTGACACATATAGGTGTTTAATACAGTGCATGACATAGAGTAAGCATTTTAAAAGCAGGATCAGTTTGTTATTATTTTCCACATGAAGCCCTAGTGTTCAGAAATGTTTGGAAAACCTTTTTGTAAATTTCTAATGGTTATTGGCAACTAATAGTAAGGCTGTACCAAGGTACTCAAACAAATGTACTTAACATTTAATGTAAATACAGGGTTCTATTATTCTCTACCTGTCAAATTTTCTCTAGTTCTGCCAACTTGCTTTTATTACTTTCCTTCACTAAAGTTAATTGTAGACCCATCATACTACACCTGAACAAACTGTGACATTCTTTGAAACTTATATGCCAAGGTCTTTACTTAAATGAGAAATTTACAATGCTGCCATTTAACCTAGATATTGTCAGTAAAAGCACCTTTTTCATTTGTTAAAAAGTGAACAGAGGAAAAATTCATGAATTTGAATAAAAGATTCTATGCATCATCATTGTCAGGGATGTTACTCAAGTCTTACAGTGAATGTGATAGAAATAAACATGTGGCAGTATCAAAACATAACATAGCCTGATAGCTGAGGCTATAGCATTAATGGATCAAGAATCTTTAAATTTATCAGTGCAAACAGGTCAAAGACACAGTTTCATTCATCATAGCCATATACTGTATTGACTCTCCATAAATGATGTGTACTTGCCAAGTTCAAATACCCAGCCATTTTTCATTTATGATGTGCAGGATTTTAAAGGCTGTAAACAACTGAGAGGGAGAAATTTTTTCTGGGTGGTCTTGGTAAGAAGAAAGGGGACATAATTAAAGAATGACACAGCAAAGGGAAGAAAGGCTGACTTTAATCTGAGAAAACAACTTTTCTAACTACACCAACAGCCAACGTGATATTACATATCAAAAGGAAGGTGACAAAGACTGATGACACAAAATAATTTGATGAGGCCAAATGAAAACTATGAATTTCTCAAACATAATTAATGCAAATTTTAGCTGAAAGCAAGAGCACTGTAAAATAAGTAACAGCACACATTTGCTTTATTTTGAAATGTGAAATGAACAGAATAACCAAGAAGGAACATTTACATTTCAGACCATGGCTTTCACATCAGGCTTAGAAATCTCAGCAAACATGATAACTGAAGAGTGAACCAGGCTAAGGGCCAGCAAGAATCTCAACTTTGCTTTTGCCCCATTCTCTGGCTTAGGATGGTGAACACCCCGGCCAAATGATACGAGGAAATCAGGGAGATCTTTTTCTAGAACTAATATTTTGGATGCAGAGATCACAAATCGTTCCAAAATTGGCAGGAGAAGTATGAAGAATTTGGAAAGGCACAAGGAGAGCAACACAGCCAGCACTGATGGCTCAAAGAGAAGGGAGCAGAAAGGACTGAAGGACTGCCAGAGGACAGCGGCAAAGGGTGAAAGAAGGAAAGCCACAATTGCCCTGAGAGAAAAGTGCCAGGCATGATGGGAAAGGGCTCTTCCAAAGAGCCAAGAGCAGGAAGATGCCCTTGTTTAAAAGAGAAAGTTGTTCATTCTATCCGGAATGGCTTTTCTCTGATATTAGCTCATCCCGCCCTTCCTTTTATCTGCCATGACCCGAGGTACAGCTTGTTTAATACTGGAAGAAAAAAATGGTCAACTTACTTACCTTTATTTTCAATGATTTTGGATGTGCACAGCAAATGACGCAGAGTGGGAATACTGGGAGACAAGGACAGGGAAGATGTGAGGAAGAACAGTGAGTAAGAGGAGGAGAAAGTTTGAGTCTATAGGTATGGTAAAGAGAAGAAGGCAAGAGCGTACTTCAAGAGTATATGGGGAGGGGTCGGGATGATGTGATGGACTTGGGGAGCTCAAGACACTTCCAGATACAAAACATATAGATGAGGAAATAAAGAGTAACAATTCCGGCAGCTAAAATGAAAAAGATTTCCCACAGAAAAACTGGAGACTGCTCAAAACACTGGGATTGATCATGTTTGGTTTCCCTTGCAAATGCCCCATTATAAAATGCTATTACTAAATCACCTTGAAGTTCTCATTTTCAAGCTCAGTTAAGCTGAAGAAGAGCTTCCCTACTTAATTTTAGGGTTCTAACTTCTCAGAGTTGTGAACCGTAGATGGCAACCAGGCCAGCTCTTATCTGATTCAGAGAAACCATTTTGCTTGATGAACCAACCCTTCCCCTGGGGCCTCAGTTAAGCAATGTGGTCTAAGCCCCATGTATTGCCAATGAGGTGATACCTCAGATGACTGCCCAAGGTCTAGGATTGAGAACTGCAGATTTCACATCCCATCTCTCCAGGCACTTGAATGAGCAATCACATGAAATCCTGGAACTCTCCTGACACCAATAACAATCTTTGCATTTAGATCACACTTGTGAGCTGGCCAAAGCCATTTACATCAACGTTCTCATCTGATTCTCACAGTGAACACAAGAGGGATTATATTTCCTACTTTCCAAGTTAGAATAGGAGCAAGACTCGGATAATTGATGGGACTTGCCTAAAGTCACACAATTAAGTTCCTCTACTTTTGCCAATGTACAAAAACAATAAAGTAAATTTTATTTCAAATCATTAAATTATATAGGACTTAAGAAATTTCCAAGAAATTAGATAATGATGAGTATGCTAATATAAGCACAGTATTTGTAAATAATGCAGTCAAATACATTTTGCTTCCTGGGGTTTGTGTATATAAGAAATGAAGCATAAATATTTGAAAATCTGTATACACTAAATCTACTGAATCTTTTTACTACCCCCCCAAATCATGCTATTCATAAGAGACTATTTTAGGAAAATAGTTTCTCCAAGAAGTTTCTGTAGAATTCAAGCTATCCTGTAAATGAGAAAGACATAAGTATTCCACAAATCCAAATGAAGGACCTGTATTTCTTAAAAGAAAAGACCTTTCTTAATGAGAGAGAGGTTAGTGTGATGGTTAAGCACACAGACACTGGTGCCAGTCTTCCCTGAATTTAAAGTTTGTTTCTGATACTTCCTAGATATTTGATGCTGAGCAACTTAATTATTGCCTCTATCTTCTCATGGGTAAAATGGAGATCAAACATTATTGAGCCATTGGGATATTCTGAGGATTCGACAAGTTAACATCTATAATGTGTTCAGCATCATCTTGATATATATTAAGACCTACGTGAATAAGTTACCACTATGTCCATCTGCCAAGCACTATACATCTTAGATGCATTAGGGTCCTTTCCAATTCACAAAACAACCCCAAGAGATAGGTATTGTTACACTAGGTAGAAGGGAATAAAACGTCAGAGAAGTAGAGTAACTAGACCCAGGTCACATAGGTAGTAAATGGCCCAGTCAAGATGCAGCCTTGTCTCTCAGATCTAAGTTGCCTTGGTATTTCCATTTAGAGAAAGAGTGGTAGAGTCAGCATGGCTGCTGTATGTCACCCTTCCTAATACAGACCCACATTTCAGGCTTCAATTCCACAAACACATAATTACTCATTTATTTTTTTTTCAATCTTCTTTAGCTTTTATTTATTTTTTATTATGCTCTGTTAGTCACCATACAGTACATCATTAGTTTTTGATGTAGTGGTCCATGATTTATTGTTAGGTATAAAACCCAGTATTCCACGCAATACATGCCTTCCATAACACCCACCACCTGGTCAACCCAACCGCCCCCACCCCAAACCATCAGTTTGTTTCTTGGAGTCCACAGTCTCTCATGGTTCCTCTCCCCCTGTTTTCCCCTTCTTCATTTTTTCCCGTCCTTCTCCTAATGTCCTCCATGCTATTCCTTATGTCCCACAAGTAAATGAAACCATATGATAATTGACTTTCTCTGCTTGACTTATTTTACTCAGCATAATCTCCTCCAGTCCCTCATTTAAAAGTCATTTTTAAAACAAATGAAGTTTCTTAAAGAAATTAGTATTGACCATAGTTTAAAAAGTCACAAAACAACTGAGGGTTGCCAGGCAGAGGGGGGTTGGGAGGGGGGGGCGGTTATGGACATTGGGTAGGGTATGTGCTATGGTGAGTGCTGTGAAGTGTGTAAACGTGGAGATTCACAGACCTGTACCCCTGGGGAAAAATATATATATATATATGTTTATAAAAAATAAAATTATAAAAAAAAAGTCACAAAACAAAATTTGTAACTACATGTGGTGATGGATGTTAAACAAATTTGCTATAGTAATAAATTGATAATACATATAAATATCAAATCACCACGATGTACACTTGAAACTAATTTCATGTTATATGCTAATTATATCTCAATAAAAAGAAAACAAAAGAAGTCACAAAGGTATAAGGCATGTTGCAATTGTACAGGATCTTATATCTGCCAAATATTTTCATGGAGTATCTCATTTAATTTTTACAGTAAATAGTTATCTGCATTTTATAGTTGGAACATCAGGTTCAGAGATATCAGATCATTCCAGTATTTTTAGGCCATTTATTGTAGGAACCATCCTGAATCTGAGTATACAGCTCTTAGCTCTACACAATTCTACCTCTGCTAATTTATACCTGACTTATGTATTGTTTCTACTTTTCTTTGTTTTGTTGTTATTGTTGTTTTTATTTACAGATTTCTATTTATTTATTTATTTATTTGAGAAAGAGACAGAGATAATGAGAGCACACAAGCCGGGAGGAGAGGGAGAAGCAGGCTTCCCACGAGCAGGGAGCCTGAGTTGGGGCTTGATCTGGGATTATGACCTGAGCCAAAGACAGATGCTTAACTGACTGACCCACCCAAACACCCCTCCACTTTGCTTTGAAAAAAGTAATGTGATGCTACTAACCAAATACAACTCATTGTACCTGCAGTAGGATGTGCCCTATGGGAGCAGACATACACCTAACCCACCAGAACCTCTTTAGCTCCATGATGGCGGTTCCTCACATACCACAGTTTATTCTTTAAATGGTTTCTCCAGTGAGTGCTAATGGAATGTTTAGTGGAAAATTGTGAAGTATGATTAAATAATTATTATTGAGAGAGTTTTTAAAAAGAAACTTTCTTTTATGGGTGACTAAAAATTTTATTTCTGTGTCTACTCACTAGGGATGGTTGCAAATAGCAAAGGAAATTTTACTTCCACTAGTAAAATACACTTTACTTCTGCGAGTTAAAAATCTGGTCATCTTCAGTCCTGTTTCTAACCATAAAAGGAGGTAAGAAATTCCTGAATATAGAGTATTTTTCAAGATTCTTGCCTTAAAATACTTTCAGGAACATCATTGTGGAATTAGGGTGTTTTAACAACTTTTCCACAAAACAGTGGTGTATCTAGCACTTCTTCCCCCTCCTGCTTGCTATATCCCAGGAAAAAGAACCAAAGGCACTTCTCTGAAATTTCACTCTGAAAAATTTCAAAAGTACCCTTTGTAAACTGCTACTAAGCAGAAAGAGAAAATTGCCAGTTTCAGTTCACATGGGACCTATAAACTCAAGAAATCAGGAGAAAAAGCTTTGCATCCACTGATTTGAGTTGGGTGATGCAACTGAACAATTTCATTGGAAGATAATCAAAGCTGCAGTTCTAAGTAGAAAGTGAAAAATAGCATGTCATGGTATTTATAACTTCTCCAAGAACTTTAGACATGTCCTATTTGATACCCTCTTGGGAATGATGCCCCTTTTAGAGCTCATTCCAACATCTTCTAAGAAAAAATTGTTTCCAGGACTAACTTCAAAGGGAATCACATAAGCAGAGCTTATAAAGCTTTATACCACAAACACATCACAACAGTTAAGTATCTTAAATCATGCATGCTGATATCATTAGCTAGGCAATGAAAGAGGAAATAACCTAGTTTTTCAAGTCTATTATTTCTTTTTCACAAAGCAGAAAAAAAAATATTATTATCTGTGATTATAACTATTAAGATCGGCACCCTTAGAAATTTTCCGTAAGATTTAAATCATATTTATTTTGTATGGGCCAAAATGGGAGCAGTCGGGGGAGGGTAGGCGGGGAGGGTTCTCTTGAACAGATTCAGTTTAAGTCACTCACTTTAGTGTTTAATTAATGAAGTGGCGACATGTTTTGAAAACAGCTGTGTTTCTAAGTCCCTTAGCCGTGTCAAATCCAGGACTTCCTTTTCACCACAGTCATGGTTGAGTGCAAACTCCAGCTCCATGGATCATAAAGAAATGAGATTTCCATTGTGGTGGCTAAAACACAGTGTGTCCACCCCAATGACTAACTGTGTAATGAAACAAAGAAGCAAAATATAGGAAAAGTACAATAGAGACAGTGCTGAACTCAATAACTAGTCAAGTTTGGCCCACCACAATAACCAGCAGATTATTTGAAACCATTCTTGCAACACTCCTTACATCCTTCAGGAGAAGTCAGGAATAACAAGACTTAAAAGGAGAGGGTCTCCAGAGGTACACCAGCAGTGCCACAGCAGATAGAGAAAACAGAAGGGAGAACACCACTGGTGGAAAACAACAACAAGAATTACACAGTGTATTTATTTTATGTTCTATGAAAGAATTATAATGTCATTTTCTCAAAATCAGGCCTAATCCATTTTTAACATGAAAGAATATGCGTTACACCAGGGAAGTACAAAGAACATGTTAAATTACAAATGCCCTTTGAGAACATCTGCCTTTAGTGAGTTACAGTTTCCTCCTCCTTCCATCTACCATGTTGGTATGAGTCAATGGTGCCACTCTTGGACCGGCAAAAGGGTCTGAGTCACTTAAAATCTCTTCCTCATAATCTTCTTACCTAGAGGGCATGTACATACACTACCTAATCTTTTTTTTTAAACTAGCTATAGCTCAGATGATGTCTCTTTACCAAATAAATATATATATTCTCTGTAAACCCTTCCATCTTCTTTTCTAGCTCTTGTCTAATTACTTCAGCAAAATTTCTCATCTTCTCATAGCTGCAAACAATAATAAAAAGTTCTTGTTTCAGAGTTCTAGGTATATAAAAACATTACTAGCACAAATATACCAAACAACAGGAAAAGCTTTAAGTTTCAAGGGCAGTGAGATACAATAAACATCTATCTTCAAAGCCCTTAAAATAACTCACAAATTTAAAGTCTGCTCCAAAGTTTCTATCTATTTCTCTTCCCACTGTTTCCTGAAACACAATTACCTAAACATAAATCTAACATTTGGCTTTCTCTCTTTTCTTTTATCACTTATTTGACAGAGAGAGAGATAGAGAGAGAGGCAACACAAGCAGGGTGAAGGGCAGAGGGAGAAGCAGGCTCCTCGCTGAGCAGGAAGCCCGATGCAGGGCTTGATCCCAGGACCCTGGGATCACGACCTGTGTCAAAGGCAGTTAACAACTGGGTCACCCACGTGTCCCTTGGCTTTCTCTTTTTACTAATATTGTGACAGTATTGCTCTTTTTTCTTTGATTTTACTACAAATGAGCATATTTAACTATCTCACAGCTTAAATAGACTGTGGATTTGTCTGAAAACAACAATTCTTCATGACATTGTCCCCAGGGGGAGAAAATATACTGGTGTTCCAGATATTTCAACATCAAAATAACTGCCAGAAAGACCTCATTCAAAAGAAGGAAAACACTGACTTTTGAAAAATCTGGCAAAGTGCACCATGCACTAAGGACTAACAAAATGATAAAGCCAAATGGACTTGCTCTTCCATTAATTGTCATCAAGAGCAGTGCTAAAAGGCAACAGGGCAAGTAAATAATGAAGGCTTTGGAGTCAGATGGCTCGTATCGATTTTAGCTCTGCCACATACTAGCTGGAAAAACCCAAGCAAGTCATTTATTCTTCTAGTCCCTAAACCTCTTCGTCCCCAAAATAGGGATAATCACAGAACCAGCATCAGAGAGATGCTGTGAGAACAAAGAATTAATTCATATAAAGTTTATAGAAAAATTCTTGACAGACAGCAAACCTTTAATAAATGTTTGGGATGATGATGATGATGATATCAGACACTAGAATCTCTTCCTCTTTTGTCTCCCCTTAGCAAAACTTGAATGGCATACCAATGAGCTAAAAAAAGGATCTGATTAATATTGTATGTCAATTATATTTCAGTAAAAAAAAAAAAAGATTTCATGACACCTGGATGTATGGTACATGTGGTGAAAAGTAAGTACACTGGGAGGCAGGAAAGCCTGAATGACTACTGCTATCATACAGAATTAACAGGACCTAAACTAATACCAGCTTCACTAGGAATAAAGATGCGTAGACATGCTTGGGAGAGGACAAACTCTGGAAGGCCAAATGGTAATAATGTTACCTTCCTCCTGACAGTAATGCAAACAGTCCCAATAAAACAGAGAAGCCCATGAGTAATAGCAAAACAAACACTGTTAGGTGACTGACTCTGCCATCTTCCCAGAAATCTCCCTGCTTCCTAGAATCTTCAGGACTCATTAATCAAAGGAAGTTAGAATATATGATCCCTAAAGTCCTTTACAGTTTTTAAGTAATGTCATTTTTGCAGGGTAAACATCAATGTTCCTCAGGTATTCACCTTAAAAATTATCAAGATGCCAGACACAAGACAGAGGTAGGCACTGACAGCCTCTGTAACATTTTGTTTCTTCACAAATGAGAATAATCTGGAACTAGGGTAAAAAAGTAACATTTGATAAAGACGGGAAGATGAGAACATGATTATCATTTTACTTTCTGAATTGTCTGTATGTTTCAAATATTTGATATTTAAGTTAACTAAAAAAAAAAAAAAAAAAATGGAAACACAATCCAGAATGGGCAGAAGCTAACATATAGTCAAGAACAAAAATATAGACATGTCTGTTAACATTTCTATTTTGGTTTCCAGTCATATGCTCTCAATTGAAGGGCTTAGATCTCATCAGAAAGAAGGAGACATAAGGAGGCCAGGTTAGGGTGGGGCAGTGTGAGAGGAAGGAAATGGTTTCACTACCTGTGGGAGGAATCCCGATCAGATAGAATAAAATGAGTTGCTTAATGAACAGTTTTAATTTCTTCCTAAATAAACCTCTTCATATTCACGCTCTAACATGCTCTAAAACTGGGGAGCAAATGAAGACCCAATGTGTAAATGCCTTCTGTCTAAATCACCTTGGACTCCCCAGGCCTCTTCTCCAGGCCCATCAGGCTACAACAACAGGGAACACCACATAAGGGGGTTTGGGGGAGGCTTCAATAATGTGATGTTGGGGAGCTACTCAGGCTATCCTGCTTAAGTATATGGGCTTAAGGGTAAATCTACTCTGGATAACCATTCTTTAGTGTTGCCCTCCAGGATTAGGCTGTTAATGCATTCTATCATCTTACCTAATGAACATAAATAAGCAGTGATGATTCACATTCCTTTTTGTATTAGAATATTTTACTTTCTTCAAGCTCTAGTTGAGGGGTTCTCAAACCTAGGATGAATGCCAGAACTATCTGTGGAAAATTTTCAAATACACAGTTATAAGCTTCCTTCCCTCAAACATTGGATCAGAGTCTCCCCGCTTGGGGGAAAGGTATCTGAAAACTGAAACCAAGTTCCCTGATTTCTAGATAGTCATTCTTTTAATATCTTATAGCTTTATTGTTTATCCCCAAAGTTTGGAGCCCATACACCTGCCTAAAGTTAAATTTGTTTCTAAATCTCTATCTGGAGACCCAGAAAATAAATGATTAGGAGGGAGATAACTCCATGTGTCCAGTAAGCAGAGTGACAGCAGGCCATGGCCACAGAAACAGAGAACAGAAAGCGAGAGTATACCTAATCCATGAAGGCTGGCTACTGACTCACATCTGGATTCCGCACGGATTTCCACTTTGGCCATTTATTGGTTGTATGACCTTGGGCAAGTCACTCATTTTCTGTTTCTTCCTCAAATGGGAATAAAAATGGCACCCACTTTATAAGTTGTTACATGGATTAAATAATTTAAAACCGTAAAAAAAAATTTCTAAATGCCTAGAACATAGTAAGCAGTCACTAAGTGTCAGCCATGAGAAACATTTATTTATTGTGCTAGTCTACTCCTTGGCCTGAGTGATCTTACCTGTAGCAAACTCCTTTTCTTGCAGATATGCAAGACAACTCACTCTACAATTCCAGTCATCCTTCTGTTGCATGGTTTGCACTTTCTGTACTTTTTATAGGTATATATGCACCTATTGGTGGCAGTGACCAAACCAACTAAAAAGATAAGACCAAGTAAGCCTCAAAAATCCAAAGGAAAGAAGGAGCAAGATGGCGGAGGAGTAGGAGACAGAGATATCATCCGGTCCCAGCAGTTCAGCTAGATAGTTATCAAACCATTCCAAACACCTACAAACTCAACAGGAGATAGAAGAGAAGAAAAGCAGCAATTCTAGGAACAGAAAATCAACCACTTCCCAAAAGGTAGGACATGTGGAGAAGTGAACCCGAAGCGACAGGAAGATAGACTGCAGGGGAAGGGACTGGCTCCCAGCAAGTGGTAGAGCAGCAGAGCACAAAATCAGAAATTTTAGAAGTCTGCTCAACTGAGGGAAATTGCTCCAGAGGCTAAACAGGGAGTGGAGCCCTCAAGGGGACAGGGTGGTCTCAGGACTCACAGGGTCATAGAAAGACCAGGGGTGTCTTGAGTGTGGCAGAGATGCCAGGTATCAAAGCAGGGAAACCATCTGCAGAAATGGAGCTGAGAAGTGAGTTCTGAGCTTGGGGTTACCTTAAACAGTGATCTGAAACAGGCCACTGCTCTTCAGGCAAGGACCCCACAAGTGGCAGATCCAGGGATACCCTCTCCTTCCTCCTCCAGGAAGAGTGGCAGGGGAGCGCACTTCAGGAATCTGCTGGGTTTGGAGACTGCAAACAGGGCTGTGCACCAGAGATGGAAACTCTCAGGCACAGGATGGGTGAGCTTGGAGTGCGGCTAGAGATGAGGGAGAGGGAGGGACTGACTGCTTTTCTCTGACGGTGCACTGAGCAGTAGGGTTCTGAGCTATAGGCTCCTCTGGACTGGAATTTGGGAGGCCACCATTTTCATTCCAGTCCTCCAAAGCTGTACAGAAAGTGTTCAGGGAACAAAAGCTGCCAAACCAAGCAGATTGCTCAGCATGGCCCCTGGCAAGACCAGTGCAATTCTGACTTGGGCAAAGACATTCGAGAATCACTGCAACAGGCCCTCCCCCCAGAAGATCAGCAAGAATATCCAGCCATGATCAAGTTTACCAATCAATGAGAACTGCAGAATGCCAGAGCTAGCACATATAATTGATGGCTTTTTTCCCATGATCCTTTAATCTTTCAAAATTGAATTTTTTAAATTTTATTTTATTCTTATTCTATATTTTCTCATTTCCCCCTTTCCTATTCTAATGTTTTTAAACTATTTTATCGTATCGATACCTTTGAAAAATTGTTTTTATTTTCATTGTTATGGCATCCTTTCATTGTATTTAACCTTATTTCTTGTACATAGTTTTTTTTTTCCTTAAAATTTTGGGCTAAAATTTCTTCTAATAGATCAAAATAGACCCTAAATATAGCGCATAGCTTTGTTCTAGTCTCCAGCCAGAACACATTCTTTCCTATTTTTTTTTTCTTTTTTCGACCAACTTCTTATCAATTCCTTTTTTAGAATCTTTTTAAATTGTCCTTTTTACATCCATATTCCATCCCTTCATTGTATTTACCCTTATTTTTGTGTATATATGTTTTCCTTTCTTTTAAATTTTGGGAGGTAGTTTCTTTTAACAGACCAAAATATACCCAAAATCAAGTGTGTGGCTGTGTTCTATTTGCCCGGCTAATATATATACATACACACACACACACACATATATTTTATAGGTTGATATAATACATCAACATATACATATTTTTTTTTCTTTTTTCCCCCTATCTTCTCTCCCCAGTTTCAAATATCTTCTGATTTGGTTAGTGTATATTTTGGGGGGTCCTTGGCTACCCCTTTAGTATTTTGTTCTCTCATTCATCTATTCTTATCTGGATAAAATGACAAGGCAGAAAAAAACTCATCACAAAAAATTCATCACAAAAAACTCATCACAAAACTCATCACACACACAAAAAAAAAGAACAAGAGGCAGTACTGACAGCTACGGACCTCATGAGTATGAACATTGGTAATATATAAGAACTACAGTTCAGAATGATGATTCTCAAGGTGCTAGCTGGGCTCGAAAGAGGTATGGAAGATATTAGAGAATTCCTTTCTGGAGAAATAAAATCCCTTTCTGGAGAAATAAAAGAAATAAAATCTAACCAAGTTGAAATAAAAAAAGGTATTAGTAAGGTGAATAAAAATGGAGGTTCTGGGGTGCCTGGGTGGCTCAGTGGGTTGAGCCACTGCCTTCGGCTCAGGTCATGATCTCAGGGTCCTGGGATTGAGCCCCACATCGAGCTCTCTGATCAGTGGGGAGCCTGCTTCCCCCCTCTCTCTCTGCCTACTGTTCTGCCTACCTGAGATTGCTCTCTCTGTCAAATAAATAAATAAAAATCTTAAAAAAAAAATAGAGGCTCTTACTGCTAGGATAATCAGGCAGAACACAGAATTAGTGATACAGAAGACCAAATGACAGACAATAAAGAAGCTGAGCAGAAGAGAAACAAACAACTACTGTACCACAAGGGGAGAATTCCAGAGATAAGAGATATCATAAGATGAAACAATATTAGAATAATTGGGATCCCAAAAGAAGAAGAAAGAGAAAGAAGGGCAGAAAGTATATTGGAGTGAACTATAGTAGAACATTTCCCTAATAAGGCAAGGGGAACAAGCATCAAAATCCAGGAGGTGCAGAGAATCCCACTCAAAAATCAATAAAAATAGGTCCACACTCTATCATCTAATAGTAAAACTTACAAGTCTCAGTGACTAAGAAAATCCTGAAAGCAGCTCGGGACAAGAGGTCTATAGCATACATGGAACAAGTATTAGATTGACAAGAGACCTACCTACAGAGACATGGCAGGCTAGAAATGACTGCCATGTTATATTCAGGGCACTAAATGAGAAAAATATGCAGCTAAGAATACTATATCCACCTACGCTGTACTTCCAGGAAAAAAAAAAAAATTACAGGAATTGCAAACATCAATCCGGCCCTACAGGAAATATTGAAAGGGGTCTTCTAAGCAAACAGAGAGCCTAAAAATAACAGGCCAGAAATGAACAGAGACAACATACACTGTACGGGCAACACAATGGCACTAAATTCCTATCGTTCAATAGTTACCCTGAATATAAATGGGCTAAATGCCCCAATCAAAAGACACAGGTAATCAGAACGGATAAAAAAAAAAACAAAACCCATCAATATGCTGTCTAAAAGAAACTCATTTTAGACCCAAAGACACTTCCAGATTTAAAGTGAGGAGGTAGAAAACAATTTACCATGCTAATGGGCATCAAAAGAAAGCTGGGGTAGCAATCCTTTTATCAGATAAATTAGATTTTAAGTCTAAGAATACAATAGATGAGGAAGGACATTATATCATTCGTAAAGGGTCTGTCCAAACAGGAAGATCTAACAATTGTAAATAAGTCCCTAACATGGGAGCAGCCAATTATATAAACCAATTAATAACGAAATAAAATGAACATATTGACAATAATACAATATTAGTAGGGGACTTTAACAACCCCCTCACTGAAACGGACAGATCATCCAAGCAAAAGATCAACAAGGAAACAAAGGCCTTATGTGACACACTGGACCAGATGGACATCACAGATATACTCACAACATTCTATCCCAAAACAACAGAATACACATTCTTCTCTAGTGCACATGGAACATCCTCCAGAATAGACCATATCCTGGGTCACAAATCAGGTCTCAACTGGTACCAAGAGATCAGGATCATTCCCTGCATATTTTCAGACCAAAATGCTCTGAAGCTAGAATTCAATCACAAGAGGAAAGTTGGAAAGAACTCAAGTACATGAAGGCTAAAAAGCATCCTACTAAAGAATAAAAGAGTCAACCAGGAAATTAAAGAAGAAATGAAAAAATTCATGGAACAAATGAAGATGAAAACACAACAGTTCAGAATCCTTGGGACACAGCAAAGACAGTCTTGAGAGGAAAGTATATAGCAATACAAGCCTTTCTCAAGAAACAAGAAAGGTCTCAAGTACACAACCTAACCCTACACGTAAAGGAGCTAGAGAAAGAACAGCAAAGAGAAGGAGGAGAAGAGAAATAATTTTCTTCTAATAATAATAATCTTCTCCAGCAGGAGAAGAGAAATAATAAACATCAGAGCAGAAATCAATGAAATAGAAATCAAAAGAACAGTAGAACAAATCAATCAAACTAAGAGCTGGTTCTTTGAAAGAATTAATTAAGTTGTTAAACCCCTGGCCAGACTTATCAGAAAGAAAAGAGAAAGGACCCAAATTAATAAAATCATGAATGAAGAGGAGAGATCACAACCAACACCAAGGAAATACAATTAAAAGAACATATTATGAGCAACTACACACCAGCAAATCTGACAATCTGGAAGAAATAAATGCATTCCTAGAGACATACAAACTACCAAAACTGAACCAGGAAGAAACAGAAAGCCTGAACAGACCCATAACCAGTAAGGAGATTGAAAAGGTCATCAAAAATCTCGCAACGAACAAGAACCCAGGGCCAGATGGCTTCCTAGGGGAATTGTACCAAACATTTAAAGAATTAATACCTATTCTCCTGAAACTGTTCCAAAAAAATAGAAATGGAAGGAAAACTCCCAAACTCATTTTATGAGGCCAGCATTACCTTGATCCCAAAACCAGACAAAGAACCCATCAAAAACCCATCATCCTTGATGAACACAAATGCAAAAATTCTCACCAAAATACTAGCCAATAGGACCCAACAGTACATTAAAAGGATTAATCACCACGACCATGTGGCATTTATTCCTGGGCTGCAAGGTTGGTTCAACATCCGCAAATCAATCAGTGTGATACAATACAATAATAAGAAAGAACAAGAACCATATGACACTCTCAATAGATGTAGAAAAAGCATTTGACAAAGTACAGGACCCTTTCTTGATCAAAACTCTTCACACTGTAGGGATAGAGGGTACATACCTCGATACCATCCAAGCCATGTATGGAAAACCCATAGCAAATATCATTCTCAATGGAGAAAAACTGAGAGCTTTTTGCTAAGGTCAGGACCACAGCAGGGATGTCCACTACCACCACTGCTATTCAACACAATACTAGAAGTCTTAGCCTCAGCAATCAGACAATAAAAAGAAATAAAAGGCATCTGAATCAGCAAAGAAGAAGTCAAACTATCACTCTTTGGAGATGATATGATACTTTAAGTGGAAAACCCAAAGACTCTACTCCAAAAGACTCCACTCCAAAACTGCTAGAATTCATACAGGGATTCAGTAAAGTGTCAGGATATAAAGTCAATGCACAGAAATCAGTTGCATTTCTATACACCAACAGCAAGACAGAAGAGAGAGAAATTAAGGAGTCGATCCCATGTACAATAGCACCCAATACTATAAGATACCTAGGAATAAACTTAACCAAAGACACAAAGAATCTGTACTCAGAAAACTATAAAGTACCCATGAAAGATATTGAGGAAGACACAAAGAAATGGAAAAGCATTCCATGCTCATGGATTGGAAGAACAAATATTGTGAAAATGACTATGCTACCTAAAGCAATCTACACATTTAATGCAATCCCTATCAAAACACCATCCATTTTTTTTCAAAGAAATGTAACAGATAATCCTAAAATTTATATGGAACTTTAAAAGACCTCGAATAGACAAAAGAATGTTGAAAACAAAAACCAAAGTTGGTGGCATCACAATTCCAGACTTCAAGCTCTATTACAAAGCTGTCATCATCAAGACCGTATGGTACTGGCACAAAAACAGACACATACATCAATGGAAAGAATAGAAAGCCCAGAAATAGACCCTCAACTCTATGGTCAACTAATCTCTGACAAAGCAGGAAAGAATGTCCAGTGAGAAAAGTTTCTTCAACAAATGGTGTTGGGAAAATTGGACAGCCACATGCAGAAGAATGAAACTGGACCATTTCCTTAAACCACACACAAAAATAGACTCAAAATAGATGAAAAACCACAATGTGAGACAGGAATCTATCCTTGAGAAGGACACAAGCAGCAACCTCTTCAACCTCAGCCACCACAACTTCTTCCTAGAAACATCGCCAAAGGCAAGGGAAGGAAGGGCAAAAATGAAGTGTTGGGATTTCATCAAGATAAAAAGCTTTTGCATAGCAAGGGATACAGTAAACAAAACCAAAAGACAACTAAAAGAATGAGAGAAGATATTTGCAAATGACATGTCAGATAAAGGGCTAGTATCCAAAATCTATAAAGAACTTCTCAAATTCAACACCCAAAGAATAAATAAGCCAATCAAGAAATGGGCAGAAGACATGAATAGTCATTTCTTCAAAGAAGACATTCAGATGGCCAACAGACACATGAAAAAGTGCTCCAAATCACTCAGCATCTGGGAAATACAAATCAAAACCACAGTGAGATACCACCTCACGCCAGTCAGAATGGCTAAAATTATCAAGTCAGGAAATAACAGATGTTGGCAAGGATTCAGAGAAAAGGGAACCATCCTACACTGTCAGTGGGAATGCAAGCTAGTGCAGTCACTCTGGAAAACAGCATGGAGGTTCCTCAAAAAGTTGAAAATAGAGTTACCCTATGACCCAGCAATCACACTACTGGGTATTTACCCTAAAAATACAAATGCATAATCCAAAGGAGCACGTGCACCCGAATGTTTATAGCAGCAATGTCCACAATAGCCAAACTATGGAGAGAACCTAGATGTCCATCAACAGATGAATGGATAAAGAAGATGTGTTATATATCTACAATGGAATACTATGCAGCCATCAAAACAAACAGAATCTGGCCATTTGCAATGATATGGATGGAACTAGAGGGTATTCTGCTGAGCGAAATAAGTCAATCAGAGAAAGACAATTATCATATGATCTCTCTGATATGAGGAATTTGAGAGGCAGGACAGGGGATTGTGGGGGTTAGGGAGGGAGAAAATGAAACAAGATGGGATCAGGAGGGAGACAAACCATAAGAGACTCTTAATCTCATGAAACAAACTGAGGGTTGCTGAGCGGCAGGGTAGCTCGGTTATGGACATTGGGGAGGGTATGTGCTATGGTGAGTGCTATGAAATGTGTAAGCCTGATGATTCACAAACCTGTATCCCTGGGGCAAATAGTACATTATATGTTAATGGAGAAAAAAAAAAACTAGACTGTTACTGAGATAATAATATGGCTGTGGGTGGTAGATAGGGCACAGATGAAATAAGATTAGCCAAGAGTTGACCATTTTTTAAAAATTTTTTTAAATTTATTTGACAGAGAGAGAGGGAGAGAGCAAGCACAAGCTGGGGGAATGGCAGGCAGGAGAGAAGCAGTCTTCGCACTCAGCACGGAGCCCAATGTGAGGCTTGATCTCAGGAGCAGGGATCATGAACTGAGCCGAAGGCAGATGCTGAACCAACTGAGTCTCCTAGGCATCCTGAGAGTTGGCCATTTCTGAAGCTGGGTAATAGGGCCAAAGATGGAGGTTCATTATATTGTTCTATGTCGACAATAAAAGTTTTGTTAATCTTAAAAAAGAAAAACTTTAAAAGGACCTCATCAAGGTTGTACCAGGATATTCTTTCCACCATGTTGACTATTTGCTTGGATTAGGAGCTAAGAAAATATGCCTAATACCGAGACTGCATAATCCCATCAAATATCTCCCTGGAAGCACCAGTAAATGTATAACACTACTGCTTCCATTCATGCTTAATCATTTTATAGCTGGGCTAAAAAAATGAACTTTAAAAACATATTGCTAAACTTTAAAATATCTTTGGTTCTTGGGTTGGAAAAACAGAACTAGAATGATGCTTTATGCATGAGCAAAAATATAGTCATACCACAGACGCATAAATGTCACAAAAACTCTGTCTCATATGTAATGTTACTTATGTTAAAAGAAAAAAATTCTCACATTCTGCCAAATCTCCGAGGCTACAATGTCTTGGACAATCGTCATGAGATCATCTCAGAGGAGAGAGGGAGGAGAGACACCAGGGAAATTACAAAGCCAGGGAAGATATTGCACAAGTAATCTAGAGGTGGAAAGGACCAGAAGGCATCAGCTAGCCCAACCTCAGTGTCAGATGCGGGCAAACTACAGCAGGGAAAGGACTCTGTCTCACAAGGTCACTGAGATGAATGGGGGCTCATGTGGAACTGAGGTCTGAATTGCCTGATCCTAGTCTGATGCTATTTTTACATTACTTTTTATACAAGAAAAAGAGGAATACAATTACAACTTATATGCAGTATCTTTTTTTTTTTTTAAAGATTTTACCTATTTACTTGACAGACAGAGATCACAAGTAGGCAGAGAGGCAGACAGATAGAGAGAGGCATGGAAGCAGGCTCCCTGAAGAGCACAGAGCCTGATGCAGGGCTCGATCCCAGGACACTGGGATCATGACCTGAGCGGAAGGCAGAGGCTTTAACCCACTGAGCCACCCAGGTGCCCCTATATGCAGTATCTTAATTATATATCTTTGTAACTCTTGTCATTAATAAAGAGGAAAAGAAGGGAGATTTTAGTGAATTATGCTTTACATTTCCTATTCTAAAAGTAAAGCGTATGCATTTAAGCAAAATTAGACAATACAAGACTAGAAACAAGAATAACACTATCAAAACAAGCATTAGACCCACCACCTCATCACAGCTACTCTTAATGGGTTGGTATATTTCTTTCTAGTTTTTTATTTCTGCCATCATTTTTACGTATTTGTAGCCAGAGTATGTACATAACAGAGAATTTTCATTTTGAAATAACAGTGTAACATAAGGGCTTTTCTGTTTTAAAAATACACTCCTAGGGAAAACTGGAAAACAAAAATAAAGTTAACTTTAGTGAAATTCAACTTAACTAAAATTGGTAAGATTTCTAAATAAAATTTAAATCACTGTTAAGATCGGAATACTGGTATACAATCTTTCTTATCATTGCTCAATGTGGTTTCCTATCTCCTCCATTTTCCAGCATAAACACCTACTATACTCTGTAAATTACAGGCCTTGATTGACTTTGGAGCCTCAGGGTATCAAGGCAGCAGAGGACAGAAGAGGAATTAGCAAAGGAGTTCAACCTATGACCTCTCCCTTACCTCCTGCTCAAGTCCCACCCAGGCCCAGCAAGTTCAGGTGAAGGAAGAGATTCCAAGCATATAGCAAAGGAAGAGAACAATCCAGAGAAGGGGAAACAGTTCATGGTGTGGTTCTGACCAGAGGTGGACAATATATCTCAAGGAGAAGGCCTACCAAAGAAGCTACTGTCAAGTGGGTGAAATCCAAAGTGGGAGAATGGAAGAAAAAATAATGGGAAAAAGAGAGAAATACTAAGAAAAAGAAAGAAAACAAAAGAGATTGACAACAGTTCTCAGAAAGATAAAGTAAACAAAGTTGAAACAAGTTTCCTGGGATATTTGTTTCTACCTCTTCTTCTGTGACTTTAAAAACATTACTGCCCAGAGTAATGGTGAATTTTGTGATAAATTTTCTCTCTACAGCTGATGTTTGGCTTGGCTCCTCCATGCTGTTTTCATATTTCACTTAGGACTTTGCCTCTAACCATAGCCCTGTCCATCCCCAAATAGTGGAGTACTGTGATTGTTAACTTAGCGTGTCTTATCCTCTTCTCCTGCTGGCTGGAAAAAAGCTTGAGAGAGCCAATGGCTGAAACAATGCCAGGACAGGTTTATAAAGTTTATAGATATATTTGAAAGAAGGTTCTGAGGTTTCATATCCCTCAGTTTTTACAATGACATTTTTACCTTCTTCTAAAAAACAGATTTCGACTTTAGGAAAGATTAACCATCATTCCAACTGATTGGCTATAGTAGAATCTAGTCAGTTAAAATTTGCATTCTTGTCCTTGACATCTTTTCTACAGCAGAATAAACAACCTGTTTCGTTTTCTAATGGGGTAAACTCATAAATACTGAGT
The DNA here is from genome assembly GCF_010015895.1 of Lontra canadensis. Lineage (NCBI taxonomy): Eukaryota > Metazoa > Chordata > Mammalia > Carnivora > Mustelidae > Lontra > Lontra canadensis. The sequence continues at coordinate 42,138,014 of NW_022630998.1, forward strand.
TTAGAGTTCTGTATTTAAGTATCTCTTTAGGTAAGAAAAGAGGGAAAAGAGTTATTAATTTACAACTGTTAAAATAACAAACCATATATTCTTAGGTTATATTTCTAGGGTGAATTTAACACACTTATGAAAACTTTTATAAGTAGAACACTTTTATAAAATTACAGATTCATAGTGATTCCTTCTAAGAACTTACCCCTTTTAGACTTTTGCCCTCAATTGTCACATTTCTAGAAGAAATATTAAACAACCCACCATATCCCCCATTTTCCTATATAGTAACAACTTAACTAGGAGATCAGACATAGCAAAAAGGGTGTCTACTAAATGCTCCCATCAAATCCACTTTCCACAGTTGAATGAAAGAAACCTTAAGAAGGTCCTCTGAGCCAGGGCCAGAATGCCACAAAAGCATATTTTATATTAAAGTGAGCTTGCCAAGAATCTATTCTTTCAGAGTTCCTAGGCAGATGCCAGCCACAGCCTCATCACAGGACCAACAGCCTCGCTATTCCCCGGTGCCAAGACACCGCCCAGCAGAATCTGCCAGGGTGTCTGAGATTCCATCAAAAACACATTCCCTCAGGTTAAGACATTGCCTGTTACTAAATAGCCTCTTCCTAAATTAATCCAAATGTTAGGGAAGATAATATAATATCATTTATCTGCAAGACCATTTTGTAAATGTTGTCCTGCCTTTTTTCTATTCTGACTAGAAAAGTTTCCTGGGGTATTTGTTTCTACCCCCTGGTAGCTAAGTGAGTGTTCACAGTTTATCTTTCTGAGCACAGTTGATTTCATTTATAAAAATATGAGAAAATATTTCTCTTTCCAGATTACTGTATAGATTCATTCACTGATTCATTCTAAAACATTTACTGAGAACTTGGTGCCAAACAGTCTTCTAGTAGTTGAGGACACAACAGTGCAAAATACAGGTAATAGCCATGCCTTCTTGGAGCAGACAACAGTGGGGTAGGGATCAAGATTCAAGGAGACAGACAATAGACAAATAAATATATAGTTGCCTGCTGGTAAGTGCCAAAGAGATTCCATTTCTATACTGGGTGTTTAGTAATGGCCTCCAGCTGGTCATGCAGATATTTGATGGGACAGCCTTTCTGGCAGAGGGAACAACAGGTGGAAAGGCTCTGATGCAGGAGTGTGTTTGTATATTCATTCACACAAGAGTGAAGACACCAAAGTGGCTGAAGCAGAGTGAGTGACGGAACAAGTGGTAAGGGATAAGGTCAGAAAGTCAGGGGTTCTGAGAATCATGTAGGGCCTTGTAAGCCAGGATAAGGGCTTTGGGCTTTACTCTGTATGATATGTAGCCTCTGCACATTCTAGCAAAGGCGGGACATAGCTGACTTCTGTTGTAAAGAATGGCTGTATCTCTCAGACCGTGACTAAACTGCCCAGGCAAGGACTGAAACAGGGAGTCTACTTAGGAGGCCAAGTCAGCAAACCAGGAGGAAGGTGGTGATGACTTGGCCAAGGAGGTTTGCAACAGCTGGATTCTGGAGATGCTGTCCAGGTTGAGACAGCAGGACCTGCTGATGTGTTGGAAGACATAAATGAAGGAGAATGAAGACTAACATTAGCACATGTTCTATACATGTTAGCTTCCTTCCATTCCTCCCTCCCTAATAGATACTTGAGAGGACATGCTGCTGAAAGGAGGAATTTGGAGGGATGGGAGGAAGGACTGGTAATGAGAGGTCAGAGCATGGGCTTGGGCACAAAGACCTGGCTGTTTGGTTGTCTCTTCAAAGTAGAACGAGGTCTTTGAAAGCCAGCTAGGAGGATCCTTTCCTTCCCACATCTCACCCCTAGCACCATTACCCTGAGGCATGGAAATGGAGCAGAAGCCAGTCCTGCTACAAGGGACATCTAGGGACCTCTGGATTAATGTCAGTCTTGATAAACCTGCATGCAGATGGAAAACATGTTTAATAAATATTGATCAGGTTTTAAGGTCTTAATCAAGTCTCATCAATACTTAACTCTTCATCTCTCTTAAATATCTGTACTTACACATCAATGGCACCAGACAAAACATAGAACTCCAGTGCAGCTTAAGTGAAAATGGGGAATTGAGAGAACCAGAAATAACTGGGATTTACTTTAAATTCCCAGATAAATGAAGGCTTAAATGATAATGTGATAAGAAAAAATAAGCTGTATACCAACCATGGTACAATGTAGTGGAATGAGATGAGACCCACTATAATAACAATGCCTTAATGTTAATATCTACTCTAGTAGTTTAATAGTCATCATTTTCTCCTATAAAATATATTTGAATTATATTTTGTAAGTATTTCTTATTAATTTATTTATGCTTGACTATACTTCAAAGCTCCAACTCCAGCAGGGTAAAATAATTTAACAACATAGAACAATCATATCCAAGTAAACCATCTAAAGCCTTGAAAAAGGTGGGCATCATAGGCAGGGAGCTCTCTTCCTGGCCCTGTTGTATGGTAGAACTTGTGCAGCCCAAAGGAGACCAGACATCTGAACATGGTGGCAGGCTAGCAAAATAAGGCAATATTTATAGCCCTGGTGTTTCTTTCCCTGATACAAGATAGCAAAGAAAAAGGAGTCTCCTCTTTTCCTTCAAGTTTCTGACAATTTTGCCCTGTTGTGTTGATAATGAGTCTCAGGCAGAATTCTGGATTTCTGCTGTAGTTTCTCTCTGGGCACATATTAAGGAGAGAAACTAAATCTGGCAATACTTTTTGTACCTTCAGTGCTCTGGGGGTTTCTCACTCCCAAAACTTAAGAAAGGTTTCATTTCATTTCCTTTTCAACACTGGTCTCAGCCATTCCATGAGCTTACTATACTTCAAAACCTATTTCTAACAGCCAGAAATCACTTGAGATGAGAATGAGAGTCTTTGAAAAAGCAGAGGGTTTCTAGAAGCCAAAAGCTTTAGAAGAGAAAAGTGAAGCCAAGGGAGGCTGGGTAATTGCTCTCGGCTATGAGAGGAGGAAAAAGAGAAAACAACACGAGCACGGGCACGGGCCATCCAAGTTTTCTTCAACTTTACAAAGTGTTCAGGTTACACATTGTACAATTCTATTTTTATAACATCTTTGAAAGGATAGTGTTTAGAAATAAAGAGCAGATGCGGGACTGCAGAGGTTTGTGGGGAGTGCTAGAAGGAGGTGGCTGTGATTATACAAGGGCACCATGAGAGATCCTTGCTTGCTGGTGGGAATGGTTTGGAATCTTGACTGAGGTGGGGAACATGCCAACTTACACAGGTGACAAAACTGTGTCGAATTCAATACACACACACACACACACACAATGCAAGTAAAACTGAGGAAATCCCTCGGATTTCTGAATTCTATCAATACCAATGTCCTGATTGGGGGAAATAAGCCAAGTATACAAGGGATTGCACGTGTTATTTCTTACAACTGTGTGTGAATCTATAATTGCCTTGCTAAAAACTTCAATTAGAGAAAAAGGACTGAATGGGCAGTCTTTAAAATTGCATGCATGATACAGAGACAGACAAGACAACTGCAGAAAAATTGACAAAGAGCATATTTACCAGCAAACAATGATGAATAAAAAATAATGAAAAATATCTAGCTAATATTTAGACATAAATTAAGAGAGTAGAAGATCATCTTCACCTATCAAGAGTTAACATCAAAATAAAAAGATGTGGTGAACATGTAATAAGACTTATACTCCCATACAAGGATACCAGGAATAGAAATGGGTGAAATATTTTTAAAAAGTCACTTAATAGTTTTGTACAAGTGATACATGCTTGCTATTTGAAATTTAAGAAATAAGGAACAGTAAAAGAAGAATGAAAAAATCTTTTACATTCAGTAAACATTTCAGACTATTCTTTATGCCTATAGTCAAACAGATAAAAATAACAATTAAAAGCTACATTATACACGATTTTTAAATAAAAGTATTTAATATAGATGTTCCTGAAGTTAACAAAAGAATATAACTGTCTTGAAACTGAAGGAATTGCTGAATGTCCAGTAACTTTCTTTACAACAAGCAATATTATTTCTTAAGAGATTTCTCCAAATTTAAAAGATTATGTAAAATTGTTATGTCTCGATGTGTTTTTTTTTAATTTTTTTAAAAGATTTGTATTAATTTACTTGAGAGAGAGAGAGAGAGAGAGACACAACATGAGAGGGGAGAGGATCAGAGAGAGAAGCAGACTCCCGCTGAGCATGGAGTCCGATGTGGGTCTTGATCCCAGGACTCCAGGATCATGACCTGAGCTGAAGGCAGTCGCTTAACCAACTGAGCCACCAAGGTGCTCCTCAGTGTGTATTTTCAACATGTGTTTATTAATAAGTATCTAGTTCAATTTTCAAGTAATAAAATCCTGTCAACTCTATAATAAAAAACAGGAGTCTAAACAAACTCATAACCAAGCACAAATGTCCCATCCTATCTTTTATACACATAAAACACTTTAAAACATAAACTTACTGGTAGGATGAGTTTTCAAGAAACAAGTAATAATGGAATGCTAAGCTACAAACAATGAATATGCCTATATGGGGCTGAAGCTAATAGCTATTAAAGCAATTTTAAATATAAAGAATTTATTCATGTATTCAGATTATTAGCCTGTCTCCTTCTTCCTGAATTACCTGTCCAGTGAAGATTTGGCTTTGTAGTTTAATCACATACTGTCTTACATACAATCAATTACTCTGGTATTTTAGCTTGCCCCATGGTTTTCTTCTATAACGTTCCCCCCAGATTTCCAATTGCTTCTTTTTTGCTTGTTTATTAGATAGATAATAATATTCACCCATCACTAAAAAACTTCCAGGTTTATAATAATGAAAGTTATATATTAGTGCATACTATCTTCTCAAGATAATCTCCATGGAAACATATGCTCAAACCCAGTAATTCTATATATTTCAAAGAAATGATCAGAGACATATTCAACTTTTATGTGCAAGGCTATGTGGTTTTATGATAATAAAAATTAGAAACAATCTAAGTAAAAGATTTATTAAATAATTATAAGGAAATGTATGCCACAACGAACTATTTTCTAAATGTTCACATATTCAAATGCAAATGCATAGAAAAATTCTGGGAAGATACATACAAAATTGATTAACAGTTATGTCTGAGGATGGGATACACTGGAGAACTTCATTTAATTGAGACTTTTTCTTTTGAGAGAGAGAGAACATGAAAGAGGAGGTGGGAAGGAAACAAGGAGAAGCAGGCTCCCCACTAATGAGGGAGCCTGACTTCGGGCTCAATCTCAGGAGCCTGAGAACATGACCTGAGCTGAAGGCAGATGCTTAACCAACTGAGCCACCCAAGCACCCCTTAGTTGAGACTTTTGAAATGAAAATACATTGGTGTGTTATTTGATTTAATTTCAAAAATACATAAAACTATTATTATTGTTCTATAAACCTGGCATAAACAACAAAAAAAAACAGATCAAAGAAAAATAGCAGTGAACAAAACTATATCCATATGATGAAGAATCATATAACTATTGTTTTTTTTAGTAAATCTTAGTACTATGGGAAAATGGTCATCATATATTACTAAGTAGAGAAAAAGGGTAGAAAAATATTCTAGCTGCTGTAAATATCTATGCACAACCATAAAGAGGAAAAGAAAAGAAAATGCAGAAAATACCTCAAAATATTAATAGCTGTTATATCTGGGTTGTAAAATATTGGTGATTTCTGTTTTCTTTCTGTATTCATTCACTTCCTAAGTTTTCTGGAGTTTTTTATAATAAAGGTAAACATAGTTTAGAACCAAACCCCACACTGAATTCTCTCACTGCCTGCACAGTATACTGCCATCAAGTCCCTGGAAAACAGCTGTTCTGTTACTGATCTTCATCTTAAAGCTTGTGCATGGTAGATGACACACAGTAATTCTACTAACTAGAAACTACCAATGGTATGACACAAGTTGGAAGGTTCTTTCAATTTTACTGAAGACAAACACCCAAACAAAATGTAGAAGCCAACTACACAGGTTCAAAGAAGGAGTTTTTGAGATGTCTCCAGTAATCTGCTAATGTTTTGATAAGATTTACAAATACGGTTGTGATTTTCTACTTTAAAACAAAATAACCCAATGCTGTGTATGCCTTTGACCCACAAACTTGGATCTATTGCTGAGTAGCATTAATAAGGCCATTGTTTGGCCGGAAGAAGAGGAGCTGAAAAGAGGGAATGACAGAAATATTTACTGAGTGCTAAATATACGCTAGGTACAAAGAAAAGCATTTTGTACAAACTAGACTTCCACAGAATCCCAGAGCTTTGATTTCTTGCTTTGGACCTTATCCCCTCACTTCCTGGCTGTGCTGAATTATGGGGCCCACAAGGAGGCTTGATCCCAGCTACCCTCATAGGGATGAAGGTAATGGGAACAAGATGGAATGTTTAGTCCTGACTCGATGCTTCACTGTCTTCTACTTCCCTTCTTCCCTTGCTTGATAATACTGCATTTTTTGTTTTAAGGTCCTTTTTTAACACTTTTCTTTTGGCCCTATAACCACTCTGGAAGATAGGCTGGTACTATTAAAACCGTTTTACAGACAAGAAAGCTAAGACTTAGAGAAGTTGGGTAGAGATGTTTGGTGAACGGCAAAGGTGTTTGTGTGTTAGGCAAATATCAGACAGAATGGTCCATCAGAACCCAGGCTTTCTGACCCTCCAAATCACCCAGTGACTGTTCCTCTCCTCCATCCCTTAAAGCAGTAAATGGCAAGTAGTAAACAGACCTTCCTTCAACAACATAACACCAGTGTCTATAAAAATGTCCCTGGGCCCAACCCAGGCTAAGCCAGAGCTACACCCAGCCACAGGAACTCAGAAAGAGCAAAAGCATTAGAAATCTTTTCTCTTGACTTCCATTATGAGAGCACTGACAGAACCTATTCATCTCAAGGCCAACACCAAGAACGAGTCCCTGAATCTCTGCCTCGATGATAAATGCTTTGCCCTCAACCTCCACTACCACCTCCCCCAAATCTTAGGGTTCCCAACTGTCTTCCACAGCTTCCTCTTTTCCAGCCCTTCCCCATTGTCACTTCTGTTTTCCAACAAATTTGCCCTTTTGGTAACTCAGATATTATATCACTGCGTGTGGAATCCGTGAAAGTAGTTCTAATGTCAAAACAGAACCACTCATCATCATCCAACATTATTAAAATAGAGAAAGAAACTGAACATGAAGATGGCCAAAGAGGTGACCTTGCCAACAGGAAATTCTTTTCCTGCCCTGACTCATATGAGAAGGTTTTATAACTCAAGCTGGGCCAAGAGAAAGGAAAAGTAAAGGTAACAGACATGAAAAATGATTTCCAGAGAAGCCGGCTATATTTCTGGAATAAGCAGATTATAGTCTTTGCTTCCATTTCTTCACTTCTTATTTCCGCATGACCTCTCCTAAAACAGCCCACTTGGGAGTCTCCAATAGCCTTCTTGATGAGTGAAATTGCTTCTTTTCTCATTTCCTATTTTCCAAATTCTCTAGGTGGTTAATTCTGTTGACTTCCCCTTCTTCAAACTTGCCACGCCTTAAGACTTTGTAAGATATCAAAGTTCTAGCTCTTCCCATTTCTCTACTTGGTACGTTTCTCCTTTATTCTCTAGTTCTACTTATAGAAAATTTTGCTAATCCTTGTTTCTCATTCTGTTTTGCTATTTTCCCCATCCCTATTCCCACAACAAAAAGAATTCAAAACCCATGTATCAACCCCCATCCATCTGAGAGATAGGTCACTGGTTCCTACTCACAAATATAAGGTGCTCCTCAGATTTTAGCTCAGAAAAGAGACTAGAAGAAGACATGAGACACCCCTGAATTTTCCTTGGATACATAATCTCAGGCTGAGTTTGTCCAAGAAGTCAGTGAAAGTTCACAGACCTCTCTACCAAAGTGTTCCCAAGGTAGGAAACAATTAACGAATCTTTTTACCTTTAACATTACAGGCCAGATACCGAAGACTCAAGGTTCATAGTCCAAGGGCTACACACTTAATTTGATTCTCTAATAACTAGAATCTTGTGGCTGACCAGTCATAAGCTAAACTGATATGTAATTAAAAGCATCTTTTTCCTGTCAGCACTCTGTGAGAATCAGCACGTTCGTCTAATAGAAGGGCAATATAATTAAAGAAATTTTGAATACTGGAATTAGGAACTCACAGAAGGATATGCTCACCCACATTATACATTACTTAAACAAGGCATCCTCAAAGGTCTCCACATGTCACATGCCCGGAAAGAAAAGCAATGGTCACTGACTAAATGCTTGATTGACTTGATACAAATGGAGATAAAATTCCTTGCTTTCCAATAAAATATTTATAGGGTATTAATAAGTAGGTAGCAAAAAATATCACTTGAACTTTCACAGGGCTCCTTATGATTCATTCATTCAACAAATGACCTAATTGATGGTGAATAAGGGTAGGCGCTGTAGGAAATGTAAAGGTAATTTAGAAATATTTCCTCTGGACAAGAAAGTGACAATCTAGTAGAAGATTAAATATGCACTTAAATAACCACAATATAAGTGGAAATTAAGTGATGCAAAAACTGTCCAGCTAAAACACTGTATGTCTACCTTTCTAAATATCAGGAAGGAGAGACCACTTTTAAGTAGTATTTGATCTACTTAAGCAGCACATCCCAATTCATCCATTCATTTGACAATGACTTATTACTTGCTCACCAAGTGCAAACTGGACAAAAAAAAAAGTAACCTGAAAATCCTTTTTATTTGGAGGGTACAACATTTTACTCTCTCACCGAACAAGGTACTGTTGTTCCACACCCTCAGCAAAAGAGATAGGGGATACAGAGGCACAAAACCTGGTGACCCTGCCAACAAGTAGCTCAGAGTCTCGTCAGGAAAGCACAGTAATTGTAAGTATACTAAGAATCACCAAAACAATGTGTTGGGTCTTTTGACTTGACACTGTCCAGGCAATCTTCCCTCCTTCAACCCACGCTCCGTAAGAGATCACTGTGCTCCCCTTTCCCAGTCAGGAAGCCCTGGAAGATGGATCCGGGGTTGAAAATGTCTACCTACCAAAAATCCATTTATGAATCACAGATAATATTGGTGTTCTATCTTCCAAGAACTCCGTCTGTACTCAGAAAAACAATTAGGGTAGTCATTGTTGGGACAAACAATTAGGACAAACATATGTTGGCCATTCAGCTGATCATGAAAGTAAATGAAGCTGAAATACTAGGTAATGTTTCTCAATTAGATTTAATAATCCTCTTCACAAAAGCCTGAGAAGCATATTACGTGTATTATACCAAGCCCCATAGCTTGCTGGTAAAAATGGCCTTGTAATGGGTCACTGAGACAGCTTGGCTAGAACACAGCCCCAAGACTGCAGGTAATAAAAGAAGGTGACTTCTTTCATGCCACATAAGCAAAAGTATTCATATTCATCCTTTGCAATTCATTTATTCCAGATATTAAAACAAGTTCATTTACAGTTTTAAACATATTACAACTCTATGTAAAATGGAGGTTCTTTTATAAGATGTTTTTGGTATATTTTCTTCAAACAAACAAACAAAATAGAAGTCTTATCTTTTTCTAAAAGCCTAAATGAACTTTAAGAAACTAACAAGGTTTACTTCATTTGTTTACTATCATTCATTTCTCTTTTGTCCATGTATTCAGCACAAATTAAGCAAGCGAGATGTATTAGACAATACTCTAGGAGTTGAGAGATAAAGCACAGCCCCTGTCCTCAGGATGCCCAGAGCCCAGCTATCGAAGCATAGAAGACAGTGTGATCAATACCTAAAGCTTAACCATGGCCTCACTGGAGGTGAGCCATTACTGGGCCCAAAAGTTTCCCATGAGCACACCAGGCCAACATTACAGCTAAAGGGAAAAAAAAAGCCCAGGGGCTAATCGGAGAGCAAGGAAGGAACTTCCCTGCTTAGAGTGTGCTTTAATCAAATATTAACTTAATGAGATTTTTTATCCTGAGTAAATCTTGGAAGAATCTAAAAATAAAAACACATTGACTGGACTTTAAGTATTTCTCTCTAAAAAAAAAAAAAAAAAAAAAACCCCTTCTAAAAGTCCCATCTTCAATCTGAGCTACAACGTTTATAAAAGTGCTATTTATTAAAAAGCATGCCTTCTTCAGAAGGGAAGGCATTCTAAATCTTAAGAACAAATATGAAGGAAGGGTCAGAGTATAGTAAGTGCTTTAATAGTTGATAGTTTAATACCTGAGCAAACACACCCAGAATTAGCAACAAAACAGTCATTTACTTAAGAGCAAAAGACATGAATTAGTTACGGTAACAGCCCAGTTTCACTGACAGATAAAGACAGGGAGGAGAGAGAGAAAAAGAGAGGGAGAGAGACAGAAAACATTTTTATAGTAAAAAAAAAAAAAAGTGACCAATATTTTCCTCATCACTTTTTCATTCCTACATCCCAATATTCTTGACCAGTATCATCTGATAAAATTTAAATTATTCCCACAGCTGAAGTCTACAACGGGTTAAGAATCTGACACACATACATTAATTCAGGAGAGCAGAGATAGTACTGGATTTAAGGCTGAGTGCTCAACCTACCATTCTACTTCCAAACTAGCTTTGGACAACACTTTAAAGAATGAGCTATAAATCAGAAAGGAAATGAACTCTGAGTCATCTCGTAACTGATCCAAAACACCTCAATTCAGTACCACCACACCCTCCAACTTAGAGTTACTGAGGGCCAAGAAATCTCATTGATCTTGTATCTTTCTGGCTGAAACAGTGCATTTGTGCTTGGAACTGCTGAGAATTTCCCCTCCCCTCTCTTCCTATCCCTCAAGATGTATAGTGCCCTCTCCTTCTGCTACAGTCTCTGGGGCGTAGACTTCTTTTGTGGTCTTTAATTTTTTTCTATTATTAATTCAAAGTAAGTCATTTTTTCTTAATTGTACAGTTTGATGGATTCTGACAAATGTATAATTCTGTATAACCATTACCTATGTCATCATACAGAACATTTCCATTGCCTGAGAACTTTCCCTGAATGCCCCCCTTCCCAGTCAGTTCCTGACCCTCCCCTTAAGAGGTGACAAGAGCACTGCTCTTTACCTCCATAGAATAGTTTTGGCTGTACTAGAATTTTATAAAAGTGGAGTCATCCCATATGTTCTTTTGGTGTGTGTCTGTCCTCTTTTGCTCAGCATGTATGTAAGATTCAACCATGTCACTGAGTGTACTGGTACTTTGTTCCTTTTTATTGCTGAGTAGTATTACATTATATGAGTGCACCGTTAACTATTCATCCATTATCCTCTTGATAGACATTTGGGCTATTTTCAATTATAGGCTGTTAAGAACAAATGTGCCATAAATATACCTTAAGAAATCTTTTGGAAGAGGATTGCTTTCATTCTTCTTGGGTAAATACTAAAAAGGATCATAGATCATGTACATGTTTAACTTTGCAAGAAAAACTTTTTTAATCTGCAAAACCTTTTTTTTTTTTTTTTTGGATAATACCACATTCTATCCTCTCACTAGCAATGTATTGTTCCACATCCTCAGCAGAAGTAGTGTTGTGAACAGTCTTTTTAATTTTAGCCAACTTAGTAGGTAGGTAGTAATATCTCCTTGTGGTTTTATTCTCCATTTCCTTGATGACTAATTGCACCGATCACTTTATCATATTTATATAGGCCATTCGTACATTTTCCTTGGTGAAATGTCTGCTCAAATCTTTTGCCCAATATTTAATAGGGCTATTCATCTTTTTTATCATTGAATCATAGGAATTCTTTATATATTGTTGATATAAGAACTTGTCAGATTTATGTTTTGTGAATATTTTCTGCCAGACGAGTTTTTATTGATATCTTCTGTGTATAAGAGATAGGAGTTTGAGTTTTTTTTCCCATACAGATATTTAATTGTTCTAGTGCCTTTTGTTGAAAACTTTCTTTCTTTACTGAGCTGCTTTGGAACACCCATCAAAAAACAACTGTGTGATTCTATTTCTGGATTCTATTTTATTCATTAATCTATTTGTCTAAACTTACTTCAGCATCACACTGACTTACTTACTTTAGCTTTATGGTCTATATTGAAATCAGAACTTATCCAACTTTGGTCTTTGTTTTATTCTAGTCACTGTACTTTCCCCATAAACATTAGAATTAGTTTGTCAATTTCAATATCAATAGCAAAAACCCTGCTGGGATTTTTTACTGAGATTGTATTGAATCTATGCATTAATTTTAACAATATGAGTGTCTATATCTAACATTTTTGCTAAATTCACTTATTAGTTCTAGTAGTTGTTCTTAAGTTTCCACAGGATTTTTAATGTTCAGAATCAGTTCATCTGTTAATATTTTTTAAAATTTCTTTCTTTCCCATCCATATGATGTTTTTTTCTTCCCTGATTGCACTGGTTACAACTCCCAGTATAATGATAAAAATAAGTAGTGAGAAATCCTTGCCTTATTCTTGATTTGATGAAGAAAACAGTCTTTCTTCATTAAATCTCATAGTATCTGTATGTTTTTCATGGGTGAGTTCTGTCAGATCAAAAAAGCTTGCTTCATCCCCAATTCCTAGTTTTCTAAGAACTTTAATGGTGAATAGGTGTTGAATTCATCCAATGTTTTACTCAATCTATTGAGATGGTTATATTATTTTTCCCTTTATTCCATTAAAATGGTGAATTACACAAATGATTTTCCAATAGTAAATCAATCTTGCATTCTTGCTATAAACTCTATTTGGTTATAATTAATGATTTTATATTTACATATATATGTCTGTACAACTATATATGGTGCATTTGTATACATATACATATATGTTAAATACCTATATATTTAGCCTACTTTTAAGTTTTCTAACATAAATAAATTTCCCTTTAATCACTGATTTATCTGCATATCACAAAACTTTTTGATTTGGTTTTCATTGTTATTTAGTTTGAAATATTTTAAAGTTTTCCCCATGAGTTTTCTCTCCAATTTAGAAATGTGATGTTTAATTTCCAAATAGATGAGTACGTTCTAAATGTCTTCTAGCTATTGATTACTACTGCGATTCTACTGTAGTCAGAATTTCAATCTTTTAGAACTTACTAATAATAATTTTAGGACTCACCCTATGATCTGTCTTTATGAGTGTTCTGTGTACCATGAGAAAGGGTCTTTGTTTCGACCTTTTAGATGAAGTGTTCCATAAATACAGATTGGCAAAACTGGTTGGTAGTTTTGTTCAAAACATGCAAACATATATATATGATTTGTATTCTTTGTGCTATTACCATAAACTTTAGTTATCTTATAAAGAAGTTAAGAAATTAATACTAGTAAGTAATCACAGTTACCCAAATACTTATTTCTTTGGCATCCTATGTATCTTCATGTGGACCCATGTCTCTACTTGATATTATTTCACTTGGGTGTGAAAAACTATCTTTAACATTTTTGGTTAACTCTGCTTTTGCTGGTTTTTATTTATTTTTATAAAGATTTATTTATTTATTTGAGGGAGGTGGGGAGACTCAGAGAGAGATTTATGCAGACTCTGCCTGAGCATGGAGTCTGATATGGAGCTCCATCTCAAGACCTTGAGATCACTACCCTGAGATCACAACCTGAGCCAGATGTTTAATTGACTATGCCACCCAGGTGCCCCTGTTTTTGCTGCTTTTTAAAGTTGGTACTTTGCCTTAAGTTCTGGAGGATATTTTTATGTAGGTGAGAATTCTAGGTTGATTTTTTCTTTCAGTGCTTTAAAGATGTCACTAATGGTCTTCTGGCATGTACTGTTTTCCCTGAACAACAATTCTGAACGCTGTTCTCATTTATATGTTTTTTCTCCTAAATTTTCCTTATCTTTATCTTTCAGCTTCAGAAATTTGACTATGGTATACCCACATGTTGGTTTTTTTTTAATGTTTATCCTACTTGGGGTTTGCAGATATTCTTAGATCTATCGGTTTTTATTTTTCATCAAATTTGAAAGAAGTTTTTTTTTTTTTTAAGATTTTATTTATTTGGGATGCCTGGGTGACTCAGTTGGCTAAACAACTGCCTTTGGCTCGGGTCATGATCCCAGGGTCCTGGGATCGAGCTCTTTATCAGGCTCCCTGCTCAGTGGGGAGCCTGCTTTTCCCTCTCCCTCTGCTGCTCTGCCTGCTTGTATTCTCTTGCTTTCTCTGTCAAATAAATAAAATATTTTTTTAAAAAAAGATTTTTTTTTATTTTTTTAAAGATTTTATTTATTTATTTGACACACAGAGAGAGATCACAAGTAGGCAGAGAAGCAGACAGAGAGAGAGGGAGAAGCAGGTTTCCTGCTGAGCAGAGAGCCAGATGCGGGTCTCAATCCCAGGACCCTGAGATCATGGCTTAACCCAATGAGCTACCCAGGCACCCCAGAAGATTTTATTTGACAGACAGCACAAGGAGGGGGGGCAGCAGATAGAGGGAGAGGGAGAAGCATGCTCCTTGCTGAGCAGGGAGCCCAACGAAAAATGCAGGGCTTGATTTCAAGACCCTGGGATTATGACCTGAGCTAAAGAAAGCCAACGGCTTAACCGACTGAGCCACCCATGTGCCCAGCAAATTTGGAAGAATTATGATATTGTGTCTTCAAATATCTTCCTTTCCTAATATCTCCATACTTCTTTTGAAAATACAACTATACATTGTTATATTATTTGATACTGCCCCATAAGTCCATTTTTTATGGTTTCTCTTTATTATGCTTCCATTTAGATAATTTCTAGTGCCTAGTCTTAAAATTCAGTGATCTTTCTCCTCCTGTCTCCAATCCGCTAATAAGTTCATGCAGCGAATTTTTCCTTTCAGATAATGTATTTTTTTAGCCCTAGAGCTTTCATTGGTTATTTTTATAATTTCTATTTCTCTGCTGAGATTTTCCATGGGTTAAATCATTAAGCTCTTTTCTTTTAAATCCTCTAACTTTTATAATAGTTTTTCAAAATCTTGTCTAATAATTCAAATATATAAGTCAACTCTGGATCTATTTTATTCACTGTTTTTCCTCCTTATTATGGTTTACATTTTTCTGTTTTTTCAGTTGTCTCATGTTTTATTATTACTTAGACATTACGAATGCCACATCACTGAGAGTCTAGAGAGAGTCAATTATCATATGGTTTCACTTATTTGTGGAGCATAACAAATAGCATGGAGGACAAGGGGAGATGGAGAGGAGAAGGGAGTTGAGGGAAATTGGAAGGGGAGGTGAACCATGAGAGACTATGGACTCTGAAAAACAATCTGAGGGTTTTGAAGGGGCGGGGGGTGGGAGATTGGGGGAACCAGGTGGTGGGTATTAGAGAGGGCATGGATTGCATGGAGCACTGGGTGTGGTGCAAAAACAATGAATACTGTTATGTTGAAAAGAAATTTAAAAAAAAAAAAGATTCTAGATCTTATTTTTTTCTTTTAAGGCTTGTTAATTTTTCTTTTCCTGGAAGACACTAAACTGATTAGTAGATAGCTTCTATCCTGTCAAAGGTTTTGCCAAATGTTTTGTTAGGGCAGGGGTACAATAACCCTTGCTATAAGGCTAAAGTAACTTACTCTTAATTCATGGCCTTTCTGGTCTCAACTAAACATCTAATACATTCATTGAGGTCTCTTCCCCCTGGATGTTGGGAATTCCAAACTTTCCCAACTCTATGTTACTTTCATAATATCCATTCAGCTAAAACCATCAGTAACTACGTTCTGCCAAAACTGGCAGAGTTTCATCTACAAATGCATAGTCAGCTATAGACTCAAAGAAACACAAATTCTTATTTCTGGTATTTCTTCTCTATTTAGCACCCTACACTCTAATACCCTACCTTGCAAGTTTCAATACTCTACAAACTTTGAGATTCACTTCCTTTGTCCAGCAAGATATCTGTTTTCTGTGTGGGCTCTTCTTCCCTGTGTTACCACTTGGAAAGTACCCTCACACAAAAAAGCCAGGGTGAATATGGAGCTCATCTTATCTATTTCCCTCCTTTAAAGGGCCACAGATCTATGCAGTCTGTTTTCCAGTGCCTGAAAAAAAAAAAAAAAAAAGCTGCCTCAAATATTTCATCCAGTTTTATATTTGTTAATGGAGAAAAAGTCTGATAATTTTTCTATAATGCATGGAACTGTAAGACCATTACTAGAAGTTATCCCAAGTAGAAGAAATACACACACATATACTTCAGCAGCCATAGCTCAACCAAAACTGTTACATACCTAAAACTTTCCAACATCTGAAATTTGGGACCTGTGTACTTCCATTCATTATTAAAATTATACCTCCCAAACAAACAGGTATTTACCTGTGGAAACATTTCTTATTTGTTTAAGGAAGACCAAAAAAAAAAAAAGAAGAAGAAGAAAGAAAGGCAAAGCATACCTGAAAAGCTAGCTTCATATGGCATAGGACTATAGAAGTTTACCTCCTGAATTGTGGAACGAGTCTAAATTTGTTTGTAGGTGTCATTATCACCTCTACACATGTGAATCTCTTATAACCTTGAAAGTGACATTTAGCCTATTCATTTAGTCAAAGTGAAACTTCTTTGTAGATCAGAATCTCTTATGGCTCAGACGATCATATAACTAATTATTCAAACTGGGAAGCTTTGACAGTTTTAATAAATACGCAAGGGCAAGAGCATGCACATGACTGGAACATATGGTCAATCTGCTTGTTGTGTTCAAATGGTCTCTTGCCTGGAGCTGTGGAGATGAGAAAGGAAGGTGATTCTAGGACTTCTTTTAATGACTTAAACTCCCCAAGTTTTGGGAAAGTCCATTACTCTTTTCTTTTTGAAGAAACAAAGTCCTAAGGAGGCTTACAGATCCACTAGTTCAAGTGACCAGTCCTCACCTTTCTTTCCTCTATTATATTTCCTGTCATGCTTTGAAAGACTGCTTCCCTCTAACTGCAGGGATGACCCCGGTGCATACCCTGCTCATGCATGTGAGGGGATAAGGAAAGGAAGAGAGACAAAAGTGAGAAAGAGAAAATAAATTTTGCTATTTTTCTTGATAGGTGCATTAAGTTGCTTTTATCTTTTCTGTCAGAAGTTGGAGAAATGGTGTTCAGGTTCTATTCACCAATTACATCGTTTGTTGTATTGTCTTAAGAGCCCTTGTGTGATGCAGCAAAGTAAAAATCTCTCTTTGTTAAAGATTGTTTACCTCATTGTGATTAGTGGGAATACTAATCAGCCAAAGAAGAAAAGGAAAGATCATGCAAGGACTAAAATAATAGTTTGGTAAAGGAAAAAACTTTACTTTAGTCTTTGAAAACTATTCTATCCATATCCTTTTTTAAAGGGCTACAGCATAAACTATCCCCAGTCCTCCTCTTTAGTCACTTGATTCTACTTAAAAGTTGTTCCCGAACATTTTATAGCCATTCAGCTTAATTCGCATTGATTTCTTTAACTGTGCTCAGAAAATATAAACACAAAATGTTCTCATGCCATTTGGGGTTCAAGTATAATAATGTTCTTGCAGAAATGAAAACCTTATTTGCCCTATAGTCTAGGCCAGAAAGGAAACATTTTTAAAGGACAAATGAACAAATGTCTTCTCCATTGTTTCTTCTTAGTTAGATGGATAAGAAACAGGTACCTTCTCAGAATGGGTAATATAAGTAAATAGTAATGTATAATTGGCAGATTTCTCAGTGATTTTATTGGTCTGATGTTATCCATGCATAATTGGGGAGGAGATACTTAAATGGAAAGAAAATTTCTAATGCAGTTTGGGCTGGGGGTAGCATTTAATTCAGCAACACTGCAGCGTTGAACTGCAGTGATTTGAACAGGGACTACTTGAAAACTTTCAAAGTTCTGCAGCATTTATTCCCAGTGCAGTTATCAGAGGGCTGCATCTCCTTACATTCTACTACCATACAGATGCATGAGTACTAATCAGAACATAAATCATCATAGCTTTATTAAGACAGTTTATGAAGATTCTGGAATTAAAATGTGATCTTTCATCAAGTGAAGAAAGTAATCTAAAAAATTCTCTTCAGTTAGTCTATTAATCCTGTTGCAAAACATTATTCATTTGACCTAAATCAGATAGCAATTGGAGATAGCTAGCAAACTTCTCAGAGCAGGAGATGAGAGAAGACAGACCATCAAGATGAGAACCAGTACTTCCCTTACTCCCTGCTAGAAGAACTTCTCACCTGTACCCCTTGTTGAGAAGAATCTGTGTGAAAAACCATTCACCATGGCAGTTGACAGCAACTTCATCCTTCTAATTGTGTACAACAAAATCCTTGGGAATCATCAGCGACTTTTGCATCTTCTAGCCAATCCACCAGAGAAGCCTGTTGGCTCTACCTTCAAATATACCCAGCATCTGACAAATTCATACTAGCACCACTGCTCCTAATTGATCCATGCTACCATTATCTCTCAACTAAATTATTGCAGTAGCCTCCTAAAGATCTTTCTGTTTTGAGTTCTTACCTCACCATAGCCTATTTTCAACCCAATAACTTGAGCAATTATCTTATTTTATTTTTGGAGCAATCATTTTAAAACTAAGGAAAGGGGCATCTGGGTGGTTGGGTCTGTTAAGCCCTGACTCTTGGTTAAGGCTCAGGTCCTGATCTCAGGGTCCTGGGATCGAGCCCCATGTTGGGTTCCACATCAGTATGGAGTCTTGAGAGTCTTTCCCCTACTTCTTCCTCCCCCAGCTCACATGTGCTCTCTCTCTCAAATAAATAAATGAACTCTTAAAAAAAAAAAAAAAAAAACTAAGGTAGATAGTGTCACACTTTTGCTCTGAACTCTTGATGAGCTCTTCACTTCACTGAAACAACAACAAACAATCTTAAAGTTCTCACCATTATATATATGATCTACACATACTGGGGCAGGATCAGTCAAGAATCCTAGAAGGCAGAATAGGTCACTTCCAACATATTAATGATAGGACTTTGTGGATCTGAAAAGCCCTCACTTAAAAACCCCTCTTTTGCTGATAGATCATGGAAATTCAAGTAGGGGTATTTATATGTCTGACCTATGACTTTGATCTTCATTGAATAACAAACATATTTCAGAAGGACAAAAATGTATGCACTGATAAGTGACTTCTATTTTAGGGTGTATATGTTTCTCATGCTCTTTTTTGGCAGTAAATTATGAATGAAAAGTAATATGGTGCTTTAGTATGGAGAGAAGAAAATGGAATCAAATCTTATAGTACAAAGAGGTAGAAGACCCAGATCACAAATTTTCACAGCATCATAATTCTACCAAGGGCCAAAACTAAAAACAACTTTTATTAAAAATGTAATGGCATTTAAAAAATTCACTATCAATAAATAATATATGCTTATTGCAACAATTCAAGTAATACAAAGATATAAATTTTAAAAATGAATCTTCACCTCCAGCTCTTACTCTATCCCCATCAAGACACATTATTTAATAGTTTAGCATATATCTTTCCATAGAGATACATTTAAATTTAAAGTATGCCCCTAATGCTAACTGAGCTCAACTTTGACATTAAGCTCCATTACACTATTTTCTTCGATTAAGGTTATTTTTTCAAAAAATCATCTTAGCTATCTATAGAGACCATTTGAAGAAAATTTATTTTATAAAAAAGAAGGAAGAGGATCCACATATGAAAGAGCTTCTATTACATCTCTCCATGCTTGGCAAGCTAGTTCATTAAGGAATATTTTGCTTAAAAGTTTGAGATTTTTGTCAAAGGTCATGCATTCTTTCAGAAGAAGGAAATGAGATGCTATTCTCCCAGTGGAAATTTTACAGAATTACTTCCCATGTTTTGCACACTGAAAATACACCTGGATAAATTAATGGTAATTTCTGAGATTGTTTGAATCCGTTTTCAGTGACAGGCTCTACATTAAGAAAGCACTCTTCATGAATTACCTCTTGTAAGTCCTCCTAACCAGGATAAAGGTTTATTCTGGTTTTTCAGATTATACTTAAGGACTAGAAAGTACTCAAGGAATTCCAAAATTCAAAAAGGGAATATGCTCAAAGTAAGATTTCTCTGTTTTATAGAAAGTATCTACATATACCTAATATCTAATATTACCTTCAGATTCTTTTATTTTTGTTTTTTCACTCTGGTCTGCAAGCGTTCAAAAAATGTGTTTTGGACTAAAATCTTTCTTTCTTTTCTTTTTTTCCCTAAAACAAAAGATAAATACTTTCTCTTATCAGAAAATAGAATAACCAAACTAAGTTACTACAATCAATTCAGCATAGCATTAGCTTTATATATCTAAGTCCTATTAAGTCATATCTTTGGTTTCTTTGAAACACTTCTTAGAATATGGCATAGAAATAGAAAAAGAAAGCAAGAAATAGAAATCAAGAGAGAACAGGACTAGAATGTGAATTAAAACAAAGTCAGAAGACAAAGTGCTAGACTGACATGGGGTGGGAACAAACAGACAGATGTAGCTGAACCGTATTTAGAAGTGGGGGGAAAATCATCTCTCATTTACCAGGACATGATGACAAATGAATCTTATCTCATGTGTGAAACTCATTTGATTGATAGTAGTTGCCTGGAAGACAGTGTCTGAAAGGAATTCTAAGGCCCTCCTCGGGGGCAGCCACAAATCATTAGGAAAATTTTGACATGTCTAATTTGAACATAAAGTAGGAAATGGCAACATATATCTTACAGAAACAAAGAAGAAATGGAGAATAATAGTAACTAAGCACTTGCTCTACATCAGGTGCTTTATAAACATTCTCTTACTATATTCTCATAGATCCAATGAGGTTAACACTATAATCTACATTTCATAGATGAAGAATATCATTCACTAAGTGATGCAAAAGGGGTAGAAAAACAATGATTTTATGACAGAGGGAGTGAAAGTTGTGTGCAAATGACCAGTCCTACAGATGAACAGTTTGTGGATTGACAGCTGTCATTCAGTAAGAATCTATGTACACTAATGTCTTCCTACCCCACTGCTTCCAGTGTTTCCAACACCTCTTATATTTAAGTATCACAGATATTCAGCAGTTTAAATTGTCTCATTCTTCAAGATGTGCCATTCTGCTAATTATAATGTCTTCATCAAGGTGAATAATTTTTCCCATTGGAAATTATTTTACAGTTGGAAAGAAACCTGATTCAAATTCTCTGATTACTACTCCTAGACCAGGGAGACTATTTAAGAACAATGGAAAGGAAAGCATATGAGCCCAAGAGCACAGAATCCATCAGCAGTGTCAGCCACGGAGACACTCTGCTACTGATAACTGGATCTGCATCTTGGATTAGTCACTCTCCCCACTCTGGGGATGGAATACTCCTTCTAAGGTCTATATGGATTCCTGAGTGCTGTGGTTTCTACGAGATCAAATGTAACTCTACTAGAAAGAGTCAGAGAGGCTTTACTGTAAATAATACATAATATTGTCTGGGAATAAAGAACATATATTTTATCCATTCCTTTTTCAATACATATTGGGCATATCTGAGGTGAATGCCCTTTGTTCAACACACAGACTGAGGGAGAAATCACTCATTCATTCCATGTTAATGTACTGACCACTGCCTTTGGGCAAGGCGTTATGCAGGTATGAGAAGAATTTAAAGTTGTAAATCAAGTATAAATGTGCTCTAAACATAGGAATAATAAAAGTATATAAGTAAAACATAGATCAGAAAGTAAAAAGAGTCACAGGAGTTATACAGGTAAGTTGCTATGGGAGATAAAAGAAAGGGTAAATACCTTTTGTGGAGCTATGGAAACAGTAAAAGGAGTTTCTATGGATAGAACCTTGTGAGTAAGCCTTCAGAAATAAAGAACACTTGGCCACATAGGGAAGAATGAAAAGAGGAAGGCCATCCAGGCAGATGATCCACTGTGAGCAATGGTGAGGAGGAAGGCAAATACAGAAAAAGAATGGACAAAAGTAAAATATTCACCGTGGCTGAGATGAAAGGTCCCTGCAGGCAAACAGTGGTCAATGATAGTAGAAAACAGTACAGAACCTGCAGTGACATAATAAATGAATTAAAGACTTTCTTTTATAAATCAAATCGTTTTGAGCAGGAGAGTAAAAATCTCTGTCATCTGCCAGATCATTCTGGCAGCAGGATATAAGGTGAAGTAGACTGAGAAAATCCTGGGGATGAGCTCAGTCAGGAATTACTTCAGGGTCCAACCAAGAACTAGCAAGTGCCTGGACTAATATCATGATAAGGAGAATGGGAGAGGGCACCCACAAAAGCTAATAATAATCGTAACAAGGAAGAAGCAAGAAGGCAGAGGAGTAGCAGACTGAAATATCATTAGGTCCCAGGAGTTCAGCTAGATAGTTATCAGACCATTCCAAACACCTACAAACTCAGCAAGAGATAGAAGAGAAGAAGAGCAGCAATTCAAGGGACAGAAAATTGACCACTTTCAGAACGGTAGGATATGCGGAGAAGTGAATCCGAAGAGAGGGGAATAGATACCACAAGGGGCAAGGCCGGCTCCCAGTAAGTGGTGGACCAGCAGAGCACAAAATCATAACTTTTAGAAGTCTGCTCCACCAAAGGACATCACTCCAGAGGCTAAGCAGAAGGTGGAGCTCTCGCAAGGACAGTATGGTCTCGGGACCCATGAGGTCACAGAAAGACCAGGGGTGCCTGAGTGTGGCAAACCTCCCAGATATTGGAGTAGGGAAGCCAGATGCAGAAACGGAGCCAAGGAGTGAGCTTTCAGCTCCAGGTGGCCTTAAACCATGATCCAAGGCACAGTTGGGCCAATGCTCTTTGAGCAGGGATCCCCGCAAGTGGCAGATCCAGGGGGAAACCCCCTCCTTCCACCTCTGGGAGGAGTGCCGCGGGAATGCATGGCAGGAAATCTGCTGGATTTGGAGACTCCAAACTGAGCTGTGTGCGAGAGATAGAAATGCTCAGTCACAGGCTGGGTGAGCACAGAGACATGAGTGACGGACTACTTTTCTATGAAGGGCCATTGAGGAGTGGGGCCCCGGATCTCAGGTCCTCTGGGCCAGAGATTGGGAGGCTGCCATTTTCACTCCTGCCCTCCAAAGCTTTACGGGAAACATTCAGAGAACAAAAGCTCCTGAGAGCAAAACCGAGCAGATTGTTTATTTTAGCCTGGCCCCCAGGAAGGGTGGTGCAATTCCATCTCAGGCCAAGACATTTGAGATGCACTGCAACAGGCCCCTCCCCCAGAAGATCAGCAAGAACATCAAGCCATGACCAAGTTCATCCATCAATAAAAATAGCCAAACTCCAGAGCTAGGGGAAAACAACACATAGAATTCATGGCTTTTTTCCCATGATCCTTTAGTATTACAAAGTTAAATTTTTTAAAATTTTTTTCTTACTCTATTTTTTTAACTTGTCCTCCTCCTGCTTTTAATGTTTTTTTAACTGTTTTATCTTATCAATAACTTTTTAAAAATTATTTAAAATTTTCTTTGTTATAGTCATATTTTATCCCTTCATTGTATTTAATCCTATTTTTGTATACATACAGGATTTTTTCTTTAAAATTTTGATATACAATTTCTTCTAATAGATAAAAATATACACTAAATCTAGCACATGGCTTTGTTCTAGTCTCCAACCTGATCACATTCTCTCCTCTTTTTTTTGTTCTTTTTCCAACCAATTTATCAATTCCTTTTTTAGACTTTCTTTAAATTTTCATCTTTATAGTTATATTCCATCCCTTCATAATGTTTACCCTTATTTTTGTGTATATAAGTAAGTTTTTGTCTCTTTGAAATTTGGGGACATAGTTTCTTCTAAGGCACCAGAATACACCCAAAATCAAGGAGGTGGCTCTGTTCTATTCACCAGTCTAATATATACATAAGTCTTTATTTTTTATTTTTTTATTTTTATTTCGTTTTTCCCTATTCTTCTCCCCGCAGTTTCGGGTCTCTTCTGATTTGGTTAGCATACATTTTTCTGGCGTCTTTACCACCCTGTTAATATTTTATTCTCTCATCCTTCTATTCTTATCTCGATAAAATTACAAGATGGAAAAACTCACCAAAAAAAAAAAAGAAGAAGAAGAAGAAGAAGAAGAAGAAGAAGCAGTACCGACAGCTAGGGACCTCATCAATACGAACATTGGTAACATATAAGAACTACAGTTCAGAATGACAGTTCTCAAGTTGCTAGCTGGGCTCGAAAGAGCCATGGAAGATAGTAGAGAATTCCTTTCTGAAGAAATAACATCCCTTTCTGGAGAAATAAAAGAACTAAAATCTAACCAAGTTGAAATTTAAAAAAGCCATTAATGAGGTGCAAGAAAAAATGGAGGCTCTTACTCTGAGGATAAATGAGGCAGAAGAGAGAATTAGTGATATGGAAGACCAAATGACAGAGAATAAAGAGGCTGAGCAAAAGAGAAACAAACAACTACTGGACCATGAGGGGAAAATTCAAGAGATAAGTGATATCATAAGATGAAATGATATTAGAATAATTGGGATCCCAGAAAAAGAAGAAAGAGAAGGGAAGGCAGCAGGTATATTGGAGCATATGATAGTAGAGAATTTCCCTAATTTGGTGAAGGAAACAAGCATCAAAATACAGGAGACACAGAGAACCCCCCCTAAAAATCAATAAAAATAAGTCCACACCCTGTCATCTAATAGTAAAAAATTACAACTCTTAGTGACAAAGAAAAATTCCTAAAAGCAGCTCGGGATAAGAACTCTGTAACATACAATGAAAGAAATATTAGATTGGCAGCAGACTTATCCACAGAGACCTAGCAGGCCAGAAAGAACGGGCATGATATATTCAGAGCACTAAATGAGAAAAATATGCAGCCAAGAATACTATATTCACCTAGGCTGTCATTGAAAATAGAAGGAGAGATTAAAAAAAATTTTCAGGACAAAAAAAAAAGAAAAAACTGAAAGAATTTGCAAACACCAAATAAGCCCATGGGAATTATTGAAAGGTGTCCTCTAAGCAAAGAGAGAACTTAAAAGCAGTAGACCAGAAAGGAACAGAGATAATATACAGTAACAGTCACCTTACAAGCAACACAATGGCACTAAATTGCTATCCTTCAATGGTTACCCTGAATGTAAATGGGCCAAATGCCCCAATCAAAAGACACAAGGTATCTGAATGGATAAACAAGACCCATCGATATGCCATCTGCAAGAAACTCATTTTAGACCCAAAGACACCTCCAGATTTGAAGTGAGGGGGTGGAAAACAATTTACCATGCTAATGGACATCAGAAGAAAGCTGGGGTGGCAATCCCTTTATCAAATAAATTAGATTTTAAGTCAAAGAATATAAAAGATGAGGAAGGACATTATATCATACATAAAGGGTCTGTCCAAACAGGAAGATCTAACTATTGTAAACATGCCCCTAACATGGGAGCAGCAAATTCTATAAACTAATTAATGACAAAATCAAATGAACAAATCAACAATAATACAATAATAGTAGGGGACTTTAACACCACCCTCACTGAAATGGACAGATCATCCAAGCAAAAGATCAACGTGGAAATGAAGGCTTTAAATGACACACTGGGCCAGAAGGGCATCACAGATATATTCAGAACATTCCATCCCAAAGCAACAGAATACACATTCTTCTCTAGTGCACATGGAACATTCTCCAGAATAGATCACATCCTGGGTCACAAATCAGGTCTCAACCAGTACCAAAAGATTGGGAACATTTCCTGCATATTTTCAGACCACAGTGCTCTGAAGCTAAAATTCAATCACAAGAGGAAACTTGGAAAGAACCCAAATACATGGAGGCTAAAGAGCATCCTACTAAAGAATGAATGGGCCAACCAGGAAATTAAAGAAGAAGTGAAAAAATTCATGGAAACACATGAAAATGAAAACACAACTATTCAAAATCTTTGGGACACAGCAAAGGCGGTCCTGAAAGGAAAGTATATAGCAATACAGCCTTTCTCAAGAAACAAGAAAGGTCTCAAGTACACAACCTAACCCTACAGGTAAAGGAGCTGGAGAAAGAACAGCAAAGAAAGCCTGAACCCAGCAGGAGAAGAGAAATAATAAACATCAGAGAAGAAATCAATGAAATAGAAACCAAAAAAACAGTAGAACAAATCAATCAAACTAGGAGCTGGTTCTTTGAAAGAATAAATAAGATTAATAAACACCTGGCCAGACTAATCAAAATAGAAATGACCCAAAGTAATAAAGTCATGAATGAAAGAGGAGAGATCACAACCAAAACCAAAGAAAGACAAAAAATTATAAGAACATATTATGAAGAACTAATGCCAGCAAACTTGACAATCTGGACAAATGGATGCATTCCTAAAGACACACAAACTACCAAAACTGAACCAGGAAGAAACAGAAAACCTGAACAGACCCATAACCAGTAAGGAGATTGAAAGAGTCATCAAAATCTCACAACAAACAAGAACCCAGGGCCAGAGGGCTTCCTAGGGGAATTGTACAAAACATTTAAAGAATTAATACCTATTCTCCTGAAACTGTTCCAAAAAAATAGAAATGGAAGGAAAACATCCAAACTCAGTTTATGAGGCCAGCATTACCTTGATCCCAAAACCAGACAAAGACCCCACCAAAAAGGAGAATTAAAGACCAATATCCTTGATGAACACGGATGCAAAAATTCTCACCAAAATACTAGCCAATAGGATCCAACAGTACATTAAAAGGATTATTCACCACGACCAAGTGGGATTCATTCCAGGGCTGCGAGGTTGGTTCAACATCCACAAATCACTGTGATAAAATACATTAATAAAAGAAAGAACAAGAACATATGATACTCCCAATAGATGCAGAAAAAGCATTTGACAAAGTACAGCATCCTTTCTTAATCAAAACTCTTCACAGTGTAGGGATAGAGGATACATACCTCAGTATCATCAAAGCCATGTATGGAAAACCCACAGCAAATATCATTCTGAATGGAGAAAAACTGAGAGCTTTTGCTAAGGTCAGGAACACAGCAGGGATGTCCACTACCACCAACACAATACTAGAAGTCCTAGCCTCCGCAATCAGACAACAAAAAGAAATAAAAGACATCTGAATCAACAAAGAAGAAGTCAAACTCTCCCTCTTTGCAGATGATACGATACTTTAAGTGGAAAACCCAAAAGATTCCACCGCAAAACTACTAGAACTGAAACAGGAATTCAGTAAAGTGTCAGTATATAAAATCAATGCACAGAAATCAATTTCATTTCTATACACCAACAGTAAGACAGAAGAAAGAGAAATTACGAAGTCGATCCTGTGTACAATAGTACCCCAAACCATAAGATACCTAAGAATAAACCTAACCAAAGAGGCAAAGAATCTGTACTCAGAAAACTATAAAGTACCCATGAAAGATACTGAGGAAGACACAAAGAAATGGAAAAACATTCCATGTTCATGGATTGGAAAAACAAATATTGTGAAAATGTCTACGCTACATAAGCTATACATTTAATGCAATCCCTATCAAAATACCATCCACTTTTTTTTCAAAGAAATGGAATAAATAATCCTAAAATTTATATGGAATCAGAAAAGACCCCAAATGGCCAGAGGAATATTGAAAAAGAAAGCCAAAGTTGGTGGCAACACAATTCCAGACTTCAAGCTCTATTACAAAGCTGTCATCATCAAGACAGTACGGTACTGGCACAAAAACAGACACATCAATGGAACACAATAGAGAGCCCAGAAATAGACCCTCAACTCTATGGTCAACTAATCTTTGACAAAGCAGGAAAGAATGTCCAAGGGAAAAAAGACAGTTTCTTCAACAAATGGTGTTGGGAAAATTGGACAGCCACATCCAGAAGAATGAAACTGGACCATTTCCTTATACCACACACGAAAATGACTCAAAATGGATGAAAGACCACAATGTGAGACAGGAATCCATCAATATCATTGAGGAGAACACAGGCAGCAACCTCTTCGACCCCAGCCACCGCAACTTCTTCCTAGAAACATCGCCAAAGGCAAGAGAAGCAAGGGCAAAAATGAACTACAAGGATTTCACCAAGATCAAAATCTTTTGCACAGCAAAGGATACGGTAAACAAAACCAAAAGACAACTAAAAGAATGAGAGAAAATATTTCCAAATGACATGTTAGATAAAGGGCTAGTATCCAAGATCTATAAAGAACTTCTCAAGCTCAACACCCAAAGAACAAATAATCCAATCAAGAAATGGGCAGAAGACATGAACAGACATTTCTGCAAAGAAGACATTCAGATGGCCAACAGACACATGAAAAAGTACTCAACATCATCTGGCATCATAGAAATAAAAATCAAAATCACAGTGAGATACCACCTCACACCAGTCAGAATGGCTAAAATTAACAAGTCAGGAAACGACAGATGTTGGCGAAGATGTGGAGAAAGGGGAGCCCTCCTACACTGTTGGTGGGAATGCAAGCTGGTGTAGCCATTCTGGAAAACAGCATGGAGGTTCCTCATAAAGATGGAAATAGAGCTACCCTACAACCCAGCAATTGCACTACTGGGTATTTACCCTAAAGATACAAATGTAATGGGGCACCTGGGTGGCTCAGTGAATTAAAGCCACTGCCTTCAGCCCAGGTCATGGTCCCAGTGTCCTGGGATCAAGCCCCGCATTGGGCTTTCTGCTCAGCGGGGAGTCTGCTTCCTCCTCTCTCTCTGCCTGGCTCTCTGCCTACTTGTGATCCCTGTCTTTCAAATAAATAAATAAAATCTTAAAAAAAAAAAAAGATACAAATGTAGTGATCCGAAGGGGCATGTGCACAAGAATGTTTATAGCAGCAATGTCCACAATAGCCAAACTATGGAAAGAACCTAGATATCCATCAACAGATGAATGGATAAAGAAAAAGAATACACACCACATTTTCTTTCTTTCTTACCATGCACACACACACATGCACACATATACATACGTATGTACATACATACATGCAATGGAATACTATGCAGCCATCAAAAGAAACGGAATCTGGCCATTTGCAATGATGTGGATGGAACTAGAGGGTATTCTGCTAAGCGAAATAAGTCAATCAGAGAAAGACAATTATCATATGATCCCCCTGATATGAGGAATTTGAGAGGCAAGACAGGGTGTAATGGGTGGTAGGGAGGGAGAAAATGAAACAAGATGGGATTGGGAAGGAGACAAACCATAAGAGACTCTTAGTCTCATGAAACAAACTGAGGGTTGCTGAGGGGTTGGGGGGTAGGCATAGGTTGGCTGGGTTATGGACATTGGGGAGGGTATGTGCTATGGTGAATGCTGTGAAATGTGTAAACTTGATGATTCATAGACCTGTACCCCTGGGGCAAGTAATAAAATATATGTTAATAAAAATAATTTTAAAAATAATAATCATAAAAACTCACATCTTTTGGGTGTTCACTGTGCACCTTGCATTGTCTTGAGAATAAGTAAGTAAAGCCATCTAAACCTCACAACAGTGCTTTGAGCTAATTTCTATTATTTCAGATTTACTGAGGCACAGAAGGTTTTTATTGCATAAAGACATCCAGAGGAACCTAACCTCTGGTTCCAGAACCCTGTTTCTTAATCTGCCACACCCTGCAGAAGTGACAGTGAAATGGCAGGGTCACTGAGGGATGAATATAGGAAGAGGAGGAAAGGTCAGAGTTGATACTGAGACTCTAAGCCTGGCTGCTAGGAAGGTGGAGCAGCAGTTGTCAAAGGATGGAGGAGGAAAGAGGCAAGCAGTTTTGAAAAAAAGATAGCAAGTTGAGGGTATGTTGCTTTGAACAGGCTGCCATGAATGAAGGTAAATACCAACAATAACAAAGGGAGGCCAGGAATGTGAGTGATTGTCGAGGCCAAGGATACAGACTTATGAGGGTGAAAGTTGATGCCGTGACACTCTTCAAGCAGAGAGTATGGGGAGGTAAACCTTAGCACAGGTGCTGGGGGAGCATTTAAGTAGAAAAGAAGAGGAAATGAACAGAAGAGGTTCAAATCCAACCATGTCCACAGAGAAACGGAGTAAGACTGGAGAGCACATGCTATGGAAACTAAAAAGAAAAAGTGGCTCCAACTGGGAAAACACAAAGATGTCCACGGAATTAAGGAGCATCTAGGAAGGCCCTTTCCTGTGAGTTTGGTATTAAACAGGATCCCAAAGAAGCAATGTCATTTCCACAGAAATTTAACCCACAATCCAAGGACACAGAGAAAATCTATTTTGTCATTGAATGCAACTCAGGCTAAAAAGGCAAAAAATGAGCAAATCATTACCTAGATACTCTTTTTCTTTCAGGGAGCTATTGTTCATATACGTGGACAATAAAACAGATAAATAAAATATGTGATAAGTAAAATAAGCGTTCCCAATTTATCTGTGACATTTGCTTCACTCTTTGGAAATGTATTCTAAATTACCAATTTCACCAGCCGAATGGTAATCCCCTGGTCTCAATGGCTACATAAAGCAAACTGTAGATCTCTCAGCCCTACCTGCCATGGTATATGCTATTGTACCTCACATAAGATATGTGAGAAATTCATTTTTTAATTTAGCCAGGGACAGGAGCTCCCATCCCCAACTCCAGTGCCTGTTGGCTACTTATGCTATGGAAAGATGTGTGGCTTTATGCCAAGTAAACCAAAGGTAACTGGCAATTACTGTCCCCTCCCAAGTTTTCCCTAACAAGCCAACTGACTCAGTCTGTCCTCTCAGTTCTTAACCTGAAGACTTGACTTAAACTAAACCAGTGATTAGAAATGATGTGTCCACAGGGTGCCTGGGTGGCTCAGATTTCTTTCTTTTTTTTTTTTTTTTTTTTTTGGTCTCAAAGATTTTATTTATTTATTTGACAGACAGAGATCACAAGTAGGCAGAGAGGCAGGCAGAGAGAGAGAGGAGGAAGCAGGCTCCCCGCTGAGCAGAGAACCCGATGCGGGGCTTGATCCCAAGACCCTGGGATCATGACCTGAGCCGAAGGCAGAGGCTTTAACCCACTGAGCCACCCAGGCACCCCGTGGCTCAGATTTCTTAAGTGTCTGCCTTCAGCTCAGGTGCTGATCCCAGGGTCCTGGGATTGAGCCCCACGCCAGGCTCCCAGCTCAGCAGATAGTCTGTTTTTCCCTCTACCTCTGGCTCTCTTGCTGTTCATGCTCTCTCTCTCTGACTCTCTCTCTCTTTCAAATGAATAAATAAAATTAAAAAAAAAAAAAAAAGAAATGATGTGTCCTCACAGAAGCATGGAATATAGGAGTCTATTTCAAAGGAATGTCACAACTCCAGTTTTCCCTAATTCTCAGAGATAACGATGACATTTGCAAGAATTGGCAGTGACCACCTTGTAACAACCCATCTATATTCCATGTTAATGCTGCTCCTGCATCTTTTTTTAAATTTTATTGTTCTTGTTTGTTTGGAGTGTTAGTAACGATTCTTATGAACACAATGACATAAGCAACATAAAATACTGGAAGTAAGGAAAAATGTAATTGTCTCCTTACTTAAAGAGATTAAAAGCTAAAGAGATTCATATTTAGAAAATGAAATAAATTCGAGTTACATAATTCTGAAGAATAGGCCTTTGCCTGGGCAGCAGCCCACCGCAGGTTCAGTGTCTCTGTCCCCTCACAACCTACTTTTGCCTATCTTCTGGCTGGCAGAATTCAACTTTGGGAAGAGTATAGCTCTCATTTGATAAAACACATTTAATTTCCAGTGAGGAAAATTAACTGTCTTCACAATACTGCTCTTAATGTAAATATATTGTATATTTAACTCTAAACCACCTACTAATTTGCTTTAAATTGGCCTAATAATAATTATTGCTTAAAGTTATGCAGTGAAATAGCCTCTGCTTTTTGAAAAGCTAATTTGACAGCAGGTGCTACTTATGTCACTGTAATCTTTCCTATAAAGATTATCACTTAATTATAAATGGCAACTGCATTTAGGGTATTTTGGTCCACAATGATGGTTTGATGATTATTGGAGTTCTAATTCCACTATGTTAATGAGTCCAGTCTACTGGGATTTCCAAAAAGCATCTTCAAGATTCTCAGCATCAGCACATATTAGTTCACTCTGTCACAAACTGTCAGCCATGAGGTAATGTTTTATATAAAGCACAAAGACAGCTATCTATTCCTTTTTGACCAAGAAATTTAAAAAACAAAACACTTGTGTGTGTGCTTTACAAATGATATGTTTCTTCAGCATCTAACTCAACCACATATGCTTTGAAGAAAACCAATTTAGACAAAGTGTTTTGTTTGAAGGGTATTATAATACTTAAGGAAGAATAGGAGTTTTCTAGAATTTAAGGGGGAGAATATGATGGTAATATATGAGACTTTTCATATTTTTAAAAAGTAATACCTACCTTCCTAGAAACCCAATTTTGATATTTTTTCCAAACTATATGATAAACATAAAAGTCAGCTGATGTGATTACTTCCCTTGAAACTGATGAATCTTTAGGTCAAAGACTATGTAGATGTATGTCAATCTACATTTGTTTTCTATCAAAGAGAAAAAAAGACAGAGAGAGATGTTGAATATATCAAATGCAGGGACATTTTGTCCTCTTTGGGAGCCTACCCCAATAGAGAAAGAACATATACAATTGCCTCTGTCCCCAAAATACGACTTTTCTAACTTCACTGCCTCTGTCCCCCTGCTAACCTCTTAAAGACATGCAGCTGTATGATTGAGGCAAATCCCTAAACTTCTTTATGCGAACACTGCCTAATCCATAAAATGATGCTGACAAATGACCGAATGTTGCACAAACCAAATAGAAAAACACATGTTAAGCTCTTAAAAGTGTTACTTATACATATGAAGCATTTAAATATTATTGGAGATTTTATGGTAATTTTTAAAGAACTGTATGTTTTAATGGAGCTGCTTCTTGGTATCAGGCACTCTACTGGGTAAAAGAATGAAATACAATCTCTCTTCTCTAAGTAGACCACAGTCCATGGCAGCATGTTTTTGCTTGGCCCCTAATCTAAGAATGAATTTTACATTTTCAAAGGGTTGTAAAGAAAAACGGAGAATAATATGCAACAAAGACCTATAGAGCCTTCTAACTTTATTTATTATTTGGCCCTTTACAGATTAAATTTTCCAGGGACTGCTCTGCAAGTGTTCTCAATCTAGTGAGACCAACTAGTACTACAGTAAGTGCTTCATAAAGAACAGAAATGTTTTGGTGAGGGAACACCAGACTAATAATCTCCACAGGACAGTGGAGAGAAAGTCACAGGTATTGCAGTAGAAGGTATATTTGAACTAGGACATGTGTATCGTAGAGGAGGTAAGATCTGATCAGCCTCAAAAGGGAAAGGAGTACACACAAAGACAAAACAAGATCAAAACACTAGGATGGTATATTCCAGGAATTGTGGTTAATTAAATGTGTTTGCTTATAGGGTATCTATCTGTATAGAAAGGAGGGTGAGGAGGGGGAAATTTAAGGGCCTACAATGAATGTGAAAAGAGCCACAATGTGAAGGGCCTTAGATGCTCTACTACAGGTCAGAACTTTTACATGAAAGTAAAAGGTTATCACCAAAGATTTTTAAGTAGGAAAATGACAAAATCAGATTAGAGATTCAGAACAATAATTCAAGCAATAATACAAAACCTAAACTAAAAAAGATACTCTGACTTTGGACATAGATGCAATAAACAGAACCAGATTTAACCTTCTGCTTAAAACTGCTAAAAAGAAGTAGACAAAATACATGAAACAAGGTTTTCAAACATTGGCAAGAGGCAGTGCTATACACTGACTCCTGAAAAGCAGGGGAGAAATGAACAAAGGCTTGACTGACCAGATTCCTTCATGGAAAGAGGTTCTAAGCAAGCATAGGAGGGGGAAAACATAGCATGTAATGAGGATAAAAATCAATCAACAGAAGCAAACTGAGAAATAATAAAGATTACAAAATTGTTAAACAAGTACCTTAAAGATTATAACTATAATCCAAATTCCCAAATGTCAAAGGAGAGGAACTTTGAGCATGTTACGTAGAGATATAAAAGATATTTTAGAACACCTAAATTGAACACCTAGAGACCAAAAAAAAAAAAAAAAAACAAACCCTAAAATAAAAAATAAACTGGATAACAGAATATTAGACACTACTGAAAAAAGTATCAATGAACCCAAAAACACAGTAATAGAAACTATCCATAATGACATACACAGAGGAAACCCCTCCTGCCTGCCCCCCAAAAATAAATGAGTATTAGTGGTCTATGGGATGCATTGAAGATGCATCTAAAGGAAGAAAAAAGAGGCTGGACAGAAAACAATTTTAAAGAAATATGGAAAAATATTTTTAAAATGCTTATCTGCAATAAACCCACAAATTCAAGGACGTAAATAAGCCACAAGCACAAGAAACATGGATGTAGTGACACCAACATTCATCATAATCCAACTGGCTAAAAACTAGTGATAAATAGAAAATCATAAAAGTGGGGTTGGGGCAGACATTACATACAGAGAAACAAAGACAAGAATAACAGCAGTGTTTTCCTTGGTGATAATGTGAGGCAGAAGGCATTGAGTAACATCTTTGAAAGACTTAAAGAAAAGACAACTGTCAATATAGAATTTTACACCCAGGTAAAATATCTTTCAAAAAGAAAGATTAAATACAGACTTATTCATAATATGTGAAAGCAAAAGAATTCAGAGCCAGCAGACCTATACTAAAAAATATATTAAAAGAGGTCCTTCAGGTAGAAGGAAAGTAATACCAATGGAAATCTGGATTATCAAAAGAATGAAGAACACTGGAAATTATTATTTTTAATTTTTTAAATTTATTTAAAATACAAGTGACTAAGGCAACAAGGGCTTATAACATATATAAAAGTAAAATGTATGAAAACAAGAACAAATTAGACATAGAGAATTCCCCAACCTGATAAAAGACAGCTATGCAAAACCTGCAGCTAACATTAGATTTAATATTCAAAGACTGGCATCACAAAAAAGGCAAAGATGTCCTCTCTTATTCCTTATATTCAACATTGTACTAAAGCTTCTGGTATTGGTAATAAAGCAAGATAAAGAGGTAAAAGGAATCTTAATTGGAAACAAAAGAAGAATATAGTGAGTGAAACAAGTCAGAAAAATAATATTCTACTTACATCAAATTCTAGGAAATGCAAACTCATCTATAGCAATAGGAAGCAGATGAATGACTACCTGAAAACAGAGGTATGTGAGGGAAGACAGTGAGAGACATATAACAAAGGAGCACATGGAACCTTCTGAGAATGAAGGTTATGTTCATTATTTTTATTGTGGCGATCGTTTAAAAACTTCTCGAACTGTATACTTCCAATATATGTGGTTTATTGTCAGTGAATTACAGCTCACTATGTCTGAAAAAAATTATGATGATTAGGATTGAGGTGCAAAGGCAGAGATTCATCTAGGAGATAAGAATAAGAGAAAAGAGGAGAAATAATTGAGGCCAGAGTTAGAAAGGTGAGTTCAGGCGTTTCTGTGTGGATCAATCAATTAAGCATCTGACTCCTGCTTTCAGCTCAGGTCATGATCAGGTTCATGAGATGAGGCCCTGAGTGGAGCTTCATGCTCAGTGGAGTCTGATGGAAATCCTCTCTCTCCCTCTCACTTGCCCCTCCATGCCACTCTCTCTCTCAATTAAATAAATAAATCCTTTAAAAAAGTGATTTTAGGAATGAAGAAAATAAATAATACAAGGTTTCCTTCTGAGGTTGAATGAACAAATGTGCAGCAGCATTAGGGAATGAAGAAGTGTCTGAAGGGGAAAGAGAATGATTTGAGTTTTAAACAGGTCCTATGGGACATCTAATTACAAAGTGAAGAAATAGTTGCATATGTAGCATTTAATTTTAGGACAGAGATCTTGGTTGGAAGTCCAGATTTGGGAATCATTAACAATACAGTAAAAATCTGAGGCACGGGGAATGGGTGCAAATGCCTAGGGGGAGTCCTTAGATTAAGAGAGGAAAAACAGGAAGTGGAGCTGTAGAGATATCAATACTAAGGAATGGGCAATAGGTTTTGTTCTCTGAGTCTCCATCCTCTTTTTATCATCCCATACTCTACTCTCAGTTCTCCATTCAGGGCAGATAAACATAAACCAGCACCATCAGCAACCAGAAATTCACTTTGCTCTGAGAAGTGTCATTTGCAATTTCAACTCAATCTTGGATCAAATCAAGAACTATTTCATCAGGTTCCCAAGTATATTTACACACTTTGTATTTATACAAAATACATGCCTAACTGTTTTCAGGGTATACATCATCCCTACATTTTGCCGTGCTTGGTAAGAGACAGTAGAGAACTGGGATAGGCACGAATGCAAGGAAGGCTGGAACAAGTCTTGGAAGATCAAGCTCCTTCATCCTGGTAAATGTATCTCTACTTCCCAAGACAGTGTACTGCAGTGAGCTTTTAATCAATATAAGAAAATCATTATGCTTAATTCTCCTTAAAATAACAGAAATAGGGAGCCTAGATGGCTGAGTCGGCTGAGCTACTGCCTTTGACTCAAGTCATGATCCTGGAGTCCCAGGATCAAGTCCCATGTCAGGTTCCCTGCTCAGCGGGGAGTCTGATTCTCCCTCTGATCCTGCCCTCATCTCGTGCTCTCTCTCTCTCTCTCTCAATTAAATAAATAAATAAATAAATTCTTTTTTTTTTTTTAAAGATAACAGAAAAACAATTTTCTACTATAAATTCCTCTGTGCTTAACAAGAAAAAAAACAAGGGGTGGGGGGAGTCCAACTGAAAGCTGTCCTTTATTTTTTTTTTTAATTTAAAAATTTTTTTTAGTTTCTTTTCAGTATTCCAGAATTGTTTATGCACCACACCCAGTGCTCCATACAACACGTGCCCTCTGTGATGACCAAGCAGACAGAGATGCTTTCCCTTTAAGTAAATTACTAACCCAAGGTTACCACTACTTCCTTCCCTGTCCATCTCAGCCCCTTAGAGAAAATAAAACTATTCACATAACCACTGTCTCTAATTACAAAAAATTCTTTTTTGATTTCTATTTAAAAAAAAAATCCAAAGAGTCAAAGCATCTTTATTATTTGTTCATTTTAAATAATTCAAACCTCTGAGCCCTGGAAACTGCAAAAACTAGTGGAATACTAAATAAGGAGCTATGGAAGAAAGATTCTTTCCTGGATATCCTTACAAGCCAAGAAGCCTCTAGGCAGTATTGTGACTTGGCAGAGAAAAAGATTGCAGTCAGACAAGGCTACCTCTTGCTCTCTGACATTTAACTTGATCTTTTATTTTTTTTTCCCCATCTTCCATATGTAGACCAAATTCACTCATGAAACTCTAGCTCATCAAACTGACTTCCCTGCAGATTTAAAGATGGAGCCAGGTACTGCATAACATTTGAAGTTTTGTTTTTGTTTCTGTATTCTTGAGTCACACAATGGGCTGCAAACTATACCTTCTTTCTGGTCAACCCAAAAATTCAAGTGTTTACAGTGTGAGTATAAGCAGAGATGACCACAGTAAAGCTTCAATTCAATGGAATAGGCAAAGAATTCTAAATTTCACTACACAGATATGTAGATAGGGCCTCCCTGAGGACTTCCTTCCACAGGAAGATGAATTAGTGGTTCTCAAGGAATTCCTTTTGTGATTGTTCCTGCTGGTCTTATAGCGGCTGTTGACTGTAATTTTGGAGGTCACAGACAGAACACATGGCATGGTAAAACCATCATCCTCATAAAAGGATGTGTTACTTGCTAACACAAGCAGATACTAACATCATTTACTTTGTTGTTTTTAATCATCTGAGATATACTGCATCCAAGAAAAACAATTTAACTGATTATGTGGGGAGCAAAGGTAGAATTAAAGAGCAAAATAGGGACAATTAGAACAGAGTCCAAACCTTAATTCAGAAGACGAAGTTAATCTCTAGTCTCTTGAAGATTTGTTGGTCAGGGTCTTAATGTAATCATCAAATCTATTATTCAAGCAGACTTTTTTTGCATTTTTAAAGTTTTAACAGCTTTCTTTTATTGCCTCTGCCATCAAGTTTTCTTTCTCATGTGTTCTCTTCCCTTACTTCTAGCTTTCATCTATTTCAAAAGAATTAACAGTACTTGGACCTCCTACACAATGATCCTCAAAGAGACTAAGCACCCAGTTTAGTTAAAAATACAATATGAGAGGGAGAGAAGTATGTCTAGAATAACTGGAATTTTTAAAACAGCAACATGTGATCCAAAAGAATGGAATTACTCAAATGAGGCAGCCCCCTGAGGAAATGATATAACAATAACCCATAAAAAGTAATTAAAACATTCCTGGTATACCCCAAAGTAGCCAGAAGAATTTAATTACAAACTTCATGGTTACATTATGAAGATTTATACCAAGGCTAGAAGCAAGAAGTACCCAAGCCTGGAAGGGCTTCCTCACAGAGCATCATCATTACATCTCTCTCATGGAACCACTGATCTCTTCTCTCACAGAAGCATTTGCCACTGTTTCTGAAGAGCAGTCACACCAGCTTTTTCAAATACCCTGTGAAGCTCACAAGTGACACTGATGGGAAAGAGCAAAGATGTCATAACCAAATCTTCTGTGAGAATAGTGAATAGGAACATCCATATCTAGAATGGTCAGCAGTTATCACAACACCACAGTAAACAACCAAAAAGCACACTCTGTCTGGTGCTATGAGTGACGTGGGCAACTTCTAACACAATGGCATTTAGTATTCTCCATCAGATGTCATTTGCCCTAGAATAACTAACCTCCTATCAACTTAGAGTTGTCTAAGATTTGAGTCATTAGAAAGAAGAGTAGATTAAACAACAAAGAGTGATATTGTTTCCAGAAAGCTTCTTTTGCAATATAGGCACTAATTAGGAGCAGATAAGATAGGTCTTATTTTACTAACTCAGATCATGATTCTGAGGATGCTTATGGGCACAGGTTAAAAGAGTAAAAACGATTCAGGGCACCTGAGTGGCTCAGTGGGTTAAAACCTTTGCCTTCGGCTCAGGTCATGATCCCAGGGTCCTGGGATCAAGCCCCGTATTGGGCTCCCTGCTCTGCCTCTCCCTTTTCCTCCTGCTCCCCCATTTGTGCATGTGCTCTCTCTCTCTAATAAATAAATAAAACATATTTTTTAAAAACTAAAAAAAAAAAGAAGTTTGTGATTTCAGATCATAAAGAGTGCCCTTGGAAAGTAAGAGCATTCAGTATTATGGCAAGGAGTTCCTCCAAAAGTGAAAAGCATTGCAACAGAGAACACAGATTCTAACCCCAAATGCCACCCTATTGCAAAATCAATAGCAACCAAAAAATTCCTTATCTGGCTTTTTGAGTGTCAACATGGGCTGAAAAATCAAACCAACCTATAAGCAGCTTTTATCTAAAGAACAGTGATGCTATTTGAAATAATATTTTTATTTTCTTTGACTCATTTGCAAAGAAAAGCTTTACATGCCAGTTGCACTGGGGAAAGGGAAAGACAGCATGGGGTGGGGAGCATGAAGCAACATGAGCAACCCTATATGATTTACCAAGTGATGAGGAACAATGTTTCTCAAAGTATAGGTATACCCCTTAAATTTGTCAAGTACAGGCACCTGAGTTTACAGTTATTTTAGGCCTTTTTTCTGAAGTTTTTTGTTAAAAGAAATCTCTCCTCAACTTAGCATCAAGTCACTAACCAACCAGTTTTTCTCTTCTCTTTGCTCAGATACCTATTACAGATACAGAAATGGTTTTAACAGTCCATCCTGTGCCTCTGTTTAGCAACTCATAACTAATCCTTAGAATAAAATTCAAATCATCATGTTTGCCTGCTCCCTGAAGCTTGCTCTATAATTAGCATAATTAGTCAAAGGTGGCTGAATGGGGAAATCATACCATTTGCTTCCCAGGAACATGCCCTGGGATGCCTTGCCAGTGTTTCTCACTAATGAAGAGAGGAAAGATTGTGTAAACCTTGCTCCTCCATTGAACTCAAAGCAGAGTTAATTTCTAATATCCAAATTACTTACACTTTAAGACTAGCTCAGAGTTGATTCCATATTCACCAATATGTTTAATTAAATCACACAAAACAAAATTACTACCCAGGTGATATTTTGTCTAAGTTTGCATTCTTCATAATCATCAGATTTGGGGCAATAAACAAAGTGACTTTTTGAAGCATAAAGGATAGATTGTTTTGTAAAACTGATGCCTGCCTGCTCCCAAAGAATCAAGTAATAACACGTAATTTTTTTTTATTTTTTTAAAGATTTTATTTATTTATTTGACAGAGAGAGATTACAAGTGGGCAGAGAGGCACGCAGAGAGTGAGAGGGAGAAGCAGACTCCCTGCCGAGCAGAGAGTCCGATTTGGGCCTTGATCCCAGGACCCTGAGATCATGACCTGAGCCAAAGGCAGAGGCTTAACTACTGAGACACCCAGGCACCCAATAACACAGAATTTTTAAAAAATCATTGCAATCTTCCAAATTACCATGGAAGTTTGGTAGGCAACTTTCTAGACATCTCTTTATGGATATGGTTAAATAAAAGATGAGTAGATATATTTATGGATAGACTGGGATCATTTTATTAAAATAGATCCACAGTATATATTCTATTTTTGAACAAAAAACTTGAATTTAATTTTACTTGAATTTACCAGAATGAAATAAAGTGAAATTAAAGAAATACCTAGATTTTAGACAGATTCTTCCAACCTTAAAAATATATAAAACCTTTAAGAAATAAGAACAATTTAAAAAAAGATTTTTTTTTATCTAGTATTTAGATTCAGTTCTACCATCAAAGTCCTCATAGTGGTTTCAAGCTTTAAACTTAAAAGAACTCCAAGATAAATGTCACTTCTTTTACAACATCTTTTCCATGTGTTCTTGATTTTGATTCACCTCTTGGTTGGCCAGATTTCATAGTATAGTAGTTTATGCAAGAAGAACTCTATTTCCCTGAAGTAGGGAAATAGAATTCTCATGTTGAGAATGTCAGTCTGTTGTCTTTACACTTGAGAGACAATTTGGGATGGTACACAGCTTTTTCCTCATATTTATTCCCCTTAAGTTTTCGACACAATATTCAGCTGTCTTACATTACTTACTGTTGCTGTGGGAAAGGTAGTAGGGGTTGGTATACTAAGAAAACATGAATATATCCTACAATTTAAATACATTTAAAACAAAAGATTAACATTATGATTGTTCCAAGAGGTCAGCAACAGGATTTTATGTATTAAAGAGAATAGAAGGATAAGCAATGTTTCTTTTACAGCCCTACCTTCACCAAGTCATGTGTTCAATTGCATAAAAATATTTATTTAGTGTCAACTATGCTACCCAAGTGCTACAGGTGATGAAAATCTGGCAATTCCAAAGTTATTTTCTTACCTGTATAATAATATCTGTGACACATTTATAGTAAATGAGATAAAGCATAAACTAGTTAGCACAAACCAATTAACTCAATTGGACAAAAGATTATGTATATATGTGTACAATGGTTTTGTGGTAAATGTTTTAACAATTACTTAGGGAGAAGCATGCCTCATTGTGATATTTACTAATTTCCACAAGGTAAATACTCTGACCATGGTCAGTTGCAAGCTACCAACATATTTTCACTAACAGGGGAACTTCTATGAAATGGGCACAATCAGAGCCCCATTGTGCACATTAAGAAAAGAGAAAACAAAAGCTAGAGTGAGTGAGAGAGAAGCTTCAGGGCTTTAAGTTTCCAAGGAGGCATTATATGAAACAGCTGATGTCTCAAACACAAACAGGATGAGATAAGTCCTTGTAGTGAAAGAGAAAGGTATTAATAAGAGATTATACCAGGGAGACCTGGTTAGGAGACCTGGTTAGAAGACCTTTTTGATGATGTGACTTTTAGGCTGATTACTAAAGTATGAGGCCATGTTGCCAGGAAGACTTGGGGGAACGTATTCCAAGAACTGGAATCAAAGGCCCATGAGATGGGGAAAGCATGTTATAAGAACTAAGAAAGAGAATTTTCTCTGGTATTTATTATGGGAATCTGATCAAGGGCCTGGAGCCACAGGGGTACCTGGGACAGCCAGGGCCTTCACAACTGCTCACAGGTCAGAATCTGGCCCTGACTCCTATCACTGGCCTGCAGGGCTTAGCTTACCTGTAGCTAGCTCCTCCAGCTGTGCCCCTGCACCCTACTGGCCCAATTCTCAGCACCAGGCTTCACTAAGGTAAAATACCCATGGTGAGACTTTGCAGCCACAGGACTACACTCCAACAGATGGGGCCCCTGTAGCTGCCCGTGTGCGTGAAACTGGCTCTAGCCCTTGCTGCTGGCCCTAGCCCTCACCACTAACTATATGTCTTCAGCTGGTCCCTGCCATTACACAGGCACCTGGTTTCCCTCTGAGATAAAGAACAAGAGAAAAGTGTCCACTCTTACCACTCCTTTTCAAGATAGTACTAGAAGTCTTAGCCAAAGCAGATAGACAAGAAAAAGAAATAAAAGGCATCCAAATAGGAGAGGAAGATGTAAAACAGTGTTTGTTGATGACATGACCTTGTGTACAGAAAATTCTAAACTCCACAAAAATAACTGTTTAAATAAATGAATTCAGGGAAGTTTCAGGACACAAAATAAACATACAAAAATCTGTTTTCAGGTTATACTCTAACAATGATCTATTTAAAAAAGAAATTTAAAAATGAACACCATTTGAATAGCATCAAATAATAAAATACTTATTTACATTTAACAAAGGAAATTAATGATCTATACAATGAAAACTGTTAGACCTTGAGGAAACTGAAGATAAAAATATGGAAAGATATTCTGTGTTAACGAATCAGAGTTAATATTGTTCAACTGTCCACAGTATCCAAAGCCCTCTACAGATACAATGTAATCCCTATCAAAATTCCAATCTCATTTTTCAAAGAAATAGGAAAAACAATCCTAAAATTCATATGGAACCATGAAAGACCCCAAGTAGCCAAAGGAGTCTTAAGAAGAACAAGGTTGGAGGCATTACATTTCCTGATTTCAAGCTCTACTGCAAAGCTTCAACATGGTACTGGCATAAAAACAGACACATAGACCAACAGAATAGAAATGAAAGCCCAGAAATAAACCTACACATATATGGTCAACTAGTACATGGTACATGACAAAGGAGCCAAGAATACTCAATGGGGTTAAGAATAAATCCTTCAATAAATGGTGATGGGAAAACCTGATATTCACATGCAAAAGAATGAAAATGAACCTTTATTTTATACCACTCACCAAAACTAACTAAAAATAAATTCAGACTTAAACATAAGACCTGAAACCATAAAACTCCTCGAAGAAACACAAGAAGGTCCATGATATCCATCTTGATAATGATTTTTTGAATAGGACATGGAAACACAGCAATAAAAGCAAACATCAATAAGTGAGACTACATAAAACTAGAAAGCTTTTGCACAGCAAACAGGAAAATCAACAAAATGAATAGGCAATTTGGGGAATAGAAGATACATCCAAACCAAATATCTGATAAGGGGTTAATATTCAAAATCTGCAAGGAACTCAAACAACTGGAATGGCAAAATATATATATAAATAAAAATCTTGAATTTAAAAATGGGCAAAGAACTTGAATAGACATTTTTCCAAAATAGACACAAATGACCAACAAGTATATGAAAAGGTGCTCAGTATCACTAAACATTGGGGAAATGCAAAAATAAACCACAATGATATATTACCAGACACCTGTTAGAATGGCTATTATCAAAAACAAGAAAAATGGCTGTTGTCATTATTTGTTATTAAATAAAATAATTTTTTTAATATTAACAGAGCCAGTGAAGATGTGAAAAAGAAGGAAACCTGGCACTCTGCTGGTGGGAATGTGAACTGGCATAGCCACCACAGAAAACAGTACAGAGGTTCCTGAAAAAAATTAAAAATAGGACTAACATGATCATCAATCCTACTTTTGGATATATATCTGAAGGAAATCAAATTGCTGCCTCAAAGAGATATCCATACTCCTACATTCTTTGCAGCATTATTCAGAATAGCCAAGACATTGAAATAACCTAAGTGTCTACAGACAGAAGAATTAATTTTTTTAAAATGTGATATACATACACATACACAAATGCACACACATAGAGGAATATTATTCATCTGAAGGAAATCCTATTATTTGCATCAAATGAATAGAGAACATTATGCTAAATAAAATAAATCTGAGAAACATAAATGCTGTATGATCACATTTATATGTAAAATTTTAAAATATCAAACTCATAGAAATAATTGATACTTACAAGGGGCTGGGGAATACAGGAGATATTGGCCATAGACTACAAACTTGCAGTTATAAAACATATAAATTCCAGGAACCTAATGTAAAGCATGATGACTATAGTTAATGACACTGTATTGTACACTTGAAAGCGGCTGTGAGAACAGACCTTAACAACAATAAAAAGTGGTAATTATGTGATGTGAAGGATGTGTTAACTAACTTTATTGTGATAATTATTTCCTTCAATATATAAATTTACCAAATTATCACATTGTTCACCTTGAACCTATACAATGTTATAGTCAATTTAATCTCAGTAAAGCAAGGGGAGGGAGATTAGCAAAAACAAAAACAAGTAACTAAGAACCTATCCTGAACCAGTAAGAAAAAGAACAACATACCACCAAGGAAGAAGGCAGGGACCAGATCTCACATTGCCTTGCACACCAGCCATGTCAAAGACCTTGTGTTTTGTACTAAGTGCAATAAGAAGCCATTGGAAGATTCAAATAAGGGAGTAAAAGGCTATTTGAAGTGTTAAAGGTCATTCTGG
This sequence comes from Lontra canadensis, assembly GCF_010015895.1. Taxonomy (NCBI): domain Eukaryota; kingdom Metazoa; phylum Chordata; class Mammalia; order Carnivora; family Mustelidae; genus Lontra; species Lontra canadensis. Next base: position 42,182,968 of record NW_022630998.1, read on the forward strand.
ATACAGAGGACAAAGGTATGAGAGATGAAGAGCTGGTATGAAGATGAGGAACAACCAGAAAGCTCGAGGCAGGAAGCTGTGAAAGCACTTTGAGGACGAATAGGATTTTTAGTTGATCCAGGGTGGGGAAAGCAAAGAGGGACAGACAAAGAGATTTAAGATATACTCTGAGAAAGAGTCATTAGGATGTGGGAAGTAAAGCAGAGACAGAAGCCACAAATGACTTTCAGTTACTGGCTCGCATACGTAGGCTGACGGACCCACGTACTGACAGGGGAAAACTGGGAAGAACACCCATGGGGGAAAAAAGTGAGATGTTGATGGTACACCTAAGTGAAATTTAGAACATCTTTTCATATATGTGGTTCTGGTCTTCATATAAGCTTTATATGAGCTTGAGGCTGAAATTTTGGGTTTCTGTATAGCTACAATTTATACCATGATGGAGATGAAAATGCTTAGAGGGAAAGCCTCGCATAAGGCTGGAAAATGGTCCAAGACTAAGCCCTGTAGTTCCAGTAATTACTGGGTGGTAAAACAGGGAGATACCTTGTTTGGGGTATGTAAAGATACCAACCAGAGAAAGTGCTATCAGAACTATTAGAGGAGAAGAAAGGATTGCAAAGAACATGGTATCATGAAAATTAAGAGGTAAAATTTTTCAGAGAGGGAGGAGTTAACCACTGAGAGGTCACGTAAGATGGGTAACATGTCCATTGGATTTAGAAATTTGGGAAGTCATTGGTAACTTTACTGAAAATTGTTTCTGGGAAGAGATTGGGGTATAATCCAGGCGTCAGTGGCTTGGGCAGAGAATCAATCTACCACATGATTCCTCTGTTTTTAAATGTAAAATCAGGTCACTAAGATGGTCTGGATTTCTTGAAGATTTGTGCAATTACATGATTCAAAGGGCCATGTGTGATACCCACCATAAAGACAAAGGAATTCACCTTCTTGGAGCAAGCTGCAGTCCAATGAGGATTCAGAAATCCTGCAGAGAAGAGGCAATTAAAATTTCCACAGAGTGCAAAACTAAATGATGAATCATCTTTGGAGACATAGGTCCAAAAGCGTACTCAGGGCTCCTTTCACAATGGGTGATTAGTGCATATAAGAGTTGGATAGAGAAAAGAAGTCAGTTAAGAAATACGACAGCATTGACTTCCCTTTCCCAGTCAAGCAGCACTAGAAAACACTGGATCTAAGTTAGTGGAAGAAAGGCACAGGAGTTCATGTTTGTTGGTTTTGTGATAGTGATGATGGATTTTGTTATTTTGTTATTGTTGTCATCATTTGCTATTAGGTAAAATAATGTTTTAAAACTAACTCCATCTATAACTGTGGCATAGGAAAAATATAGTTTTCCATCCAAAGCACATGCATCATATTTCTGGGCAAACATTTTAAAAGATACATGTGCTATGCTCCCAAGTTCTTCATGTCGAAAAGAGAAAGGTTAAATAAATTATGACTCTTTCTTCAGAGTAAATGATTTGCATCCTACTATGACTAAGTACTACTATTGGTTAACTTTAGGCATGCCTGCTCTTCTTTCTTTAAAAGACCATTTGGCAGACTGGATTATTTCTTCTTGAGTTTAAATATTTGCTTAAGATAGTTATTTCATAAATCTATTTATTCTCTTTCCAGGAGAATGTACAACTGTAAATTTAAAATCTTTAATTTTAACTAACATGAAAAACTAAGAGAAAAAAGATGTTCTTACTCAATTTAAACAAGTATTTTTCAAATAATAATGTGTACTAGACCCCTAAATTATATATCTTCCCACACTGTGTTGCACATGTAATTAATCTGCTTACAGTGCCATTATCACGGAAATTTAAAGCTGAGAAATTTACAAGTTGAAAGAAATCTTAGAGATCCTCCTAGTCAGCTACTAATCACAGAAAATAAACATACCTGCATAACATTACTTCTAGAGAGGGGTCTGCACAATGTTTAGTTTCAAATTTCTAACCAGAGACATATGGAAAATATCAGAAATGACCTTTTGCTCTTTGAAAAAAACAGAATTTGAATGATGCATTGTGAAAATGTCTCTTCTGGGGATGTAAGAGCTCTAAGGTAGAGTCCCCTCCTTAATGTACATATTATCCAGATGGGAAATGAGACAAGGGAGGTGAGTGAGGGCAAAAGGGGAGATGAGTCAAACAGACACAAAAATGAGATGAAGGGAAGGATGTAGATTGGAAGCATCAATGGCATGGGACCCCGAATGACTGCCATGTATATCAGGGATAGGAGGGGAAGGAAAACAAGGCAGATGGAAGTTTTCAGATGCAGTGAAACAGGGGCACATGAAGGAAACAGGCAAACCTAGAGTGGGGCTTCAGAGAAAGATGAGTGTGGTTTCAGATGCACTCAAGTACTCTACTTAAGTGTGATATTTAAATCAAGGATAGATAAGCAATGTGAAGGCAGGAATCAAGAGGAAAGAAAACAAGTTTTCTTCCTTCTGATGTACCTGAGGAAACCCATAACTTTAATGGGCAGCAAATGGAAGTCAACTGGACATAAAAGTTCCTTCATCAGAGAAGTACAGGCTCATTTATTCTTCTCAATACAGATAAAAATGCTTAAAGCCATCATTCTATATTAAAAAGCAACTGCAAACAGACTCTACAAGTAGAACTTTAAAAATGAAGAAGATGGGGCACCTGGGTGGCTCAGTGGGTTAAGCCTCTGCCTTCAGCTCAGGTCATGATCTCAGGGTCCTGGGATCGAGCCCCACATTGGGCTCTCTGCTCAGCGGGGAGCCTGCTTCCCTCCCTCTCTCTGCCTGTCTCTCTGCCTACTTGTGATCTCTCTCTCTCTGTCAAATAAATAAATAAAATCTTAAAAAAAAAATGAAGAAGACAAGGGCACCTGGGTGGCTCATTCAGTTAAGCATCTGCCTTCAGCTCAGGTCATGATCCAGGAACCCAGGGATCGAGTCCCATGTCAGGCTCCCTGTTCAGGGGGAGAGACAGGGTCTGCTTCTCCCTCTGCCCCTCACCCTGCTCTCATGCTCTTTCTCTCATTCTCTCTCTCTCTCAAATAAATAAAATCTTAATGAATAAATTAATTAAATAAAAATGAAGGAGACAAGATGAAAATAAATGAGACATGATGGAGTCTGTGATCAAAGGAGCAAGACTGATACAAAGCGAAGATCAAGCAAAGCTTTATTTCACGCCAGCACTGAGAATCAAACCAACTGGCTGGGGCCATCTCTTATGGAGAGAGTGACCACCCCCAGCTTCACAGACTAGCTTTTATCGAGCAAAGGCCATGTGGTTGAGCCTGGCCAATGAGATTGTCTCCACCTGGCCTGACTCATCCTTGCATTCTGGGCTCTGTTATCTCCACCTGACCTGACCCGTCCTTGTATTTGGGCTCTGTTATCAGGGACTGATCGACCATATTTTACTGGTTTCCCAGACTTGCTTTTAAGTAAGTTCCTCGGGGGGGGGGGGGGGGCAGGGTCATTTTAAGTTTTACTGCACAAACAACAAAATGGCTGTTAAACCAAGATGGAGTCGCTCTCACTAAGTAGGCCCCTACAAGACACAACAGGAAGCAACTGCAAAATGAAATTTGAAAGTAATATCAGGGTAAGTATAATTTCAAAAAAATATTAAGTATTTTTGAAATGAGGGAATAAAAAGGGATTTTTTTAAAAAGTTTCTACCACCTTCTATAGGTTTCCCATTATTCAGAAGACAAACACCAGAACATAAATGTAAGACTCTCCACACGGATCATTTTCCCGGCCCAGAAATAGTAGTTTTTCCATTTATGAAAATATTGAAGAGGGAGTGAGAAGCAAAATGGTGGAGCAGTAGCAGACTAAAATGACATAAGATCACAGGAGTTCAGCTAGATAGGTACCAAAACATTCCGAACACCTACAAACTCAACAGAAGATAGAAGAGAAGAAGAGCAGCAATTCTAGGAAAAGAAAATAAACCACTTTCTAAAAGGTAGGACATGCCTTTCAGAATCCGAATAGACAGGAAGATAGATCACAGGGGAAGGGGCTGACTCAGGCAAGGGGAGCGGAGGAGCACAAAATTAGAACTTTTTAAAAGTCTGCTCCACTGAGGGACATCATTCCAGAGGCTAAGCGGGGATGGAGGCCTCACGGGCACAATGTGATCTCAGGTACCGCAGGGTCACAGAAACATCAGGAGTATGTGAGTGTGGCGGAGATGCCAGGTATCAGAGCAGGGAAGCCAACTACAGAGACAGAGCCTAAGAGTGAGCTTTCAGATCAGGATTACCTTCAACCGTGATCCAAGGCACAATTGGACCACTTCCCTTTGAGCAGGGACCCCACAAGTGCCAGATCCAGGGAGACTCACCTTCCTCTTCTAGGACAAACAGCGCAGCAGGAATCTGCTAGGTTTGGAGACTCCAAACAGGGCTGTGCACCAGAGACAGAAAGGCTCGGTCACAGGCCAGGTGAGCTCAGAGTGAGGCCAGAGACCATGGAGACAGGAGTGATTCAGTGCTTTTCTCTGAGGGCCCACTGAAGAATGGGGCCCGAACTCTCAGCTCCTCCAGGCCGGAAATTGGGAGGCCGCCATTTTCATTCCCATCATTCAAGCAGTATGGAAAGCGTTCAGGAAACAAAACTCCAAGAACAAACCTGAGCAGATCACTTAGCCTGGCCCCTGGCAAGGGTGGTGCAATTCCACCTCCAGCAAAGACATTTAAGAACCACTGCAACAGGCCCCTCCCCCAGAAGATCAGCAAGAACATCAAGCCATGACCAAGCTCACCCACAAGGAGAACAGTGGAACTCCAGTGCTAGGGGAAAGCAACGTATAGAACTCATGGCTTTTTTCCCATGATACTTTAGTTTTCCAAAGTTAATTTTTTTTAACTTAATTTTTTTTCTTATTCTATTTTTTAACTTTTCCTCTTCCCTCTTTTAATGTTTCTTAATGAGTTTATCTTAACAATACCTTTCTATAAAAAATCTTTTTAAATCTTCATTGTTATAGTCATATTTTATCCCTTCATTGTATTTAACTTTATTTTTTGTATACATATACTTTTTTTTCCTAAAAAATATTGGGATACAATTTCTTCTAAGAGATCAAAATATACCCTAATCTAGCATATGGCTTTGTTCTAGTCTCCAGGCTGAGAACATTTCCTCTTTTTTTTTTCTTTTTCCAACCAACTTATCTTATCAACTCCTTTTTTAGAACTTGTTTTAATTTTCATTTTTATAGTCATACTCCATCCCTTCATTGTGTTTACCCTTATTTTTGTATATATATGTAAGTTTTTCTTTCTTTAAAGTTTTGGGAGGTAGTTTCTTCAAAGAGACCAAAATACACCCAAAATCAAGGGGGTGGCTCTGTTCCATTCACCAGTCTAATATATATACACACATATATCTATGTACATAGATATATGTGTTTATATATTTATATATATATACACACATATATTATTTAAAATTTTGGGAGGTAGTTTTTTCAAAAGAGACCAAAATACACCCAAAATTAAGGGGATAGCTCTGTTCCATTCACCAGTCTAATATATATATACGTATATATACATACATACATATGTAATTTTTTATTTTTTATTTAATTTTTATTTCTTTTTTCCCTCTTCCTTCTCCCCCGACTTTTGGATTTCTTCTGCTTTGGTTAGTGTGATGTTTCTGGGGTCTATGCCACCCTTTTAGTATTTTATTCTCTCATTCATCTATTCTTATCTCGATAAAATTACAAGGTGAAAAAACTCACCACAAAAAAAAAAAAAAAAAAAAGAACAAGAGGCAGCACCAATGGCTAAGGACCTCATCAATACAGACATTGGTAATATGTAAGAACTACAGTCCAGAATGATGATTCTCAAGGTGCTAGCTGGGCTTGAAAAAGGCATGGAAGATATTAGAGAATCCCTTTCTGGAGAAATAAAATTCCTTTCTGGAGAAATAAAAGAACTGAAATCTAACCAAGTTGATATCAAAAAAGCTATTAATGAAGTCCAATCAAAAACAGACCCTCTTACTGCTAGGAAGAATCAGGCAGAAGAGAGAATTATTGATATAGAAGACCAAATGACAGAGAATAAAGAATCTGAGCAAAAGAGAGACAAATAACTACTAGATCACAAGGGGAGAATTCAAGAGATAAGAGATACCCGAAGACAAAACACTATTAGAATAATGGGGACTCCAGAAGAAGAAGAAAGAGAGAAGGGGGCAGAGGTATATTGTAGTGAATTATAGTAGAGAATTTCCCTAATACAGCAAAGGGAACAAGCATCAAAATCCAGGAGGTACAGAGAACTGCCCTCAGTATCAATAAAAATAGGTCCACACCCTGCCATCTAATAGTAAAACTTACAAGTCTTAGTGACAAAGAGAAAAACTTGAAAGCAGCTTAGCACAAGAACTCTGTAACATACAATGGAAGAAATATTAGGTTGGCAGCAGATTTATCCACAAAGACCAGGCAGGCCAGAAAGAACTGGCATAACATATTCAGAGCAATAAATGAGAAAAATATGCAGCCAAGAGTACTATATCCACCTAAGCTATCACTGAAAATAGGAGAGATAAAAAGCTTTCAGGACAAACAAAAATTAAAAGAATTTTCAAACACCAAACGAGCCCTACAGGAAATATTGAAAGGGTCCCACTAAGCAAAGAGAGAACCTAAAAGTAGTAGACCAGCAAGGAACAGAGACAATATACAGTAACAGTCACCTTACAAGCAACACAATGCACTAAATTGCTATCCTTCAATGGTTACCCTGAATGTAAATGGGCCAAATGCCCCAATCAAAAGACACAAGGTATCTGAATGGATAAACAAGACCCATCGATATGCCATCTGCAAGAAACTCATTTTAGACCCAAAGACACCTCCAGATTTGAAGTGAGGGGGTGGAAAACAATTTACCATGCTAATGGACATCAGAAGAAAGCTGGGGTGGCAATCCCTTTATCAAATAAATTAGATTTTAAGTCAAAGAATATAAAAGATGAGGAAGGACATTATATCATACATAAAGGGTCTGTCCAAACAGGAAGATCTAACTATTGTAAACATGCCCCTAACATGGGAGCAGCAAATTCTATAAACTAATTAATGACAAAATCAAATGAACAAATCAACAATAATACAATAATAGTAGGGGACTTTAACACCACCCTCACTGAAATGGACAGATCATCCAAGCAAAAGATCAACGTGGAAATGAAGGCTTTAAATGACACACTGGGCCAGAAGGGCATCACAGATATATTCAGAACATTCCATCCCAAAGCAACAGAATACACATTCTTCTCTAGTGCACATGGAACATTCTCCAGAATAGATCACATCCTGGGTCACAAATCAGGTCTCAACCAGTACCAAAAGATTGGGAACATTTCCTGCATATTTTCAGACCACAGTGCTCTGAAGCTAAAATTCAATCACAAGAGGAAACTTGGAAAGAACCCAAATACATGGAGGCTAAAGAGCATCCTACTAAAGAATGAATGGGCCAACCAGGAAATTAAAGAAGAAGTGAAAAAATTCATGGAAACACATGAAAATGAAAACACAACTATTCAAAATCTTTGGGACACAGCAAAGGCGGTCCTGAAAGGAAAGTATATAGCAATACAGCCTTTCTCAAGAAACAAGAAAGGTCTCAAGTACACAACCTAACCCTACAGGTAAAGGAGCTGGAGAAAGAACAGCAAAGAAAGCCTGAACCCAGCAGGAGAAGAGAAATAATAAACATCAGAGAAGAAATCAATGAAATAGAAACCAAAAAAACAGTAGAACAAATCAATCAAACTAGGAGCTGGTTCTTTGAAAGAATAAATAAGATTAATAAACCCCTGGCCAGACTTATCAAAATAGAAATGACCCAAATTAATAAAATCATGAATGAAAGAGGAGAGATCACAACCAAAACCAAAGAAAGACAAACAACTATAAGAACATATTATTAGCAAATAAATGCCAATGTATCTGACAATCTAGAAGAAATAGATGCATTCCTAGAGACATACAAACTACCAAAACTGAACCAGGAAGAAACAGAAAACCTGATCAGATCCATAACCAGTAAGGAGATTAAAATGGTCAACAAAAATCTCCCAACAAACATGAACCCAGGGCCAGATGGCTTCCTAGGGGAATTGTACAAAACATTTAAAGAAGAATTAATACCTATTCTCTTGAAACTGTTCCAAAAAATAGAAATGGAAGGAAAACTTCCAAACTCAGTTTATGAGGCCAGCATTACCTTGATCCCCAAACCAGACAGAGAACCCACCAAAAAGGAGAATTATAGACCAATATCCTTGATGAACACTGATGCAAAAATTCTCACCAAAATACTAGCCAATAGGATCCAACAGTACATTAAAAGGATTATTCACCACAACCAAGTGGCATTTATTCCTGGGCTACAAGGTTGTTTCAACATCCACAAATCAATCAATGTGAGACAATACATTAATAAAAGAAAGAACAAGAACAGGGGAGCCTGGGTGTCTCAGTGGGTTAAGCCTCTGCCTTTGGCTCAGATCATGATCTCAGGGTCCTGGGATCGAGCCTCTCATCGGGCTTTCTGCTCAGCAGGGAGCCTGCTCCCCCGCCCCCGCCTGCCTCTCTGCCTATTTGTGACCTCTCTCTGTCAAATAAATAAATAAAATCTTTAAAAAAAAGAAAGAAAGAAAGAACAAGACCCATATGATACTCTCAACACATGCAGAAAAAGCATTTGACAAAGTACAGCATCCTTTCTTGATCAAAATTCTTCACGGTGTAGAGATAGAGTGTACATACCTCAATACCATCAAAGCCATCTATGAAAAACCTACAGCAAATATCGTTCGCAATGGGGAAAAACTGAGAGCTTTTTGCTAAGGTCAGGAACACAGCAGGGATGTCCACTACCACCACTGTTATTCAACATAGTACTAGAAGTCCTAGTCTCAGCAATCAGACAACAAAAAGAAAGAAAACGTATTTGAATAAGTAAAGAAGAAGTCAAACTCTCACTCTTTGCAGATGATATGATACTTTAAGTGGAAAACCGAAAAGACTCCACTCCAAAACTCTTAGAACTCATACAGGAATTCAGTAAAGTGTCAGGATATAAAATCAATGCACAGAAATCAATTTCATTTCTATATACCAACAGCAAGATAGAAGAAAGAGAAATTAAGGAGTCAATCCTATTTATAATTGTAGCCAAAAATTTAAGATACTTAGGAATAAACCTAACCTCTTTGGTTAGATTTATTGGACTCAGAAAACAATAAAGTACTCATGAAAGAAATTGAGGAGGACACAAAGAAATGGAAAAAATCCCATGCTCATGGATTAGAAGAACAAATATTGTGAAAATGACTATGCTACCTAAAGCAATCTACACACTTAATGCAATCCCTATCAAAATATCATCAGTTTTTTTCAAAGAAATGGAAAAAATAATCCTAAAATTTATATGGAACCAGAAAAGACCCCAAATAGCCATAGGAATGTTGAAAAAGAAAGCCAAAGTTGGTGGCGTCACAATTCCAGACTTCAAGCTCTATTACAAACCTGTCATCATCAAGACAGTATAGTACTGGCACAAAAACAGACACATAGATCAATGGAACACAATAGAGAGCCCAGAAATAGACCCTCAACTCTATGGTCAACCAATCATCATAAAAGCAGGAAAGAATGTCCAATGGAAAAAAGACAGACTCTTTAACAAATGGTGTTGGGAAAACTGGACAGCCACAAGCAGAAGAATGAAACTGGACCATTTCCTTACATGACCCACAATAAAAGCCTCAAAATGGATGAAAGACCTCAATCTGAGACAGGAATCCAGAAAAATCCTTGAGGAGAACACAGGCAGCAACCTCTTCGACCTCAGCTGAAAGGTCTGAGGTCTTGAAGATGTGGTATGTATATACAATGGAATACTAAGCAGCCATTTACTTCTTCCTAGAAACACCACCAAAGGCAAGGGAAGCAAGGGCAAAAATGAACTACTGGGACTTCATCAAGATCAAAAGCTTTTGTACAGCAAAAGAAACAGTCAACAAAACTAAAAGGCAAGACAGAATGGGAGAAGATATTTGCAAATGACATATCAGATAAAGGGCTAGTGTCCAGAATCTATAAAGAACTTAGCAAACTCAACACCCAAAGAACAAATAATCCAATCAAGAAATGAGCAGAGGACATGAACAGACATTTCTGCAAAGATAATCAGATGACCAACAGACACATGAAAAAGTGCCCAACGTCACTCAGCATCCGGGAAATACAAATCACAACCACAATGAGATACTACCTCACACCAGTCAGAATGGCTAAAATTAACAAGTCAGGAAATGACAGTTGGTGAGGATGCAGAGAAACTATTTCCCTCCTAAACTATTGGTGGGAATGCAAGCTAGTGCAGCCACTCTGGAAAACAGCATGGAGGTTCCTCAAAAAGTTGAAAATAGAGCTCCCTTGAGACTCAGGAATCACACTACTGGGTATTTACCCTAAAGATACAAATGTAGTGATCTGAAGGGGCACGTGCACCTGAATGTTTCTAGCAGCAATGTCCACTATAGCCAAACTACGGAAAGAACCTAGATGTCCATCAACAGATGAATGGATAAAGAAGATGTGGTATATATATAAAATGGAATACTATGCAGCCATCAAAAGAAATGAAATCTTGCCATTTGCAATGACGTGGATGAGACTAGAGGGTATTATGCCAAGTGAAATAAGTCAATCAGAGAAAGACAATTATCATATGATCTCCCTGATATGAGGAATTTGAGAGGCAGAGTGGGGGTTTAGGGGGAAGGGAAGGAAAATATAAAACAAGATGGATAGGGAGGGAGACAAACCATAAGAAACTCTTGACTTCACAAAAAAACTGAGAGTTGCTGGGGGGAGGGGGATGTGGAGATGGTGGTCGGGTTATGACATTGAGGAGGTTATGTGCTATGGTGAGTGCTGTAAAGTGTGTAAAAGCCTGATGATTCACAAACTGGTATCCCTGAGGCAAATAATGCATTATATGTTCATAAAAATAATTAATTAAAAAAAGAAAATGCTGAAGAGATTCTAAAATTAATTCCATATTTAAAAGGCTTACTAAGTGGTGTGGTTTGGGGTATGTGTATGGGTATAAAAACTTTAACCCCTTGAGACTGTTAAGTCAGAAACAGGAAAGACCCAGAGTCTTTCATAGGGTAACTTATGTATTTCACAGCGGGAGAAGAGGGAAGAATGGAAGCTGAAGACAGAGCAAAAGGCAAGCCAAGGGTGCGCCAGAGCTGACCTGCAACCCCTCTCGCACTCCCCCCAAAGTGGGGTATGTACAACATTCCACAGGCCCTTGTGACTAAGAACAAAGGTAGCAGAGAAACAAATGGTCACCTGATAAAGATCACAGCCACACAGGACATGAAACTCCTCTTACAGTCTGTAACTGTCTTAATGATTCACAAGAAAAACACAATCTTATTCATCAGACCTCCAGGAACCTACAGACACAATTTCCTAGAGCCCTAACATCACCTTCACCTCCATAAGACAGAAAACCCTATGTAATAAGTCACTCCCTCCAATCAGGATGGAGTTCATTCTGTCCATGGGTCCTGTCCCTGTGCTATATTAAAAACACTTTCTTGCACTGTGAAACATCTCAAGAATACTTTCTTGACCACTGTGCTCAAAGATGCCTCAGAGAAACCATAGTCCTTCCTCCCATTCCTTTCCCGTATCTTAAATTAGACTTACTTTATATTCAGAACTTAATTAAAAGAACTAAACTTGAAATATATACACATATATTTGTCAGGAATTATGAATCTTTTTTTTTCTAAAATGAAGACAGAACATCTACCAATTGTTAACTGTTCTGATTTCAAAAGCCCCAAAATGTGATATAACAAAATAAAGGTAAAATGCTTACTAAGATGGGACATTAAAAAGTAGAATAAACATATCATTTAAGTACAGCCAGCAATCCTGGGATAATTCCTGAGGAGGTAGAATATATGCTCACAGTGCCGGACAGAGTTCATTGGCCATTTCTTTCCCACCACCTTTCTCAGTTCAAGAAAGTTCAAAGGCCCCATCTAGCAGATGAAATCAGGGCTCTCTGGAGCAGGCAAATCTAAAAAGCTGGGAGAAAGGAGCCCCAGAGAAAACAGCACAGTTTGGAAGGAATAAGGGCCAATACAAAAATGAAAACGAATTCTTCTAGATGGTTGAAATTTTTACTCTGCGCTAGCTGAGCCAAAGCACCCTTAGTCCCCTTCTTCAGCCCTGTCCTGTTCTGGCTGCCTGCCACTGCTGCTGAGTTAGAGATATTCAGTCCCACTAGGGACTCTGTCATCTACCCCTTATAGGTCATTCATCCTGGCTAACTCCCATTCACAGGGTATTAATACATCAGGAAACGGAGCTAGCAGTAAATATTCAGGACACCCAAAGTACACCGTGGGTGTCATTTTTCTTGACAATGAGCAAAAGCTATATCTCTAACAGTCTACATTATTGAACTTTCAGTGTTCAAATGTACTCACTCAGAGGCGTTCTCCCTCAGACCCTGTTTAAAACTTTAACCCTAGCCCTTCTCATCTAGCTGTGCTCTCCCCTTCTCTCATACAGACACACACACACACACACACACACACACACACTACATATGTCTGTATATATCTTTGTACATATGTATGTATTTGCTACCAGTCTGCATGTCTGTCTCTTGCACTAGAATGTGAACTCTGGAATATAGATTTTTTTTTTAATTTATTTGACAGACAGAGATCACAAGTAGGAAGAGAGGCAGGCAGAGAGAGAGAGAGAGAGAGGGAGAGAGAGAGAGAAGCAGGCTCCCTGTTGAGCAGAGAGCCCGATGCAGGACTCAATCCCAGGACCCTGAGATCATGACCTGAGCCGAAGGCAGAGGCTTAATCCACTGAGCCACCCAGGTGCCCCTGGAATACAGATATTTTTGTCTGTGACATTCACTGCTCAATCCGCAACACCTACAATAGTGCCTGCCATACAGAAGCACTAGCAAATATTTGTGAAATGAATGTTAAGGATTATGCAAATCTTTATTTACTACCATCAGAACAGTTTGCTTATTTTAGGTAATTAGACTGTATATGAGGGTTAATGGTCATAACCAAATGCTTTATGAGCTCCAGGGAGCTTTACCCTTACCAATGAATGCTTATTCATTTGAAGATTTGCATTATTCTTGCTAAGTAATTGCCAAACACATCAGTACCTCAGGACTCAAAATGTCTCAAAAATAAAGACATTTAGTTCTAAGTTACCTGTCGAAGAATGAAAAGCATAATTTACATCCTTCAAATATATCCAGTACAGACCTAAGAACCTCTCAATCAGCACTTTACAGACTGTTAGCTTTGATAAACAGCAATGGTCTCTGCTTGATTAGAAGGCAAGTGGGTCTCCTCCTTTATAGACTTCATTCTAGATAGCGGTGAAGACCATGATGAGAAGAGCCACAGAAATCACAGCCATCATCGGCAGCCACTGCCATTTCTGTTTCATTTACCCTCCACCCCCACACCTCTGTGAAGTGGCTTCTACTGGTAGTAATTAAAGAAGGCAAGCTTTGTGAAGCATACTGCACACCTAGTAATTGTTCTGAAATTGTTAGATGTTAGATTATCATTTTAACAATGAAGAAATGCAATGAAACAACTCACCGGTATCACAGAGATGGTAATCGAAGAACAGGGACCTGAACCTGGAACTGAATTCTGTCTCCAGATCTGAACCCTTAGCCTCTGGACAGTTCTTCTCCTCGGGTCTACTCCTCCATCCTCAATCTCACCCCCTCCACGTTCCAAAACTCCACACCTATAATTTAATGTAAAAGGCTAAATCCAAATAATAGAATCATTAAATATGGTTAATCAAAATTTTTGAAGAACATTCAGGTAACTCTGAATTCACTGATTTAGGAAGATTAGCATTAATTCACAAATGCTCATATATTGATACTTTCCTGTTCATACCATCACAGGTCACAGACCTGATTGGGTTGTTGGATGAAACTGTCACCAATTCATCTCAGGTAACTGGAAATGTAGAAAATTCATTTCTTCTATTTTGGACTACTAGCCATAATTGAATTATGTATGGTAATGCGAATAGCTTCAATCTAATACCATTCAATCTAATACCATGAACACAATTCTGCAAAACTGCTTTAAATCCAGTTTCCATTATAAGAGTCCTTTCATCTCACTGGATTTCATACAAATTACATTTTGTTTCCCACTGAAAAACAACAGGTTCCTAAATGAAAAGTCACTGTAAAATCACACAAGAATGATAATATTTATAAAAAGCTACCCATGTGAATAATGACAATGGATAAAATACTACTAGTAAGTCTATACTCCAAGTAAGTCACAAATTTAACAAGCCATAAGTCATGCTTGCTGTGTGAAATCCAAAGATGCAGACAGTCTGGCCCACTGTCTGCCTTATCTGCTAGGAGAAAACCAGGTATTTGACCTAAACAGTATTTCTGTCTTTTTTCCATTTTCCGTATGGAATCTTCAAATAAGAGCACAAAAATATAATAAGTAATTCATTTATTTGTTTCCTACCAAGTATTTACCCCCTAATCAACTTAAATGAACAGCTCTTCTAGAGCAAAGGAAGCTGACCATCTGGCAGACACAACTCAAATACTTATTTTAGTCAGAGTAATTGAATATGATGAGGAGAATGAGATTTTGCTGGACAGAACTGATCCTGGTCAGCAATTCCTAGCTAATCTCACTTGGGCTGCATGAAACCTGAAGCTAGTTAACTCTCATCTCTCAAGCACCCAAGAGTCAGCTTCTAGAAACAACAACTGCATCTAAAGAGGCAACCTTTGCTCTTTGCATCACCCAACTCTTCTGGATCCGTAAGTCTAGTCCAAGTTCAGCCTCTCACCAGGATACCAGCCCTCTTTAAGGGCCCCTTTTATTTACCTCATACTTGCTTTCAAGCCACCCTGCTTCCCACTTTCCTACAAACAGCACTACTTTCTACCAGGCACACATGACTTCTAAGTCTTATTTCTACAACATGAACGTAAATTCTTCGAGGTCACAGGCCACAGTGAATTCTTCTAAAGCAAATACTTCTAGAGGAAACACATCTTGACTGATTTCAATATAATTGCTTAGGTGTTCTACCTCCTCTTTGTAAGCACTGCACTCCAGGAAGCAAATGCCCAATAAGCTGGTTCTCCAGTCTGTAGAAGTATTTTTAAGTTAATTTATGTTTGAGAAATTGCTGGAAACTTCCCTCTTTTTGTAGGAGGAACTGATGTAGAACTGAAAAACAACACTATTTCCTTCTTGTTTTTCATGATGAGGACCAAGACTTGTTAGCTATTTCCCATCATAAGCCCTTACTCTTCGAAGTATGATCTGTGGACTGGTCCATGGCATTGGTATCACCTGAATCTTATTAGAATGGCAGCAACCAGACTCCATCTGAAACCCATTGAATCAGAATACACTTTCATAAGATCCACAGGCAAATTATAAGCAAATTAAATTTTAAGCACTGATTTAGTTCATAACTTTTCCTTATAACATCATATTTTGCCTTTGGTTTCATTTTATTGGATTTTTTCAAAAGTACTATGTCTGATGTAACAAATCAAACAATATAAAATTGTTAGGTGTAAAAAGGTTAACAAACATTCCCATCCTAGCCACCGGTGAAAATCCACATTAAAAGCTGACTGTGGGGGCGTCTGGGTTGTACAGTCAGTAAGATGGCAACTCCTGGTTTCAGCTCAGGTCATGATCAGGGTCATGAGATCGAGCTCCCTGTGGGGCTCTGTTCTCAGCACAGAATCTGCTTAGGTTTCTCTCTCTCCCTCTGTCCCCAATCCCCCATGTGTGCACGTTCTATCTCTCTCAAATAAATCAGTAAATAAATCTTTAAAAAAAAAAAGTTGACTGGGAAACATCTCTATCCAGGTTCATACATCCTTATGCAAAATATAATGTGCACATAAATGATAAATTCTGAGTGATGGAACAATCTTACTTTCAATCAGCTCTACAATGTGGGCACTGACAGAAAGAGGCTGTTAACCCAAATCAGCATCAGCTGCCTACACCTGCCCAAGCCATTTCTCAGATTCCCTTGGTGCTAATGCACATTTTCAGTCATCTGTGCACAACTGCCAACCTCCAAGCAATAAAATGAAGATGAATAAAGTGGACATACAGAATAAATCCTCAGCCTTTGTGTGTGATGTATTTCACATGACGCTATGTATACAATATGGCTAGAACCAAATCTTTATGTAATCAAATGAGCACATTTGCTATCTTCTTTCTCCATTTACAACTGGGCAGCATTGACAGTGTTGGAAATTCTATGGCTTGATTCAAAGGACCAAGGACACTATAAGCATGATTTGCCTTTGCCCCGAAGGCTGAATGTCATTTATAAAGCCAGGAAATGGCTTGATTATATATTTGCAAGTTTTCTCTATACAAACAGCATGTATTGTGTAGGCATTTAAATGAGGGATTATAAGAAGAAAAAAAACTATTTTGCAGGAAATGAAAATTGCAGCCTATTCTAGGACAACAGGTAGCTGGAATAACCAAAAGAAGGCAAAGCTGGAGAAAAGTTAAGAATAACATTAATAGGAATGAGAGGTAAAAGTGCGCATGGCAATGTACTCGCCACCTCTGGTGATGGGTGGATGCCTGAGTGTGGGATGAGGCAAACGCTGCAGTGACTTATCTGCACAGTTATTACATACTCAAATTAGCTCATATGGTATTTATACATGGCTTGAAAATTGGCTATAGCTTTTTTTTCTACAGATCAGAATTTGATGGGTCCATCTAGGCCCCCTCTAAGGGGTGAAAGACTCCAAGCCCTTCACGAGAGAGCATTTTTCTCTGACAGCCCAACCCGCCGCACAGGGCATGGGGTCATGAGAAGTGTAGGCAAGCCTCTTACGTTATCCTTGAGATCTCATCCCACACCTTAGCTCACCAAATATCCAAATCCTAGCATTACAGTGTTCTTAACTTTGACCCCAAACTTCCGGTCTGATCTAGTGAGATCAGCAGAACTGGTACAAAAAAACAAAAAACCAAAAACCATAAATAATAGAACAAGCTTAGGGGGGTTCAGATGGTGACATGATCCAAGCCACTAAGTCCCCAGGTCCTACCTTTAGTGGGTACTGATCAGGGTTCCATTAGCCTAGAAGCAACTTTATTTCTCTTTTCTTATGTAACCTCTCTTGTGTATAATACACTCCTCCACCACAAGAGGAGATATGGTAAAACATGAGGCTTGAAACTTACTTCAAAAAGGGTGACAATTGGGGCGCCTGGGTGGCTCAGTGGGTTAAAGCCTCTGCCTTCAGGTCAGGTCATGATCCCAGGGTCCTAGGATCGAGCCTCGCATCGGGCTCTCTGCTCAGCGGGGAGCCTGCTTCCCTTCCTCTCTCTACCTGCTGCCTCTCTGCCTGCTTGTGATCTCTGTCAAATGAATAAATAAAATCTTTGAAAAAAAAAAAAAAGGGGGATGACAATTTTAAGCATCTATTCCTTGTTATTTGCTCTGGCAACAGCATCCAATGGCCTGATTTTAAGATGGGGAACAACTCCAACAACAAAAAGAGCTGGGAACCAGTGCAGGAGAGCTGAGTGCAAACCAGGCAACGGGCTCAAGGTTTTACCCATGCTATGTCAGTACTACATGTCAGTCATCACTGAAGGAGCTCAGTGTGTTAAAAATTCTCACCTTGTTAAAGATAAGGAAAAAGGGAGAGAGAGAGATTAAGAGGCTTCCGAGGGTCACACAACCTGCGTAGACACAGAGACGCCTACTGATCATGGGTTTTTCTGCTTCCAGAGCCCTCGGCATCTCACCCTTTCCTGCAGAGACTCCACAGTAAATCCACTAACATATGGGGGGAAGAGAGCACTGGATTTCAATTCACGATGTGTTAATCTAAATGCTGGCTCTGCCACCTGCACCAGGGAAGTTACCTAACATCTCTGGGTGGCAGAGCCCTCACTGGAACATGGGATGTTTGAAGAAGTGAAAAGGTTTACAAGGAAAAGAAAGTGCCTGGCATGTTGTAAAACTTTACAAATATTACATCCCCCAAAGTGGATCCAGCCTTAGCCACTTACTAGAATTACAGAGACTTGATCTGGGTACATGCTTTTAGGCACTTACTACATAGTCCACAAAGCACAATCAAGTGGCATCAAGTACTTAATTATTTTGTGGGAAGAAAGAGGAAGGACATCCTCCACAGATACACTGAAAAATGAGGGTGGTAAAAATGTCTGCAGTGTTTTGCCTTTCTTGCTGGCAAAGCTCAAAACGTACTGACAAAGGTTTTTATTTCCCTAATACCATTCCAGTTAATTCAAACAGAATTTGAAATTAACATACAGATTTCAATTCGGGGAATTATTACTTTTTAACCAGTGGTGCATATCTAGACTACTATTTATGACACAGATCTTATTTAGCAGAAAGTCTGCTTGTAAGCTGGACAATGTGCAGGGCTCTCTGAATCTCATCAGCACAAAAGCCAAAAAAGGTTAATCCTGATTTAGCCGCCTACACGTTTAAAGCTGATCAGCTCCTTCTGTCCTTTTGTTCTGTCCCACCTGCAAAAATCCTCCAGGCTCCAACTAACTCTGCTCCAACATGCTGAGTGTCAGGAGGGCCTCAGGCTGGTGACATGAAGGGACTTCACTGAGACTATTCCAGACCTGTCCTTACCCACCCAAGTGCCACTGCCAGAGGGTTCACACATGGTGTCCACACACTCAGATGAGAAAAGCATCCATCTGCCCCAGCTCTGTGGTATGCAGGGTCTTACAAGAGTTTGTATATCCTCTTTATCTTTGTTTAAAAACAAAGAACGAGAGAGAAAAATCTATCGGATTACTGCAGTATCAGGGCCTATAGGAGAGGCTGGCATATCTGCAGCTAAGACTATCCAGGAGCTGTGTTATTCTAAATTCTGACCCCAGAACAGCTGAAGGGGACAAAGCAAGAAAGACAAAGAGTCACAGAGAAGTCTGCAGCTCTGCAAGTGCTTTTTTTTTTTCCTCTATCATTATGCACACAAACAAGCAAGCAAGAAAAATAAATGAACGAGCAAGCAGAAAATCATTTGGTCTAACATATGTATGTTCCAGATTTTAAAAGAAAAATAGGTCCAGAATTGTGGCTGCAAAAAGAAGCTTTCCTTTGACCTAATCTCCTCTTCTAATTACCAATTCCTTTCTCTCTTCCACTTACGGCCTTGGTTCAAATCCTGCTTTCATAGGATTTACTAACTGTATGTTCCCAGGCAAGTTATTTAAATGATCTTCCCTCATTTCCTCACCTATAAAAAGGGGATACCAAGAGCCCATACCTCATGGAACTGTTGTCAAGATTAAATGAGTCCCTGAAACGAGTGCTGGACTCATGAGGGACATTACAAGTCTGGATCTGCATATGTCTATAGTATAGGATTGACCACTGCACATGTCTGGATCTGCACAGTATAGGATCAACCACTGCATTTGAGGATGTCTCTCAGTCACAAGGGATTCACTATGACAAAGAGTAGGCACTTCAAGTAAAGAGACTGAGGGGAGCAAATAGTCTATTAAGGAGGGTTTAAGGAGTTTAACTCAAGGTTTTAGACATAAAAAATCTGAGGGATGCCTGGGTGTCTCAGTCGGTTAAGCAGCTGCCTTCAGCTTGGGTCATGGTCCCAGGGTCCTGTGATCAAGTCTCACATCCAGCTCCTTGCTCAGCAGGGAGCCTGCTTCTCTGTCTCTGCCTGCCACTCTGCCTACCTGTGCTCTCTCTCTCTCTCTCTCTGACAAATAAATAAAATCTTAAGAAAAAAAATAATCTGAGCAGGTGGTAGAAAAAAAGGAGCAACAAGTTGGCCTTTGGGAGATGTCCATTCCATAACAGATAATCTCTGGGTCAGGACAACTGAGAAATGTTTTTTGGGGGCAGGGAGGAAAGAAGACACAAGCCAGGAGGCAGCCCACACCCAGCATCAGTGACAGGAGACTCAGTGAAAACACCAAGAGCACATCTGTGTTAGGTCAGGACCTCTGAGAGGTAGAAACCAAGACAGAATTAGATATACCGGGGATGTGTTGGAGGAAGCACCTGTAAAGGAAGCAGGGGAGGGAACCAGAGAAGGCAGGCGAGAACCCTGAGACGTGGTTGCAGGTCAGAGTCCTATGAAGAAGGGGTCAGAAGGAGTTTGGGCAGGGAGAGTCTCGGAAAGTCCAAGAAAGTCTTAGTCAGGTCAATGGGAAGGACTCAAGCCAAAGTTGTCCATATCCTAGAGGGAAAAGGGCCTGTATTAGTCACCCACTGTGCTGGTCATTGGCTGAGAGAAGCCTGTAGAAGTGAGGCTCAAGCAGGAATAAGGTGGTGGGTCCGACACCAGCAGGGGTTGTCAATCATGCTCCTGCAGCAGAAAACCTGAGAGTTCATTTTCATGGCTACCACACTCCACTGTGCAGCAGAGATTGATTCTATATATGGTCTTAGGAGAAGCTCCTCCATGGTTCTTGGGTACCATCTCTTCCTCAAGGTTAGTGGTCTCAAGGCCATAGCTGGTTCTCACACTCTCCCTCCTCCACCATCTATTAGAAATTCCCTCACCCTCTACCATCACCATGGCAGAGCTTGGTGGCTCATCTGGCAGTGTGAAGCAAACTTTCCTTTCTTCTGGGAAATCACACTCTTCTGGGTAGGAGATGGCTACCCCACAATGCAGTGGGTTAAGGGGATGCCAGCAGATGCCAAAGTGGATCAGAAGGCTGCACACACACTTCCCCCTGGCCCCATTACGCAAACATTTCTACTGCCCTGAGGACAGGGTGGTGACTTCTTCTTGCTTGCTGACTCTGGACACAAACTGTCTAAAGTGCTTTGGTGGCAGAGGTAATGTGAACTTCAAGAGGATGTGACTGAGGCCTCTGGCAGGTTATCATCTTCAAGCCTTCCATCCCAGAGTGTGAGGGACAGAAAGCACAAAATCTCCACTGGGAAAAAACACCAGGAGTGATTTCCCAGTGACCTAATCATATTTCCTATTGGGGACATGGTGTCATAGAAAGGGCTCTGATTTAATGTATATACTGCATCTTAAAGGAAAGCCCTCCACCCTTTCACAGAGTTGCCTCCAAGCTAGTGCATCAGACATCCCTTCAAATGATTCCAGGATTTTCTGAGGTCAGCTCCTTCTGAATGATGAATGGTATAGAATGTGATAAAATCAGCAGCAGCTATAAGCCTGATCCCACTTCCACTCTTCCTTTGCTGTAATGTTGGATCCCTAATCAAATCCATATCTGTTGGTCAAGCTTTCTGTGAGTCCCAGAATAGTGATGCTGTCTGAGATTCTGAAGATAGGAAAAACAAACACATACCCAGAGCAGATATCTATCCCTGAGGATGAACCACTAGCCTTTCCAGGGCAGGCCCATGTAGCCACTTTGCCACCAAGTGGCCAGTTGGATTCCTCAAGGAATATGCTTTTATAGGGGCTCAGATCTGTCTTTCTTGCAGACAGGGAGGGCATTTAGAAGCAGCAAGGGCTACAGATGATGATGCACAGCCCATGGCCACAATGCCAAGTGCATTCATTGCATGACATTAGGCAAATCACATAGCTTCTCTGCATCTCCATTTCCTTTTATGAAAGGAGATTGGACTAAATATTCCCTGAAACTTCTTCCATATCCAACACTATGAACTGCTAAGACATGAAGATCAGATGTATCCCTAAATAGGGATGGGGATCTCCGCTAACCATGAGTCCATGCACAGCAAGCCCTCTCCTGAATTACCTGAATTACTATGAACTGTGGAGAAAATCACACCAATCTGAAAGGTAAAATATTTGAGGTTTTGTTACTTCCAAGTAAACCAAGCTAATGCCTAGTAAAGCAGCTACTTCAATCAAGAGAGAAAAATGTGGCTATTTTTCATTTCACTGACTTGCACGTGAGTGGTTAAAAACAAAACAAAACCACAACTCTCTAAACGTCTGCTTCAAAATCACTACTCAATCAGGTTTGTAATCACCACCAGCAGAGTTCTCAGCCGAACTCATTTTAGGTAGGGTAACACGAGGGTGACAGATGTAACCAACATGATAGAATCCAGATGTTTACTGATCAAGATTGAGGTTTCAGGGCCTTGGTCAGTTATCTGTTTTCCTGCCTGCTCTGTACCTGCTTCTCTTTTGGAGAAATTCCCGGTTGCTCTTGTCCAGCTTGATCTTAGACAAATTACTTAGCTTCTCTGTAAACTTGCTCCATATCTTCGCCTATAAAATGGACACAATTATGTTGTGAGGATTAAAGGAGATAATGCACATAAAGTGGTTAACCCAGATCTGGAGTGAGTATTAAATCATGGTCCTTCCCATTCGTTTGATTTGTCGGTAATTGACTTGCCTCATTCTGCTCGCTCCATGCCACTAGATACTTGCCCCCAACAGTTTTTGCCTTGGCTGTGGGTGTGCTCCCCACTTTCTCAGCTCTCGGGAGTAATTAAATCTTAATTTCCACTGTTCTCTTGTTCCAGACACTGGCATTCCACTTGTGTCTAAACCTTGGTGATTTCCCAGCACCCAGGACCTCATGTCACCTTCCTGTCTCCAAAGTAAGGGTAAAAACAGTTTGATTTCAAGTATCTTAAATAGTCTCCCCTTCCTTCACTCAGAAGCACAGTCCCTTTTCCAGGCATAACTGGCACAATCTGTGAAGGAAGACTTTGTGTGCCAAACAAAGAGAAGCCAGAGCTCAGACTTGGTCGAAAGTACCAGAGTCTAATTTGGGGACGATGTCCAATGTGAGCTCAAAGCAAATAATGGGATGAAAAGTGCTGTCCCTAAAATAATTTCACTACAAAATAAAATTCTGTGTCCTTTTCCCCCACCAAATTTAAAAGCAGTCCCTCAAAACTCATATTTCTCAGTTGAAGGAGGCTCCAAGTTTTTGATGATACCACAAACTAATATCTAGTTGCAGGTGATGGTTTTCAAACTACCCCCTCCGCATTTACTTTCCTGTGTGAGACTGCCAGGTTTAATCATCCCAAAGTCACAGGTAAGAAAGCAGGCTCAGAGTAGACAAGCAGTTTCCCTGGGATCACAGAGATGACCAAACAGCTCTATATCATTTCTTATTTAGAATGGATTGAAGTCAGCAAATTCTTCTGGAAGGAGAGAGATAGTAAATATTTTAGGTTTTGCAACAACACATGGCTTCTGTTGCACCTTTGTCTTTATCATATTTTTTACAACACTCTGAGAAGACAAAAATCTTAGCTCACACGCCATATTGATACAGGTGGCAGGTTGGATTTGGCCTGCACGCCAGTTTGTCAACTTCTGCACTAGAACAACTTTGTGGATGTATTATTTGCATTTTATTTTTTACCCTGTCCCATGAAGCAGATAAAATTAAAAAATGCTTTCAGATTTTACAACTAGCTTTTGTTTTTTTTTGGGAGAGGTGGTGTTTTTTTGTTTGTTCAATAGCAATTATAGGACATTGGATTCTTTTTCATAGTTAATTCTCTTCCCAAGGGTACTAAAATTAAATGTAGAATTTATAGGCTCTAAACTAACAGATCCTTCTGCCTAAAATAGCTAAATAATTTGACTATATTTCTCTGAAGAGTAAAACAGGTCAGTCCAACTCCTTCGATTTAAAAACATCTTAGGTAGTCTAAACTTCCAAAGATTTTACATAGTTTTATTTCCAAAAATTTCTGGTTATAAAAGGGAGAGAGAATCGGGCTTCTGAGCTTCTTAACTACTTGTCAGCACTCTGAACTTAACCAGTGAGCCTTTCTCTGAAAAATTCATCAACCCATATGAATAGCACATGAGAAGTCAAAACGAATATAAAGAATCAGATTCTTTCATCAACACCCACTTGTCTGACTATTTGGTCCCCATAACTTTTTTAGGGGTTAAAGATCACTTTCCATGTTGACTCAGAAAAAAGCAAACAGGAAATCAATACCATGTTAATAAATACAAGGGTCACCCTGGGTCAAAACAAGTCATTCTTCAAATGTTATTGGCCTTAATCTGTTCTGGGAATTGTTCTCCTTATGTCCTAGAGTTATAGGAAATGTGGAGTTTCAGTAAACCAGATGTTAAGATGACTTTCTTCATAATCTATTCCATATGCTAATTGTTTCACAAACCCACTCATTTCTCAACCAGGTGGGTCAGATTGTTTCTGGCACAGCACTGATGAAAAGCATATCCCATATGTTACACATTACACAATTCGCATCTACACAAGAGTCAGGGTCCATCCCTCCCTTCCTTCCCCCGGGCCACCTTCCTTTAGAAAATTAAGGATTGGCAACGGCCAGAAGCTGGATACTGTACATGGTCCATCAGTTCCCTAAGGAGCATTTCTAAAAACTGGGCCCCAAGTTGCAGTCCCTGTTTGCCTGCTGTTCTGTCCAGTCACCTGCTTCACCTTCATGGGCTGCAGGGTCACCCTCCCACCTCTTTTACATCTTTGTACATTTCTTTGGTATCTTCCCTACATCCCCTTAAATAAAAGAATTATAGTACAAACTTCCAGTTACCACATAAAAATATGTCATGGGGATATAATGTACAGCTTGGTGACTATAGTCAATACCATGGTACTCCATATTTGAAAGTTCCTAAGAGTATATCTGAAAAATTCTCATCACAAGAAAAAAATTGTGACCATACATGGGGATGGATGTAAACTAGACTTACTGGGGTGATCATTTTGCCATAGATACAAATATGGAATCATGTTGTACACCTGAAGCTAATATGATATTACATGTCAATTATACTATAAAGAAATTTTTTTAAACCTGTTTTTTTTAAAGATTTTATTTATTTATTTGATAGAGAGAGATCACAAGTAGGCAGAGCAGCAGGCAGAGAGAGAGGGGGAAGCAGGCTTCCTGCTGAGGGGCTCGATCCCAGGACCCTGAGATCATGACCTGAGTCAAAGGCAGAGGCTTAACCCACTGAGCCACCCAGGCGCCCCAACACTGTAAGAAATTTTTTTTAAAAAGAAAAAGATTAAACCTTGGCTATTTCTATATTTTTTATTTGAATCAGTCATATACTCCCATTCAATAACAACAACCAGATTCCATATTTAAAAGAAATAATATAGCTTACCCATAACTCATATTTAAGAGAAAATACATAATCCATACAGAAATTATCATCTAAATATTTGTCATTCCTACTGCTGAATCCTTTTTTGGTCACCAGTTTTGGTCTTAGTTATAAGAAGCTCTTCTCCAATAATTTCACTGTCTAGGCAAGTAAAAAACACCTATCAGAGAAACCAGTGGTTCTCAAAGCTTTATGTGTACAAGAATCAGGAAAAGAACTGGTCAAAGATAGAGATCAACAAACCCCAGATCTGATTCAAAATGTTTGAGGTAAAGCCTGGAAAGGTGAATTTCAGCAAGCTCCCCCAGTTAGCCTGGTGCAAGCCATCCACTGGACAGATATACAATCTAACAGGTTGCGACCCTTTGAGAAAAACTCTAAAAATCTTTGGGTCAAAGTTGGGCTGAGATTGTTTAATGATGCCACAAGATGAGAGTAACATAATAATCATCAATTTGTAAAGTTATAGGTTTTATATGTCAGTGTATGAGTCAGGGTTCTCCAAAGAAAAAGAACTGGTAGGATGTACATATACAGAGAGATTTATTTCAAGGAATTGGCTCATGGAATTATGGAGGTATGGCAAATCCACAATCAGATGGGAGAGTCTGGCAGCTGGGGACTCAAGAAGGAACTGCAGTCTTGAGTCCAGAGACAGCCTCCTATAGACCTGGGAAGAGCCAATGTAGCATATAAAGTTTGAAGGTAGTCTGTTGGAGAATTCTCTCTCGGTCACGGAAAGTCATCTTGTCTTCTATTCAAGTCTTCAATTGATTGGATAAGGCTCACCCACATTAAAAAGTACAATAAGGTTTACTCCAAGTCCACCAGTTTAAATGTAAATCTTATCCAAAAACACCCTCACAGAAACATCCAGAATCATGTTCGACCAACTATCTGGGCACTGAGGTCCAGTCAAGTCGATATATAAAATTAACCCTCACAATCAGGATATCCAGTAGAAGGGGTTAAGATCTGGGAGTCATGGGTCATATACCTCTCCATCTATATTTCCCTAATTATCTGATTCATCAGGTTTCCAGCCTTAGCGCCATCTTTAGGATATAACTTCTAAAGTAAAAGGCAAAATAACGATACTCAATTTTGTAAGTGTTGTTGGGCTGATCATACTCTCCCCCTGTCCGCACTCCAAATTACCAGGAGAATAGTGGCTAACATTTCTAAATAACTCACAGTGGCTAAGAATACCCTCAGTTAACTTCTTCATTTAGGAATCAAAGCCTTCAAATTCTTTAGCACCAGGCTCTAATTAATTGGGTAAGATAATTACAAAGAAAAAGAGTATAATCAGCTTTAGAAATGGGTATGAGGCTTTCTCATCGCTTCATTATTTTATTTTTTAGTTAAAAGTGGATGATGTTGTATTTAGCAAATTGATCAAAAAAATCCCTTTGCTGGCAAATAATGAAATGTATAGGTTGTAAGTGAGGATTCAGGAACTGGTTTTACTTTCTCTGCCATTCATTCATTTAATCATTACTTAACTTGTGTTAAGCTACAACACTGCTCCATGTTTTGACATGCCGGGTATACTGACATGGGTAAGACAGTCTCTGCCCTCAAGTGGGTCAGTATAATGAGAAACAAACATACATAGAGCAAAAATCATCCTAACCATTTACTGTCTACTATATGATAGTGACCAGGCTGTATATTCTTTTCTTCTAGGCCTCACAAACTTCCTGAAGGATATTTAATCCCATTTTTCCTTGAGAACACTGAGCCAAAGAGTGGTTCAGTAACTTGCCTAAGATCTCAGAGCCAGTTTCTAAGAGTGAGCCTTCAATCTACTACTATGGATTTCTGACTCTAAAATCTACATCCTCATTCTACTACTATCAATCAAAAGAAGCCCATTAATTGTGCCATAGTCCACATGGCATGAAGAAAGAAACACAAGGATGACTGATTTGGAGAACTTGGCATTTAAATTGGCCCAAATAAGCAAAAACTTGCCACACTGAAATAAGAGGATTCTAAATATACTTAACAGCATGAAAACCAGTATGGTAAAATCAAAATGCCTGTTTTTCAACATCCAGAGGAAGACTGCTAGAGCTGAAGACAGGAACATAAAGAAGAATTCAGAGATGATGCTCAGAATGTATAAAGCCTTGAATATAGGCTTTTCCCTATAGGTATGGGGTATTTTAAATTAAGAGTCTGCCATCACAATGTGGATGGCATCCTGTTATAATGATACCATAGTCTGAATAGCCAGGATTCAAATACAGTTACTATTCAACTGAATTATTAACACTTTTTCCATTCATTCAGCAGTTACAAGGGAATAGAAAGCACCTATTTTTTAAAATAGAACAATGTTAAAATCAACCTGTTCATGAGTAATATGATAGTTCAAATTTTTCAAATATCAGGTTATCATAAAATGTTTAAAATGATACTTGTTTTTATTTTTTTTATTTTAGATTTTATTTATTTATTTGACAGAGATCACAAGTAGGCAGAGAAGCAGGCAGAGAGAGAGGAGGAAGCAGGCTCCCTGTTGAGCAGAGAGCCCAATGCGGGGCTTGATCCCAGGGCCCTGGGATCATGACCTGAGCCGAAGGCAGAGGCTTTAACCCACTGAGCCACCCAGGTGCCCCATAAAATGATACTTGTTTTAAAGGAGAAAATAAAAACTATTAAAAGGAAGAGAAGTTCATATTTATATTATAAAATATTTTTGTATTTCTAATAAAGCATTTTTGTGTATATTTTGTTATTGTAAGCTACAAATAAGTTGAACAAAGGTAAATATTTTGTCAGACCTTCCTTCCTCACACTCAGAGGACTCCCCATCATATTTGTCATCTCAGCTCTCAACAATGTTGCTGACAATTCCATCACAAACAACAATGAGAAATAGAAAAATGAAAACCAGCAATTAAAACAAAGTACTTCAACTTTTTCTGCAGAGCTTTGATTTATCTGGGGATCCTAGTTATAAATGCGACACATATTCCAAACAATGGGTTCACACCATTCAAGGTATGTCTATTAATGAATTGACATTATATTTGATTTGCAATTTAATAATGTGCATTATGGAAGTTCATGCTTTAAGAGCACATTCTTCCAGCACACTGTAAAGTACTTTAAAAACGAGGCTTAAAATAACTATCTGTATATAATTCAAAAGCTTAGTTACTTCTCTTTAATCTTAAAGTCTTTAAAGTAAGGAACCATTAGTTCTTTCCTGCTATTTATTTAATCAAGTTTCAAAATATTCACTTTTGGAGGGTAGAGCTCAACAGAATTCATTTATAGGTACACACTTTGTTCTCAGCTTCCTTCTGACTGTAAAAATCTACCAAATGATCACTGTATGTTTCCTTAACTGATCATCAGAGGAAGCATGGGTCTTTGATATTCCCTTTTAAAAGATACTTTCATACATTAAAACTTTAATTTCTTAAGTCAATGTCCATCAACTTGGGTTCCAAGGACTTCCAAGGGAATACTGAGGAATTTTCTTTTGCTTTTTTTTTTTAATAAAAAGGAGAGAAAGTTTATTTTTTAAAATAAATTTACTTCTGAAATTCCATTAAATTTGTTTTAATTTAAAGGAGGCTCAATGTTTTCCAAGCTAGACAAACACTGTTTTCCAAAGGTGTTATCTGGCTAGTTTAATGAACCAAACATCCTTGTTATTTTGGAGGCAATAAAGAGGGAAATGCATGTTTTATGCAAATATTCCAATTTTCTTGGTATTTACACATACATCTTTTTTTAAATATTTATTTATTTGTTTGTTTGTTTATTTATTTGACAGACAGAGATCACAAGTAGGCAGAGAGGCAGGCAGAGAGAGGAGGAAGCAGGCTCTCCACTAAGCAGAGAGCCAGATACGGGGCTCGATCCCAGGACTCTGGGATCATGACCTGAGCTGAAGGGTTAAAGGCAGAGGCTTTAACCCACTGAGCCACCCAGACGCCCCTACATGTACATCTTAATAATGGAATTTCTGTAAGGTGGAGTCTGGAGGAGGATATCCAAAAGCCAACACAAACAAATATGATCAGAGCCTACATAGTTTCAGGAAGCCCTGACTACTGAAGAAGTTACTCCATACCAGAGAATTTGGTTGGAGAAATTATACAAAAAAACAATCTATAACAAGCCAAAACCATGATGACACTCTCTAAGATAAAGTCTAAGTTCTTCACTTCTCCCTAAATTCTGCTGCATACTTTAGCCATCACCTGGGATTTAGAGACCCACTTGTTTTGTTCAGTCAAGCATTTGACATCACTGGATATTAACAAATAAATGGCAAGCATGGGCACCCACACACATACACACAGAACAGCAGGTTTAGAAACCAGGTGTAATATAAAGTAAGTATCTAGAGCTCTATTTTAATATACAAGTCAAATCAGTGAAAGTTATTTGCTCAATCAGATTATTTTTTTTTTCATATAATGTTACAGAAACTTGCCAATGCTATGGGCTCCTTTCCTCCAAGATCTTTGCTCTGCCCAAACCTCCATTCTTCATTCTATGTGTTTCCCATTCCCTCTGGCATACGGTAAGCTTCTTATTATATAATCATCATAAATGTTTATGGACCTCTCAAATTTCTGTGTGATTTTGTTCACGTGTACATTCTTTTCTCTTCCAAAATGCTAAGAGACTCCGTTTGGTCTCCTGAAAGCCTGAATCAATTCTTGGATTAAATCAGATAAAATTGCCATTTCCAAATATTGCCTAGAGCTCCAGAACACATTTGTGCTTGTGGAAAGTGTCCTGGTGTTACTGGTCAGACTCGCTTTGGGTGTTGGCTTGGTTCCTTGCATAGCAACTTGGGAAAAGTCTATACTTGTTAGAAGGGAAAAAATCCTTTTCAGAAGAACCCATTCTTCAAAAAGTGAAGAGTTTTATTTATATTCTGAGAAAGGGTGATTGGTTTAACTGTTGTGAACCAAATGTACAAAGGGTACAAAGTGTAAAACCAAAACATTTGTCCACTCAAATCATTGAGCATCTGTGCTCTGTGATGAGGATAAACAGACAAAATGGATGTATTCTCTCCCCTCTAAGTGCTAAAATCTACTGGAAGAGACAGCTATATAAATAGGTAATTAGAGTACTATATGATACATGCTACAAGGGTATGTGAATACAGTGACATGGAACCCAAAGGAGAGGAGGATTTTTGTTTGTGTTTGTGTCATTTTTCCCTTTGGCTGGCATCTCTTTCCAGAAGACTCCTGAGACACAGGCAAAAGAAAGAAGTCTGAATATGCATCTGGAGGCATCAAACTGGGATGAGGGCTTCTCTGTATTGGGATTAAATAAGGTGCTGATTATGTAAGTGTCATTACCTGCCTGTATTGAGCTTTGACTATTTCTAGCACATTGCTAAGAACTGAGGCTTCTTAGCGGCACTGCCAAGGAAACTGTTGGAGGTTGCCAGTCATTTTAGAGAAATGCCATAGAACGCTGCATGCCAGATGGCTACTGATGAAAGTGATGAAGGTTCACGCTTGGAAATGAAGTCCAATTCCATATTTGGTCCTTCTTTCCTTCTTTCTCTTTTGAATGCATAAGAGAGTACAAACTCAGCCTTATTCTTCTCCTGTCACAAAATCCCCATTGTCCTTTCTTCATTTAATAAGGTCCTGGAGAGATGGAATCAAGTTAAATCCTCTTTATCCCAAAGCCTCAGAGGTCTCAGAGTCCCATCTCTCACTGAGTCAGGCCTTTTCTCTTTTATCTCCTCTTATTCATGATTGCCAGAAACAACAGTCAATGGAACCCACTGAGGGTCACCACGCCAGCAACTCAAGTTTCTGTGAGTTAAGTTTTTCCCATCTCAACATCTCATGGGGGGCGGGGAGGGGAGAAAAGAAAGAAATGCCCTGCTGAAAATGTTTTATAATGGTCCCGCTTTGTAGAAGTTCACCTGGTCTCTGTGGAAGACCTTCCCTACAACCACACCCCCCTGCTACTTTTTCTTTCTCTGACTAGTGTATAATATTAGGAGTAATTGCTTCTCCCTCACTCCTAATATCCTACGTAGAGGGAGCCCAGTGGGACAGCAATCCTGGTCTATCTCCCCTTCTCTTACTCCACCTCAGGAAAGTGAAGTGGTAATGAGAAAAATAAATCAAGCCGCCTTCTCCCAGCATCTTGCTTCTTTCACGCTAGGAGCTAACTCACCTCTGTTCCTCCATGCTGGTGTCTGGTCAGGTGAGCTTGCTTAGTCTAGGCTAGACATCAGCTAGTCATCTTGCCTAGAATCATACAACCATCACCCAAACTAAGGTTTTAACATAGTAAAGCGGACATATTGCTACTCTATTTGCTATTAGGTCCCTTCAAAGAACCCTGACAAAGGAGAAGTAGTGATAGGAACTCCAACAAAAAATAGCCTTCACTCTTTCTGAGTAGATTTTTATTGGACAGAAAGCATTATGTTACTTTCTGTTCTTTCCTCCTGAGGTGTAGGAGTCCCTGCTAGGAGAAAGGGAAATAGCAGCAGATCTCTCAATCCACCCTGAGGGTGACAAGAAAGCCCTGAGAAGGAGCACAACAAGTTATGAAAACTCTACTTTTTGATGGCTTTAACTTGATTCTTGTCCTTTACACTAGGTAAAAAAGCATACTGACATTCAGACATTCTGGGCTCATAACTGTCTTGGGTCTCCTCCTTCCTTCCATCTATGATATTCCCATAAATACATCTCCAAAAATCCTTCCTAAAGCTTTCCATGAAGTGTGCTCTGGTCTCTGACAGCCAGACTGATGTTACCCTCTACTTCTGCACTGTATTTTGTCTAAAGGCATTTGAATGAATCAATGAATAAATGAGTAATGATAAAAGAAATGGAATGTCTTTTGCTTGCACATCTATAAAAGAGAGATGAGAACCTCTCTGATATTCTTCAGGGTTACTATCCTGCCCCACTGAAATGTCTCAGGGGCAGCTGGAGCCCAGAAGCTCCTCATTTGATAACCTCATAAAAAGTGTGAGGAACATGCAGCTTGATTTTCATCACACTGGACTCTGCTCTGCAATGCCTTTGACGCTGGGGTTAGCATAAGGTCTGTAATATTTAGGCTTAGACTTTGAATATTTTCACCGGGGCCAGACAGCTAGACCGCCCAGCCTGAGACCAGGTCTCCACCAGCACAGGATGGTGAGGGAGAGGGCAGCGTTCCAGGCAATTTGGAGGAACAGAGACTGAGCTTGGCTAGAAAAGACCTGAGAAAAGCAATTTTGATCCCTGGATAATCGCCCCCGTTGCTTGCAAAGCATGCCAGTGGAAACCTGTCCCAGGGGTTTCCAAGCTTAGAAAGTGAAATTATTGAAGCTCAATCCAGAATAAGGGTACTGAGGCAATTAAGCCGGGGAACAAGTGGGGCCTTTGCCTGGAGCAACTTCTGTCCCATCAATTGAGCGAATTTACTTGCCCTCAAAGGAAGGTTATTTCAGCACCTGGCACCAGAATTCTCAATATATGAGCTTTGCAGTCTCCTTTGATCTGCACTTGCTAGTTCCTGGATTATCAGGCAGTAACTAAGGGAAAGAACATGTTCTCTAGCTGTACTTGGCCCATGGGCTGTGATCAGCAATGAGGGTTGTAGCTGCCACATAGTTACTTTACTTCATGTATAGGCTTACTCATTGGGGCTCCCTTCCAGAGATTCAACTGAAAGATTTTAGTCGCCCCTAAGGTCAGACTACATATACCTATGCTGCGGATTACCTTTAGCTGCCACATCTTTCATCTCCTAGCCCCAGTGATAAAATGCCACCCAAAGAGACCCAAGGTAAATTTTTTTTGTTTGTTTTTCTAGAGGGGAAGACTTTGGGTTCAGGCAGTCCTGGATTCAAATCTCAGTTGTGTGACTCAGAGAAGTCATTTCATTTCTCAATTTTCTCATCTAAAAAAAGGGAAATAATAAGACATAACCACAAAAACAAACAAACAAAAAGACATAATCACAAAGATTTGTTATATGGACTAGTGAAACATCTTATGTCAAGGACTAAAACAGCATACCATATGACTAGCATATAGTAAGTGCAGAAAAAACGATCACTCTCTTCCCCAACTTCTCCCTCAAGCAGGGCTTGGGGAGTTGTTTTAGACTAATGGTTCCATTCTAGTTGTATGCTAATGAGAGCCAAGTGTTTAACTGCAGGAATTTTGTGAACCAGTTGATGTGATGTTGGGAGTTTAACAATGGACACAGTGGGTGTATTCACCTTCCAGAAATCGGCAGACACTGTAAATCAGGCAGGCTTTCCATCCAGCCAGCCAGATATCTGCTTTATTGGCATACCACCAGTGATTCTCAAGGTATGATCTTACAACACCAGCAACCACAGTGCCTGGAATCTTTCAGATATGCAAATTAACTCAGTCAGAGCCCAGCCCTAATAAATCACAAACTCCGAAGGCAGGGCCCAGGAATATACTTTACCAAGCCCTTCCAGTGACAGATGTATGTGGCATGTTAAATGACCTGCAGGGAGGGTAGTGTGGCTGGAGTAAAGTAAACCAGAGGGGGAAAGGCAAAGGGCAATGGGGTAGTGGTTGTTAGGGCTGCAGAACACTTCGAAGAGTTTGACTTGTGTTCCAAGTGACAAGAAAATAACCAGAGAGTTCTGAGCAGAAGAACGTATCTTTTAAATCCCATTTTAAAGGATCACTGTGTTTGCTATGTCGAGAGCAGATAGTAGGCACCAGGGAGGTAAGAGAAGGCAGAAGCTTGGACCAGTATATGTTAAGAAGCAGTTGGCTTTCAGATATATTTTGAAGATACAGCAATAGGATTTGTTGTTGATAGTTTAAAGGTAGAGAGTGAGAGAAAGAGAAGAGTCAAGAATGACTCAAAGTTCCTCAGCATGAGCCACCAGAAAAACAGATTTTCACTGAGATACAGAAAGAATGGGCTGATTAAAGGCAGCAAGTTGGAGATTAGGAGATCAGTCCATTTTGGACATGATGAGTTTGGAAATCTATGAGACATCAAGAGGAAATGTCAAGGAGTACATTAGAACTGACCCTGGACTTTGAGGGAGGAGCTGGGCTGAGGACTTAGCTTTGGAAGTCATCAGCTTCCAGATGGTACTTGCTGAGTTGGTATAAGATAATGAAAGCAGATGGAAGAAGTGGGTCCTAACTCTAGAAAGGGTAGAGTCTGGATGGTGGGAAGAAACCAGCAAAGGACACAAAGAAAGAATAATTAATGAACATTATTAGTGCAATACAAATTATAGAAGCCTTCAGAAGGCTGAAATAACATACTGCAAGTAGGTATACAACTTCAGTTCATGTTTCCCGGGATCGCTTATGTCCTTTCTTAACCACCAGTGAGTAACAGTCTTCACTCACAGCCTTCTAAATAGAGGCAGCATTCAGTTACATATGAAGTGGGACCCACTAAGCCAGTCTGCTCTTCCTTCACCCTCTAAGATCCTACAACACTTGCTTCTTCCTAGGGAGTACAAGACTTGTTACCACAAGCTAACCACAGCCAGTAGCCAGCTCAGCAGACCCATCTGACACTACACCTGTGTTTGTGAATGTTTTTGCTTTACCAAAAAGGAACATGTAATTATCTTAAAAATGTAATTCTCCATCTTTGAAATATGTTGGAACAGTCAAACCTTCTTAAGCCCACAGTGCTTTTACAAGGACAGTTTAATCAATTACCATTTTAAGCTTTTAAAAGTCTCTGACTCATTTGAGCAAGTTGAGAAAAAAGACAAAACATCAGTATCTTGCTGGAAAAATATTGTGGTTATTGGCGCTGAAACAAAAATAACACTAAAATAAAGGCACTGTGCTCCCCAAATCAAGTGTATGCCCCATCTTTTTCTTAAGAAATCTTCATGCACTTGGGACTTTATGAGTCGTAAATGCTTGCAACCTGCATGATGTGGCCTTGGACAGGCTCTTTTCTCTGATCATTCGTTCCTTCCCTGGGAAAATGAGGATAATAATACTTACACAATAATGTGTGTGTGGGAGGCACCCAACACAATGCTGGATACTCAAAACTCCTTTTCCACCGCCCGAGAAACAAACATGGTCCCAAGTAGTTGAAATAACCACTTCACAACTGAAAGAACAGTGGTTAACAGTATAAGTCGAGAGAACATATATTTGGGAGCACTTTTGCCCAAGCAGAGTATTCTGATTCAGTTGTTGATTTGTAGAGACTATAAGGGACACAACCTCATCAAAACATCTATGAAAAAATGTAAAATGACTTTTAAAAAAAAAATTACAAAGTAAGGCACAAAGCAGGTATCACTGGCTTTCTATTCCACCATGACCTTCACCTTGACTTTCTTAAGAGATGGATTAAGGATATCTATTTCCCACATTATTTAAGTTTTTCTAAATGGAAAATTTAGTGCTCATTTTTGTAACCTAATTCAAACACATAGCTCAAAAGGCATTGTACATTTGTCCAAACCCATATGAATGCTCAATACCAAGCATGAACTCTAAGTAAACTATGGACTTTGGGTGATAATGAGGTGTCAGTGTTCATCA
Organism: Lontra canadensis; assembly: GCF_010015895.1. Classification (NCBI taxonomy): domain Eukaryota; kingdom Metazoa; phylum Chordata; class Mammalia; order Carnivora; family Mustelidae; genus Lontra; species Lontra canadensis. The sequence continues at coordinate 42,218,784 of NW_022630998.1, forward strand.
GTTATAACACTTGTACCACACTGGTGGGAGATGCTGATAATGGCTGTACAGGTGTGAGGCAGGGGATGTATAAGAAATCTCTGTACCTTCCTCTCAATTTTACTGTGAACCTAAAACAGAGCTTAAAAAAAATCCACTTAAAACTCTAAAAGTGAGACATATCATACCTTAAAAACAAAATTTTTAAAAAAAAATCATCTTGAAGTAACGTACCCATCTTTGTGGTCAATAGGAGGCTCAGTGATACAAGGAAATAGTTCTCAAATACAGAGGCAGACTTAAGGCAACAGTCTTGGTCAAGGTAGAAAACCAATGGAATAACCTCCCCAGGCATGCGGGTCAGAGGAAGAGCTGACTGAGGCTCCCCTCCCCAGATAAGACTTGGTATATGAATCACATTAAATGCAATTTCTCCAAGTAGTTAATTCCCCCACATGTTGGGCTTCCCTAAGGGAAAACTTCCATCTTACTTTACACTGTCTCCTTCTAGAGACTTCATTAAAAATGAATAAATAACCTAGCAAACAACAAGCAATAGAGCAATTGTGGTCACTGTTTTCTGCTATAACATATGTGAGGCAATCCATACTTCAACAGGTCTGAGGGAAATTCAGAGTTGTTTCTTGAACACTCTTTCCTGAAGTTCTCCCACATCAGCTTCTTCTGGAGTCCATTCTGTTTTACTGAAAGGTCCTACTCTGTTTCCCCAGTGCCCTCCTCTGCCTCCACTTACCTCTAAAATGTGAGGGCTCCTCTGCTTTTCTTATGCTACTCATGTTCACTCTCAGATTCCCTTTCTAGACACACACACACACAAAGAGGCACCTGGGTATCCCATCTGTGCTGGGGTTGCAGGAGATCATGTTGGACCCAAGGAGGGGAAAGATCTGGTTTGAAAATGTGAGCAAAGAGGTAGCAGAGTTGAACAGGAGACCTTTGACTGAATTACCAAAGAAAATTAAGAGCCAATTTTTCCTGTTGCCCTGACTTCAGTTACCATTTATATGCTGAGGAATTCTCAGATCTCTATCTCTGGCACAGTATTTCTCACAAGTTTACAACCTTGTATCTCCACCTGAGTATCCCCCATGGAACTATAAATATCAAAAATCACATTATTCATCTTCCAATTTCAAACCTACTTCTCCTTGTTGTTGTTGTTTTTTTCCACAATTTGGGGGGCCCCACCATTTATCTAGTTATCCAAGCTAGAAACCTTTTACTCTTCTCCCCCACTCCTGCCATTCCCCAAATCCAATCAGAAATCTTAAGAAATTCTGCAATCCAAATATTCTGAGGATCCATCATATCACTCCATCAGTAAGTCAAAGAAGCATGAAGTTCTATAAGCTGCCCTGATCTGGCCCCAGCCTTGCCCTAGTGATTAAATCCAGGATACACAGGACCTGACGATGTTCTTCAAGAGATACATCACTCTTCTGACTGCACACATTTCTTCCCTGCCAGTAATTAGTTTTTACCACTGTAGTCACCTGATGGGCAGTTTTAATTTTCCTTGACATCTTGCGTTCTTCTTACCAGCCCAATTTCTCTTTTGGCATGTAATCATCTCTTGAGAATTCTAGGATTCAGTTTTTTGCTAGGTCATCTATTAGCTATAGTAAAGGGGTGCTATGGGAATCAAAATGATACTGCAGCCCCATGACTGTGGTAAGTCACACATGCAGATGTTTCCAACGCCAAAATGGCCTTAGACCCTCTGTGCCCTGGGAGGACATCACCAGAGAAGAAATATGCATATAAACTAGGGCAAACACTGGAAAAGGTTATTTGGCATTTCCTAATGCTATTAAGGAAGGACCTAATTTCTATTTAAGTTCTCTGAAGAAAAAAGATGTGGAATTTGGGGATAATCAGCGGTTGAGAGAATAGAAGGACATGGCATAAGTATATCTCCATCTCAATCAAAAGAAAGAAAATTGGGAAAGAATTGTCAATTCCATTGAAGCTAAGACATTATTTCATGAATTATTCTATTAGCAATAATCGCACCTCAGATAAACCTCATTGGCTACGATACTTCCACTGTGCAAAGCTTGTTCTAAAGATGTTTAATGAGAATCTACTCTGGCCAGGTAGTAGGAAAGATTGATAGAGCTGTTTGATGATTGCTGTTGTCAGAAGGTCTACAGCACAGAGGTAGCTGAAAATAAGGAAACAGACATTGTTATTAGAACTGTAATGAGTGGTATGGGGTGTGTGGGAATGAGGTTATATGCAGATAGATGACAGGGATAGAGAACCAGATTTGGGAGAGAACAAAGAAAATCTTGCTAAAGGAAATGATATCTAAGTTGAAACCAGAAAGTGAATAAGAGTTAATCACGGTGCAGCAAAGGGAATGTGAATAGGGAAAAAGGGCCCTGGAAGAAGGGAACAGTATAAGCAAAGGTCCTGAGATGAGAAATAACCTGGTTCGTGCAGGTCTCCAAAAGAAGTTCAAACTGACTTGTGTAAAATTCAGTGAGACAGGAGATGAGACAACGTTTCAGCTTTGAAGTCTCTTATTAGACACATGAAGAAATTTTGACTTTGTTATGTTTTGTGTCTTAGAAATAACCCTCTTCAATGGGGAGAATGGATTACAGTAGGGAAGAGTTATTTATTAGGAGGCTTACTGCAATAATTCAGCTGAGAAATTATGATGGCTTGCATTAAGGGGTAACAACCGGGATATAACTAAGTGACTATGTTCAAAAAATATTTAGAATCTGAAATCTAAGAACTGATGATTACATGTGAAAGTTAGAAGAAAGAGAAAGGAAGGATGAATCCAGGTGTCTGGCATGAACAATCTGTGGGGTAGGAATCACATATGCTAGGATAGGAAACTAGAGAGAAAAACAAGCTGAGGGAAGACAATGAAGAAGGATAGAAAGCTGAGTTCCCAATGTTCTTACTTCTCCATCAGACAGTATATTCAAGCTGAAGTCCACAGTTAGCAGGTAAGTATGGAAAGAGAGGTAGACAGACAGAGGAGAGGAGTGCATCAATGGCACGTGGCAGGGAATGGGAGGAGAGGACTCCTACCACGGAGAAGGAGGAGCAGAGACTCCAAGCCTCCAAACGGGGCCAGGAAAGGTCCTTGCCGACGAGGGCCACAGAGACGCCTTCAGAAGAAGGATAGGGAGCTGCTATGGTCTGGAGAGTAGGAACTTTCAGTAGGGGGAACTTTACAACAAGATGCTGCTCTCATCAAAAAATGGGATCTCTACATGCTGATAGGTGGAAGGGTTCAAAATAAATCACATGAAAAGAGCAGGTTAAAGAATAGTACATGAGGTATAATCTACTTGTTTGTTTTTTTTCTCATACTGAAACTGAATTGAATATTTCTGGAAGAGACTATCCAAAATAGGTCCTTAAGAAAGTGAAACTGGAGAGTCACAGACAGGAGGAGGTGACTAACTCACCACTAGTGGACCCCCAGTACTGACGGAAGAGTTTGCCTTGAGTGCTCTTATATTTGTACGCAAGTTTAAGTCTGTGGAAAAGGGTGAGAGTGGTTGACAGTATTGACCAAGCAGATAAAAAGTAAAATGAGGGGACGCCTGGGTGGCTCAGTGGGCTAAAGCCTCTGCCTTCAGCTCAGGTCATGATCCCAGGGACTTGGGATCGAGCCCCGCATCGGCCTCTCTGCTCAGCAGGCAGCCTGCTTCCTCCTCTCTCTCTCTGCCTACTTGTGATCTGTCAAATAAATAAATAAAATCTTTAAAAAAAAAAAAGTAAAATGAAAATGAAAACTATTCATTAGCTTGGTAACAAGGAGATCATGAGAGGGTTGGTGGAAGTCTTTTCAGTGGAGTGATTGGGGCTGCATTTGGAAGTAGTTGTCTTAAAGTGGGGGAAGAAGAGGAGAAAATCTGTGTAGATAACTCAATCTGGAAGACTGGTTATAAAGAGAAGGGAAGAAGTATGGCAGTTACAGGAGGGAGCTGGGGGACAAGAAGGAGACTTCTTATTATGGAGAGTTGAGAATACCTTGACATCTTGATGGAACTCACTTCAGCATGAAGGGAGCTCTACAGAAGAAGGAAGGTGTATAGGGCCTGAAGACACACATCTCAGAGGGGTCAGAATGGATGGGACTCAGAGAATACAGGAGATAAGCCTGGACAGGAAGAGAGACACCTCCATCACCGCAAAGTATGTGAAAAGGAAAGAGTAAAGGCAATGCAGGTAAGCGTGTCCAGCTAGCAGCATTTATACACTGGGACTCCAGAAATTTCCCTGGATACAAGAAAAATCTAATAAAATCTTGTGCTACAGTACTGTAGCAGAGGAATTTGGAGTCTAAATATTAATATCTATAATAAAAACATATTCTCTATGTGACTGTAAACGATCTTATATATGAATAGTGCTTTTGAAGAGGTTAAGCTTATGAATCTGGATAAGCTTATGAATCTATAATTGTCTCTCCATTATTTACACCCAAGAAGTCATGTTATATGGCAATATTAATTTATTTTATAAGTAATGTTGTAAGTCTCTCTAGGTCTTCTTTGTCTTTATGTACTTGCATTCAGCACAGGGTCCAGCAAAGAGTCAACTAATGCTTAATTAACAAATGAATGTAATTCTGGAAAAAAAAAAGTTGGTGCTTTATTCTGACCCATACCCCCATGAAAATATTTTTAAATGTATCTTTACCCACATAAACTGCCATACAGATTTTACTCTTGAAAACCTATAAAAAAAACAATTGCAAGTATGCTTTAGGAAACAGAAAAAAAGAAGAGGTTGTGAAAGCTCACGGTGTGGAGTCTCCCATGTATATATACTCCATCTGGCTCACTTCAGTGTTCGTCATGACTTCAAAATAATAGCACAACTTAATGCTTTTTCACACCTCTAAAAAAGGTGACACTCCTCATGCCAGCCTGCTGTGCACAATTATAGGAGAGAAACCACAGGGAGTAACCAGTTGCTAACAAGCATCCCCTAGAACATCCAAGGATTTTTACCAATATATTCGCTCACCAGAGCTGCCCAGTGCAAATTCAATCAGGCCTTTCATTTATGCGTGCTGATGGCAGACTGCTCTGAAGGACCAGATTGCTCCAAGAGATTGCAGAGATTGTTGGGATGGAATCTCATACATCGAAATAACTGGCCCCATTTTTTTTTTCCTCCTCCCTGGTTACAGTTAGAATTCATTACCATTTGAGGGCTATTTACCAGTCTGTGTAAAAGGAGTCAAATGTCGGGCTAACCGATTGGAAATATGCCCACATAATGCAATTTGCTCTCCCCACTGGCATGCATAATGGCAGCCTAGCCAAAGGGCCAAGAATGTAAAACACATCACAGCTACTGAGCTGCATCGCAGGTGGGCCAGCTCTGACAGGGTGAAGGTAGACTGACCAGAAAGCTACTACTGATCTGAACTCTCTGATTTTACTCAACAGGAAGAAGACCTTTTTAGAAGTTCAAGATTTATTTTTTCAAGTAAATTGAAAGGCTGGCCTTCTACACAGAGCACTCCCTGTCTAAATTATAGAGATTGCTTCTGACTGCCACTCACTAAGACTGGCACTGTTTGGTTGAGACATTCCTTCTGAAGCACCTAGTGTTTCTTTCTGCTCTTCTTTTCATCGCATATGCCAGCACTTTGACAAGTTAACCTCCAGCAAGGATCTTTCTTCTGCCAGACTTAAGAGATTTGAGAAGCAAAAAAAGAAAAAGACAAAAAGAAAAGAGTGAGCGATGAGGCCAAGTTAGAGGGTGAGCAGGACAGAACAGAGGTCTCCATGTGGGTGGTGACATCTTTGTTGAGAAGTCCAAAGTAATATTGCACAAACCCACCTACACTCCCAAGTATATTTATGGGATAAGCCTTCCTTGCCTTGTAAAAGCAAAGAAGCATTGATTTGATATTCTGTCCCAAATTTTAAGCCTCAACTTTTTCTGCAAAATGGGAATAATGCATAGATCACAGGAAGTCATGAAGATTAAATAAGATCATAAGGCAATGATTATAGCACAGTTTCTAGTACCATGAAAGCACTCAATCCATTATGACCATAATCATGAAGAAGCACAGTAGGAATCTTGCCTTTACATTACAAGATAAACCACCAGATTACCTTGATCCATGAGGTACAAGGTTACTTACCACATCAACCTCCATTTGGGAAAAATAAAATATCCTGACCCTTGACTTCTGGTGATTACCAATGGGATCTGGTTATTATTAAACAATGCAAACGACTGCATTATTCTCAAATGCACAAAACTGCAGCATAGCCATAAAAGGCAAGAGTTTGGGCATCCTCTACCACCTTCATAATCACCACCCATAGACCATAGGATGGAAGGTCTATACTCTGTATTAGGCCACCCAGTATAGCCAAGGCTACCCTGGGGTGCCTCATCTATGCCCCCTCAGCACTAACCAATCTAATACTTCCAGCTGAATACAACTGGCTCTTTGCCTGGTGGCTTTCTCTGGCCCACTCAGCTAGAAGTGTCAGAGCAGGCAGAAGCACCATGGAGTTAATATTCCCTGGAGCAGACCTCTCTAAATAACTTGTAGAAGTTGGTAGATTGCTATCTCCATGGATGGAACAACCTGAGACATTTCTACACTGTTTCCCAGAATTCCCCAGGACTGAGACCTGGCTGCACACAGCAGGAACCTGGTCAATAATGTCCTTACTGACTTCCTTCACTTCCTTCCTTCACTTCCCCCTTTCCTACTAGTGTTTGCTGGGACCACCTCCCAAACAGGCTACTTGTCCTCAGAGTTTCCTTCTGGAAACACTCGATCTAACCCCCACAAAAGAGCCTTCCACAACAAGGAGCTCCTGCATCTCCTCACTGCCACCCATTCCATCATGGGCACTTGAGCAACTACCATTTCCACCTGGGGATTTCTGATTTAGGGAGACCACGCATAGCTTTCAAAACAACTTCTGTGGGGAATGGCCCCAGCCAATGTTTCTTGAGCGCTCACCTTGTACCATGCACCATAAAAATCAATTCTCCTATACTACCTCTAACCATTACAGTAAAGTAAGTATCATTATTATTCCCACTTAAGACTTGTGGAAATCCGGGTTCAGGGAAGTTCAGTCATTTGTCAAAATCTGACAGCAAGTGAAAGGAAGAGGTGGGTTGGCACCTTTGTTGGTTTGGCATCAATGCCCACGACATTTAATTCCTTAAGCTACCTATAGAACCTTCTGAATGATAGTTCTGGGGTTGGTATATTTATAGAGTGTGCCTTGGGCACTGGATATATTTGGACCTACTGAAACAGTTTATCACTTTCCTTATTCTTCTCCATGAGCAGCTTGCAATCTAGTCTGTCTCACCTGATGCTCAATCATGTCAACACAGAGTTTTATAGCATTAAGTGATGTGGTGGGAATGAGTATTTGTCTCCCCATATCATTCTCAAATTTCTTCCTTTCATAACAGAGCCCCTTAGTTTTAACTGGAACACTTGGCTACTACCTAGACACCCACTCTCCCAACTAGACTTGTAGCTAGATATGGCCACAAGGATGTGAGTGGAAACACTGAGGACAATTCCCAGGACCTACCTGCTTGTGCTTTATCTTCACATCGTCATTGTCCCTTCCTTTGGGAGGGAAATCAGACATGGAATGTTAACACTGACCAGGAGTACAGGGTAACAGAACAAACTTGAAGAAGCTTGGGTCCCTAGATCTCCACACAGAGCCGACTTGCCCAGCCCTCCTGATCAGCCACCAACACATACTGTCATCTGAAAGAGAAACATTTATCTACTCTGAGCCACTTGTCTTTCTTTGACTTTGAGGCAGCCAACCCCTCATAAAAAGAGAGAAAAGAGAATGAGGAACTGAGAAGAAAGTCAGCAAGAAAAAGGGGGGTAAACACCAGAGGAGAGCAAGGCTCAGAAGGGGATGAACTATAGTATTTTATTTGTTTGCTTGTTTTAAAGTTTTCGGAAACACAAAGGAAGAGGAGGAAATCAAAGCCAGAGAAGAAAGGAAGAGCAAAGGCCTTCTCTTTTATCCTGCCTCTTGGGAGGCTGTGGGTGGCAGGAAAACAGAAGCGGAAAGGAATCCCCAGCTGCTATCAGAACCCATAAAAAGTTCAAACTCAATCTTCTACTGCAGAGCAGAAGATGTCACTGACTCCAAAGCAGAAGGGGTCCTCAGGATCAAGCTGGTGCCCATGGAAGCCCTTGCACGTGCAAGTAGCTCAAGCAACCCTGGGCCTCCCTCACCCTGGAACAGAGCAAAGCTCCTCACCTTAAGGGGAGGCTCCAAATCACTCATTACAGTAGACCATGTTTTCACTTTACTCACAAGAATAATAACCATACAATGCAGCATGCAAACTGCCAGTTATTTTCTAAGAGGACACATGCTTTAAAACATTCATTTCCAGAGTCCACACAATAGGATACTGTCCATTATTTACATAAAAACAAATACAGCTACTCTGAATGAAGGAACACTTCTTAAAAATCGTATGCTAATTATTCATCCCTGCAGTGCCTCACCACAGCCAGTACTTTTGCTAGTGAAAATCACCAACTGCCCTTCAGGTCTTGGCAAAGCCCCAGGCCCATGAGTCCCACACACAGCGCTGCTGAAGCTGGCGACCAGACCTCGGCCGCTCAGCTGCGCGGGGCTGGTGCAGTGCTGATCGATGGGGCACCTTATAAGCAACATGCAGAACAGCTGAAGAAGCAAATTAGCCATGGTCAGTGAAGAATGGTAAGTTGAGGGGGCGGGGCAGGGGGGACACAATAGCAGACAATATAAATCAGGATATACTGAAAGGGAAAATCGAGCGACTCTGGAAGAATATGAATTAGTGTGCAATCCAGGTTCCCGATGTCCTGAGTTGTCATCAGTCATTCCTGCTTTGAACACCTGCTCTGAGAACCCATTTTGCAGAACTTCAAGAAGCGCACCCTTTGGGGAATTTTCCTCCCTCATTTCTGAATCTTTATGGAGATACTTCCACAGGTGTCTGTCGTGACTGTCACCTGCCACCTCTATCTACTATCTTATTCTCAGCAACTTGTCCCTTCTGGGGGTCATCACTTGCTGGCTCACAACTAGTTGTCTGGTCTGTTCTCTTTTTCCCTGAACATTAACACCATCAAGAATGGCTGAGACCAGAATATAGTGTCTAATGATGGACAGGCCAAGGGGCATTTGAGGGGATAAGAATTCAGACAAAAAATCTTCAACTGGCTGTTGGACATCACCCATCCAAGCATGCACAGGCCAGGCCACTCCCTAGGTACTGTGCCCTGCTTGCACCTTGATTCTTCCTAGGCTTGCCAAACTCGAGTGGGAGAAGGGAAGGATATTGTACTTTACTTGAACTGGACATCAAGTAATACAAGCCTGCTCAGCACCTCCACTAGGACACAGATTCCTCTGTATCCTTGGTCACTGGTTGGCCCTTCTGGGCAAGATCTCTCAGAAATACAACTCTGACCTCAAGAAAGGTGACTTCCGTATCATCAGAAAGAACCTCTTGAATCTTTATTGTCCTAACTTGATTTGAGCTTTGTCTTACATAAACCAGTTTTCAAACTTAAGGAGTTTACTTAAAACTTTCATTAAGCAGAAACTACGAAAAGCCTAGAAAGAGCAGCTATCTCTCCAGCTCCATACTTTATTCTGATTGAGGGTTCAAAAATACAAGGATTCAATAAGGCTGAGATTAAATCACTGGAGAGTATTGATAACACTATAGTACTCCCAACTTATAAAAAATTCAAAATTAAAACAATCCAAAGCTATAGCTTAAGTATTAGGAAATCCAACTCAATTCTCATTTTTCTCACTATGATGATTTTGATGCTTTTTCAAATAATTACTTAGTGCAAAGGTGCTCTCATTTTCTTTGAAATTCTTCTTTGCTGGTGCCCCCAGGACACTCAGCTTCTTTGGGAAGCCCACCACTATGTCCAGTATTAGAGTGCCACCTCCCCCTCCCCCCGTTGTACATGGGAATTAATTCCAGAGCCCTACTAACATCACAGTTGCCTTTGCTTAAAAATCCACCCATAGTAAAACACAATGCTCCTTCTCCAATGTCTTCCTACTGCAGTATTCCTGAGAACAATGGGCTTTTGCACTCAGCAGACAGCGTGAACTGCCCCAAGATTATTTAGAACCAAACATGTCCCTTCCCTTTTTCTCTGCCATTTACTCTGGGCCTTAAACCTGATGGTCAAAGGAAACCTCATATGACTCATTTATTCAACAATGTTTGTTGAGCATGTGTAGTGGCTTGAATAGTGCTTCTCCCAGAATCCACATCCACCCAGAACCACAGAATATAACTTTATGTAGAAATAGGGTCTCCACAAATGTGATTAGTTAAGATGAGGTCATTCTGGAGTAGGGTGAACCCTAAATCCACAAGAGAGGAGGACACACAAATATACACATGGGGAATAAGGTCTGGTGATGACGGATGGAGAGACTAGAGTGATACAGCCACAAGCCAAGGAGCTAACTCCAGGTACTGCCAGCAACCACTAATGGCGAGAGGCATGGACGGGGTGGTGCCATAGAGCCTCCCCGAAAATCTAACTCTCCCAACATCGTGATTTCTGACTTCTGGCCTTCTGATCTGGGAAAGAATAAATGTGTGCTATTGGAATTCACTCAGTTTGTGGTGATTTGTTAGGGTAGCCCCAAGAAACTAATACAGCTCCTGGTATTTTGTAGTCACAGTACCAAGAGCCAAAAGGAAAAGAAGGAGCAAGACAAGGAAGGTTCCTATTCTCACGTAGCTAAAATTCTAGTGGAGAAGACAAACAATAAGCAAATGACAAAGTAAATAGGGTTACTTCACAAGGTGATCAATTTTATGAAAGAACAATAACAATGAAGTGATAGAGATGACAGGGGGAGGTGGGGCAATACCGCCTTTCTCAATGGGATATTTCTGGAACATTCACACAGACAGTGTTGACACTACCCACGAAGTCTCTTTCCAATCCAGCCAGCACTTTCCAGGGAGTGTGCCCCCTTCCACTCCACTGTGTTACTCTCATGCCAACCAGTGATCTGGCCTCTCCTCTCCTCTCCTCTCTCTTCAGAAGCTCAGGGCCTTGGAGTTCCAAAGGCAGTTCTGCTTCTCGCACCACATACTGTTTTCACCCACAGAAGGTTTTCTTCCTTCCCATGTTCCCCAACTTGAACATGTATCAAAACTGACAAGAATTGCTTTTCTCCCCCCAACCAGCTTGTACATAATGGATGTCAGTATATGCCCTCACCATACTAAGAGAGCAGATCCAATTTGACTTAATTACCACCGGAGCTCTGTAAACAGCCGCTAGTTATTGCTGAGCCCTGTGGTTTATGAAGAGAACACCACAAATGACAGGAAGCTGCAGGGGGAAAAGTAGTCTGAGCTGCCTTTGGCATGTTCGCTTTTGAGTACAGACACTTCCATTCATCAGTGGGGACATTCATGTAATCTGGGCTGTCAGGATGATAGTCTAGAAAGGAGCAACAGAGACCCAAAGTGTTGTTAATTATGTGGGCATCTCTGAGCAGAAGTCCTCGGACAAGAATGCAACATGCTGCTTCAAAACCATAATCAGCCAGACCCTGCACGCCAACCTAAGAGGGACTTCTCAGTGTGGCCCCACTCTGCCCCGGGCCCTGGGATTCGTGAATGAGTGCAGACCCAAAGACACATTCAGTTTAGCATAACTTGGCTTCAGAGAAAAATTTCCGCCCCAAAAGTGTGTGGTTTCACAGGACAACTCACGCTACCCCACCGTCTGACACACTGCGGCTTGCAGCAGGAGCACAAGGAGGAAGGGCGGGTAAAGGTGCAGCCGGCGCCTCTGTTCTGAACAGGGACGCTGGAGTCCCGAGCTCAGGGTCTCCCCACACAGAGTGAGGGCATGCAGTGAGGACAGCATTCTGAAGGTGATGTGCTCGAGAGTGAAAGGGAGGACCTGATGAAAATGCAGATTCTGGTTCAGTAGTCTGGGACAGGGGCCTAGAATTCTGTACCTGGAACAAGCTCCCGGGAATACCCACAGGCTGTCGAGGACCTGGAGAACCGGCTGCCGTGTGCAAATGGACTGGGGGCAGGGGTCCACTTCCGAGGCCTTTGCCAATGCCTGGACATCCAGGTAAAAACCAGGGCCACTCTGCTTCTCATGGGCAATCATAAACTGTTACATATTAGATACAGTTTCTCACCACCAAAAATGATTTATTCTTATTTCAACAGCATATGACAATTCTGTGTTGAATTAAGACACGTTCAAGTATCAACATAAGTAGTTTTCAGAAGATGATAAACCAGCATATCTGCACTTGATCTGCAGGGGATAGTCACATAGGGAGCAGCCACAAAGACCAATGCCCAGGCTCCAGGCCATGGCAACTGAATCCAGATCTCCTGGACTAGTGTGTATAAAGGAGGTCAAGGGGAGGCAAGGGAAGAGGTGGACAGCCCTGAAGGAAGGGAAGAGAAAAGTCCAAAACAAGAGGGACTCCAGAAAAGGATGAATTCCACTCATTTCTTACTTCAGTTCCCATTCCTTTCAAATAGCACTCGTTTCTTCCCTTGCAGACTCTCCTTCCTGGTATTCTTCCAGTCAGAAAGTGTTCTGTGGATGGCAGCACCAGAATCACCTGGGATCTTATTAGAAACTGAATCCCAAGCCCCTCTGCACACCTACTGAACCAGAATCTGCATTTTAACAAGATCCCCAGGTAATCACTGTGCACGGTAAATTCTGAAAGCACGCCTCTGCATGGATTTGAGGCCAAGCTCTTTGGCGCAGACATACGCTAGGTACAAAGGCAATCATTAAGCTGCCCGGGCAATTCACACTGGGGTCAGCTGCTGCTTATACCCATGGCAGGCAACCGTGGGAGAGGATGCCTGTGAACGGGTAATTGATTTACAACATCATCTGACTGTAACCCAATGAAAGCCAAGTTGTCTCTTTTCCTATATTGATATAATTACCGACATGAGGGGAAGCAGGTTCTTTCTTCAGATCAAGTAACCTTGTTATTCATCAGCTTGTGCTAGCTCCACTTCTGATTAGCAATTTATTCTGGGGGTTTATTGACTGACCCCACTTGGCTCTTATTATTCATTCTCTTATCCAACAGCAACAATTATTTAGCTCTCAGAATGACAGAAACGAACATGCAGTTGTACAGATTTGCATTTTCTGTACATCTTTCTATTTTTCTTGCCTGCCTCCATAGATAGAACATTACTTGAGGACCATGAATGCTTTTTTTTTTTTTTTAAGATTTCATTTATTTATTCGACAGGCAGAGATCACAAGCAGGCAGAGAGGCAGGCAGAGAGAGAGGAGGAAACAGGCTCCCCGCCGAGCAGAGAGCCCGATGCGGGGCTCCATCCCAGGACCCCGGGATCACGACCCGAGCCGAAGGCAGAGGCCTCAACCCACTGAGCCACCCAGGCACCCCCCCATGAATGCTTTTTTAACTCCTCACAAAACCTAGCATTTAGTGAGAAATGTAATTGATGCTGCTGGGTGATGCCAGGAAGCATCTGTAATACTGTTCCTCTCAGTGCTCCATCTCCGGAGCTAGACACAGAACTGGTTTAAGCCACACTGGAACACCCTCAGTTCCACAAAACTCACCACCTGCCTCTCTGCACTGACTCTATGCTGTAATTCAATCATGAAAAGCAGATGCTGTCACTAGCTTAGAAATGGTTCCCGAGAGTTCATCTCAAAGTCATTTATTGGAACTTCAAGTGTATTATCCCAAAACCATCCCTTCAGTTCCCTCTGTAGCCAGGGTGCATCCTGTGAATGGGAAGCCATACTTCTACAATACTACTAATCAACAGCAACAACATTAAATTAAATCCAAAAAGGCTTTCCTTCAACTTGATTTGGTCCTTTAGGAAGAATCTGAATCGAATGACTATAGGAGGTAGGAAGAGATGATTTTACAGATTCCGAGGCATATATATTTCTCAGAGCTTTAAAGATAACTAGTATTAATTTTTCAGGGTAAATTTTTTAATTGAAACTTCTGATTTTCCTCTTTCTTGTACAACGTGTGGATACACCTTGATTTTTACACTCATTTTCCGCAAGTATCACTATTCTGTGGCTCACAGATGGCTCCTAGATGAACTCACAAGAGGGAGAAAAAAGAATAGAGAGATTAAAAGATAAAAGTGAGCGTGATCACAATCTAGTGAGTCTAGTATAATAGAAGGAATTAAAAGGTTAGGTATAGAACGAGTGAAGGACGGCTTGAAGTAGATTCAAAATAATCAAATTTTAGAAATGGAAGGAACCATAGTCACAATAACCACATTTTCTTTAGGGCCCTGTTCTTCAAACGGAGGGAAGAAGGGATTGTGCCCCGGGTGACAGTGGACAGTATCTGGACACATTTCTGGTTGTCACAACTGGTGGGGTACTACTGACATCTGATAATATCTGGGACCAGGGATGGTGCTAAGCACCCTACAGTGCACAGGGAAGCCCCCAAACAATGATTTATGCAGCCCAAAATGTCAGTAGTGCTGAGACCAAGGAACTGCTTTGGAGGTAAAGAGTAATGGGTAAGATGGTCACTCGCTGGCTGAATAGTGACAGACATTCCTGAGATTGTTCTACAGCAAGATTATGGAGGAGAGGGTTGGGAAGGCTGATCTGACAACCCAAGGTTTAGTGTAAGTGAGAAGATGATACTGCATGTCACATGCTGAAAAGGAGACAAAGAAAGAAAAAGATCCAATTGTTGGGAGAGTGGTGGGTAGGGAGAAACACAGTACAGAGAGTGGGTCAAGGAGCAGGGTTGCAGACTGAGCACCTCTGTTGCTGTGGAAGGTCACAAGATAGCTTAAAAGAGCTACATCAGGCTGGTCAAAAGCTCCTTCATGTGGAGCCTGCCCTCTTGGTTGAGGTTCAAGGTCAGCAGAAGTGGGGACCAAGGCAACTTCTGGGCAGCAATTCACTAATATGAACATGGGATGTCTGTAGGGAAGGTCCATGTAATCCGGCAGGCATCCGTGAACAAACAATGACCTCCAGGAACTAACAAACTCACTAACATAAAGTTCACATACATATTTTGATCACTCCCAAATTTTCATCTTTAGCCAGATCTCCTCCCCTGAACTTTTAAATCATGATCAAATGCCAATTTACCTTCTCAACTTAAATATCTAAGTCCTTATACACTATGGAGTATTATGCCTCCATCAGAAAGGATGAATACCCAACTTTTGTAGCAACGTGGACAGGACTGGAAAAGATCATGCTGAGTGAAATAAGTCAAGCAGAGAGAGTCAATTATCATATGGTTTCACTTATTTGTGGAGCATAAAAAATAGCATGGAGGGCAAGGGGAGATGGAGAGGAGAAGGGAGTTGAGGGAAATTGGAAGGGGAGGTGAACCATGAGAGACTATGGACTCTGAAAAACAATCTGAGGGTTTTGAAGGGGTGGGGGGTGGGAGGTTGGGGGAACCAGGTGGTGGGTATTGGAGAGGGCATGGATTGCATGGAGCACTGGGTGTGGTGCAAAAACAATGAATACTGCCATGCTAAAAAAATTAATTAATTAATTAATTAATAACAGCAACAACAAAAAATATCTAATAGGCATCTCAAATTAGAATTTCTAAAAATAGGGCGCCTGGGTGGCTCAGTGGGCTAAGCCTCTGCCTTCGGCTCAAGTCTTAATCTCATGGTCCTGGGATCGAGCCCCGTATCGGGCTCTCTGCTCAGCAGGGAGCCTGCTTCTCCCTCTCTCTCTGCCTGCCTCTCTGCCTACTTGTGATCTCTATCAAATAAATAAATAAAATCTTAAGAAAAAAAAAAAAGAATTTCTAAAAATAAACTCTTAACAATCCCCCACACCTGTACTTGCTACAGTTTTCCCCATCTCAGTTGCTCAACTAGAAACACTGGAATCATTTTTATTTTCTTCATCTGACACTGAACATCTAATCAGACAACAAATTCTCTCAGCATTATCTTCAAAATAAAACCAGACTGAAAACATTTTGTTAACTGAAAGAAGCCAGTGACAAAGGACTGCATGTTGTATGCTTCCATTTACATGAAATGTGCACAACAAGCAGGCCTACAGAGAGAGAACATAGACTAGTGACTACGAGGGCTGAGGGAAGGAGATTGAGGGGTGATGGCTAAGGCGTACAGGGTTTCTTTTTAAGGTGTTGAAAATGTCCTCAAATGTATTGTGTTAATGGTTGAACAAATCCGTGAATCTACTAAAAGCCAGTGAGTTGTACATTTCGAATGGCTGTAGTGGATGGTATATTTCAATAAACTTGTTATTTTTTAAAAAAGCGTACATATACATCATATCTCTACAATCTGACCTCTTCTCAGGATCTGTTCAATGACTGACACAGCCCACACCATCACCTCAGCCCTACATTACTGCAGCAGCCTCTGGACCTGACTGGACACTGGTTTCTCTTGCTGCTCTACCTGGATGCTTTTCCCCAAGCAGCTCATAGTGACCCTTTGAAAACCTAAGTCAGATGATATTACTGGCTCCCATCACAGTGGAGTGAAAGCCAAAGTAGCCCTTCACACACAGACTGGCCCCCACTTGGCACTCCAGCATCATCTTCTCTAACCCCTCTCACTCACTGCTGTAACCACCACTTCGTCCCTGCTTGGTGAACACACCAGGCCCTGCTCCCTCCAGGACTCTGAACTTGCTATGTCCTACGCTTTTTCTCCCAGATCCAAGTGCCCTGCTCCCCCACCTCCAACAGTCTTTGCTGGAACCTTTGTTTTAAGGCCTTTCTGGTCATCCTATTTAAATTGTAACTCCCCAACAGCACCTCCTAGTCCTCTTTCCTGTTTTATTTTTCCTTTAAGATTTACCACCATCCAGGGGCACCTGGGTGGCTTGGTGGGTTAAGCCTCTACCTTCAGCTCAGGTCATGATCCCAGGGTCCTGGGATTGAGCCCCGCATTGGGCTCTCTGCTCAGCAGGGAGCCTGCTTTCTCTTCTCTCTCTCTGCCTGCCTCTCTGCCTACTTGTGATCTCTGTTTGTCAAATTAATAAAAATTTTTAAAAAAAGTTACCACCATCCAAAAGTGTATTTAATTTACTTATTTCTTTTTACTGCCTCAGTTACCTAAAATGAAAGCTTTGTGAGAGCAGTAATTTTTACCTAGGTGTTCGCTACTATATCTAGAACACAGCCTAATATAATAGGAGATATCTGATACAGATTTGTTGAATGAATGAAACAAGTTAATGAAGAAAGAATATAAAAGTAAAATTATATAAAATTGAAAACATATGCTATATCCTATGACCCAGCAATTTGCACTGCTTGTACAAAGATACAAAGGTAGTGATCCAGAGGGGCACCTGCACCGCAATGTTTATAGCAGCAATGTCCACAACAGCCAGACTATGGAAAGAGCCCAGATTCTCACTGACAGATGAATGGGCAAAGAAGATGTGATATACACACACACATAGATGCACACACACGTGTGCATGTGCTTGCACACACATAAACACACAATGGAATATTATTCAGCCATCAAAAATGAAATCTTGGGAGGGGAGTAGGGAGAGAGTGGTTGGGTTATGGACATTGGAAAGATATGTGCTATGGTGAGTGCTGTGAAGTGTAAACCTGGTGATTCACAGACCTGTACTCCTGGGGTTAATAATACATTATATGTTAATTTTAAAAAATAAAAAATTTTTAAAAAGTCAAACCTTGCCATTTTCAACAACATGGATGCAACTAGAGGGTATTACACTAAGTAATGTAAGTCAATTAGAGAAAGACAATAATCATAAGATTTCTCTCATATGTGGAATTTAAAAAACAAAAGAGAGGAGCCTAGAGGAAGGGAGAGAAAAATAAAACAAGATATTAATCAGAGAGGGTAAAAAACCATAAAAGACTCTTAACCATAGGAAATAAACTGAGGGTTGCTGGAGGGGTATTGTTGGGGGGATGGGGTAACTGGGTGGTGGGCATTAAGGAGAGCACATAATGTAATGAACACTGGGTGTTACATGCAACTGATGAATCACGAAACTCTACCTCTGAAACTAATAATACACTATATGTTAAATAATTAAATCCAAATTTTTAAATCTAACAAGAAAAAGAAGTAGTTTCATGGTGAAATCACTTCATATTTCTGTTTTAAAACCTTGATACTTTTTACCCTCTTTTACCTATATTCTATCATAGACATAGTGGCCCTATTTTTAAAACATAATTAGTAAACACATAAGAGGAATATGTGGTCTTTAGAGAAGCAGAACTATTAAAAAGAAGAATAACATACTTTTAACAATTTACTGAGAAAAATACAGTGTCAGGAGGGACAAGGAAAGTGGAACAGTTCCTTCTAATCTGGACATCATTCTCTGGTTTTATTATCTCCTGTGAATTTTGGCTTAGCCCCCCAAATGAAAAGGCAATTCTTTTATAAGTACTCTTTTTAAAAAAAGTAATTAAGAGACTATGAGAAAGAGAAGAACTGAGGCCCCATGCATTACTGGAAAAGAAAAGTGACCATTAAGAGCCAATCCACAGTTGCCAAACTGTGGAAGGAGCTGAGATGCCCTTCAACAGATGAATGGGTAAAAAAGATGTGGTTCCTATATACAATGGAATATTACTCAGCCATCAGAAAAGATGAATACCTACCATTTGCATCAACATGGATGGAACTGGAGGGGGATCATGCTAAGAAAAATAACTCAAGCAGAGAAAGACAATTATCGTAAGTTTTCACTCATATGTAGCACATATAGTATAACATGGAGGACCACAGGGGAAGGGAAGGAAAACTGAAGGGGGAGAAATCAGAGAGGGAGACAAACCATGAGAGACTATGGACTCCCGGAAACAAACTGAGGGTTTCAGAGGAGAGGAGGGTGGGGAGAGGGCTAACAGAATGATGAGTATTGAAGAGGACATATGTTATGATGAACACTGGGTGTTATACATAACTAATGAATCATTGAACACTACATCAAAAACTAATGATGTAATGTACAGTGGCTAACTAAACATAATATTTAAAAAAAAAAAAAAAAAAAAGAGCCGCGTGGCTCAGTGGGTTAAAGCCTCTCCCTTCGGCTCAAGTAGTGATCTCAGGGTCCTGGAATCGAGCCCCACATTGGGCTTTCTGCTCAGTGGGGAGCATGCTTCACCCTCTCTATCTGCCTGTCTCTCTGCCTACTTGTGATCTCTGCCTGTCAAAATAAATAAATAAAATATTTTTTAAAAAGAGCCAATAAGTCTCTTGAATTCAGATACAATAATAGGATTTTGGCACTTCCTAGGGTTACATGAAATCCTAGAATTCCTCATCTTTCCCTAAGTAACTTTTGAATCCAAAAAGTGACTGCAGAGAATTACAGAAAACATTCTAATAGTCCTAGGATAAAATCATGATTTGATTAAGGAATCAATATAATGATTAGTGAATAACCATCTATTTGTACATATTCTTAAGCATTTCTCTCAGCCTTGCTCTAAAATAGTTCTCATTTGGGGCATCTGGGTAACTCAGTTGTTTAAGCATCTGACTCTTGATTTTGGCTCAGGTCATGATATCTGGGTCATGGGATCGAGCCTTGCATCGGGCTCCACACTTGGTGTGGGGCCTGCTTGAAATTCTTTTTCTCCCTCTCCCACTATGGGTATCCCCCCCTAAAATACAATAAAAAATAAAATAAAATATTTTTATTTAAATATATTTTAAGATAGAATAGTTATACTTAGCCATGCTGAATACAAAGTTATGTTAAGTTCTCAGTTCACCGTGAGTTGGGATAACATAGAGTTTGGGACCACTGCATTCCAAGTGCACACAGGAAAAGGGCAGTGACCTGGGGAGAACCACAACTACAAATGAGTAGCAATATCACATTTCTGAAGAAGGGATTTGTATAACCAAGGAAAGTGTCATGGGAAAAGTAGACTTTCAGGTAATGGGGATTGGATAGGTAAGAGCAGTAAGAACAGAGTTAAGTGAATAAAAGGGGATTTTAGGTAGATGAAAGCAAAGACAGGGCCTCTACTGTGATAGTAGAGAAGCCCTTCCACTCATACCTCTAAAGGAATTTAAAGAACACTCTGTGTCCCAGAGGGAAGCCCCTACAGTCATGGCCATAACTGTCATCTGGAGGGCACGGCATTCCAGAGCTTTGGAGTTGGAAAGCAGATTATGGCCAATAGCCCCAACATTCTCTTCACTTAGTTTTGTGCATAGACAGGCCTATCTCCAGTATTTCAGAGCCTAGGGCAAGAGTATAAATGGAGGTCCACATGCCATGTATCTCAATTATAACCCAGCAAACAAACTATTAAATAAAATTTGTTCTATTATCCCCTCTTAACAGATACACCTTCCCAACAACCTGGATAGCCAGATTCAAAATGACAATTCCCAGGACTGTATCAGAACATGACAGCAAAGGATGGCATCAAGGGGAGAAATCATAGTCTCTGAGCTGTGGACTGTCCCCTTGCCTTCCCAAACCTAGCTCAATCAGGCACCTCTATTCACATATATGTGGACAATGAGAATGCATATCCAGACTTTGTCCACAGCAACTATTGACTATCCTCACATCAGTGGCCCAGTCTACCTTCTGAAGATAGACCTGGAGAAGAGGACCACAGAGGTCCTAGAAGTGGATGCAGAACCATCTAGGCAGAGAATTCCAAGATCCCTGGTACCCAAGGCATGATCTTGAAGGAGTGGTACAGGCTCTAGGTGGGTACATGAGGAAAACAAGGTCCAAGAGGATCTAAAGAATATGGTCTTTTTGTCCTGATGTTGCAGAAATGACTGTCCGAGAAATTTCCTCATGTCTCTTAATGACCCCAAGGAACTACATAGGAAAATCAAAGTGTATACTTCTTCCAAATAAACACCAAAAGACCTCGTACTGATTCAGAGGAATGCCATTACATCCACACCTCAAAATCTCATCCAGGAGAGAGGGGACACATCTCTCTTTTAGAAGAATTCAAAAACCTGTTAACAGATATCCTGGATCCAGGAAGTTGAGTTTAAACCCCACCCCCGCCCTGCCTTTTAGCCTGGGTTGGACTTAGTGATTTGCATAAAAAAATAGAGTATAGAAAAGTAAAAAATACTAACTTCACAGTGGAGAAGCCTGGCAAACCCTACCTAAATCAAATGATCAAGGTTAATCGCATCAGTGAAAAGTCATGTTGATCTCATATGTCTATAACAACATGTCAAGTTGATGAGGAAGACATACTCTGTGGTTTGCTTCTCCAAACCCATAACCCTAGTATAACCATGAGAAAAACATCAGACACATTCAAAATGAAGAGCATCAACAAAATGCCTGGCCGGAACTCCTCAAGGCTGTGAAGGTCCTAAAAACCAAACAGAGACTGAGAAACTGTCACAGACCAGAGATTCTGGAGACATGAAAACTAATTCCACTGTGGCACCTTGGATTGGCTCCTGGCACAGAAAAAGGACATTAATGTGGAAACTTGTGAAATACAAATAAAATCTGGATTTTACTTAATAGTACTGTAACAATGTTGATTTGTTAGTTCTGACAAATGTATTGTGGTAATGTAAAATGTTAACAATGGGGGGCAAATGGGTGAGGAATGTTTGGAAACTCTCTGTATTCTCTTGGCAACCTTTCTACAAATGTAACATTATTCCAAAATACAAAGTTATTTTTTTTTAAATGTTCACCCACAGCATCAAAGAATCCCAGTACATCCATCATTCTGTCTTCCTGTGGCCCACATTCGCTCGATCGAACAATGAGATGGCATTTCCCAGGTCTAGAATAATGATTTGGAGACCTTTTTCATGATACCTCAAAGATGCCAGTTCTCCTGGTCAAAATTAGTCTGATTCCAGAGGCGCACATCACCGACAGCGCCTCAGAATATCAAGATGTGTCTGTGGGCATTCCAAAGAAAATAAAGAAGGTTTAAAAGAAGAAGAGGAAGGGAAATTACTTGAGGCATGTTTACAATTTGGAACAGCATAAAATAGGAAACAAATGACATATATAAAAGTCTGGTAATAAACTTGAGAAGGAATCCTGAAACAGACCACAGAGACCTTAACACACTGCAACAGAACACTCAGCTGTTCAGCTGTACAGCCTCCCCCCGGCTGCGCACATTAGTTACTCTACAAAACTGCCTCAGAATGGAACTAACCATGGACATATGCTCTCCCTTACCTCTGCTGTTAAGGAGGGGACACCAGGAATTTGCATAAAACTCAGAAGGGTCAGCTATTTCTAAGAAAAGCATTTGGTTTATCATGGGAAAGCAGCACAAAGAGCTCTTGCAATGCACCCGTACCATTCAGTCAGAGGTCCACAGAGAGCCTGTTGATTCCCATGAATGTAACCATATAGCATTTGCTAGTAAAGAAAACATGACTTCAGGTATTTGCCGTAGTTCGAAATTTGCTCCAGGCACAGATAATGCTATCTTCCCAAATTCATGCAGGTGCCCTGCAATGAGTCCCCCTGTGGTTTTGGAGAGCAAGATCTTGTAACTGCTCCACAGCTCCTCCGCTTGAGAAGAGACCATCAGGACACTCATCAGTACCTCTTTCGAAAGCCAGATTTTGTTCTTTCACTGGGATTCTTACCACTGACAAGTCGTTTGGGGAAGTGCTTCTTTAATTATAGGAAACTCCAGGCCTTACAAAATGTGGCAGCAATTTGATACCCCACTTACCCAGGATTAGCTACTTCTGAATAATGTTTCAACATCCAACCAGAACCTAACTGTTAGGCCATCTTTTCTCAGACCATCAAATCAAGAGAAGGAGAACATATATGCGTATTGAGCACAGTCTGCGCTATGAGTTTCATGTCCTTGCTTAATTCAGCAACACCCCCCCACCCATCTCTATGAGGCAGGTATGATCTTTCTTTTACACATAAGGCAACCAGACTGTGAGAGGTTAAGTGTCATGGATAAGGCCACGTCTTGGGACTGCTAGCAAAGGGATCTAAACTCAGCACTGTTTTCTATTAAAGTAAAAGATACTGTCATTAACCCATACTGCCCCTGGAAATACTCTGGAAGACAGAAAGAGATTAAGAAACTGAGGAAGAAAGAGAGAATATGAAGGAAGGAGGAAGGAAGGTAAGAGGTAAGTGGGAGGGACAGCCAGTTTGAATGAAGATCGTCTGCAGACAAAATCTGGAAGGAGTGAAGTTTCCATTTATCTGGCCATGTTCTGTACACTTGCTTTGCCCTCCTCCACTCCTCTCCTCCTCAAATTTCCCTGCCTCGGAAGTCACCTCTGCAGGTTTACAATCCTTTCAGTTGCAATTAACAGAAAGCCCACGCAAAATGGCTTAGATAATAGAGGATTTTTTTTTTTTTTTTTAAATCAAGGACTAGAAGATCCAGAAATAGGGCAGACTTCAAACCAGTCTCTATCCTGGGCTCAACCAACAGGGCCAGGACCGCCTTGGACTCTCATCTCACATTCTCAGATTTGTCTCCATCCAGAAACTGCCCTTTCCCAGTGTAGATCCCAGGAAGAAAGGCTTTCTAATGTGCATTCAAGGAGAGACACATAAGAGAGAGAGAGGGAGATGAGGCAATAGCATGGCCATAGAGCCAAAAGAATACAGAAAGGTCCCAAGTCTGTGTTTCCCCAGTGAGCCCTGCTCCTCATCTTCATCCCACCAGCCCCATCTCTCACCTCAAGCCCTATGGTTTCCTTGGGGAAATATGCACATAGGACAATGGAAACCAAGAAATAAACCTCCACCTTACCACATGCCAGGTGCACATAACCCACAATGCAGAATGCCCTGGTAAATATGACAAGAGTCCTTGATGGAGGCTTGAGACTTCAAGATGGTCTTTCTCTTCCAGCTACCAAGTTAAATGAAATGAGAACTTTCCAAACTTAAATGTTTCTGTGAGAAGAGAAGAAAGATCCCACTTAACTGGCAACATGGTGATAGAAAGAGAAGAGAAACAAATCTAGGGCCAATCTCTTGTTCTAAACATAATTTAGGTGGAGGAAGCAGCAGACCTCCATGCCCATGTCTGGCATTTCTTCCACAAGAAAATGTGGCTCCTTCAATGTCTTGAAATCTGACCAAGTCCTTTCAGCATTACTTCCTCTTAGAAAGGGCAATACATTCTTGTTAGACATTGTATCTGAGGTTCGGAAGTGACTTCTTCCTAGCAGCTTTCTAGCTTCTTCAGGGGATGGGATGAATGATGTGTCTTAAGAAAGAACTAGGACAGGAAGTCACCCAAGGATGCTGGGGACAATGCTCTGCCTCACCATGCTGGAGAAATGTGATCTTAAGCAGGAGGTCAACTTTCCTTGATTTTTCCACAATGAAGTCAATGACAAAATCCATCTGGATGAGTAGTATAGAAGTTTGTTGTAAAATGTCTACAGGGTAAGTCCAGTCTTCACACCCAGGTTACTCAGAGCTGAGAGGCCATCACCTATTAGATAACTATACAAACCTCCCTTCCCTGTGCTTTAGTTTTGTCATGTACACAGTGCAAGGAGGTGGGACTGGCTTAACTTTAATGTTTTTTCCAGAGGTCTCAAATACTGAAATGGAAGGGTATTTATATATAAATGTGGATTCAAATGTTACCTCTTAAGAAGTAACACTTATTTGTGCATTACCTTGCTGAAAAATAGATTTAAGTCTACTGTTATTTTTAAACCTCAACAGAGAAGACACTGTACCTTCATATTATATATAGTGTCTTCTATTCAGAAGATCCTAGGAAAATAGTTAGTAAGGGTTCTAATGGAGATGGAGTCACTCTCACTCAAAAGTCCAGTAAAGAAATAAGATCTTAGCCACCAACTTGGGTCTGGAAACTATTCCTCTACTTGTGTGAATTAATAGACTCAAACAACAAAAACAGGGACAAAAATTAATGTATTTGGCTCTACAGAAACATTCTAATAATATTCTAAGTCCCACTTAGCTTTTGGTTTACCACATAGGTGAAAATGTTCCTTCTGGTTCATTTTCTCTTTCCTTAAAGAGTGCATTATTCTTCCACCCCTCAGTATAAGTTATATATTCAGTATTTCCTTACTTCTAGTACTTTGTCCTCCACTGATTTTAAAAATCAGGGGTGCCTGGGTGGCTCAGTGGTTAAGCCTCTGCCTTTGGCTCAGGTCATGGTCTCAGGGTCCTGGGATCGAGCCCTACACTGGGCTCTCTGCTCAGAGGGGAGCCTGCTTCCCCCTGTCTCTCTGTCTGCCTCTCTGCCTACTTGTGATCTCTCTCTCTCTCTTTCTCTGTGTCAAATAAATAAATAAAAGTCTTTAAAAAAATAAAAATAAATAAAAATCAGTCATGTGGTGTGGTGAAGCAAGCATAGGATCAAAAGAACTAGGTTCAGGTCCCAATGTCTCTACTTAAAAGGTGTGAAAAACAATAAGAGACTCTTAATCATAGGAAACAATGGGTGGAGGGATGGGGTGGGTGGGTGATGGACGCTCGGGAGGGTATGTATTGTAATGAACACTGGGTATTATATAAGACTGATGAATCACACCCCCATACCCCTGAAACAAATAATACATTATATGTTAATTGAATTTAAATTTTAAAAAATCAAAATTTTAAAAAAAAGGTGTGGGACTAGGCAAGTGACTTCTCTAATGTAAAGGGAGTGATTACGTTTACCATACGGGGTTACTATGAAAATCATTATTATTTATTTATGCCTTACGCTCTTTTGGAAAGGAGTGATGACAAGTACCATGAATATGTAATTTAAAAGATGGCACCTGAAATGGAACTGAGGGAAGACAGAAAAAAAAAAAAAAAAAAAAACAAGACTTGTGACTTAAAATGGATTCAGGAATACAGTTAAAATGGTTCATCGCATAAAGACATAAATATCTGCTCTGAGAAGGAAATCCACATACTGGACGGCTGGGGATGATGAAGGATATCACAGATGGAAGAGTGCCTGCAAAGGTAACAGGTGCTACATGGCTATTACTTGTTTCTCTACAAAAAGCCCAGACTTTGAAATCATGCAATCTCAGTGTGCCCACTGGCTCTGTGTTTTACTTTTACAGCCTCTCAGCACCTCAATTTTTCCGATGTCTCTGCAATGAGAAGAATAAATCCCACTTTGCAGGGTGGTGGGGCTCCGAAGTGACTCATCTGTGGCAGGAGCCCAGAGAATGTGAGTTTCTGGCTCCTTCTCTTCCCCTCTCTCTCCCTCTTCACTTCTGTATCTCCTTTCTGCATACTTCAGGTAGTAAATACTCCTGTGAGAAATTGTTTCTAGTTCACTAAATTATCCTCTGTTTACCATCATTTTATTTATACTTATTAACAGCAATACAATACCCACATCTGCCTCGGAGAGTTGCATACATCTGTATTTGCTAGAAAACAGCTTCCACTCAGGTGTCAACAGCAACAACAAAACAGAAAAGTACCTTTAAAAACTGCCCTGAAACACACAAGGCCATTAATGTCACATACAATATAGGAGAGTTGATTTCTTGACAGAAGGTTAATTAGTTCTCTCCCATAGGATGGCACTGCCATAATTAAACCAATAACAACAAGGAGAAAATACACCCCTGGGCAATTGAAGACATTCTGACAAGAATGAGAAATGGCAGCGGGCACTGGGCACCAGGGCTGTTTTCTAGTTGCTGTTGTTTAATCATCATTGGCACAAGTAAGCCAGTCCTCCCATGCCAGATAACGTCTGCTCCTGAGAGTACCCTGTTTTAAACAGAAAGCAAGTATTTCAGCTTTATACCAGGCCTTTCTGTACTATCTCTTCGTAAATGAAAGCAAAAAGCTCCAGATGTGGATAAAACCTTAGTACCTCTGGTTATATGGTACCATAGATCATCTCCCCTGGTAATGATATGATTAATAGCATCTGTTCTGTGCCCTAATTACAGTTAAATTCATGCATATTCATGACAGGGAGGGAGGAAAGACGCCTACACACACTAGGAGCCCACCTGCAGGGGCGGATTCCCCTAAATGAGAGTGCCAAATAAGCCCCTGCAGAGGCTGCTGTTGTGAGTGCTCACCATGCTGACATGGCTGGAAGTTTCATTTCGTTAAGGAGGGGGTAGGGGGAGGTCATTTTAACAAGCTCCATGTCCAGCATGGAGCCTGACTCGGGGCTCAACCTCATGACTCCGAGATCATGACATGAACTGAAATCAAGACTCGGACACTTAACTTATTGAGCCACCCAGGCACCCCTAGAAGAAGATACATTTTTCTTTTCTTCAATTGGGCATGGTGGAAGTATACAATTTCCCCTGGGACACTTTTCTTAAAACCTAGGAGAGGGTCAGGGAAGTGGTATTAGGCAGCTTGAACTCACTGGGCTGTCTTTCTAAAGGGTGTGGGGGCTTCAAAATTCAAAGAAGAAAAGCAGTACCATGTGCTCACACATATCCCCACACCACCAAGCCTTAGAGGTTGGATGTGTTGGTGATAATACAAGCTCCCACTTCCTGTACATTTACATTCAAGAGTCCAAGGCTGAGAGGTGGGTGTCCAGTCCGACATTGTCCACTACCACCTTTAAGGCCCAGCTGAGTACCTGGGGTCTCACGGCTCAAAGCAACAAGGAAAAAACAGAACCAAAGATGTCTGCTCAGAATGTGCAAAACTGCTTTAAAAGTCTTCAGTCTGATTTCCAGAGTACTGTCTCTCTGCTAAGCCTTGTCTCTTGGCAGGGCTTTAGAAGGTCAGAAACATTAAGAGTTCATGGGACCTTTACCAGGAGGCTACCACAGAAACACTGCTGTTTGATATGCAGGACCAAAAGAATAGTAGTACTTCTCAACCTAAAACTTGGCTCCATGGAAATCTGGATATGCTGTTTTTCTTTTGAGAAACACTTCTGAATCCTCCCTGTCATTTACCTGGGCTTAGCCTGGTTTTCAAGGTAGCAAAAGAACCAGTGTTTACCAAGCAAATAAAGAAGTCTGCTCAGAAGAAGCAGGTATGCAGGTGCTTACGGTTTTCTCAAAGATCTAGAACATTAGCAGACATCATCATGGGTCTCTGTAATAAGGCAACCATGGAATGTATGGATCTTCAGTAACACTAAGGAGTCATAAGGCAACGCCTGTCCCACGTGATTGCCCACGCATGACATTCTAAAGCATTCACCTGCTTGCAGATAATTGACAAGAATCTTCATCATGATGTGATTCAAGACAAGGTGTCAGAATACTTTCAAAAAGCTGAGAGATCTGTGGTGATGTAAACATACCTTTAGCTAATTCTGGAAATTTTACTAGAAATTTCAGTTCCTACACGATCAAAACACACAAATTATTAAATCCAAAAGCCTATGAGGGTTACAACAGAAATTAGGATGGGGTCCTAATTTGGATTAGGATTCTTGGAGCTTATAACCTAGGTGAAAAAGTGAGTAATATAAAATGAGCCGCCCAAATATGAAGCAGGCTGTGATAAACGCCATGAGACGCTGCAGCAAATAGGCGCCAACCTTGTGGAGGCGTAGGAAAATGGGAAAGCAAACAAAACCCAGAGATCTATTATTCCATCTCCAAATAATATGATACTCCTTCTATATACACAGAAACATAAATTTTCTTATTCTTCATTGATTGTGTCCTAATCGATATGCATTTCAAATCAATTATTCATTTTGCGGCCATATGCTATAGTACTTTCTCAAGTAGCCACATCTATAAATTCACCAAGATGACTAGGCCACTTAAATGAATGAGATGATCCGGTGGCCTTGTAAACCTGGTCTTCAAGATGGAAAGTGTCTGATCCATAAGAATTTAATTTTGCTATCTTGTCTTTAACTGATTATGCTCTTGGGAGAAATGCCAGACTCTCTGAATGTAAAATTCGTTAATTGAATCTAACCTCAAATTTAAACATATATGTAACATCAAGACAAAACCCCTACTTGGCCCTAAACCAAAGACCATTTAAAACTCAAATTAGGGGGCACCTGGGTGGCTCAGTCTTTAAGAATCTGCCTTCGGCTCAGGTCACGTCCCCAGTGTCCTGGGATCGAGTCCTGCATTGGGCTTCCTGTTCAGCGGGAAGCCTGCTTCTCCCTTTCCCACTCTCCCTGCTGTGTTCCCTCTCTTGCTGTCTTTCTTTCTGTGTCAAATAAATAAAATCTTTAAAAAATAATAAAATTCAGATCTGTACTCAGTGAATATTTATTGCTGATTGAGAAAATAAAATTGTCATACACATCATATGATATTTTGTCATTCAAGTTTTCCACAGCCAATTATTATTTATCCCCAAAAATAGCATGGCACATGTGAACTAAGACATTACAGATGGGAAGGGTGTGGATCTCGATGTTCTTGACTCGGGTATATTCCACATTCAGCTTAAACCTGAATACTTGGAACACATATGTCACAATACATGTGTTGAGCCTTAGCAACTTATAACTCATTTCTGCCATCACATTCGGACTGACATAAAATCACTACCAAGTAACAATAGTAAGTTCCCTTTCCTTTACTCTTCCACCTTCTGTGTTCCCTCTTTTTACCCGACAAGAGAATTCTTCATAAATAGGAATGTAATCAAGTTCAGTGGATGATCACTAATGTTTTCACTGTGTTGGGATATGAAAACTAGGTCACTTAACTTTAACTATGCTTATTAAATGACTTCAAGTTTCCTTACCAAGAATGAGTGACTGTCTTCTCTACCTGTGCGAAGTCCAAGATTCTAAGAATGCTTACCCAGGAAGGAATCAGTTCTGGTGATCCCCCTTGTGAAAAGAAAAACCCAAAATCCATCTGAGCATCCTCCATGGAATGGCCAACTTATGCACTGCTGCCATTGCTGGAACAATACCTCGGTGCTGCTGAAGGAGCAGCCCAGCACAATCACTATAACTTCTGCAACAGTGCAGGGCAGTTAGCGAGTCCTTCACCCCACTGACACCGGGCATCCCCACAGCGTGATGCAGAAGAAAGGTCTTGAGGAGCTACAGTGATCTAAACGCGCGCCCAGCTGTACTGGATTGTTTATGCTGCTCAGGCCTTGGGTCTTCGACGCATGTCTTGTCCATGGGTTCCTCACCACAGAGGCTCAGTGATGGCCCAAGATGTTCCCATAAGTGGAACACATCTGCCACCACTAGGGCTACTGTCACCACCACAACCACAGGCCTCCATGCCAAAAGTGGCCAAGATAGACCCTTGCACTGGCTGCTACGGCGGTTTCCCAGCGTGACCAGGTACACAATCCAGGAGTGCAAGAGGGTGAGCAGTTCTGAGACACCTCTTCATAAGGCCGCTTTGAAGACATGCCACATGATGGAGAAGTCACCTGTGCTTGGTGACCAGAGCTGTGGTTTTCTCTATAACACATTCTCTTGTATTCTCCTCTCCTTCCCTCCCTGCCTCACATCTGTATATCTCTTCACTCTTGCTTCCCTGGAATGGTACCCTCCCCAGAAAGCTCAGGGAAGGGCAGAAGCTTTTCCCTTGGGCTATCTTCCAGTAAATCTGGGCTAAGATTCCATCAGGGATGATGAAAGTGAAACATCTGGGGTTCCCAGTACATGGAGAAAATCTCTTTCCATATATGCGACACACAGCTCTATTTATGCTCCATCACTGTAGCCAGGGCACCCCCCGCACCACCGCCCTGCCAGGCTACTGTAGTGTGTTACGATGTTCTTTCAAGCACAGGCACACACTCACATCATCTCTCAGAAAACATTGCAGCTCCACCTCAGTGCCAGAGAAGCTGGGATAGGAGGAGCTTCAACCTCTCACCATACTGGGTTCCGAAACGCACTCCCCTCCAACCCCAAGACGGCTGTCACCTTTGAGACTACAAGAGACAAGATCTCCTTCCCTCTTCTAGTCTTAAAAGCCCCCTTGCTTCCTGCCATGAAAGGATTGCTTCATTTTTTTCTCAGAGGAAAATCTCAGCTTATTATATGAGGTTATGAGAAAATCATGCTCATTCAGAAGTCTGTCTGCATGGCTCTCCACTTCCCTTTGAGTCACAACAGGACATCCCAAGGTGTCCCAAGACACATTCCTCCTCAATAGCTTTTAGCCAGGACAAGGCCTACTAGAAGACATTCATTCAGCTCTCTTCCCCGTTTAATTTGAATGGCAAATAAGAGACTTTCTCACCAAAACCATCCAGTCCCTTTTTCCTTTCCTGACATGCTGTTTTTAACTCCTGTCATTGAATTCCTTTTTGAAGAACCCTCTGGATACATCTGAACTAACTTGGATAAAACTATTAAGTGGAGAAGGCAGGGAGAGGAGTTGCTACAGATCAGCTGGTCAAGGTACCTGGCACAGATTTACTAGCAGAAAGCCTACTCCTAACTGGGTTTCATTCAACAACTTCCAACTGGTGTACACACTGAGCACTTACTATGTGTCAGGTGCTAGGAGAAAAGAGAAGTAAAAATCCCTCTCTGTCCTGCAGGGAGATACTGGAAAGTGGCAGGATCTTGTTTTGTTTGCTTTGTCATTACCAATGTCATCACAGAACTTCCCGTTTTACAACAAATATTGAAAAAAATCCACATCACTGTTCATCACTCTCAGTGCATTTTGGAGAGTCATAAAGACATATAAATGTCTTTTTACATAGTGATAATCCTTGTTTATGAAGTAGTTTTCAGTAAGTACTGTCACGTATTTCATGTGTTTGCACAAACCTAAATAAATATCATTTCAATAATTGTATTTAATAGTAATTTTTATCCTCCTTTCTATTCCAATATACCTTATTAAGATGACACCCAGATATTAAGATAACACCCTGCTACAAGGGTCAATGGCTTGTCAGAATAGATGCTCAGTAGCCCCCTTACTCCTGCTCCCTATTCTGAGCCTCACTGACATGTAATATTTCACAGTGAGGGGGAACCGGGAACCATTATGCCTCTGATGATCGCTTAGGTGACTGTTCCCTTTTGCATATATTTATTGGTATACTTCACTGCTATGGACATTTTTTAAATATATCATTCTTTCTTGGTGGGGAGGTCTACTACTCAAAGAAGTTTGTAGCTATTATACCATGCCAGATCCCTGCCGAGACAGACTAGAACAACAGAGAGCCACTAACAAAACAATGTGTACATGTGTGTCCCCTAGGCCATTAGGGGTTAGCAATTGTTTCTGCTAACTCAAGTTGGTTGTATTTTCATTTCCTCAATTATCTTCAAAGCTATGTATTTGTGCCACATGATATTTGTCTTTCTGTATTTCCTTCTACGTAAGCCAAGTGTTCAAAGAATTTGAACACTTGGCTTACGTAGAAGGAAAAACGAGTTTTTGCATGAAACAGAAAGAGTAAGAAGAGACTTAGGACATGGCAGGGATTGTGGGCTCTGAATGCCAAGGGTAGAGTCCTAATCACAGGGCTCAGGTCCCAAGAGGAAGGGGACAATATCAGGGGAATTCTATAGCAGGCCAGCCCTACCTTCTGCATGGAAAACCAAAGACCTCCATCCAAGAAAGGGAAATTCCCCAACCTTGTGTCAGTTCCTAAACCACAGACCAGATAGCCAGTCATTCTACATGAGCCGGAATTTGCAAAGACCTTTTCAAACATGCGGCACAGCTCCCAGATTAATCTGACCGCCCTCAATTTGCAAAGAAAGGAGCTGAGTCACAGAGGGTTTGAGTCACAGGACCAAGGCCCATTAGTGAGAGAGCTGAAGGCAGGAGGCAAAACTCCTGAATGCTTGTCCTGGACTTGGGGAAAAGAGGCCACCCTGCCTCCTTGTTGTGTCTATCAAGAAACAGACAGCCAATTGTGACCTCCCCAACTTCCACAAAAGAGCAATTTGCTGCTTTGCCAACAGTGGGAGCTGAATAAATTGGCCCTTGTGCTCAGGGTATGCTGAGCCCAATTCTCTGCATCAAGCTGAGAGCTGCCCAGCATGCTTGTCAGCCATATCACATGCAGTTGAATCCCCCCGGTGGTAGGAAGTCCTTTCATGCAACCAGAAATGGATTGGTATGAATGGGGGAGCCAGTAGCTTGGCAATTCCCTTCATACTCTGAAAGAAGAAAAGGAAAAACTGCATGATGCACAAAATCCAAATTTTTTAAAGGTAAATTAATTCTAATTTATGAATCAGACATTTGGATTCATTGACTCTCCAAAAGCTTAAAGAAAGCATCAAAACACCTAATCAATTGAACAGAACCCTAGTTTGCTTAGCCAGCTTTTTGCCCAACACCCACATAGGTTGTACAAGGACATTATTCGTACCCAACAGACCAGATGTTTGGCAATAAATGAGTATTTTCTAAAAAAAAATTCTGAGGACTCTAAGAACCAGTTCTTCAATGTTCTTTTGTATTTCATATCACCTGAAAGTGAGAAAAGAAGGTAGACCTGTCTGCTCCGAAACTAACCCTTTCCAACTCTTTTCAAGGCAATTTGGATGCTACTTAACTAGCTAGTTTTTTCTCCCATTCAAAGCCAAATGAGACTTTATTGTCAGGGTTTTATTTCACTTTCTGGCCATTACTGAATAGACATATTTTTAAAAAGAATAATGGATCATGAAAAGAAGACCAAGATTTTATGAAACCAACATTCACACACTCCCTTGGAAATTTACTGCCAAGTGTATATAGTGGGTGTCTTTAAAGAGATGGAGGCATCTCTTTAAAAGACCTTCCTTTTAAGTGTTGTAATCATTCTAAGCAAATAAATGAAGGAGCATTTACTCTGGTCCTCATCTGTAGCTAGAGGCAAAGGGCCACAAAGGCTGCCTATGTCACTGGGGTCCTAGGCCAGCTCTTCCTGTCTCTGATTTGCTGCTGCCTTGCTCCTAGCAGACAGACTGCATTTTTTTTGCTGGGAAATCCCCAAACTTTACTTTGACTTTACCTTGAATGTATTCCTGAATTCTAAAAGGGTCATCCTCTAGATGTAGTAGCCAAAGGGAGAAATGCCTCTATTTTGATTAGGCTCCCAAAAACCAGCTCTTATATGCCTACTGTGGCCAGAAGTGCAGGTGCATGGAGGCAGTCCACTTACTGAGGCACTGGCCAGCTCACACGTGGCTTGGGCTATTCCCTTTAGCTTCCATGAACCCTAGCAAGGAGGCAAGAATTCAACCGGTATTTACTGAGAGCCTATGTGCCAGGCTTGGTCTTAAGTGTGGGGGACAGAGTAATGAGCAACAAAGACAAGGTCCTTGCTCTAGAGCAGTTTATTTTCTAGAAGGAGAAATAGACAATAAAATAATAAAAAGATGTGACCATTGCAAGTACTGTTAGAACCCTGGTGAAAGTCAAATCAGATGAAATGAGAGAGAATGATCTGTGTTACACCAGATTTCAAGGGAGTCCTCTATGGGAGATGACAACAGACCTCCCAGCAGCCCAGTGATGAAGGCAGAGGAATAAAACATGCAAAGACAATGGAGATAGGACGGGTAGAGGGCAGAAGTGCTTATGGCCTTAGAGAAAGATCCATGAACTCTACCATAATCATCTCAGGCTGTTAGCCTTATCAGAAGAGGTACTTAGGAGACCAACTCTCCACTAAGACACATAGCACAGGGCCAACTCTGGCCCTAAAGGCCATCTCACCCAACCCCTTGTTTTAAAATCAGAGAACAAAGACCCAGAAAGGCAAGAAGTGATTTGTCCTAAGTCACCTCAGCTAGGTGGGGAAGCTTGGGAGCAGTGTGGGGTATAACGACTAGTGGGATTCTAAAGTAGAATAGCCTTTCTGGAACCTCTAAAAACACAGTAGGCTACTCACACACAATAGGGAAAAAGGACCCTGTGGTCAGATTATCAGAGTCAAGTTACCATCTTGAGTGATCCCCAAAGGGGAGAATACTGAAGCGTCTCACATACGCAATGAGATACTCCAATTCAGAGGAGATGCATGTCCCCTTTGCTCACAACTCATTTGCCAGGTCCATTCAAATGGTCTCTCCTGACCATCAGGGGGCTGGGACATGTAGTCTACACAGACACACACCCAGGACAAAGAACAAGAAGTATCTGTCAAATTGTGCTTATGATCGAACACCATGTTCTGTGTTCTACAGGCTGTACCAGCAAATAGAAAACCCCCACAGGACCAAATGTCAAGCCTTTCTTTTTCCAACCCAGAAAAGCTCAGGCACAACTCAGAATTAAATTAACAGAAAACAGGATGAGGAGAGACAAACCCAAAAGGTATGATCACTAATTGTTACTGTCAACAGTAGGAAGGAGGGAAAAATAATGGTTGGCTGAGGAGGAAGAATGCCTGGCTAAAAGCTGGAAGTCAGTTCCCAGGACTCTCAGGGTTTTGGCCCCTCAATGTAACAAGTCTTATCCTATTAATTAAAGGAACCCAAAAAACTATCTTAATACATAGTAGTAGAAATTCTTCATGTTGTTTTATTTTAGAAGACAGCCTCAGGGGTGAGCAGGCTCCAGAAAACAGTTTTGGCTGTAACAGAGAACGTGCTCACCTCAAACCTTCTTAAACTATTCTCTTGCCAGATAAGTTTATCTCAACAGGTAAACTCAGTCACAGGCATTGCCTAGAACAACAAATACTAAAGTAGTATCTACATGCTCATACCAACTTGACCCTGACTTAGAAGCAGGCGTACACAGACATGCTGCCTGTGGACATGTTGGCACCCACAGCCCACCTCAAGGTTACACCTCCTGCCTCTCCTGGCCTTCTGGATCTCATGCCCCCTGCTGCTGGTTGCATTATCGCTGCGTCTGGCACAAGCCACAGAAAAATGCCGTGGACACACCCACACAACTTCCCCAGTGAGAGCTCACCCTCTCTAATCCCAACAGAGCATGAACATGGAGGAACAGAATTATCTTCTGTTCTCTTGAGCCTCTGCAGGAACCATGACAAAGATTTTCTGAACAAAGGTCACAGTGAGTTGAGGCTGAAAACTGAGTCCAAGAACCCAGCATTTCAAACCACACAAGAGAATTCTAGTCACATGAACCCCAAGAATGTGTTTGTTATCTTCAAATCTTCAAAATCTGCCTGCTTTTTCCACATACATCACTCTCTTAGAATCCTCTTCACCAATGACCCACTGCTAGAAGGAAAAGCAGTCCAAAATAACGGAGACTTAATGACTATCGAATTCTTCACCACTTTTCCATGGAAATTTGGCAAAAAAGCTGGCTGTGCAGCAGAATGTCAAAATGGCCTCTGCCTGCTGGACTCTCTGTATGAAACACTGGAATTGTTCTTAAGGAAATTCCACCCAATGACCTTTTTCAGCACATAACTAGAGTGTGAGGTTTTCTTAAGCCCTGTGCTAAGATGTTTCTGGTATAAACTCACTGGCAATCTGAAATCTCCTGTGATTACTGTAGATTGCTGTGCCACTTCTCAGAGTTCAAAAGGCAAGCAGGAGAATACCACTGGGCTTTGGGGACACACAGCACAGATGTGTTTGCCAAACTAAAATGCTTTCTCATTAGAACTACATAAAATCTGTAATTACTGGTCTACTGAGGCTTCTGAGAGAATTCCTATCCATTTTCTTCACCTCACAAAGAACCCACAGGAGTTCACAGACCACCCCTACTCCCTGCCCCCATCTGGCTCAACTTGGTCAAGTCTTGTTTTAATCGCATTAAAATGTCACATCTGGAGAATAAACTTTTCCTTGGGGTTGCACATATGGCCTTTACAGGGGACTTTTAATGCTGATTCACAAGCTGTCTTCTGTTTGAGGTATGTTCGGTTTCTAGCCACCGGTTCTCTCTCCCACCACCCCACTCCTTTCCCCCTCCACATCACACTTTTACCTCCAACCCCACTGACACTTGGTCTACAGTGTCACCCATTCCACAGCATGGGAGGAAAATCCCCCTCGTCATTGACGATGTAGCTCACTTCCTCCAGAAAGTCATCCAAGAGCACTGAATTCACCAGCTAAGAAGTAATTGTTCAGGACTCATGTACTCCTCCAGGCAGAACCCCTCACAAACTCTCTTTATAAGGTCAACAACTCCCACCAAAATATCCCTACTCAGTGTCACTTTCCCCGTTAGATATGAGAAATACCTCTTTGCTAATGTGAAAATGGGTAGTCATGGATTACTGGTATAGACTATGAGGTCATTCATTATCACTATCCTGGTTGTAGCTAACAATTTTGAGGGAATACCCTATGTCAGGCACTAATCTGGTGTTCTTCCTGTGTCACTTCATTCAATCCTAAAAATATATGCATGAGGGGGAACTATTATCATTAGCCTACTTTACAGATAAGGACACTGAGGCCCAGGGAAAGTAGATAATGTACCCAAACTCACACATGCAGGTAGTGATAGAGTCAAGATAAAACTCTGGCATTCTGACTCCAGAGCTCTTTCTCTTAGAAGCAGTTTTTCCAAGTTGATCCACAGAAAAATACAAAAGACATCTTCCCAGAAAAGGATGCTCTCATGACCTGTGCTCCACCCATTTTCTGCTCTCTCCTTCCTTCCTTCTGAGGAACAAAAGCACTCTTCTACCTCACAGAATGGCAGCAGTCTCAGTGAGGGAGAAGGTGGCCCAGCCTCGAGGCCAGCATAGCCTTGACTACCATACCAAGTCTGGATATCAGATTTCTATCTGCCATCTGTGTGAAATGAAGGCAGGCAACCCCCAGATTCCATAGTCCTGGGCTTCTCTGGGACCTGTTGGGGGTATTCATTAGCACATAGACAGGCTTGCACCGAGGAAAGACCAGCCCTGACTTCCTATTAGACCAGGATGAACACCAAACCCTCTTCAAAGCCAGCTCTAAGTTCCCACATGGCTCTTAAACAGATCCAAGACTGAGTTTGAGCTCCAGTCTTGGCAAAGTCAAGATGTGTGTTTCAGTGCAAGTGACCAAACCTCTGTGAGACTTGGTTATGTGGGCATCAAGCTGCTAGAGGCCTATACAGAGCCCATGGGGTAGAGGCCCCATCATGGGCCAACACATGATGCTTCTTTCTCTGGACACTGCTATTCTGTCTGCCTGGACGTGGCTCTAGTGAGCCCCACCATAAAGCTCTCCAAAACTTGTAAGCACCACGGCTCCTGACTAGTCCTGACTCTGCGTCCTCTGACATTCTCTATGGTTCCAGTTTGTAACCTCATCG
Organism: Lontra canadensis; assembly: GCF_010015895.1. Classification (NCBI taxonomy): domain Eukaryota; kingdom Metazoa; phylum Chordata; class Mammalia; order Carnivora; family Mustelidae; genus Lontra; species Lontra canadensis. Next base: position 42,256,953 of record NW_022630998.1, read on the forward strand.
CTGACCTTTACTTTACCTCTTTCATTCCCAGTACCATGTTCTCCTTCCCCGACCAACCCCTGCCTTTGGCTCAACCATGCCAGCCCACCACATATATATGAGTATGGAGCTCCTCCAGGGCACAAAGACAATGACAACCAAATGTCTGAGGAGCAAACTCACAGAAGGTCCAAGGCAGAGTTACCTGAGTAGCTGATCTGTTTTGGCACACCCACAAAACATGTCCGGTCTCTCCCACTCCTGGCTTATCTCCTGGACAAATCATGGCTCTGCTCCCCTCACTCTCACACTCTGAGATTCTGAATAGTATTTTATGGCTCACAGAATGAAGATCAAACTCTTGCTGAGGCACTCCAAACTATACCCATCCTTTCGCTTGACCCTCCTCTGTCTGGCTTTGCTCCCACTACTCCTCTCTGCGGAGACCTGTGGCAGCCGAGCAGAAGCACAGCCATCAGCGCGCCTGTCTGCTTCAGGACCGTCTGCTTTCAGTTCATTGGCAAACTGCAGAGGCTCTCTAAATACCTCCCCCTAAAGTACCCAATTCTCAGGCATCAAAGAGCACATTTCACAGCAACAGGGCTAGGCAACCGCAACATTTTTTTAACCTTGGCAAGAGGTTTTTTGTTTTTTTTTTTTTTTGAGTTTGGACTACCTTTAAAAAAAAACTGCCACTTCATTTTGTCTGGCACTACCTTGACCTTTCCTTCAGGATGACTGTCCATCTCTGGTCCCAGGGGTGGCCATACACTGTGGAATAACAAGTGTCCTCATATCCCTCCAGCCCGTGCCAAAAACTCTTCAAAGTCTGGAATGAGCCAGTAATAAAAACCTCCTAAAGCTAAAGTTGCTACAAGGGAGAGAACATTCATGAATGAGATTTTTCACTGTGCCGATGTCAGGAAGTGAATCATTCAACCTCCCACCTGCCAGTAATTCCTCCCTTTAGATCTGCAAGGTTCATCCTCCAACAGTTTTCATATCCAGTAGAGGAATAGGAAGGTGGGTCTCCCTATGGTGGGTGTTAAAATAAACAGGCTCTGGCAGTGTGAAGAACCTCACTTCTCTAAGAAGAATCTGAGACAGAGGAGGAACTGCATGGACATGACACTGCCGTAATATTTAAGTCAAACCCAATTTACAAATTATGACATGAATGCTAATAAGTGTCTCTATACAAAGCCACAAACTCTTTAAAAAAAGAAATTAAAGTTATGCCACTATTCACTATAGGCTAGAAGACAGGAACTGAGAAAAAATCAAACATCATTGAACTTACAGATGCTGCAGGAACCTCCCAAGTCCTGTTTTTACAAGTTATACTTATTCTTTGCTCAAAGACAAGTAAGTCCTGACCCATACTTAGCGACTTCCAGAAACTGATTCCTGTTTTCCTGCTCATTCCTGGAAATGGAGCTCAAATGACCCATGAACCCCCTAAAAAATAATCCATTTCCTTGCATTTATGTGTATATTTACCTTCTTTTAGGAAGGGAGATTGTAAATTTCATTAAAAGCCAAAAGCGTTCAGAAACCCAACAAAGGTTGAGGACTCAATTCTAAAAGGAGGTCTTCATCCATCCTTTAGGACAAAAAAGTAGATCAAATGGAGCTCATATGGATGCTCCTATATCCCACAGATTATTTACACCAGGAGAGACTCCAAACAGAAGTCTGCAACTTGTACCTTCAATGCTCGATTAGGACATTAACTACATTATATTCAAATTATCTGGTTTAAACTAAAAAAAAAAAAAAAAAAAAAAAGGTTAATTTTACACCTCCTTGTGCAAGGATTGTGACCAACATCAAAGATATAATTGGCATGCACCACCACAGCTGTGTAGGCTATTAAACTATTGAAATTCTTCCATACTCTCCCACCCAATGTCCCCTCCTTCTGGAACCCCTGGATTTCCCCCCAACTCTTTCAACTACAAAGTTAATATCTGGAAATGCAGAGGGCCCCTGCGATGTACCCAGTGCTCAAGTCAGTGTCTGTGTGGATTGACCAGGTCATAGCAACTGTTAACACTTTGAATATCAACACTGGATATAATAATGAACAAAAACCGGACGGGTTCTTGCTCTATTTTCACTTAGTCTGTATTACTCAAGGTAGTTAATAGAAGTCACTGTTATAGCAATGGCCACATTCGCCAAACTGTGGAAGGAACCAAGATGCCCTTCAACAGACGAACGGATAAGGAAGATATGGTCCATATATACAATGGAGTATTATGCCTCCATCAGAAAGGACGAATACCCAACTTTTGTATCAACATGGATGGGACTGGAGGAGATCATGCTGAGTGAAATAAGTCAAGCAGAGAGAGTCAATTATCATAGGTTTCACTCATTTGTGGAGCATAAGGAATAACACAGAGGACACTGGGAGATGGAGAGAAGTGAGTTGGGGGAAATTGGAGCGGCAGACAAACCATTAGAGACTGAACTCTGAGAAAAAAACTGAGGGCTTTGGAGGGGAAGGAGGTGGGGGTTGGGTGAGCCTGGTGGTGGGTATTAAGGAAGGCACATGTTGCATGGAGCACTGGGTGTGGCATATAAACAATGAATCTTGGAACACTGAAAAAATAAAATCAAATTAAAAAAAAAAAAGCTGCTGCTGTGAGAAACAATCCCCAAATCTTTGTCACTTAATATAATAAAAGTTTGTTCTCATAGTCCCAGACAGGCTGTGAGTATATCTGTCAGGACCCATGTGTTATCATGGACTGCCTCACTTCCATGACATTCCATTGGCCAGAATCCAATCACATGGCCAACCAAACTGCAAGAGGAGGCTGGGCAACTTAGTCTTCCTCTGTGCCCAGTAAACAAGATTAGTCAACATCTAGCCATCTCCGGCACACACTCTGAACTCAGAGCCTAGTACTATATAAGGATATTCATCAAACCATCACACTAATAAATGCAGAATGATACCTGTGACAAGCTTCTCCCTCACTCCATTAGCAGAGATCACCTGAAAGGTCCTATATGTTTCAGAGCTGTGCTTCTCAAAGATGAGGTACATCCAAAACCTGGACTTAGGTTTAGCTTTAGCTTGCTAAAACTTGTTTGGCTGGCCCCCATGCCAGCACTTTTGATTCAGGAGGTCTGGTGGAACGCCTGACCAGGTGATTTCTGAGAGGCTCCCAAGCAATACCAGGACAGCGCTTTAATTCCAAAGCCAGAGTTTTTCTTGCCAGATCAGCAAAGAGGCCCTGAAGCCAGAGTAATTCTCTCATTTCCCCCCTGGCATTTCTGAAGGGCTTCTCTCCTCTCTCTCAGATTTTCAGTTCCCCTACTGAGATTCTGGCATTTCAATGGTTTTGCTACCTTCCCCAGGTCAGGCGATTCCTGGGCCCCTCAAGGCTAACTGTATCTTAGTAACAGCTGTCTTTAGGGCCCATTCTCTCACTCTGCCCAATGTCCTTGCCCCAAAATCAGATCTCTCCTAAGATAAACAGGACCAGCAAGGCCACGCTCTGGGGAAGTCCTCTCCAACCAGCCTTTCTTTTGGGGCTTTTGTCCTTTCCTCAGTCATAGCAAAACTCTGTGTGCAACAGCCCTCTCTTTCAGAATGTTAACTCTGGCCAAAAGGAAACACATATTATTTTATTGTAACCAGGAACTAGCTAATCAAATTTTATCTGAAATATTCACTCTTAGTTTCTCTGAAAATACGGACTCCCTGCAAATAGCAGTGAATGGTGGACACACTGCCTGCTTTATCTGTTCATGTCCAGACTTCTTTGCTTGTCTATGTTCCATAGGGAGCCAATGAAGAAGAATAAGATTTGAGTCTAAACCAGAGCATTACCTTGGGTCCCAGTTTTCTCATTGGCGAAATGAGGATAGCAATGCCAACCTCACAAAGCTCTTGTGGTAGCCAAATGAATTACAGGGAAGGCCCAAGCATAAACAAGGCTGAACCCCAATGTGTAGCGTGGGGTGTATTCTTTAGGTATACCATACACAGAGATTAAGAGTCACTCGAGATGCATTATCAAGGTCAAGTGCTGGCAGCATTAGATGGTGCATGAGCAAATATGTTTGTACGCCAGACCTCAACTCTAGCTGTGGGACCCTAGATAAATCATTTAACCTCTCTGTGACTCTAGGGCCTGTAACACCAGTATAAAGGGAAATTTAGTTACCATCTTGTTTCTCCTGAGGGTATTCTGCAACTCATAGGAAGGAAGATGAAATTCTTTGAACTTTTTGAAGAGAAGTATCCTATTTATTCAAACCTATGATGATATAAGTCCATCATATCAAAAAGTTAACTAAAAAGACTTTGATACAAACTTGTTTCTCTAGTGGAAAGATTTGTCTCCTAAGAAAGGTTTATCTACAAGCAATACCCACGCAATTTCAAATGGGAGTTCGGCTTTTGGTTTTTGTGTTGTTTTGGTTGATTTACACCCAGGTGGGCCTGAACCTTCAAGTTTTAACCTGAGATCCAATCCCTAAATATTTAGAAAGGTTCTATAGCAATGTGAGGATTAAACATCACTACATCTGTGAGGGAAAAAATGACGTCACTATTTTAATCCAGGGCTGAGTTAGCGTAATATCCTCTCTCTGCCCCGACTGTGCATGGAGCACCTGGACTGCTTTGCATGTGCTCCAACAGCCTCCAAAATCTGAAATATCCCCGAGCAGGGCTGCTGCTGAAAGGAAATTAGGAGAGCTGATGCCATCCATCAGGAAATTGAGTATTTAGCATAATGTGCTTTTCCAGCTTCAAGAACTCTGTGAACGACATCTTTTTCACTTCGTTAATGACAGGAAATGAATCATTCCGTGCTTCAGTTGGCCAGCAATGGAAGTTCCATTTTTCCATTCTCAGGGAGTTAGCCTGCAGCAGGATTTCTCTCTCCTGAGGGTGGCACTAGAAAGGTCTCCCAATACTCAGAATTTCACAAAGGGCTTGGACTAGACAGAGAAGACTGGTGCAGGTGAGCACGTGAAAAACACAAGTCCACCAGGCTGGGAATTCAAAAACATGGTGCCCTTCACACTCTGTGGAACAATACAGCATCAGAAATTTGTGTGTGTGAATGTGTTCTCTTTGTTCCCTGTCCCTCTCTGCCTCCCACAGTGATGAGACTTAAATAACTCAGGATCAAACAATGAATTCTGGAACACTGAAAAGAAATAAAATAAAATGAAAAAAAAAAACAAAAACAAAACTCAGGATCAGTTGTGATACATAGCAAAAGGAGAACCTGCAGCACAGAATCTAGCAAACAATATTACATCACTGGGTGGATTTTAATGAGACTGAGTCCACACATTTTGTAATCCAGCTCCCTCTCTATGCCACCATAAAGCACTCCTTCTACCAGGGAAGCCCAAGTCGGTCTTAATTGTTTGCGGAGAAAAATAAGTTAAGGAGAAATTAAAAGAAGGGAAGATCATTGGCTAGCTCCTAAATAGCCCAGCCCTCTCCTCTAAAGACTCCTTGGGGTTTATCTCCTGTAATCTAAACAAATCAGCCCTTGGACTTATCCAATCCTACAAATTAATGACTTCTTCCATCCCAGTGTTTTCTCTCCTACTTCTCAGGAGCAGCTTTCACATAGTATCACAAATTTTAAGCAGGGACTTGATTGGAAGCAAAAAAGGTAGACCCACAGAACAAAGAAGGGCCTGGTCACCCCTGTACAAACAGGGAGCCATGGAAGGCTGGCTGGGGAAAACACAGTCCCATCCACAGAGGGAGCCTGTCCCCAAGCCACTGTTTAGCACATATTTCATATCAAACATTGCATCCTAAGTGGCAGTGTAGAGAGAAAACAAGCAGATAGGGTAGTTAAAGGGAAAGCCTTCTAGGTGAGGAGAGGATCCACAATTGCAGAAAAATGATCCCAGAACAAACACAAAAGACAGCAAACCCACTGAACAACAGCACTGACTTAGAGAGAACTATAGGCTAATTACATATAAAAAGAGGAAAGAAGGGAGGAAGAGGGGGACAGAATAGAGAGGAAGAGAGTAGAGAGACCAAGAGAAAAGAAAGACCTATGGTTATAAATTAGTTTCTGATATATTACAAATGCAGGATCCTTTTTATTCTCTCCAAAGTATAAGCAGAATAATGGTTACACCCTGATGTTAGTCAACCTTGATACTGAAAGTAGGTTTGATTTTGCAAGGAACAGGGAGTACAAAAGGCACCAACATCTACACTGTTGTGTAAAGGTGAGTATCAATACCCAAAACAAGACTTGCTAGAAGGGACATGGGTGCCTATGTGAATGTTGTAAAGGTTAAAAAAAAATAAAAATACAGAAACTACTGAAACACAGGCATTGGTCAGGTTAGTACTAAACCATGAATGTTAACCATACATAGATACATAGCTGAGAGAAGTTATTTCATTTCCAGCAACACTGATCTTCCGGGCTCTACTAGCTGTATGGGAGACACAACTATAAAGAAAACCATGATGCCCCGTTCGGAGGGGCACAGCCTAAAAAAGAAAAGATGCATTACAACACAGTGCCACAAGCACAGGGAATCCAGGAGGAACACATGTGCTGGGTCTTGAAAGACATGCATTAGTTCTTTGGGGACAAAAGTCCTCCAGGGGCAAACTGGGACAAGATTGTGAAAGGCTTTTTATGAGACTCCGAAAGGGATGAACTTGGAGGACCTGTCAAGAGTTTACTCAGTGAAGTGGTGTGACCATGTCTATGTTTAAGAAAGATACCTTCAAGGGCAGTGTGGTGGACGGGTTTGGTGGGGGAGAGAAAGGAGGAGAGAAAACAGGCAAAACTGTTAAAAAAAAAAAAAGGCAAAAAATCCCAGCATAAAAGCCTGAAGGAGAACAAAGTCAACAGGGATGGAGAGGTAGAAGACTGCTAGACAGGAAAAGTGGCAATAAAGATACAGTGACCACTTAGATGTCCATTAGATGTCAGGTGTCAAAATGATCCTAAGAGTTCCATCTTGTGTTACCAGCAGGACGGTGGTACCTGACTCAAAAGACTATAGAATAGAAATAAATGTTCCTATTTTGGCTTTGGTGGGCATGGGAGCAGATATAAATTCATTTGGACATACTGAGTCTGAGAAGACTTTGAGGTAATCAGATCGAGGTGTCCACAGGTAGGTGAAACAAAGTTCTGGAGTTTAGGCAAAAGGAGGCAGGAGTCTGAAACCTAGACCTAAACATCATTGGCATTCAGGCTATCTTTGAAGACACAGTCAAGGAAGATCTGTAAAGCGAGGGTCAAGGATGGAATCCATGCGAACACGAAGGGAAGGCAGCTGATGGAGCTACCCGAGACAGGAATGTGGTTAGAGCTCTTAGTTGTGGAAGAACTGGGGCTCTAGCTTTGGGGCCTTAAGCTAAACTCCGAGTCGTCAAGATTCTCCGTTTCATTATGTATATCGATGAGAAGAGTGTTTACCTCTATTTGACTTCATCATAACAGTTAGGTCATCATTTATGAAGAACACAGAGCTTGGAAGGTGGCACTGATGTACAATGGGGACACTACTTTCTTTCTTTTTGACAGCTTGAACTATGGCACAAGACTACACATATCATTTGTACAATGTGTCACTGTTGAAGCATTAGGCTTTTCACCTCCACTGTCTCACCAGAGGCAACATCCCACTTCTGGCTCTGTGCCAGATCATACGGGCTATATGCAGTATTCTCAACATTCTGTGCTGCTAAGTGTTGGGTTTCAGGGGCTTTTCCCCTAAGCTTTTAAAGTATTCTGAGAGAATCATGCTTCAGTCATCCCCTCGTGATGTATTTGCAAAACACCAGGACAACTATGTATTTACCTGTTTCACAAATGTGTAATCACTGGAGTTGCATCAACCACAGATTGTAATTTTGCCTCTGCCCCTTGCTAGCCAGAGGGCATCAGATACTTTATTTAAGCTTTGTGACTACCAGTTTCCTCATCTGAAAAATAGGCATGATCCTGTAATCGGATGCTATTGGGTGCCAACTCTGCATAAATTCTTTCTTCTTAACAAGACCCCAGTGTTGCCAGGGATCCATCCACTCCATCCATGCAAGCCTGAGCCTCAGGGCAGCTAATCCCACTCTCAACTCTAGGAGGGAATCTCACTGATCTAAAAATAATTATATTTGCTTTTTCGCTGATTGGTTCAGAAAGAGGCAAAATTCTGAACAACAAAATTAAAGAAAAATCCACTGCAGACATTTGAGGAAATTATTCTCACTTCACTTCAAAGAGAGAGCCACACAAAGAAAGGATCTCCCTCTGGACTTTGCTGTGTTTGACTGTGATGTCTGGGACTACTGTCACCATCTTGCTTCTAGCATGAGACTGAAGCCAATGTATGGGATGGCAGTTGAAAGACAAAGAGTCAGGGCTGCACTTGACATCTTGGATCAATGCATCAACCAACTCTGAAGACTGCTCTAATTCTGCACTTCCTGTCATGAGACAGAAGGTTTTTTCTTAATTTTTTTTAAAATTTATTTACTTGAGAGAGAGAGAGAGAATGAGAGGGAAGAGGGTCAGAGGGAGAAAAAGACTCCCCACTGAACAGGGAGCCCGATGCAGGACCTGATCCCGGGACTCCAGGATCAATACCTGGGCTGAAGGCAGTTGCTTGACCAACTGAGCCACCCAGGCACCCCAGAATGAGTTTTCTTATCATTTAAGCCAGCTTGCTTTTGGGATTTCAAATATTCAAACTGACAAAGTGGTGGTATCCACTTCATAGGACTGCAGTGAAAATTAAATGGAACCCTGTGAAGTGCTCAGAACATAGGAAGTTCTTAGACACTGCTACTATTGTAGTGGTTTATGAATTCCATTTCAGTTCACCCTTGGGTCAGTTATTCTTTGTAGGAAAGCTCCATCTTTATGGTTAACCTTGGGAGAACATCCTCTGAATACTGTCTATATATATAGTCTAATACTAATACTTTATTCTATAGTCTTACACTTGGTAAACCATTATGTTTGGAAACTCAGTACTCCCCATGTCATGCGCACAATGCTGAGCACATTTCCTGAGTTATCTCACTGAATCCTTCCAGTAATCCTGAATCAGGTGCTTGCTTTTAGATACCCACTTAGTAGATGACAAAACTGTGGCTGAAGAAATGAACCAAAACTTAGGCTTGTATTTTCAAGCCTAATACTACTCTGCTTTCTTATTCAGTGTTGAAATGATCCATTTCACAGGCACCTGTGAAGCAACAGGAGGTGTCTCCCACTGCTCATCCACATCTAAAAACTTTTGCAAATGGGTACTCCTGTCTGTGAAACTCCAGGTGGGGTCAGCGAAGGGACAGAGAATTGAGGCTATTTGGACTCAACTAACAAGTGAAGAAAGCATCCTGAAAGAGGGTGAGCAGGAATGCAAATGCAAAAATGTACATGACTGAGCTGAGCTAAATGGTGACATCGCTGCAAAGGAGCATAGGATCTGAGAACACTGTAAAGATCAGAAAAGGGAAGCAAATGAGCTCCCTCTCTCCAGAAAACAAAAACAAAAACAAAAACAAAACAAAACATGTATTTTACTTGAGCCTAGACAGAGGTATCAATAATGGGCAGGGATACAATCATTTCTGGTCTAAAGCATGTTATATAGATATGTTTGTGGTTAGGCAAAGACAAGTGGAAAGAAACATAGTAAAATTTTATTTTTTTTTTTTAAGATTTTATTTATTTGACAGACAGAGATCACAAGTAGGCAGAGAGGTAGGCAGAGAGAGGGGGGAAGAAGGCTTCCCACTGTTCAGAGAGCCCGATGTGGGACTCGATCCCAGGACCCTGAGATCATGACCTTAGCCGAAGGCAGAGGCTTAACCCACTGAGCCACCCAGGTGCCCCGAAACATAGTAATATTTTAACAAAGATTTCTCTCGATGGTAAAATTATCAATATTTTATTTATCTCCTTTGGATTTGTCCATACTTTCCAAATTTCCCAACCAAAATTATTTTAAATGCATTAATCATATACTTATAAAAGTAATGATCTAAGCAATTTTGTGTATGCCTGTGCACATACACACACAGTTTATATTAACCAAACTATGCCAGGTAAGTCCAGCTCTAATCGGTTCCTCTTTTCTTTGCCTGGCTTCTCCTCTTCTCCAGCCACCTGCTTGCTACCTTTTTGCTCATTCCCTGCTTTTCTTCCCTGAGGAAGTGAGCTCCTACCTTGAAGAGAAGAAAGCAGTCTAGAAATGTAACCTTACCCCACCTACTGTATGTGCCAAGGACTACAGAGCCTGGAAAGGAGATGGAACTCTGGGTGGGGGCTGCTATAAGCATGGGCAAAGGGAGAAGCTTGCTGTCAGATGACAGTTCTGCAGAGGCTCCATGGTCAGTCTGGGTGAAAGCTAGCCGGTGAACACCATCAGGGAACTATTCCAAGAGGTAAGTGGGAGAAAAAGGAAGGATTCTCCGAACATTCAGCAGCCCTGAAATGGGACAATATAACATTTCAAGATATCTACCAATCTTGCTATTAGAAAATACCCAACCAATTAATTCAGTATTTTCTAATGTTTTGGAATATGGAAGGAAAGAAGGGGGCAGAGGAAGGAAAAGGGGGGAGGTCAACACAACAAAGGATCCTCTTGCTTGAAATCCATATCAGAGTTAAAAAAACAAAATTACCTTAACAGCCAGCTCCAAGATTCTCTTTAGGAGGCTGTTTATTTATGGAAACAACTTAACAAGGTAGGTTATAAGGCTGTGAAGACAAAGGTCAGCAGAAGACAAGGCAACAATAGCTATGACATGAACAACATGGACTTTTAAGAAAAAGTGCACCCATTTTCCAAATGAGATTATGAAGTTTTCAGAGAAGTAAAGATGTAAATGTCCCTGAATCCCCAAAACCCTTGGTAAAACCTACTAAACACATACACACAGAGAGACCTGGGAAATAGTGGCAGTTTTATGGCATTCAAATAGAATGAGTTCTGGGTTGGAGGTGGCATGGGGGTTACTCCCAGGACCCCAAGGATGAGACTCTCCAAAAACTGAATTTACTGAGCAGAAGCAGGACACTGGGTGGGGAAGTAACATCCATAGCAATCCCAACAGCTGACCTGCAAGGTTGCCCTGGGCTGGCACTGGTGAAACAGTTGAATCCTCAGAACAACCCTCTGAAGGAGGAACCACTCTTACCTCCACATTACAGATGAAGAAGAGGAGGCACAGACAGGCTAAGCACCTGCTCCACAGCCCATGCCCTGAGTCATCAATCTGAGCTACCTCTCCTGAAAACAAGATATGTCCCCAGAAACTTGGAAAATGCTACTGGACTTTTCCTCACATTTTTGGATCAAGGTGAGTTTCAAGGCAATCTTGTGTACTCATATCTGAAGTGGCAGGAGGGTTCCAGCTGACATTTGTGTTGAGGCGATAGAACACAGTAGTAGTGTGTAATCAGAAACCCCAGTTTTGCTTTCTAACTTCAATCTCTGTAACCTTTGAAAAGTTATCCTCTTTGATCCTCAGTTTTCTCTCCGATGAAGTAATGGTCTAATAAGAGATCTGTCTCCTACAATCATGTAACTAACAGATCGGTTAATCAGAGCCCATCACTAAGAGCCCAATACATGGAGCCTTTTACTTGTTCTCTGCAGTTAAAATCTACACTGATGCTGCACGTGAACAGCTGGCCAGCAGCAAACCTGTGCAGGCTGTCAGGTGCACCTTCTGTAAACAGAAAACATCTGCTTTACTTCACAGAAGCCACTAGGGTTTCACTCAAATAAAATAAACATAAGCCTAAAAAATTTTAAAGAAAAATATGCATTCAAAAGGTCACTTTAATGCATGATTGTGTGAACTGAATATTAAAATGGAAACTAAAATGTTCCTGCCACTGTCTGAATATATTGTGATTAGTTACCACCTGAAATTTACACAGTACTGTTTTACCAGTGATTAAAGTTTCTTATTCCAAGTTCAACACAATATGTTGAAGCTTTGCTTTCTTTCTCCCAGCAGGATTTTTATAGATGAGCCTGAATTAAGATTAAACAAACATATAACAAACCTGTATCACATTTTCAGCTGGAGGGGAAAAAAAAAAAAAAAAAGGAAGCCTGAATCAGTCAACGTACCTCCATACTTCCGGCTAGGCCATAAATGTCAGTTGTTCTACTTAAACAGAAACAGAGGGCCTGTCTCAGCTCTCTATGGGAGTCAAGTGAGATGAGAAACCAGAGAAAAGATGATTGTTTCAAAAACTGCAATGCTGGGTGTACTTGGAGTTTCAAAAAGCAGTAATCGCTGAACACCAAATTTTTAGCTATCAAAGAGCCCCTTTCAAGAGTTAAACCTCTTCCCACAAGAGCACTTTGATAACATGTGATATGAATAGAAATGTTTCTATACATTTTCTTTCTTGAAATACTCTAGAGAAAATGCTAAAGCTGGTAAAAGAGAATCATGAAGTGGATGGGAAATACTGAACTGTCCCAACTTTCAAAAATCATTGAAATGCACTCTTCATAAATAGCGAACTAAACTGTGGGGTCACATGCATTCATGCCGACACACACCTGAAACAGGATAAGAAGTGCGAAATGGAGCCCATGAATTTGTATCCACAAAATAATTCCCTTAAACAAAACTGTGCATTTGACATGTCTCAGATGGAGAAGAGCTTCAAGGAGAGAAGAAGGAAAGTAAGAAAGAAAAGAAATTCCATGGTTTTCAAAATTCCAAATGGCTTTAGTTCAACCTTTTATCTTCTAAAAACAAAATGACAGCAGCTTGTAAGAGACACAGGAAGGTCTCACTATCACACCCTCACTCATGCCTCAGCAACGTGTGCAGAGCAGAGAGAAGCTAACCAGGAACAGAGGAGAGCTAGCAGCAGCTTTGTGAGCTCACTCCACCCTGTGCCTCAGAACTGAACCACCCCAGGTGACATTTCAGGGAAACATTTTTTCCCACAGTTGAAGGAAAGCAAAGATGACGTCACTTAACAAACACCACATGGTGACAGAGGCAGAATCATTTTCCCAGGCCAAAACCCCCTCCACTCCTATTAAGTAGCCCACACTCTGTCTCTGAACATCCCTGGATCATGCTATTGTACTAGAAGTTCAGATTCAGGGCAGAAGACAGTTCTCAGAATCTTCAATAATCCCCTACTAGGTGGGGCAAATTCCTTGGAACAAGAAATCTAAAGGAACAAAAGTCATGCTGAAAGTGTTTTGAAACAGTTGAATCTTGTGTATGTTGAACAGAGGATCATTTTATTGCATTTTGTTTCTTCAAATGCTCATGGGCAGAATGGGCTGATGTGCCACTTGGCGTGGGTGATCCCAACAAGTTCACCCAGTATGAAAATTCACCCTAGAAACACTCCTCTTCAAAAAGAACACACACCTCCCCAACTCCACCTTTTTCTGAATATACAGAAGCTAATAATTCAGCTCATGTTCCTTGAGGCAGAGGGTATCCTGGAGGTATGAAAATGTTCATCTACCCAAAAATTATGCCCTATTTACCTTTCAATACAGTCAGTTGTTTAAAGATGGGGACAGTGAATGGGCAGGTATGGGTGGCGGGCTGGAGAGAGGGTGAAAGGGACCCAGCAGCAAAGGATAAGAGCAAAAACTGCAGGGCTTCACAGTGCTGCTGTCTGAGCCCCTGCCAGGCTGGGATGAACAGGCACAATCAGGATGATTATAGGGGCTGAAGACTACTATTTCCTACTTCTTAACGGTTTCCCCAAGAGAGCCCAGCAGAGACTGGGGAAACAAGAGAGGACCACAGCACGGACCTTCAACAGTTCTCAAGTTACACTGAAAACAACAGATTTAAGGAAAACACCATTACAGACCCCTCTCAGAATAAACCAGAATAATCTTAAAATCACAGATGTGCTACAGCATGTTCATAAACTGTTAAGATATTTAGAGACCCAGTTCAGGGACTCTTAACATTTGGGGAGCCATAGACCACTTTAGGAAATATGACAAAAGCAATGAGCTTTCTTCAGAAAAATGCCCATATGCACAAAGACATAACACACCACCAACTACTTCAGATGGTTCAGAAGATCTCCGAAGGCCCCTGCATCATGAGCAACAGACATCTGACCCAGCTGCCTCCTAACCACTGCTACACCATTATAAAATGAGAAAGCAGAGAGCCCGCTGGGGATAATAATACCTCTAATTCTGAGTAGTCAGAGTTGTCACAGGACCAAATCTTGTCCCATTTCCCTCAATTTCTACAGCAGAATCCTTCCTACTGCTTTGTGAATCATTAAAAGAAATTTCTATCCTTTTTTAAATTATCTCACCCCTAAGATAACTTACACAAAAATTGGTATCTTTTGCTACTACTCGTGTCTAAAGAGGCCACAGAGCAAAATGTAAGAGATCTAGACAATTCAACAAGAGCATCTTTGCCTTTATAAACAGACTGACTTGTTTCTGGTTTGTTTGTTTGTTTTTAATTCTAGGGTACAAAACATTCTGTTGAGAGTCCCCTAAATACTCTTAAAGAGAACACCCATTTATCCATGTCAGACCTTGCTCGAACCATCTGCCATGCACAAGCATACTTGTCTCATCGACTGCTGGGTGGACATCTTTTGGAAGGAGTTTCATCTTATTCTCATTAGTGTTCAGCTGAGAACTCCGTCCCCTTTTCCTCTCTCTATTCGGAACATGAGCTGCTCTTCTTTCCAAATCAGCGACAAACCTGCCAAGTCGTCATGGGGCCAAACCCCCCACTTGCCACTGACTAATGAATCCTCTGAAAATCTGAGTCCAAAGTGTAAGCTATTTAATGCAAAGGGCTCCTTTAAGAAATGAAGGATTTGGGAGGACTCTCACAGAACTTCGAAGCATATAATATATCTTTATCACTTGGCTGGGGGTGCTAAATGAAAGTTATTATGGACCAATATTTCTTGGATCCCTTTCTTTCTTCACTTTGTAAGAGGAAGGACTACTCCTTAGAGAGGCAAAGATTCTAGGAAAAAGTAGAACACCAGTTTCATAAAAAAAATTTTTCACCAAGTATGCAGAATGCTAATTTTTTCAAGATTGTTCATTATCAGGGATGCTGTACTCATTGCTTAATGGGAAAGTCAGCACAGAACAAGAATGTGGGTCCTTGAGGCACTGGCTGGGCCTGTCCCAAGGAGGGAATGTCCCGGTGTCAGGATAGATCATTCCAGGCCACCAAGGGTGACTATCCTAAGCCTGCACCATAACTTGCAAGCTTTCACCCAATTCATGTGCCCTCCCACCCAGAGGCTTTTCACAGCTGGGAGGCTGCACACAGCAGAGCCCCCTTTCGGGGACCCCTTTAGAAACATGGGTTATACTCCAGAGTCTAATCTGGCTCCAACGTGCCAGGTGAATTCAGGAAGCTGCAAGAGATGGACCCATCCTTACTCTCTCAGAACAGCTTGAAGACCAAATCACTCTGACATCATCCTTACTTCTGATCTGGAAGGCCCAGCACTCATGCTGGTGCTGGCCTGTCTCTGGCAAGGGGCAGAGGTGTCTGTGGCAGGCCTTCACCAGCAGCACAGGGGAGAAGAGCCAGTTTGATTCCTCTGCACGGCCACATGGTGGTGTGCATTTGAATGACTTCTTGAGCTGCTGGTCCTGGCTCATCTTTCTGGAGCTCTCACGATGCTGGCCACAACCTCACAAGAGAGTATTTAAAGATCCCATCCTCAGCTCCCAGAGGGCTTGGGCTCCATGAACATCAATCCCACCCCCTGTCACCTTCCCATTTTGTCTGGGTGACCATCTCCATCACTCCCACAAGGTTCAGAATCCCAGACCATCTCCTTGTAAGGTGATGCCCTATAAACTGTATGACCCACTCCCTTCAGGACCTTCCCTTTTCATTCTTAAGAGTCCACTTTTGGCAATTCCACTTCTAGATATAAGCCTAAAAGAATTGGAAGCAGGGACTCAGGCAGATAATTACACACCCATGGTCAAAGCAGTATTACTCACACAGCCCAAAGGAAGAACCAACCCAAGGGTCCATCAACAGATGAAGGGAAAAGCAAAATGTGATATATACATATAATGGAATAGTATTCCATTTTGAAAAGGAAAGTCATTCTGACACATGGCTATAACACGGATGAAGTTTGAGGACATTATGGTTAAGTGAAATAAGCCAGACATACAGGGACAAATCCAGCGTGATTCCACTTATGTGAATTACTTAAAGTACTCAAATTTATAGAGACAGAAAGTAGGATGGGAGATTCCAGGAGCTGGGGTGGTTTGAGGGGGAGAGGGAAGTGGGGAGGTATTATTTAATGGGTACAGATCTTCAGTTTAGAAAGATGATAAGGTTCTGGAGATGGATGGTGGTAATAGCTACAGAATACTGTGAATGTATTTAATGTCACTGAAACATATAGTGCCAAATGGTTAAAATGGTACATTTTCTACGTACTTTACCTCCATTAAAAAAGTTTTTCAAGAGTCTACTTTTGGAAGCAAAACAAAACTGACAAAAAATTAACCTAAGTGTCACCTTTTTGGAGCAGACATGCTGAATGCAATACTACCGAAACTGCAGACAGAAGTCACTTCTTGGGATTTCCTTCATTGTTCCCTCCCCTGTTGTGCCTCAACAGCTTCCCTAAAGTGGCTGGGGGCTCTTGAAGGCCTTAGAAGCAATGACATGGCTCTGGGAGACAGAGCATCCCTGTGGGCCCTGGAAGATGTCATCTTTCCTACGTGCTCCTGCTGAAATGATAAGTATTCACAGCTTGATATTCTGAGAAAAAATTACATAAAAGCAATTTTCCTCAGTACTATTTCTGGACCTTGTATGAGTCATTCACTGCCTTCCGAAGTGCTTGCATTGCTAATGAGGGCTTTCAGTGCACAATACACCAAGACTCCTTCAACATTCTATTGGCACGAAGAATAAAGAAACTGCTGTTTCATTCGTAAGTTCATCCTGAAAGGTTAGAGATAACTAGATGGAAGAATCGACCACTCATATATACTAAGTACTTTATCTACAAAGCCAGCCACCTGAGAGGCATTAGCTCTGGGCATCTAGAAGCCCCCGTGCCTGCTTCAGTAATGTCTCATGCTTATAAGATCTCGTCAGGCCAGTTATCAGAGAGACACATCCCTTAGAGATAGGTCCAGCTCACACATGCAGAATGTGGCACTGAGTAAGACCAGTGATGTTTAGAATGACAACCTTTATACCTGCTGTGAGTTTGAAGGACCTCAAGAGTGAAAGTCTCCTAAAAGATGAGTCAGAAGTCACCCTAGATGGACCAAGACCAGAGTCCAAACACTTCTCACAGATAGGCTATTCACAGGACAGCCCGTTACCAAAGGCACCAGTCAGCATCTGCTGCTTTCTCCCTGCCTCCCTGGAGGAGTGAAAGAGCCTGCATGTGAGGCCACTGTGAAGAGTATATGCACCTTCCCATGAAGAATTCCATCAGTCCCCTTTGCAGAAACAAGGAAACAGAGACACACCAAGACATTAAAGAGTGTGAGAGTGTAATGCAAGGCTGCTTTAAGGGGTTTGAAGACTTGTTTGCTTCCCCCACTCCACTTGTCGTCTAAATCCTCAAAACTCAAGAAGCATCCATATGCTGAAAGGTACTTAGATCCCTTGGCCTGTTCAGTGAAGGAACACAAGACCAAGGCAACAACCAGCCAAAGAGAACACTTTCCCCCTCCTCTTTCCTTGCTAAATGACCGGTATGACAGAAGAGCATCTTATTATGAAAGAAGCAAATGATCGCTTTTCGAAGAGAACTTCCACCTCTGATTAGTTCCCCTGACAAAGGGCTGTTTTCTCCTCATGTCCATGTGGACACTGTCTTATTGACAGTTTTCTTACTCTTCCTTCTTGATTGTCCTGCCACCTAGAGAGCATCCTTTCAGGAGTCATTTCTGCCACTGACACCAAAGCTACCCTTCCTTCCCCCTTCCTCCTCTCTGTTGAATTCTTACACTATCTTTAGGAGAAAGAGCCAATACCAGAGATTAGGTCAGTTCCAGAGAAGTTCAGTAACTTGCCCAAGGTCACACAGCTTAATTATTGACACATAATTAGCCGCCTATCATTTTTCTTATCACTCTATCCCTCATCTCTCAGTGCCTGAATGTCAGTCACTCAATCATTATTTGATACAACAACTGAGTACATGTCATATTTTACATGAAGCCAATCATTCTGTTTCTTTTTTTTTGTAAGATTTTATTTATTTATTTGACAGACAGAGATCACAAGTGGGCAGAGAGGCCGGCAGAGAGAGAGAGGAGGAAGCAGGCTTCCTGCAGAGCAGAGAGCCCGATGTGGGGCTCGATCCCAGGACCCTGGGACCATGACTTGAGCCGAAGGCAGAGGCTTTAACCCACTGAGCCACCCAGGTGCCCCAATCATTCTGCTTCTTGATGCAAGGTCAGAGAGAGAACAGAAATGCAAACTATTTGTATTAGTATTCACTTGACCAGCAAATGAGAGGAACAGAGGCCAGCAGCTAAAGGTTCTGAGGGTGCACTCGATCTCAGTATGACAGTAGCCCTTCCTATCACCTGCACATCTGGGTGCCATCCGTTGTGGATCAGCATCACGCCTGGCCTTTGATCCCGTGTGGGGAAATTAGGAAATTATGTGTGCATGCACACGTGTGTGTGCACACACACATGCACATGTACATGTTGGAGAGAGAGAGGGGCACAATGCAATGACTAACTTGAGCAGGTGGGTAGGGCAGGTGATGAGAAAGAACAGGGGTGTGTGCCCAGAACTGTGGTTCCGGTGCCACCACATCCCTCTGTGGCAAACAGGATGACATAAGCCGTCATGCCACATTTGCAGGTAACCATGAAAGTGAAGCAGAGCAAAACCTTTGTCACTGTTATGAAATCCTGAACCCTATCAGTCCCCTTACCCTCTAGACTAGGGAAACCTGAGCCACACTCAAGGCCGTCTCCACCTATCTCTAAGTAGGTGGAACACACAAAAGCTGCTTGCCTGGTGTTGAAAATGACCCTGAATAGGCAACAACCATTCACAGCAAGAACAGCAATGGGCTGGACTCTCTTTGGGACCCGTGACTGCTCCCTGGCCTACTGGAGGCTCAAGTGGGCCTTGGCCTCTGCTGTGTGTCTGAGCAGAGGAGGCTGACGCCTTGCTTTCGTGCTGAAGTTTGGCACATGAATGATAAAGCTTCTGAGCATTTTCAGAGGCCATGTGTCATCAACCACATATGATTTTCAATCTAATTTACCATAAACTGTACTACAAGATCCTTTCCCAACCTCAGTGCCTTAAAATGGACAAAAGTATTCCCTTCTGTCTTTCTTTGCCAAAGAATATCAGGAAGAGGCCACTGTTGGTGCAGTCCTATTCTCTGCCAAAGGGATGACAAAGTGTTGTAAGCTTATCCCCCAGTTCTTTTGTAAGAACAGAATCAATGCAGACAAAGGCAAGAGGGGGCCTTTTGTGACCCACTCTCCTGTTTTCTTATTCCTCTGTATTGGTTTTTTATTTGAGGTCATGAGGCTTTGAAATCCTCTAAGCAGAGGTAGAAAAATTAAAAGCATGTTAAAGGTGGATCAGACCTAAGGAAAACAAAAATTACAAGTTGTGGTTAAATTCTCACAAGGAATGTTATCCAAAGACCTTAGTATATTTTCAAGTACAGAATCACGTCTGACACATAGATGTTCAAAAGTATTTCTTTCATTTAATGCACCACAAAAGCAATATGTCACAGTGAAATGAAAAGATATCAGAGAAAGGTTTTCTTCTATGCAGACACACAAGCAGAGAAATGGACAAGACAAAGCTTTTAAGTGGGCTCCACTGGGTGCCCAGCCTTGATGAAGTAGTGCCAGCAAAACCTCAAATGGCCCTATCAGCATGTTGACATTCAGTGACTTTTCACACTTGAAAATCTACGACAAGCTTATCTCATTCAAACTACTACAATCCTCAAAACCAACAAAACTCTCAGGACAGGTGGCTAAGAAGGAACGAAATGTTTTAAAGCCACAATGAACGTGAGAAAATGGAAGTCAAAATAAATAAATAAATAAGATGTTTGAACTTGAATATATGGTTCTTTGCAGACTTAGCAACCATTCTACATCACTTCACATCGGGATGCGAGGGAAATAAGGATAGCCTCAGAGAGCACACGAGGAAACTAAGACTGGGTCTAGGGCTTCTGTCCAAATGTCAGGTCCTTAGATCTAGAAGGAACCCTCAGATACCCCCCCTTCCAAACTCTAAGTGGCATCCAGAAATGCTCTAAGGCAATGTTTAACACCTACAGTCCATGGGCCAAATCCAGCCTACTGCCTATTTTAACATGGCCTACAAGCTAAGAATGATTTTCAAAATTAAAAGAGTATTATATCAAAAGTAAAAATAACATTAAAATGTTTCAGTGTTGATAATAAAGTTTTATTGGAACATGGCACCACTTGTTCATTTATATGTTGTTTGTGGCTGAGTTTCAGTTACAATGGCACAGTTTAGTAGTTGCAACAGCTCACCGCCAACAAGCCTAAGATATTCACTATCTGG
The DNA here is from genome assembly GCF_010015895.1 of Lontra canadensis. NCBI lineage: Eukaryota > Metazoa > Chordata > Mammalia > Carnivora > Mustelidae > Lontra > Lontra canadensis. Next base: position 42,277,513 of record NW_022630998.1, read on the forward strand.
CTGTATATAAAAGAAGTTCCCCATCTCTCTCTAAGATCACAGGAGGGAAAGAGTAAAGAACAGGGAACATTCTGGGTACCTCTTCCCAGGACCATGAGGAAAGAGACCAGTTTTCCCTATTAAAGATTCCCTCACCAAAGCAAGAACCTGGATACCATGGTGCTCTTGGATACTATGACCTAAGACAAATGACTCTGTCATAGGATTCTGACCCCACTATTCATTTCCAAGGTTGTGCAGTCATTACAGTAAATGATCTGCACATTTTAAGCTCCTGCACTCAGGCCTCCTCTATTATGTCATGGTAAATAATATACTGTAATCACACAAATGTGTCACTACATCAGCTAAACACTGAGGAGGAAAAAAGAGGCAAATAGTCTCCCAGTTTGAGGCACAGGGCTGAGTAATCTGTCAGACATTCCACACATACCTCAGATCAGACCTCTGGACTTACCTCATTGATTAAAGAACCTTCCCAAGATGCAAATTATTTGGACTGAATTTAACCCTGCCCTCTTTATATAATGTTCAGATCAAGTGTCAAGCAAGTCTGGATCTCGGGAGAGTTGGCATTTATCTACTGACTGTCCCAGAGAGCTTCACACCCAAGCACTCAGTGCCTCTCGGAGCTCAGAAAATGTTGCTCCATTTGAGGGGATAGTGGGAAGACAATGCGGGATTGTTGGCCAACAGCAAGTCTGATTCATCCCTTTGTTAAAATGAATTGGAAAAGCCACTGCATCTGTGTGTGCTGGGAAGTCAACACAATTACCATTGTTTATAGCCCTGTTTGTTGTGGCTGCTCCATGTGCACAGATTTGGCAAGGAGAGAGATTTCCACATTAAAGTCACTGTTCTGAGTGTTTGGTAGTTAAGTCTCCAGTTACATAAATCCTTGCCTACCACACTCCTGGATTTGACAGCCCAGCTTGGAGTGATCTGGAGATGGGGTAGCACATAGAGTGGCCAGTGCCTTGAGTGTGAGAATGAACAGTCATCTTGAAATGAAGGGAAAAGGCCAAAGGAGCACTTGGACATGGAGGACACATGCCAACACAGTTCTAGCTTACAGCATGAATTCTTCCAAGAAAAAGGATTCCAAAAAATCCAGTCTGCACTTTGGAAATGCTTCACTTCTAAGTTTCAAATAAAAAGTTCTGAATCTCTTGCGGAAGGAAGGAGGGGAGGGACAGTGGGAGGGAGGAAACAAGTGAGTGCAGTTTTTTTGGTATGCCAAATGGGCTAGGAGATGGGGGTGGCAGCCATTTTGTAGCATACGCCCATACATAACTAGCAAACACTCCTAGTTATTCCATCAAACATTAATCTAGGCACTGCTATGAAGGCATTTGCAGACTGAATTAAAATCCCTAATTCATTGACTTTCAGATTATCTTGGCAGGCCTGGTTTAATCGTTGGCAGCCCTGTGATGAAGCTTCACGCCCTCCCTGAGCCATCTTCCAAGTTGCATCTGATCTACCATTGCTGGGCTTGCTCAGGATCTTCCCTCCCTGCCCACCGATAACAGCTTCCAACTGTGTCTGGGGGATTCCAACCTGCTCTTCATCTTCCCCCTGTCAGACTGACTGCCCAGGGATTTCATGTTGCACAATCCTTTAAACCAATCCCTTCTAGTAACATCTAGCTCTCACCAGTTCTGCTTTCCCCTACACCAAACCTGACCCATACAAAGGGCAAGCTAGTCTGGCCGTGCAAATCAGCACCAGATCACTGGCCCGTGGCATTATAAAGTTCACCAGCAAAATTGTTTCTTTTTTCCACCTCTACCCGATCTAAGGGACATAACACTTTTCTGTCAAAATCATGGTTCGCTCAGGCTACTCTTCTCAGAAAGGCAGTTGGTAGGGAACTGCAGCAGAAACTAGATATTCTCAGAGGTTCTGCTATCTTCCTTCCACCTCAGCTGAGACTCTGTGCAACAAAGTGCCTCTGTGCGGCAGGCACAGATACTTGGCTCTCATTTCTTTCCTTGATATTGTGTCTACTCAAAGGTGTATCCAGGTAGGAGAATACCAGAACTGAACCTGCTTATGACTGAGTTGTCAAAGAACCACAAATCTTGATTCAGCACAAGCTTTTCTCTATCCCCCCCCACCACCCCTCACCACCCCACCACCACCCCTGCCCCAGCAGCAATGTGAATCCTGTGAAGAAGAAGAATTAGGCCTCACCAGGGCATTCTTTGTTTGTTGGTAATGCTTTAAATCTACTTGGGAAATTATCTGTTGAAAATTTTTTTCTGTAGATTTAGCTAACCTGCATGCTTCCACTCCCACTTGGCCTTGGGGCAGAAACAGAGGGTATCCTACACTGTTGGTGGCAATGCAAGCTGGTGCAGTCACTCTGGAACACAGCATGGAGGTTCCTCAGAAAGTTGAAAATAGAGCTACCCTATGACCCAGCAATTGCATTACTGGGTATTTACCCTAAAGATACAAATATAGTGATCCGAAGGGGGCACGTGCACCTGAATGTTTATAGCAGCAATGTCTACAATAGCTGAACTATGGAAAGAGCCGAGATGTCCGTCAACAGATGAATGGATAAAGATGTGGTGTATGTGTATGTATACACACACACACACACACACACACACACAGTGGAATACAATGCAGCCATTAAAAGAAATGAAATCTTGCCATTTGCAACAACGTGGATGGAACTAGAGGATATTATGCTGAGTGAAATAAGTCGACCAGAGAAAGACAATTATCATATGCTCTCCCTGATATGAGGAATTTGAGAGGCAAAGTGGGGGGTTTGGGGGTAGGGAAGGAAAAAATGAAACAAGATGGGATTGGGAGGGAAACAAACCATAAGAGACTCCTAATCTCATAAACACACTGAGGGTTGCTGGGGGGAGACAGGGTATGGAGAGGGTGGTTGGGTTATGAACACTAGGGAGGGTATGTGATATGGTGAATGCTGTGAAATGTGTAAAACTGATGATTCACAGACCTGACCCCTGGGGCAAATAATACATTATATATTAATAAAAATTATTAAATAAATCTAAAAAAGAAAAAAAAAGAAAAGAAACCGAGGAGGGTAAAGGTTTGCATGGTAACCTAGGGGACTGTCTGGCCTTCAACACCAGTCCATCCCAGGAGCCTCAGGTTCCCTAGGGAAGGACGTAGAGGGCCTCTCAATGATAGAAGAGGAGTGGGATAAAAGAAGGGAGAGGGATGGCAAGGGATGGGGAAGAGCCCCACTTCTTTCAGCTCCCCCATCCGATTTCCAGAAGGCCCATCCAGGGGGGCTTCAGAATCTTCAGAATGAAGGTAGAAACTCTTATGTTTGGTTTTATGTTTATGTCAGGTACAGTCAGAGCAGCAGGCCCTTGGAAACACAATTTAGGGGTTCTGCTTACTGTTTATGTCAGAAAAGACCAAGAATAATTTGACACACAGGTACTGTATTTTTAATGATGCCTTCATTTAAAATCTTATGTGGGGTAAGACCCAGGGCACACAGTTCCAATCAAAATCCATTAATGTTGTGGTTCTGCATCAAAGCACAGGATTGGAAGTGACAGACTGATAACTGAAAATAATATTTGTTCCTCCTTCCAAGCCAAGCTCGTGTGGTCACCAATGGGATAAACTTGCTGCCCTGCTCAGTAATATTGCAGAAACAATATTTTTATATTTTCTTTGTGAAAATGCTTTATTTTATAGAATCTTTATCTTTAATAAAAACTATTTCTTTTGGGATAAGACTATAGGATAATATCAATTTATAACTGAGAACAAACTTTTGGCAAAGAGTGAAGATTTTTGCTTGGCTGGATCAAGTTACTGGAAAGTTTAAAAAAGGAAAGAAAGAAAACATCTGAGACAAGGCACTTTTTTGTGTTTAGTTGATTCAAAATCAACTTTATATCAAAGGAGGGAGAAATGAAACTGATCATGTTAATGATCTGACAGGAAAGAGAGCATTTTTATCAATTAAAAGTATATTTGTAAACAGATATTTTCTCTGCTTCACACACACACACACACACACACACACACACACAGCGCTTATGTGTCAGGTTCACCAAAAGTGATGAAAGTACAATGTTCAGACAACTAGGCTTTTGCATCTTTCAAAACAAACAAAAAAAATTAACACAATTACAAAAAATAACTCCTAAGCCTATTAATCCCAATCAAGTTTATGAATGTTCCAATAAAATAGGCATTATGTCTGATTAATATATTTGTGAACCAAAAATTGAGACACAGTGTCTGACATGTGGAATTTGCAGAAAAAGGACATCAGTCACAGGAAATCCTGGACACGTGGTTGCTGTAAGGATCCCACATGTGAAACAGCACCAATTTTTAAAGTTCTTCACTTGTAAAAATTGTGTTCTACTTAGTCCTTATACCACACCATCCTCAAGGACCTAAAATGTTACTGGCCGTGCAGCAGGGGTCAATATGTGTGGAAGGCACTTTATGGTTTACAAAATATTTTTACATTTCTTATTTAATCATCAGAAGGACCTTGAGGGGGACTTGGGTGGCTCAGTCAGTTAAGCAACTGATTCTCAGTTTCAGCTCAGATCATGATCTCAGCGGGGTGAGATGGAGCCCAATGTCCAGCTCCCTACTGACCACAGAATCTGCTTGATATTGTCTCTGTCCCTCTTTCTGCCCCTCACCCTCATGCTCATTCACACGGGCACTCTCTCTAAAATAAATAAAGAGGCACCTGGATGGCTCAGTTGGTTAAGTGTCTGCCTTGGCCTTGGGTCATGATCCCAGGGTCCTGGGATCAAGCCCTGTGTCAGGCTTCCTGCTCATCCAGGAGTCTCTTTCTCCCTCTGCCCCCTCCTTGCCCCCCACTTGTGAGTGCACTCTTTCTCTCTCTCCCTATCTCAGGTAAATAAATAAAATCTTTTAAAAAAAAAAATACATCTTTTTTTTAAAAAGTACTTTGAAACGAAAGCAAAGAAGCTGTTATGACTATACCCATTCTATTAGAAGTACTATTAAATTAACCATTTTGTCATTACAGGAAAAAGGACTGGATGTGAAAGGTCACATAAACAGCAAGGGGCTGAGCTACAATGCCAACACTCAATGATTACCAAATTGATTCAAGGAATTGCTCTCTGTTACCTATGTTATTGGCAAAGATAAAAACTGAAACACTTTGCTGATGTGGTTGTATGTGCAATCCCAGGTACTTTGGCTCTGAGCACACACTGGGACAAGCTCTCTGTGAAAGAATTTGGCAGTACACATGACAAACCTTTAAATCATTCCAATTTTCCCCAAAACCCCAACTCTAGGAGGCTTCCCTAAAGGAAATCCCATGTCCAGCAATGGTGGACTGACTAAATTATTTTGCATCCATACAACAGAATACTCTATGGCCATTAATAACTTCAAATGATATTTAAAGACAGAAAAAAATCTTGATAAAATATTAAGTGACAAAACAGGATAAGAACCTTGACTGAAGAATGCTTTTTTGAAAAATTGGAAACAAGTCAATACAGCAAAATGTTAGCAGTAATGATCTTTGAGCAACATGCTATGGTGACTTTTATTTCCCTTTATGCTCTTCTTTATTTTCTAAATTTTCCTATGATCAGAAAATAGTCTTTTTTTCCCCCACAGAAATAAGGAAGATGCCTAGGCCTTACCTCTAGGGTCTCAAATACCAACAATTTTCAGTAAGTGAAATCATGGCAATAAGGATGTTCTATGATGAGAACTGGCCCAGATGACATGAGGTTGAGAGGCCATGCAGGGAACATTGGGGCCTCAGCCACTCCAGGACACTGCGTGGTAAGGAGGGACTGCAGAATGGGCATGACCAGGCCAGGGAGAGGAAGGAGAAGGGACTCAGTGCTCCATTTGCCTCCAGCCTAGCAGAGTACATCGGGTTATGGAAATGCAGTTAGAGGCAGTGATGGGATAAGCCAGGAAGAGGAAGCTATATTATCTCTAGGCTTTCCTGAGTCTGAGACAACATACCCTATCAAGTCAGCTCCAAAAAAAAAAAAAAAAAAAAAGAAGTATAGGAGTTGGGTAGTAGAGAAATGATAGAGCGTCCTTGAGCAGTTCCACCTTCCTCAGCTTTTTCAAACCACACAGATGCCCTGTTTCACAGCCACCAGTTTCCTAAATCCTGACAAACAGGTTCCTAGCCCATCAGCCTACACATTCTGCGTTAAGAGAGACCTGAGAGAAGGAGACATACTCAAACTCTGTCTCAGACACATCCCCTCACTACTCCCTTTCCCACCTACTGACCTGCAAACTTTTAGCTTCTTCCTTCTTCCTCTCTGCCACTTGCCACCCCTGGTTCTCCGTTCCTTGTGTAACCTAAACTGTATGGGCTTGGAGTGGGGGCCCTCTACTAAGTACTTCTAGATTCTTAGCTGTAAGCTCTACCAGCCACAGATACTTCCCCGTCAATGGAAGGGAGCTTCACCTTCTGGGTCTACAAGACAAGACAGATACAAAATGGAAAGGACTTTGCCTTCCACTTTACCACTCTGCCCATACCAGGACCTTTTTCCACAGCACTGATTGCCAGCAAAAAGATGTTTGTTAAGAAACAAGGCAATATTAGACCAGACCTCCCCAGACTTGCCACATCAAGAGAATAGTGTTGTCAGAAGCCAGCAAGATCAGATGAAGCTGTCTCCCATGTCTTACTAACGCTGTGGCTGGCACAGAGGCAGTTCAACATAACGCATGGAGCAAACTTGCTTCAAATCCTTGCTGAGAGTATTCTCTTGGACAAGCTAGTTAATATATCTAAACCTTGACTTCCTTACCTTTTAATGAAAAAATACAAACACCTTACATAGATGGTGTAAGAAAGACTATGAGACAAAGGTCTAAAGTATATACAGTTTCTGAAATGTAGAATTTATCCAGTTAATGGTGGCACATAAGAAGGTAGATGAAAAATAAGGACTGAAATCTAAAACTCTTACACTAACACCCTTCTTCCCACTATACCATTATCTCCATTTGTTACTGGCTTTTTCAGGGAAATTAGAGAAGATTGACAGGCTAGATAACAGTTCATATTTTCACCATGTTTCTTTGTGGTTTTGTTTGATATTCATATTAGAGAAGTAGGCTTATACACACAGAGGTCAACTTCATGACATATTTGAAGATTTTTTTTAAAGATTTTTTATTTCTTTATGTAACAGAGAGAGAGATCACAAGTAGGCAGAGAGGCAGACAGGGGTGGGGCAGATCCCACAGGTTAAGAGCTCAGTCCCACAAGATGACACCACCTCCTGTCTTCCCCTTCAGATGTCAATCACAAGTCCCACACTGTCACCTATACATTTAACTGACCAGCCATAAAGTAGAGTTTCCACAATTAATTCCTTGAGTTCGATAATTTGCTATTAATTATCAAAATCTTGACAACCCAAGGGAATATCAACTGGAAGGTAGATCAGTTGTGGTACATGTATATATTGGAACACTACTTGGTCATAAAAAATGAACAAACTATAATACATAAAACAACTTGGATGAATCTCATAAACATTACTTTATGTGAAAGAAGCAAGAGACAAAAGGCTCCTATTTTTATGACACTGTACCAACCTAGCATATAAGAAATTCCATCACCTCTTTTCTCTACACATCCTCATTTTTGCCCCTTCTTTGCCAACCTGGTCTGTAGCAACAGAATATCCAAGTGCCAACTTCAGACTCTTTAAAGCCAGAAAGACTTAGAGTGAGGCCCCTTCTCATTTGACCATCTCCATGGGGGCTAAACAAGTGAGTTCTCTCTGAGCTCTCAACATCACACCCAGTGGTAAGCCTGCTGAGAGAGAGAAGAAGAACCACACCAACTGCACTAGAACCTGCTACTTGCCCACCAAAAGCCATTCTCCCTTCCTCCTTAGTAACAGACACCTATGCAGTTAGACACTACAATGTGCCCAGCTCAAAAACCACATTTACAAACCTCCCTTACAGATATAGGCAGGCCATGAGATTTCAGGTGAAGTTACTGGGGAATGTTTCAGGGAAAGACCCTGAAAAGTAGTTGATTACAAGTACTTTTACCTACCTCCTTTCCTTCTTCCTCGTGCTTGTGAGGCAGAAGTGATGGATGGAGCTCCAACAGCCATCTCCTGACAGTGAGGTGACCTTGAATACGAAAGGCATGCAAAAAGACAGAAGCAGCCTGGGTTCCTAACGATGATGGAATCACTATACTAGTCCTGGACTGCTTGGTTCTGTTTTAAAAAGGGACAAAAAGAATCTTATTTTGTTTAAGCCATCGTTATTTTGACTCTGTTAATAGCAGTCAAAAGCAATACCTAAATGACTCCATGATCTACTTAACTTTATAAAATGATACTGAAAACTAGAGAGTTAAAAATGAAAAATTGTTGATAGCTTGATTTTTCCCTTGGTTTAACTTTCTGAGAAGACTTTGCAGATCTCAGAGATGAATTCTATTACCTTAATTCACTAATGTTTGCTCTTTCTTTCAGTTAAACTGTAAATGGATAGAAATGTACAAGTTATAAGTCACACTACTCTGTGTGCCCAGAACTGTAGGAAAATAGTATCCAGCCCTCTTACTTATTCCAAATCAGGACTAAGTTACCTTAGCTACCAAATTACTAACTGCCTATCCTCTTATATTAATACTCAATGAACTCAAAAGCATCAAAACACCTGTGTAGGGGGAGACAAGATGGTGGGGAAGTAGGAGGAGGCGCTGTTTCAACCTGTACCCTAAAGTGAGCTGATTACCTACCAAAGAACTCCAATCACCCATGAAATCAGCCTGAGATCAGAATTATACACGTCTGGATCTCTACAGGGGCAGAAGACACCAGTGGGCAGGTAAAGCAGAGTGGGAACGTCAGACTGATAGCAGAAGATAAACAAAAGGGGGAGGGAGCCACCAGAGGCAACCGACTGGAAAGTCATATCCCAATACGAGAGTGCCCTGCATCTAGGGACCAGCATTAACTCGGAGTCTGGTTGAAAGCACTCAAAAGAGCAAAGGATCGCAGGGGGAAATTGTAGGAATCAGGGTGGTTAGGGACAGGGGCTTAAGTCCCCGGACCCAGGACAGTCTCCCCTTATGCTGAGCCAGAGAGAGTGCGGCAGAGAAACCAGGTCTTGGTCCCTGAGCCTCCAGCGTGCCCGAGAATGCGTGGGGTCCTGCTCCTGTGAGGGGCTGGGAGCCTCGCCAGCTGGCAGAACTCTGTGCAGTGCTATCAGAGCCTGAGACACATGCGCCCCTCACCCTGCCCTGGGAGAGTTGCGCGCAGGCCCCAGCCCAGTGCTCTCAGACCCAGAAAGACCAGGCACTCCCAGCCGGGGCCAGCGGGAAAATCTCAGTATGCGATCGCTGCTTGGAACCTCTCTGGCAGTCTGGAGCTACCCAGACAGCTGCTGCCGCTGTGGTTTTGGGTACAAGCAGGAGATCCTGCATCCCCAGGGACTGCGACTCGGAACGTGCTCTGCCAGCAGCCAAGGGGGAACTTATGTGCTCTGGAGCACTCGCAGGGGAGCAGAATGAGGCTTCTCTCTGAGAGGGAGGTCTGGGTGCAGTTTGCTTTCCTCTAAACCTCCAAAAACCATCAAAAGCTGTCAAGGCGAGAGAAAACAAATGAACAAACATAAAAACCTCCAGAGAACAAAAGCCTGAAAAACCGGTTTCCTCAGAGCCCACCCCCTTGAGGGAGGTGGGAGGACTTAACTCAGAGAACATCAGTGACTGAAAATTCACGTGGCAGGCTCCTCCCCCAGAAAACCAACCAGGAAAGAAAAAAAAAAAAAAAAAAAAAAAGACAAGAGAACAACCACCACTACTTCATAGATACAATTTTTATTTTTAACTCGTTCCCACTATTCTGGTTCATTTTTCTTTATATATATAGATAATTTTTTAACCTATTTACCATCACAGTGAGATGTCCAGTACATCAAATTCCATAATAACCTTCTAACCTGAACTTTTTGATACATACACCCGTGTTTTTCTTTTGCATTTCTATTTTTTAAATTTTTTTTAAATTTTAGTGTAGTTTAGTCTAGTTTATTATTTTTTTATTTTTATTTTCTAATAGTCATATAGAGTTAAACTTCAAGGTAATCCCTTTTCCCCAATCAATGCTACCCCTATAAGTAAACGATTTTTAATCCCCCTTTATCTTGGGAAAGTTGAGTCCTTTAACAAAGATATCAAGATACATCCAGGAAGAATCAAAATAACCTTCCTTGCCCACACTGAGAATTTATAACCACTCTCTCATCTTTTTCTTCCACCAGTGTTTCTGTGTATTTGTGTTTGTCTTGATAGTATATAAATCTTATACTTGGGGTTCTTTTTGATGAGGTTCTTCCTTTTTTTTGCTTTTATATATATATTTTTTCTCTTGTCATATACTTTTATCAGTCTTTTTGTTTGTCTGTTTTTGTTTGTATACTTCATAAATCTTACCTTGGGGCCTATTTGGGCTGAGCCTTCTCTTTTATCTTCCTTTTTTTCCCTCTCTCTCTCTCTTTCTCTCTCTTTTTTCTTTTTCTTTTCTTTTTTCTCTCATTTGGGTGGAAAATCCTGATTGCTCAGAAGAGTTCGAGGATGCAACTTGACTGCACCACGGTCGATACATCCAGCCACATCCGTTCAGTCATCTCTCACCAAAATGACTAGGAGGAGGAATGCTGAACAGAAGAAAAATACAGAGGATGGGCCTTCTACAACAGAGGTAATGGCTATAGACATAGACAATATGTCAGAAAGGGAATTCAGGCTAAAAAATTATCCAGGCAATAGCTAGGTTGGAGAAAGCCATGGATGACCAAACGGAATTGATTAGGGCAGAACTGAAAGCCACCAGGAATGATGTTCACAACGTTAGGGAAGAACTGAAAGCAACCAGGGATGATGTTCAAAATGCTCTCAATGAGTTCCAATCTAATCTAAATTCTCTAAAAGCTAGGGTAACTGAGACAGAAGATAGAATTAGTGATCTGGAGTACAAACAGATAGAGAGAAAGGATCAGGAGGAAGCCTGGAACAAACAGCTTGGAAGCCACGAAAACAGAATCAGAGAAATAAATGATGCCATGAAACGTTCCAATGTCAGAATTATTGGAATCCCTGAAGGGGAGGAGAAAGAAAGAAGTCTAGAAGATATAGTGGAATAAGTTGTCCATGAAAATTTTCCCAATCTCACGAATGGAACCAGCGTTCATGTACTAGAGGCAAAATGGTTTCCCCCCAAGATTATAGATTCTTGAAAGTCCTCAAGACACCTAATAGTAAGAATGAAGAATTATAATTGTAGGCAGACCCTCTTAAAAGCAGCTAGGACAAAGAAGCTCCTTACGTACAGAGGAAAGCCCATCAGAATAACATCAGACCTGTCCACAGAGACCTGGCAAGCCAGAAAGGGCTGGCAAGATATATTCAGGGCACTAAATGAGAAGAACATGCAGCCAAGAATACTTTATCCAGCAAGACTGACATTCAAAATGGATGGAGAGATAAAGAGTTTCTAAGACCGGCAAGGCTTAAAAGACTATGCAACCACCAAGCCGATACTACAGGAAATATAAAGGTGGGTTCTATAAAAGAGAAAAAAATCCTAAAAATATCATTGAACAGAAATATGGAGACAATCTACAGAAAGAAAGACTTCAAAGGTAACACGATGTCAATAAAAACGTATCTATCAATAATCACTCTCAATGTAAATGGCCTAAATGCGCCCATAAAATGACACAGGGTTGCAGACTGGATAAAACGACAGGACCCATCCATATGTTGTCTACACGGGACCCATTGTGAACCTAAAGATACACCCAGACTGAAAGTGAAGGGATGGAGAATCATCTTTCATGCCAATGGGCCTCAAAAGAAGGCCGAGGTAGCGATTCTCATATCAGATAAATTAGATTTTAAACTAAAGACTGTAGTCAGAGATACAGAAGGACACTACATAATTCTTAAAGGGACTATCCACCAAGATGATCTAACAATTGTAAATATCTACGCCTCAAATATGGGAGCAGACAATTACATAAGAAAACTATTAATCAAGATAAAGAGTCATATTGATATGAATACATTAATAGTAGGAGATCTTAACATGCCTCTCTCAGTAAGACAGATCATCCAAGCAGAAAATCAATAAAGAAACAAGAGCATTGAATGACACATTAGACCAGATGGACCTCGTGGATATATACAGAACATTCCACCCTAAAACAACAGAATACTCATTCTTCTCAAGTGCACATGGAACCTTCTCAAGAATAGACCACATACTGGGTCACAAATCAGGACTCAACCGATACCAAAAGACTGACATTATTCCCTGCATATTCTCAGATCACAATGCTTTGAAACTGGAGCTCAATCGCAAGGAAAAGTTCGGAAGGAACTCAAACACCTGGAAGCTAAAGACCACCTTGCTTAAGAATGCTTGGATCAACCAGGAGATCAAAGAAGAACTGAACCAATTCATGGAAACCAATGAGAATGAAGACACTTCGGTCCAAAACCTATGGGATACAGCAAAGGCGGTCCTAAGTGGGAAATACATAGCCATCCAAGCCTCCCTCAAAAAAATTGAAAAATCCAGAACACAGCAGCTGTCTCTACACCTTAAAGAACAACAAATCAAACCAACTCCACACATAAGAAGGGAAATAATCAAGATTAGAGCAGAGATCAATGAGGTAGAAACCAGAGATATAATAAACGTATCAATGAAACTAGAGGCGGGTTTTTTGAAAGAATCAATAAGATCGATAAACCATTGGCCACACTGATCCAAAAGAAAAGAGGGAAAGCCCAAATTAATAAAATTATGAATGAAAAGGGAGAGATCACAACTAACACCAAGGAATTAGAAACAATCATCAGAAGTTATTATCAACAGTTATATGCCAATAAGCTAAGCAACCTAGATGAAATGGATGCATTCCTGGAAAACTATAAACTCCCAAAATTGAACCAGGAAGAAATTGACAACCTGAATAGACCAATATCTAGTAATGAGATTGAAGCAGTGATCAAAAACCTCCCAAAAAACAAGAGCCCAGGACCTGACAGATTCCCTGGGGAATTCTACCAAACTTTCAAAGAAGAAATAACACCTATTCTCCTGAAGCTGTTTCAAAAAATTGAAGCAGAAGGAAAACTTCCAGACTCTTTCTATGAAGCCAGCATTACCCTGGTCCCCAAACCAGGCAAAGACCCTACCAAAAAGGAGAATTTCAGACCAATATCACTGATGAATATGGATGCTAAGATTCTCAACAAGATCCTAGCAAACAGGATCCAACAGCACATTAAAAAGATTATCCACCATGACCAGGTGGGACTCATCCCTGGGTTACAAGGATGGTTCAACATTCGCAAATCAATCAATGCAATAGAACAAATCAATAAGAGAAGAGAGAAGAACCACATGGTCCTCTCAATTGATGCAGAAAAAGCATTTGACAAAATCCAGCATCCGTTCCTGATTAAAATGCTTCAAAGTATAGGGATAGAGGGAACATTCCTGAACTTCATAAAATCTATCTATGAAAGACCCACAGCAAGTATCATCCTCAATGGGAAAAAGCTTGCAGCCTTCCCGTTGAGATCAGGAACACGACAAGGATGCCCACTCTCACCACTCTTGTTCAACATAGTATTAGAAGTTCTAGCAACAGCAATCAGACAACAAAGAGAAATAAAAGGTATCCAAATTGGCAATGAAGAAGTCAAACTCTCTCTCTTCGCAGATGACATGATTCTTTATATGGAAAACCCAAAAGACTCCACCCCCAAACTACTAGAACTCATACAGCAATTCAGTAACGTGGCAGGATACAAAATCAATGTACAGAAATCAGTGTCTTTCTTATACACTAACAATGAAAATACAGAAAGGGAAATTAGAGAATCGATTCCATTTACTATAGCACCAAGAATCATAAGATACCTGGGAATAAACCTAACCAAAGAGGTAAAGGATCTGTACTCGAGGAACTACAGAACACTCATGAAAGAAATTGAAGAAGACACAAAAAGATGAAAAGATGAAAGACCCTTCCATGCTCTTGGAACGGAAGAATAAACATTGCTAAAATGTCTATACTGCCTAGAGCAATCTATACTTTTAATGCCATTCCGATCAAAATTCCACCAGTATTTTTCAAAGAGCTGGAGCAAATAATCCTAAAATTTGTATGGAATCAGAAGAGACCCCGAATTGCTAAGGAAATGTTGAAAAACAAAAATAAAACTGGCGGCATCACGTTACCTGATTTCAAGCTTTACTACAAAGCTGTGATCACCAAGACAGCATGGTACTGGCATAAAAACCGACACATAGACCCGTGGAACAGAGTAGAGAGCCCAGATACGGATCCTCAACTCTATGTTCAAATAATCTCCAACAAAACAGGAAAAAATATACAGTGGGAAAAAGACAGCCTCTTCAATAAATGGTGCTGGGAAAACTGGACAGCTATATGTAAAAGAATGAAACTCGACCATTCTCTCACACCGTACACAAAGATAAACTCGAAATGGATAAAAGACCTCAACGTGAGACAGGAATCCATCAGAATCCTAGAAGAGAACATAGGCAGTAACCTCTTCGATATCAGCCACAGCAACTTCTTTCAAGATAGGTCTCCAAAGGCAAAGGAAACAAAAGCGAAAATGAACTTTTGGGACTTCACCAAGATCAAAAGCTTCTGCACAGCAAAGGAAACAGTCAAAAAAACAAAAAGGCAACCCACGGAATGGGAGAAGATATTTGCAAATGACAGTACAGACAAAAGATTGATATCCAGGATCTATAAAGAACTCCTCAAACTCAACACACACAAAACAGATAATCATATCAAAAAATGGGCAGAAGATATGAACAGACACTTCTCCAATGAAGACATACAAATGGCTATCAGACATATGAAAAAAATGGTCATCATCACTAGCCATCAGGGAGATTCAAATTCAAACCACATTGAGATACCATCTTACACCAGTTAGAATGGCCAAAATTAGCAAGACAGGAAACAACATGTGTTGGAGAGGATGTGGAGAAAGGGGAACCCTCATCCACTGTTGGTGGGAATGCAAGTTGGTGCAGCCACTTTGGAGAACAGTGTGGAGATTCCTCAAGAAATTAAAAATAGAGCTTCCCTATGACCCTGCAATTGCACTACTGGGTATTTACCCCAAAGATACAGATGTAGTGAAAAGAAGGGCCATCTGTACCCCAATGTTTATAATAGCAATGGCCACGGTCGCCAAACTGTGGAAAGAACCAAGATGCCCTTCAACGGACAAATGGATAAGGAAGATGTGGTCCATATACACTATGGAGTATTATGCCTCTATCAGAAAGGATGAATATCCAACTTTTGTAACAACATGGACGGGACTGGAAGAGATTATGCTGAGTGAAATAAGTCAAGCAGAGAGAGTCAATTATCATATGATTTCACTTATTTGTGGAGCATAACACATAACATGGAGGACATGAGGAGATGGAGAGGAGAAGGGAGCTGAGGGAAATTGGAAGGGGAGGTGAACCATGAGAGACTATGGACCCTGAAAAACAACCTGAGGGTTTTGAAGGGGCTGGGGGTGGGAGGTTGGGGGAACCAGGTGGTGGGTATTAGAAAGGGCACAGATTGCATGGAGCACTGGGTGTGGTGCAAAAACAATGAATACTGTTATGCTGAAAAGAAATTTAAAAAAATAATAAAATAAAATAAAATCTTTTGTTTAAAAAAAATTTTTAATAAATCTGTGTAATTTTGCATTTTGTAGATGCAGATTTATTTGGACTCTAAAGAATTCAGAAAATTATCTTTTGATAATCAAAAACATCATTAAATGTACAAAACAGGTGTAAGAGCTGCAAGTTCTAAAGCCTTAGTAATAATAATAATAATAATAATAATAATAATAATGTAAAGCCCCAGATGAGAGAAGAGACTAGAGAGAACTGCTGACTAAAATGGTTAAATGCAGATTTATAGGGGCTCCTGGGTGGCTCAGTTGGTTAAACATCTGCTTTCCCCTCAGATCATGATCTCAGGGTCCTGGGATCTAGCTCTGTGTCAAGGTCCCTGCTCAATGGGGAGTCTGCTTCTCCCTCTCCTTCTGCTCCCTCCCTCCCCAGCTCATGTCCTCTCTCTGTCATTCTCTCTCTTAAATAAATTTTTTAAAATGTTTAAAGCAGATTTATAAAAAGAATAGCTAGACTAAATGATAAAATATAAGAATAATAATTATAAAAAACCCTTTTCAGGTTATAAAATAGAAGAGGACCAGCTGCTGGTGTGACTGACTGCCCATGGGTCTAAACCCTTGTGGCCTTATTTCTGTTTATAACAGCCCCCTTCACACCAGTTCACAAATCCTCCATTCACACCACCTCACACACCATCTTGGGTGAGCCACCTGGGGACTGCAAGGACTATAAACAGAGAGAATAATAAATAAGATCACAGGCACTGCCACGTACAGGACTTAAGGCAGAACAGTTCATCTACACTGGGCTCCTAATCTAATCTTACCCTCATTTGAGTTTCCTTTACCCCCACAATGTTTTGTAACAGGCAGTTTCAAACCAGTGTGGGGAAAAACAAAAGTGACAAGTTTTTGTGGGGTACACTTCCAGTTGAAAGGAAGCCACTGTACACTCACACAAAGGATGAGAGATGGAGCACTCCCCTGGGAGCCACATCAAGGATGTTTCCCAAACAACTGTACACGTCAAGGTGTCTGTGCTGTTTATGACATTAGGTAACAAAATTGAGAGGAAATAAGAATCACTTCAATCACACTTGAATTTCAGCTCAAAAACTTAATCTGAGCAAAACTAAAAGCTCATTCACACCATGGAGAGCAGTGACTTTGGCTTGGTAGGGTACAAAGAATCAAGATTCCAGCATCTGAAGGCTTGGACACGAGTCTCCACAATTTTCTTATTCAACCTTAAGTTAGTTACCTAACCTCCTTGAGTTTCAGCTTCTTCATCAGGAAATTATGTTGATAATGCATTTATTCCAGGATGAGGTGAAAAACAATGACCTATAGGAGCTCAGTATATCCTGGTTCCTTTGTCACTTCTCTATATTCCCAAAACCTCAGCCTGTAACCATAACCAAGAAATCAACCTGTAGAGCAAAGCTGGTCTAAAAACATGTTTTTGCTGCAAACTGTGTATGTGTGTTTTTAAGGCACCATGATTAAATTCTTTTTCAGTTTTTATTTAAAGTTCAGTTAGTTAACACACAGTGTTTCAGGTGTATAATGTAGTAATTCAATACTTACATACAACACCCAGCGCTCATCACAAACACCCTCCTTAATCCCTATCACCTATCACCTATTACCCCTTTTCTGGTAACCATCAGTTTGTTCTCTGTAGTTAAGACTCTATTCCTCGGTTTACCTCCCTCTTTTTCCCCCCATGATCATTTGTTTTGTTTCTTAAATTCCACATATGAGTGAAATCATATGGCATTTGTCTTTCTCTGACTGACTTATTTTGCTTAGCATAATGCTCTATAGCTCCATTCACATCATCGCAAATAAAAAAATTTCATTCTTTTTATGGCTGAGTAATGTGCACACACACATGCACCCCTTCTTCTTTATTCATTTATCAGTCAATGGACATTTGGGCTCTTTCCATAATTTGGTTATTGTTGATAATGCTGCTATATAAATATCGAGGTACATGTATCCCTTTGAATTAGTATTTTTTTGTCCTTTGAGTAAATACCCAGTAGTGCAATTGCTGGATCATGGGGTCATTCTAACTTTTTGAAGAACCTCCATACTGTTTTCTAGATCAAGACAATATGGTACTGGCACAAGAACAGACACAGAGATCAATAAAACAGAAAACCCAGAAATGAACCCACAACTAAATATTTTTCTAAAACTACTATTTCAGTTTATCTTGAAAAATTGTAATGGTAACACTGGGCCCGCATTCCTCCATGGCCACATGACTGCTGGAGTTGATTGTTTATACAGGGCCTCTACTACACAGCTCATTGACTTCCTAACCCAACCATGTTCATTGCCATGAGTTAACTGCCCGACAATACAAACATCTGAATCTGCCATAAGTGGTAGCAATCACAAAGGTGTCGTCTCAAACCACCATCCTTGCTGCCCTCTACCACATCACAGGCTCCTTTGATACCCTAGTACAGTAGTGAGGTTAAATATGCCATTTGAGCTTATTCTACTCACTGATGGATCAATAGAATGCATGTGAAATGGAAAGTTTAGTCAATCACATGAAACCAAGTAATGAGGGAGGGAGGCCAAGGAGACACAGCCAGAGAGACAGACAGACAGACACAAACACACACTCCCAACCTATGATAAACTGACCAGATTCAGTTAAGTTCATTTGCTCCCCTTTATAAATTCAATGAAATGAATTTGTGGGAATATACAAAAGTATAAATCATGCACTTTAATTCTACAAGTGTTAATTAATGTTTAAATGTATTTCTTTATTCTAAAATAATTTGAGTCAGCTTACTCTTACATGTAAAGTCAAATATTAAATTAATTATCAAATAACTAGCTAATGAGAACAAACTGAGGAGAGCATGGAGAAACAGGCACTCTCATATTGCAGATCAGAGTACAAAATGGTACAATACCTACAAAGGGGAATTTGGGAATACCTACTAACACTCATATGAATTTACCATTTAGACCCCAAAGAACCCACTTCTAGGAATCTATTTTGAAAATACCCCTGTGTGAGTGGAAAATAGCATATGCATAGGTGTATTAAGTATCTGTTCCTACATTATAAATATGGCAACCAACCATCCTGGTTTGTACAGGACTGTGGGGTTTACTGAAACTCAGAACTTTCAGCACTAAAACTAAAACTGACTCACAAAAACAGGGACTGCTTGTATTCCTAGAAACAAACTACTCTAAAATTTAGAAAACATAGGCAATAAGCTCCTTGACAAAGGTCTTGGCAATAATTTTTTTAATCTAACACCAAAAGCAAAAGTAACAAAAGCAAAAATAAACAAGTAGGACTACATCACAACATCTTCTGCACAGCAAAAGAAACCATCCACAAAATGAAAAGGCAACCTGCCAAATAGGAGAAAATATTTGTGAATCATATATCTTATAAGGGATTAATACCCAATCCAAAACATATAAATTCATACAATTCTATAGAAAAAAAAAACACAAAAAATCTAATTAAAAAATGAGAAGATTTGAACAGACATTTTCCCAAAGAAGACAGAGAAATGGCCAACAGACATATGAAAAGATGCTCAACATTATTAATCATCAGGGAAACGCAAACCAAAACCACCATGAGATATCACTTCGCACCATGGCCATCCCCCCAAAAGAAAAACAGAAAGAAAGAAATATCAAGCACTGGTGAGACTGTGGAGGAAGGGGAACACTTGTATAATACTGATGGGAATGCAAACTGGTGCAGCCACTGTGGAAAACAGTATAGCAGGTTCCTCAAAAAATTAAAAATAGAAATAGCATATGATCCGACAATTCCACTTCTAGGTATGTGTCCAAAGGAAAAAAAACCACAAACTCAAAAAAGATAGCCGCACCAACCCCCACATGTGCAATGCAGCATTATTTACAACAGTCGAGACATGGGATAAAGAAAATGTGGTATATATATACAATAGAAGATTACTCAGCCACAAAAAAGAATGAAATCTTGCCATTTGCAACAACATGGATAGACCTTGAGGGTATTATGCTAAGTAAAATAAGTCAGAGAGAGACAAACACTGTTGTGTAATCCGAAACAAACAAACAAAAAAACAACAAATGCACAAATAACAACAAAAAGTAAGCTCAAAGATATAGAGAACGGATTGGTGGTTGTCAGAGGCAGGGATGTGGGAGTGGGAGGAATGGGTAAAGGGAGTCAAAAGATACGAACTTCTAGTTATAAAATAAAGAAGTCATGGGCATGCAATACACAGCATGGCAACTGTAATGTATATCTGAAATGTTAATATTACTGTACTTCATATTTGAAAGGTGTTAAGAGTATACTGTAAAAGTTCTTATAACAAGAAAAAAATGGGGAAATATGGAGGGTGATGGACATTAACCAAATTTGTCATGGTGATCATTTTGCGACTCATACAGATATCAAATCATTATGCTGTACATCTGAAACTAATATAATGTTAGATGTCAGTTTGACCTCAATAAAGAAAGAACAAAGAAACTATCATAGCTAAAACCAGAACAGCACCAGGCACATGAAGCTGTTGGTCATCCTGGTAACACAATGCCCTAAAACAATATATATATTTTTTCTCTTTTTTGAGCTTGCAGTTCCTGTGCGTCAGGAAACCAGGCCCAGTTTCGCTGGACCTCAGCTTCACAGCCTCTCAGAAGGCTGCAATCCAAGTGTCAGAGAGGGGAGAGGTCTCCTCTGAATGTTCAATTACAGGAGGACTCACTTCGAAGCTCACTTGTGTGGTGGTGAGAGGCAGAATTCATTTTCTCAGGGCTGTTGGAATAAAGGCTTCAGCTACTTGCTGGCTGTGGGCCAAAGACCACCCCCAGTTCCTTTCCATGAGGACCTCTCCAGTATGGCAACTTGTTTCATCCAAACCAACAAAAGAGAGTTTTCTAGCAAAACTTGAAGTCAGAAAAATTTTTTTGACCCAGTCACAGAAGTGACAGCCCTTTAACATTGGTTAGAAGGGGAGGGACTTACATAATACCAGGAGGTAGAAATCACCTGGAACCAGCGAAGACTCTGACCCCTCACCTAAGTGGATCTAACACATCTGTGTTCTATTTCAAATCTTCTCAACTCCCACCCCCTCCTCTAGCTAACACCACAGTAGAAGCCCCAGATAGTGATCAACTTGACACAGGTGTAACCTGGCTGTGCTCTGCTTCAAGCCTGTGACGGTGGGCATACAGATCATGGTATTTTGAGGGTAACAGACGGACAGCAGTAGAATGCTTCTTGACATTAAAAAATTTTTAAAAAGTGAGAGCTGGCAGGCAGAAAGTTGAAATCAGAAGCCATAATAGAAAAATCATGGCGTTCTACCAGGGTTCCAGCTCAATCAGTTCATAGACCCAGAGCCCACTGACTGAAGGGGAGACAGTTTTCCTTGAAAAATAGCCCAAGTCTATTACAAGTATATACAGTAAACATTACCTCCATCCTTCCCCAAAGTGACCTGTGACCTCTTCTCAGAGTAACTGTACAGGAGAAAGGAAAATACAGAGATGTTTTGACCTTACACTGCTACCAAGAAATCATAAATGTCACTTACTACTATTCTCTGGTTAGAAAATAAAGTATGGAAGGGCGCCTAGGTGGCTCAGTGGATTAAGCCTCTGCCTTTGGCTCATGATCTCAGGGTCCTGGGATCGAGCCCCGCACTGGGCTCTCTGATCAGCAGGAAGCCTGCTTCCTCCTCTCTCTCTCTGCTTGCCTCTCTGCCTACTTGTGGTATCTCTCTCTGTGTGTCAAATAAGTAAATAAAATCTTAAAAAAAAAAAAAAAAGAAAGAAAGTACAGGTAACAGGTGATAAATGAAATTCTGGTCCAAATCCATCCCACAGTAGACTCATTAGTTATTTCTCCAGTAACTGAGTTCATAATTGGGATGAACTTAGAGGATGGAAACCCTCAAACTACTTCCCTGAATTCTGAAGTTAGAGCCTTTATAAGGGCAAAGATCATTGTGACATTTATCGTTCTTAACAGCAAAGCACAATCAGGCAACACCCATTTTCTTCTTGGGCATCATTTGAGATGAGGCTGAAAATCCTAAACACAGAATGTGTCCTCTGGGCACACTGGGCAGGTCTCCAGCCCCCTAAGTAAGTCTTCCACACCTTATTCTATCTTTGTAAAGAAGAGGGGAGACGATTTAACAGACCATTATACTCTCTAAACCACCCATCAGATGATTTTTTTTTAGCCTGAGCTAGATACTCTCACTCACAAGATGACCATAAACCACAAGTGGTGTACCTAGAAGGATGCAGAGCAGGACCCCAGGGCATGAGCAGGGCAGAGCCAGGGATTGCCTTCAATGAAAGCCCATTTATCAGCCCACACAGCCATTCAGCACTGACTTTTCCCCAGGGACAGTTCAAGGACAAGGGATGAGATCCACAATAGCCAAGTATGGGAGCTAACCTGGTTTAAAACCCTCAGTCCCCAAAGGAGCCAATATCCCTGTAACAAGTCCCTAGACATAGCTTTCATCACCCCTACAGGACACCCATTACACAAGTCACCACACTTAGGAAAGCCCAAAGCATGTCTCCCTAGCAGGAATTTATGGTTCTTTGCAGTTCCTCCAACTCCAGATACAATTCCCCACTCAAGGGTCATTTATATCATCAGCAATACGGTAGAGTCTGCATAAAGAGATTGCCGAAGCAACGGAGCTACACAGCTAACCAAAGGGCAAATTCTTCTGCAGAAGAAAAAGGTTTGTTTGCCGTTAGCCCACCCATCCTTTCGTGAAAGAGTCCATAGATTCTGCTCTTCAGGAAGTAGCTACTGTAGCTACAGGTATTCCAATGTCTTTGGGGGAACTACACAGAGAGTCACAGATGGAGGAAGAGGAATTCCAGAACCAACTTTATCTCCTCCACTTGTTTTTCTGCAACAAGCGCTACTTGAAGTATGAGATCAATGTGGGGTTTTTTTGTGTTTTTGTTGTTGTTATTGTTGTTTTTTGTACTGATGGATTATTTGTTTCAAATAGGGAGGCTACTGTAGCAAACTCCAGCCAAATCTTAGGGCTTCATGGGAAAGCCAGAGACTGAGGTGCTTGGGACTATTAATGCAGGACGTCCACATTGCCTACTCTCTACTATGCCCTTCAGATCACAGGGCAGGACAGTCTTACCCAGGGTCCAGAAAGTCACCTGTCAGGCCACCTGGTAAGTTTACCCTGGGCAGGTAATCAGGAGCAATTCTCCTTAACCTCTGGGATCTCCACTAGCTCCCATGTGGGCGGGCATGCTTAATGACTCGTGTTCTGGGGCATCAAGGACCTCTCACCTGTAGCGGTTCCTCTGTCAGGCCCCTGAGCCCAAAGGCCCCTTCTAACTCTCTGCTCCCTTCTGTAGTGTACCCTCTTTCCCTCTCCCAGATTTTGTGACTCGGCTCCATTCCATGTCCCCTGGGATGGAGCTGGAGAGGATTCTGGGTCCATATGGATGAAGGGCAGAATGAAGGTCAAGCATTTATTTACACAGCAGTCAAATCATTTTCCTAATGAGAGTGAGTGGCTCCATAAAAATCTCCTGCTCCATTTGGCTCAAAGGATCTCTGTTTTCTCCCCGTTTAAGTTACATTAAGAACAGGTCCTCTTCTGTCCTCTTAGCCTCATGGGTGCCATACCCCAGGGGATGGGGGAGAGGCAAAGAATTCATTCACACATAAATGCTTCTGACTTTCCAGAAGCCTGCTTGGTTTGTTCCACGAAACTGAACATCCACAGAAAAAGTTTCTGCCTGAAAGAAGATCTCACCTTCTCCCAAGGGTGTACAGCAGGCAAACTCTTCATGGAGACCCATGTTGTCATCTTCAGTCTCTGCTCTGTCCTCTTTGAGGCCAAAATCTCCCCATGCAGCTTGTGGCCTGGCACCAGCCCAATGGAGAAAACTCAGTTCTTTTCTCTTGCAGCAAGTCAATACGTGTCCTTAATGATTCTAGTGGAGTTTTGGTCAACTGTCCAGAGAGCCAAGAACAGGCTGTATGGGGAGAGTGGGGAGCTGGCATCTATGGGCCAAGGAGCATTGTGCAGTGACTCCTTAATGACTTTGTTTAGTGGAAGATGAAATATAGAGCAAAGTCCGAGAAGACAGAGGGGGGGAGCTAGGGAAAGAGAACAGATGTTGTAGAAGATACCCTTTCATGTTTCCTGTGCACCAGAAATCTGCAGATGTATGTTGGCAGGGCTACAGTCAGAGAGCAGAGGGATGCTGGGGTTTACACATCTGGAAGTCATTTGGCAGGGGCAGAGTTCAAACGCTTTCTGCTTCAGCTGCTCTTAGACGTACCTTGCCATGCTGGCCGTTGCGGAGTGAGGGGCCAGCCGTTCCCAGAGTCCCTCTGGCCTCACTCTGGTGGAAGCCCTACCTAAGCTGGTGGGTTTTCCTCTGTATCAGTTCAGTCACACAGAAAAGCTGAAATAATTATAAAAAGAGAGAAGGGGACCAGGGAGGGAGGGAAGCAAAGAGGAGAATGCACCACAACTGAGAGAAGCCTGGCTGGAAATCAAGAAACAAAATGTACTTGGACCAAATCCAGTGCATGAGTTAACTTGAGAGCAAAGAACACCATTCAGGGGGGAAGGAGGGAGGGGCTTCTCTGCAGCATAGTAACACCCAGGGATCATGCTCACACCACATTTACTTTTCTCAGAAATCCCTGTACATTTTTGCCTTCACTGATTTTAGGAATGTACAGGACTCTCTTGATCCTGAAGGAATTACTCCTTTTGGAAGGATTTATGGGGTTCTGTAAAGAGAGAAAGCAGGGTCTCTGAGGGCCTGGTCATCACCCCACTGACCTCCAGCCTCCTGCTGCCACTCTGAGATACAGCCCTCCCTCTCAGAAGGGGGCAAGGTCAGCTCGGGTGTTTTGCTTCCCTCAGAGGAGAACACATCCTTGGGGTGTGATTATGTCCCAGCTCAAAGTTCCTGCCATGTTCAGCTCTGCAGACCATATTGCCTGCAGCTGCTGGCAGGCCTAGCTTGGGACTTCGCACAGCCCCGTGTGGCGAACAGAACTGGCAAGGGTGGGGGCACGGTAATGAGTTTAAAGGCTCCAGGGCATCCCCAGGTTGGCTAGAAGACCTCAGAAGGATCACAGTCCACCAGGGGAGACAACAGAGTACTTGAAGAGATGAGTAACAAAATACAACCAAATATAATAAATGCCAAGTGTAAGATAAAACACGTTCAGACAGATCTTCTCATAATTCTCACCCCCTCAAACCTGCTTAACTTCCCGTACCCACTAATTTGATGGATATCTCTGTCATCCCCACAGTTCTGCCCAAGACAGAAATGTTCACTTATACCCCTCCATCACCCTATGTGTCCAATTTGGCCCCCGGTCCTGCTGATGCTATGTTCGTCCCATCTTTTGAACGTGTCCACCCCCGAATCCCAGCTACCCTGAACCATGGTAGCTGCCACCAAATTGGTCTCCCTCTGCCAGTCTTGACCCTTGAGTCTATTCTCTGAGTTCCTTCCTGAAATATAAATTTGAGTGTGTCCTTTCTCTAAACAGCTCAGTGATTTTCCACAGCTTTGGGGTCAATGTTCAGCCTCCTAAACGTGAGATATAAAATCTTCACAATCTGGTTTTTGTCCAGCCTTCCAAACCTCATCTTCAGGGGTAAATGTTGAATAATGAGACCTCCAGGCACACCATGTGTTATCTTCCAGACACACTTCCCCTAGAACAACAAGGAACTTCTACCAACCTCCTGCTCATACCCTAATCTCTCTTCCACCTGGACTTCTGCATATATTTCTCTCTCTCTGCCCAGAAGGACCTTCTTCCTTCCTCCCTAGTCATCCTTCAAGACATATCTCCTCCCAAGAAGTCACCCCCTAGCAAGCACAGTGGCCATGAAAATGCTGCACTGTAATTGTGTGCTGTGGGGGCTGCTGCTTGAGCCAGGCACCAGTGAGAACAGGCACTATCTTTATCTTTGCACCCATACTGCCTTACACTGTGCCTGGCACACAGTAGCTACTTAGGAATCACTGAATCAAAGATTGCAAACAGTGCTAGTTCTTAATTCACTACTTAACTCTATCCTCTTGTACAAAGAATTTCAGTGCTATAGGCCTTCCATGGGTCTGAGGACTACATAATCAAAGTAGCTAGAGAAGACTTCTTGGAGTAGAGTTGCCAGATTTAGCAAACTAAAATATAGGATGTCCAGTTAAATTTGAGTTTGACTTCAACAATGAGTAATTTTTTTTAGTATAAGTGTATCCCATACAATATCTGATAAATATTTACAGAACAAAATATTTATTTATCTGAAGTGCACATTTAACTGGGTATCCTGTAGTTTATCTGGCAAGCCTATCTTTTGAGGAGGCTGCATCTGAGCAAGAACTTGATAAATGAGTCAGATTTAGAGAGGACAAAGAGAAAGGGGGGCTGGTTCTTCTCATTGGAGACTGGCAGGAAGGGCCATGTGCAAAGAGCACAGAGAATGGAAAGATGCAAGGAATTTTCAGGTTGGTCTGGCAAGAGGATGAGGTCTGCGCTGACGAAGGATGAGAAGCTGAACACAAAAATGGACACTGAAATTGAAGTGACCTGAGAGGGAAGAAATATAATTATTCAGACACTTGTTCAGAGTTTTTAAGTCCTGACCTGGCCCAGAGATGACTGGAAGCAAGGACGGGAAGAATAGGCAGATTACTAGATGGAGCAGGGGGTTGGGATAAAAGGGAGGATCTAAGGAATCCTCGAAGACTGAGGACTCAAGAGAACAAACCAGACTGGAAGGGGCAAGCAAGGAGGATGAGCTTCATTTACACAAATTGACTTCAGTGTAACAGTAAAATGCACAACAGAGTTGGAGATGGGGTGCTAGGCCCTTGATGTGACAATGACAGTGGAGTGATGGGGTGGTTTGCAAGGGCTCTCTGTCACTTACATGACACAGAAACCTATCCCAGGCAGCATAGGAGAACCCTAACATGCTGCTGTGTTCAAGGCTCCACATTCCAGAGCTTCTTAAGGGTCCTCCAGGCCACCGAGAGGATGTCTCACCCTTTGGCTTCCTGACAGAATGATTGATGTCGTTCACCATAAGACATTCCTAAGATGGAAAGGAGCATTTTTCCAGTAAGTCACCTAAATGTGTTGTTAAACCCAAATGTAATAGAGTTCAAATCCAATCCCGAACAGAGCCAAGTACTTACGTACCTGAAACTGGCAGAGGCACAGTCTATAGAAATAATAGATATGAAAGTGCTTTGAAAATTATAATGTACTATACAAGAATATTACTATGCACACAAACTGAACATTTCCCAGATAACTGAAAATAAATGCCCAGACATTTAAAATTACGTTCTTTGTACTGCCAAACATCTGGATATCTCAAGACAATCAAATCCAACTCTCTCCTTGATATTCCCTATGTCCTTTCATCTTTTTCATAAATACAAGTTACCACCATCCATCATATTCTATAAGCAATACCTTATTTTGTGTTTTCTCTGACCACCCACCAAAGAGTACAAGCCTGGAGGGCAAAAATTGGTATCTTTACTTTCTTTTTTTTTTTTTAAGATTTTGTTTATTTGACAGACAGAGATCACAAGTAGGCAGAGAGGCAGGCAGAGAGAGAGGAAGGGAAGCAGGCTTCCTGCTGAGCAGAGAGCCTAATGCGGGACTCGATCCCAGGATTCTGGGATCATGACCTGAGCCAAAGGAAGAGGCTTCAACCCACTGAGCCACCCAGGCGCCCGGTATCTTTACTTTTCAAAGGGCTGGCTGCATCTGCATACAAAC
Source organism: Lontra canadensis (assembly GCF_010015895.1). NCBI lineage: Eukaryota > Metazoa > Chordata > Mammalia > Carnivora > Mustelidae > Lontra > Lontra canadensis. The sequence goes on from NW_022630998.1 coordinate 42,305,100, forward strand.
ATCTAGGTAGCTCAAAACTGTCCTGAAAATACAAATATGGAAAAAAAAAAAAAAAAACCTCCAAATAACAACAGCCATTGTCCCATAAGTGGGCATCCAACGTCATGCAGGCGTATATAGGAGACAGGGTTCATGTGAACAACTTGATTGTCCTCCCAATAAGACAATTGTAGGCCAGTGCCTAGGTCCTTCCTGGTAGAGAGAGGGTAGTACGGGAATGTTGGGTGACCCAAGAGAGTTAATTTCCCTCCTTGCTAAGCTGGGCTCTTTGGTATATCCTCTCATACCCCAAGAGGCCTCAGAGCCTCACCCCACCCCCACTGAGGATTGACTCATCAAAGACACCATGTGGACCATGCTTTTCTCATCGTCCTGGGATATTGTGTTTGTTTCCAACAACAGAAAATAGCTGTATTTGAATTCAGATTCCAGAAACCAACATGTCTACTTGAGCCTGTGGTTCTTTTTGCACAGTTTAATCCCCTGTCTCTGAAGCAATCCTAACTGCCATAGAGTGTTGACTGAACACCGCCTTGCACATGCTGTTCTACAGAGCAAATGGAAGAGAAAGGATTCCTGCTCAGCTTCCCAGCGTGAAGTGGCAACCCTGATGTAGACAAACACAAGAAGTACACTGCAGCTCAAGCTCAGATGAGCCTTGAAAGACATCCAGCTGCACTCTTCAACCCAGCTGGTATGTGTCCTGGTTAAATAACGGAACAGACTGGCAAGTCCTGGAGAACCCAGTGCTAAAGTCCAAAAAACTGTCATGTTTCTTGAGTCTGCTTGCCCCCTCTGGGAAGCAGGAGGCTGGGCGGGGGGGGGGGGGGAAGGATTCAGTAGCAGGATGTCAGAAAAGATGGAGGTGTCCTAAGTGAGACAGACCCTACTAAAGAGCGGACTCTTTCTTGGAGTCTGGTGCCAAGGAGACGGATGGAAATCAGCAGGGACGGGCGGGCCCTAAGGCCCACAGGGGGCAAACTAGAGAACCTAAGGAAGTCACAGGCGGGAGCACCTGAACTCCCAACAGGTCACGGTGATCAGAAACCTGCTGCCCTTTGCCCCATTCCTCGATTGACTACTCTGTGTCCTCTCTCATTCGTGTCAGTCATACGGCCACCCACAAGGAGGATAGAGAGGAGGCTCCCCTGCTCTCTCCTTCTAACACAGGGGACTGCCTCCTGCAAGTCCTCCCCTTCTCTGTAAGGCCATCCAGCCTCACGGAGCCTATCAACCCTTCCTCTTTTCCATGCTCGTCCCCAGTTGATTCATTGCAGTATTCCTCGGCCTCCTAATTACTGCCAGACGTGAAGCTGATGGGTCGGGCTTTACAGACACTATTACTGCCAGATCCTCTTCCTTTCATTGTCTGGAAGCCTGTCTCCTTTTAAGCCCTAATCCTTTTTGCCATGTTTGACCTAGTTTCCATTATTTTATATTTTTCCATATTAAGTTAAATAAGCCACTTGTCAACCTGCATATGTCTTATTGGATCCAGTTTTTCTTTTGTGACTCAAATGAATGCCTGATGGAGGGGAAAAAATATATATATATATATATCCCAGCCAGTACTAGAGATTTATCCACTTTCTTAACTTACAGCATAAAGGACTAGATGGAAACCCCTTTAAAAAATTCTGGTGATATTCCTTAACAAGGCAAAGCTTTGCTATTACTCATTACCCACCTACTGTCTGCTGTCTTCAGACAGACCAATGTGTTTAAATATATAAAAAATATGAAGCATGTGTGGATAAATCCCTCCTTACAACTGTTAAATCTAGCCATTCCTGAATAAAAAGTGCTAACAGTTGATGAATGTGCTCCACGGATAAGGAAGAAGGAGTAAGTGAACAAGAGAAGAAAGAAAGAATGAGGAATGAAGAGTTGAACAACAATAATTAGACACTCATTTAAAAAGCATAATTAATCCCCCTTCTTATCTTAAGCCCCAGATAACTGTATGTGAGGCTAGGCAAAAGCCTAAGAAGCATGCTGTGGAAAATATTTCTTGAAACATACATGGCATGACCACAGGTACGCAGGAACAAAGACATGTTTCGTGATAAATAACGCACGGACTCGTCCACCTCCCCTTTCTGGGTGTACTTCACAAGGAATCACACGTACTAGATCTATACCACAAAACCTTTGCACCAAACCAAACTTTTAAAGGCTCTCACTATTGCTTTAATATTCTTCATCTTGCTTATCCAACATATAGGGAGACATTAGGACTACTTAGGGTTCTCAGGTACTATTCTTAGTCTTTTTTTCTTCTCCAAAATCAAACAGTCTTACAGCTGACAAACTGAAACTGGAGAGCAGTGGGATTTTCAGGGATTGTACCCAGAAATACTCATGTCAGTGTGGTTTTATAATCCCGGTAAGGAGTGATAACTGCCTTGCCCTGAGTGGTAGAACTTGCATTATGCAATCCAGAGATGACATTTGGGAAAAGTGAGAAATAAGCAAATTGATTAGTTTTGACCTGCCAAGATGACAAGCTGATGCTTATCCAATCCTCATTGAATGACAGATTCTATTTTAAAAGAATATTTTTATGGATATAATATTCTTTTAAAGATTTATTTATTTTATTTTTTAGAGAGAGAAAGAAAGGGTGGGGGTGGAGGGGAAGAGGGAGAGAGAGAATCTCAAGCAGACTCCCTGCTGAGAGTGGAGCCTGATGCTGGGCTTGATCTCAGGATGCTGAGATCATGACCTGAGCCAGAATCAAGAGTTGGACACTTAACCAACTGAGCCACCCAGGTGTCCCTAAAGGAATATTTTTAAATTATTGATAAAATACCAATACTAAAAAATAAATTAAAATAAATAACAGGAATAGCTGTGACAAAAATATGCTATGCACTTTTTATGCATTATTTTAACACAGCTATCTATCAGGCAGATATTATTATGATGTACATTTTATAGATGGAAACCTCAGGTTTAGTTAACTAACCAATATCAAAGGAAATTAGGTAGATGTGCACAGGTCCATCTGACCCCTGAGCCCATGCTCTTAGGCACAATGCTTTAAAATGCATTTACAATAGAATTTTTTCTACTTAGATATGTAAAAAGGATAGCAAAACAAACTACAATTACATTCACTCACAGACAACTTGGCAAAATCTCTTCTACATGTATCCTACATATCCCCACAATTTAGCAAAAAAAGGGAGCAGAGATCATTCTTAACATATTGTTGTTTAAGATCTGTATTTTCATCTGAAATACTGTGTGGAGGTCTTTCATGTCAATACGCTTCTACCACATTGTATCTAATGACTGTTTTTCATTGTTATCCCTATACCATAATGTATAATCAGTCCTCCCTTGGGACATTGTGGTTCTTATACAGAGTGATGAAATAAATATCCTAATAACTGACTTCTTACACATGTTTTTACATCCTTAAGATAAATTCCTAGAAACAAAGTATAGGTTTATCACATATTGCCAAATTACCTTCAGAAGTGCAAATTTTCATTCTTACCAGCAATGTATTAAAGAGTGCCTCTTTCCCATGCCAGCACTGGGTGTTAGCATTTTATATCTCTGCCAATTTTAAATGGGAAATAATAAAATCTCATTGATCTTTTATTTGCTCTGCCTTAATTAGCACTAGGGCAGGGCATTTTTCATGTCCTTGGTATTTGTATTAGTGCTTTTGTCAAATATCTACTCCTGTCCATCATGATTTTCTTTCAGGGCTCATTAAATAGTAATCATTTGCCAAGATAATGTATTAAATACATTTCTTCCAATTTTTGCATTTTCTAAATTTTTTTTTCAAATGCAGAGAACTTAAAATTTTTCTTTTCTTCTTTGGTTTCTGTCATCATCATCACCCATAAAAAGAATCTTTATCTTGAGGTTATAAAAATATCTAAGTTTTCTTATACCTCAAAGTATTTTTTAACATTTCAATATTTAGTTTATCTAGATTTTCTTGGTGTAAGATATATATTATTTCTTATAATTTATTAAATCAAATGTCCAAACACCACTTACAAAACAATCTATAAATTCATAATTCATTTGTAATTATTGATTTTTATACCAAAACTTTATATATACTTGTGTTCATTTCTAGCATTATTGGTCTATTTCATAGATCTATTTCCTTCTAATTCCTATGCTACTATTATCTATTTTAGTTATTACAGCTTTAAATCCATATTAATGTCTCAGGGGGCAATTTTCCCATCATTATTACAACTGTTTATTCTTTCAAATGCATTTAATAATTATTCTGTCAGTTCCCCCTCCAAACAAAAATGACATTATTGTTAGAACTGTGTTAAATCATTAGAATGATTTGGAAAGAACTGATAGCCTTACAATTTGAGTAAATTGTTCCTTCTAGGAACAAGGAAGGCACGTCCACTTACTCAAGTTTTTTTATTTTTCTCAATAAAGCATACACTTTCTTCATACATAACATGTGCAATTTTATGAATAAAAGTATCTTCTTCCTGTTATATTTTACAACTATGATGAAACTCATACAACTGGAATCCAAGTGGTCCTCATTTTGACGAGGGTAAAGCTGATCTGCAGTCACCCTCTTCGTGTGCAATACAACAGGATATATTAGAGGCAGCAGTTAGTCCCCATGACACTGTCTCCAGGCCATATCCCTAAAGATGTGTCCATGATTCCCCATCACTACCACCACCACCCTGCTCACGGCACAAGTGACTTTGAGGACTTTGTCTAGGCTGTTATTTGTATAACTTCCAAACTGACACTCCTGATTTCACATTTCACTCTTTAATCTATTCTTTGAATTTCAAAAATAAACAAATCATACCACTCCCCAGCTTAATACTCTTCAGGGGACTCTGAAATCCAAAACCCAGGGCTCTACAAGATCTTAACCCTGTGTGCCTTTACAACCACGCCTCCCTGCGCTCCCTTCTCCGCGTGCTCCACCACTCTTGCCTTCGTTCAGCAGCCCCACCATCCCTCTGCCTCAGAGTGCTTCTTCCAGAGGGCTGCCCCTTCTGACCACACTCAAAGCTCACCTTAAGGGTCACCTGCTCAACAAGATCTTCCCTGATCATCCAATTTAAAGTAGATGCCGTGACTTTTATCATATCTTCCTGCTTTATTTTTGTAAAAACATTGATCATGAAGTTTTAATTTGTGTATTATGTATCATATCCTCTCAGTCTGTCTCTTTTCTCCCCCAACTCCATCTTGGAGGCAAAGTCTTAAAATAATGACTTAAAATAGTCATAATTTCTGTCTTACTGGATTGCAAGGGACTAGTTAAGTACCTGGTACATAGCAGATGCTCAATAAAAATCTGTGGAACAAATGAATAATTGAACAAACTCACATTTTTCTGAGTCATGGTGAGCACCATTTGGTGGAAGCAGCATGCATTTTACAACAAAGAAGATCTGTGTTTGCATCTCAGTCCTAGTCCTTGTGAGTTCCTGGGGAAAATACCCAGTCTTGGAATATTGGTTTTTTCAGTCACAAAACAGGGAGATTAGTAAACTTCTATGCAAATTCTATGCATAATAGAATTTGACAATTTAATAAGAAAAGACTAGTATAAACACTAGTATAATTCCTAGCACATAAAATGTACTCAAGATAGGTTTGTTCTTTTGCCCATTCCTGAACTACTTTGACTTACCAACTAGCATGTTAACCTATGTCGTACCTGGGAAACGGAGAAATTTAGTGCCCAGAGAGTCTCAATATTAGGTTAAATCAGACTTTCAAAGTAGGTATAAAACAGGAAGCGCTGACATCTGAGATAGGTCTTTGCTGCAGTTTGCTTTCTGAAATTCAGAAGGAACAGACATTTCAGCAAATTATTCCCTAGCCTAAACTACAACATACAGTCAAAGACAAGGACAGTCAAACAAGTCAACAACAAATTTCATTTTGCTATAAATCAACACAATTAGGGTATTTAATCTTAAGGCCAAATTAGGGGAAAATACTCATTGCTCAGATGCCATACAGCACATTGGAACTATAAAAGGGGGCATTAAACACTCTCCAGGGGAGGATCCAAAATTCAAATAAATCGATGATTATGGTTTCCTAAAGCAATTTCACTGAATTTCCATGAGCCACCAATATCAGGGGAGTACATAAATTATATAAGACTATAAAGTCTGACACAGTAAAAGTGGTTCATTCTGAAAAAGGAAATGAATTATTTGACCTTGACTATCAAAACACCACCATTGATTTTTTTTTTTTTTGCACTTTCCTTTGGAGTTTACACTTGAAAAGCCAGTTCATTTTGTTTCCTCTTTTGCTTATATTTTTAGGGTTTAGCCCCATGGATACGATGTAGTTTCCTAAATCTCAGGAATTGTAGGCTTGTCATTGAGAAGGCCAACAATCCCTGTTCATGGTACCCTTCCAATCATGAGCAGCCCTTCTTAAAACCAGGACTCACTCCATTTGAAATACTACCTGGAAAGTAGTGGGCACAAAATTATAGGTCGTACCCTATAATGAAGAGGTTATGTGAGCCTTTACAAAAAAAAAAAAAAAAATGCAGCATATGCTTTCCCAAGAAGTTCTAAAGAGAACCAGCCAGCACCAAGAAGGAGGAGTATCAGCCAAGCATAACAACTAAGAGTGCAAATTCCACACCATAGTGCTGAGTTTGAATCCCTGTTCTACAGCTTACTAGCTGAACCTTGGCAAGTTACTTTTCCCTTCTGTGCCTCAGTCTTTTTGTCTGTAAAATGAGGAAGATAATAGGGCCTACATTACACAGTTTTAATGAGTTAGGATTTTCAGGGAACTCAGTAAAGCTAATTAAAGGCTTTCTATAACCCAGTTACAACTCAAGGGAGAAGTTTCATGTCTCTGTTCTGTCAATTTCTGTCCTTAGTGAGATGAGATGAGCCCCTCCCACAGCCTTAGTGGAGTGATAAACAGGGACTCTACTCACGTTGTCCCACATTGTTCCTCCTTTGTCCCACAAGGTGAAAGAGGTAAACATGAGTCATCCACTCACTTTTATCAGTGAAAAAATGACATCAGTGAAATGAATAAAAATCCAGTTCCACTCATCTTAAAAATCAAAGAAGGATACGTAATTAAACCCTGGTCCTTGGGTTTCCAGACCTCCACACCACTTCCTACTGGTGTCATAATAAACTGTGACCTATTCTCAGGGCAAAGATGCTGAAGGTAAGTACCCATTGCATGGGCAAGTATAAAATATCAAAATTTCTTCCTTCAGAGAGTCCCCACAGAGTCAAAAGTAGTAAGACAACACCATTCTAATGCTCCCCAAAATATAAAGCTGGAGCATGAAAAAAGAAAAAAAAAAAAAAACCCTTGAAACTCTTTAGAGGGCCAATCTAACTGTGCCCCATACCTCACTACTCACTACTCACTACCATGCTGTCTCACCTTTGCCCCCTGAGCTCTAGATGATCTCTTTGAAATCTGAAAATAACTTGCATTCCCTGCCATGAGAGGAGCCCATCTGCTGAGAAAAAATTTAAGTGAAGGGTTTGTTTGTTTGTTTGTTTGTTTGGGGGGTTTTTAAAACCATGAGATGGGAGTGATTTTAAAACTAAGGTTTGTAGGGGGAAGAAGAACCTAATCTGGATGCTAACCAAAGAGGGCTGTTCACAGGTATTGGGCAGCCAGATAAGCTATGGGTCGTCCTAAGAACCAGTACAGACTCTTCTTAACTAGAGGATAATTTAGGAAAGTGAGAACTAAGACAGCAAGAGCCCATTCATCACAACTGTAATAATGAATAGCCATAATGACAATGAAAGGAGAAAGCAGAGAAAATAAAATGTTTCAAGATGGACAGGTGGTTAGGAAAACTGCATACTGATCATTTTTCTTCCAAACACCACTGAGAAAAATTAAGTCTTTAACCTTTGATGGCTTCCCGCAGCTAAGCCACAGAAATCTAATTGAGAGACTCAGGTCCATAGAAATCCGCCGTCTGCTCTGGCTTCGGAATCATATTATTATAAGCCTTTGACTTGATTACTGTAAGAAACAAAGAATTATTGCTACAGCACCATTATAAAGACTGTACCTCCAAATGATGCTTTTCTAGTCTTTGTTTACTAGTCTTTCCCCATTACCACCAGCAAAGAGATGATGGAGATACCTCAGGGGACACTGTATTCTGTTTGGTTCTGGGTTTTTTCCAAATGTATTTTGTATTTCCATTGTAGAAAAGACACACAATTGAGTGCCTGTATAACAGACAAGAGGACAATTACTTTTGGGATAGCACTGTAATATTACCAGTATTACAATACACTTTTTTATCTTTGGGTTTAGGAAAGATGTTGCAACCATATAGCCTCTCACAATGATGTGCTTGCGTGCTTCTTATATTGCCCACTGCACATTCAGAGACAGTGCAAGTGTATTGTTCCATTTGCTCCCAACGTTTAGCTCTAGCAGTATCTGCACAGAACAAGCCCCAGCTAAGAACTGGGTGTCCAGGTAGCTTTATACTTTTTCATTTTCTAGCTAGTGGCAGGTATGAACAATATGACAAAGCCAACAGGCTTTCAGAGGAGGAAGAGGCAGCTAGGATGTAATCTCAAAACTCCCTCTGTACTTTATTCAGTGTTGACTTAAACCTCCATCTCTTGTTCATCAGGAAAATCCCCATGACAAACATCATCTCATCTGGTGGCCTTCACTAGCTCTCTCAGAACAGAAAGAACGGCCGCCATCTTCTCCTGCCCAAGCAACTCCCTTTACACAAAGCTTTCTCACACTCATCACTTCCAACTCCAATGACCTCTCTGCAACTCTGCCTTCCCAGTCTGGTTTTTGAAAACCTAGCACCAACCCCCGTGCCTGGTTCTCAGGAAATGTTCTCTGAATAAATGAATGGATGAATGAATTAATCAACCAAGGATTACAATTAAATGGTTGGGAAGCCTCAGGAACATGAGATGGTGACATCTGTTAGGAGTGCAATTCTCTGTTTAGGTATGTAGTTGACACTACAATCACAAAAACAGGACTCCCAAGAGAACATGGCAATTTTTGAATAACCAAAATATCCAGTATTGGTTGTATCAGCTTCATCGTTTATGGCATGCAGTTTACATAGCCAGTGGGGATAAAATTTAGTAGCCACTATGTCAGTTCAAGGAAATAATAATCACGGTGCTGCTGATGATAACGAAACCACTGGTAAGGGGCAATACAGGTTAATTTACCATAAAAGAGTAGCAGTAAGAGTAGGTTTTATTTTGGGTGATGGCCTTGTTTTGGGGTTGGGGAGACTACACATGTCTTGAACCAAAGATCATAATCAATAATTAATAAAATCCTGTGCTAAAATAGAATAAAAAGTAAAGAGAACAAACTTCCTACAATGTATACTTCTCAACCTATTATTATAATTATTTATCTTTGGATAGCACTTCAACTTAAATAGCACTCAGTGTTCTACTTCATGAAATGATTTAGATTTTTGTCTAAAGTTTAATGAAATCCTGTGTTAATATGGAAAGTGGTAGAGAGCGCTCAATATCCATAAGTGAGTTGAGCATATGATATAAGACTTTAATTATAAGCAGATGTTCTGTTTTAGGGGACACTATAGACTCATGACCTATTTGTATCTACACAATAAACTATGTTAAAAATAAATTAATAAATAAAAACAGCAGAGTTCTATGATATTCAGACACAAAGCTCAAAAGGACTTGTGAAAATCAATTCAATCCTTATTTTCCTTCATTCATGAGCAATGCCCTTAGTTGTCATAAAAACTAATCCTGGTTAAAGTTCAATTCAGAGGACAGAATTCAATTAACCAATGTTCCAACAACCATAAAAAGAATAAAAACCAAGTGATAAGTTTACACTTGCATAAAGTTTTACTGTTTCCATGATATTAGAACCTCTATTTGTTACCAATGCTAGGATCATTCAGTACACAGTCAGGAGAGCAGAGCACCCAGGATGAGGTAGATAAATATACATTAGTGTCAGTGATCTAATGTTGACAAAGCCATCCACAGTGCTATGCATCATTCACTCAGGACTCTGTATGATATCTGACCAGAAACACTTCATTTTATGGCCTACTTAACACTTACTTTCAGAGGGCAACACAATGAATAGGAATGAAGTTAGAATTGAAGTAGAGGGAGCATTCTACCCTGTGAGGCTATAATGGTGCCTAAGAGTCAACTAGCTCCAGGTACAGAGCCAACCTTGAACACAAGAGGATTTTTAATCATGAAGAAACTCCCATTTTGCTATGTTATTCTAGTGACCTCTGGGTCACTTAAAATGTGAGTTACAAAAGACTATCATTCCTGTTGACTTTACAACAACTGCTCTAAAGGTGAGTCTCCTGAATTGTAACCTGTCACGCATAGACATTAGAGGAACTGCAATGTCACAGAATGTGGGTTAAGGAAAAGGCTTTATCAAAAAAAGTGGCAGCTGGCACAGCCAGGTTCAGCAAGAAGAGAGGAGAGGAGGTGAGATCACCCTTTGCCCTCTGAAGAGTGGCCGGCAGGACACCCTACTAAACAAGCAGTATGGCTTATGGTCCAGTAAAGGAACACAAGGCCCTTTCCTCTGTATCTCTGTTAAGGACATGCAGGAGAAAAGGGCCTTGTTATAGGAAATGCAGACAGATTGCTGTTGCTAGGTGGACTGTGTTTATTTTTTATTTATTTTTATACTTTGATATAACTGGTGATTTTTTTTCAGTGTTCCAAGATTCATTGTTTATGCACCACACCCAGTGCTCCATGCAATACATGCCTTCCTTAATACCCACCACCAGGCTCACCCAAACCCCCACAATCCTCCCCTCCAAAACCCTCAGTTTGTCTCTCAGAGTCCACAGTCTCTTGTGGTTTGTCTCCCCCTCTGATTTCCCCCAACTCACTTCTCTTCTCCATCTCCCAATGTCCTCTGTGTTATTCCTTATGCACAAGTAAGTGAAACCATATAACTGAGCTGTGTTTAGATGCTAACTGTTACCGTAATTGTCCAGGAAAGCCAGCCAGCCAGCACCCAGAGATCTTGAGGCCCATGTGGGATTACAGGCCTCCCTGCCGAGAGAAAAGCCACCCGTCATATGAGAAACTGAACTTGGACACATCTTCCCCTGGCAGAGGGAAGTCCCTAGGACCAGCTGAATCACTGCAGAGGCAACGCAGAGAAGGCATCTATGATTGTTTGCAGATACCTGTTACTTGTATCACAGTATGACCCATGAGTCTACAAAAGACTATGAAATAAAATTATGCTAACCTGAATCTTCTGCTTCCCTGTGTCTTGACTTGCCTGTATTAGCATGATTGTTACAGCCAATGCCAAATACGCATTCTGTATCTTCCTGTAAGAAGAGGACATCCCTGCCCAGGTTCCTTTCTTTTCTAGAAATATTTTTCTACAAAGCAATTCTAAATCCTTGGTTTCCTTTTATTTTGTAATCCTATTATACTAAGGCCAATGAAAGGAAAAAATACAACTAAGTATCGATCACGTTTGTCATCAGAGCTCCTGACCTGCACACTTCCTCTCCCTTCACAGGTACCAGATTCTTGGGTTGCCCACCTGGGACTCACCCTCAGGGTGCTTTTGCCAATAAAATGCACCTGTTTCCTGCCCTATCCTATAACAATAAAGTAATTCAATATACAGATAAATCAACCCTCTTAAGCTTTTTCACAATCTAGTGTGCAGTGCAATGAATGATTAAGGAGTGATGAAAATTCTGGGCACTCAGAGAGGATACTTTTGTCAGGGAAGGCTTCCGTGTTCCTTACTTTCTGCCTGTGGTCCTGTTTACACTTGACTTCAGCCTGGCTTGCTGTCAGCCAGGAGGCTGGACTGTAACAGCTGATGAGCCTTCAGGTAACATTGTTGGGAGTCCTTTGGTTAAGTTCACACCAGCTTTTTGTCTTGATCTCTATATTCCGGCTCCTCCATTTTCTACTTTGTCATTATTTATTGGACATTTTATTGCTGTAGACCAGTAATTTCCTTTATAGAATGAGGTTCTGTGTAAATAAATAAGTAATACACACACATTTTGAGTGTTGCTTCCTAAAAGTTAGTTTTTGTGTACATGAATCTCAAAAATGGAGCTCCAGTCTCAAGTTCTTGTTGATCAGCTATTAAATACTTGGTTTGCTAATCACAATGCCAAAACAGTGTACTGAACCTGGAACCCAGAAATCTCTCTTTGATTCCTGATCCTGCATTTGGTTTTCTTCCCTAAGTCTCCTCTTTTCTCTATTGTTTCTCCATACTGGAAAAGAGTGGAGTATCATAAGAAAAGAAATGCAAAATGTACACACCAGAGGAAATCACCACTATGCTATATTCTTGGCAACCCTTCATGGTCAGGGGAAAAGTTCTTTTAAGAAAAAAGGAAATAGCATACTGAAATAATTTATTAACTGATTAAGTACCAAGATAAGTATGATTCAAATCTCATTAACAAACCAACTTATAGCCAACCCTTCAAATCTCTTTTATGAGACCTTTAAAATTCCTTACGTTAAGTTTCCTAAGGTCTAAAACAGATTGCTTAAACTTGAGACCAAATGAAGAAAATTCTCCCAGGTATTCCCCAAGCCCTCTGGGTGATGGCCTGACAGCTGGGCGTGGGCAGGACGCAGGAAATGCAGTGTGTACTACCAGGTACGCACCAAGGAACGTCTGCAGCCTTGGAGAACCAAGCAGGTACCTGTCTAGGTTTCCTGTGGTCTCCAGGAGCTGCGAACTGGACTAAATCACACGGTGTTTCAGCTGCAGCAAAAGAAGTAAATGGCAGAGGTACAATTCCAACAACAATTTGCAGGGGGCACTTTTTTGACGTCAAAGAGGTTATCCTGAGACCACCATTAATAGGCTAGAAGACAGATAACAAACCTTTCTCATAGGCAAAGAAGACTTGAAGCTCTCAGTTCATCTAGGTCTTCTGGTTCCCTTCTCTATATTGGGCATGTGAGACCCCTTCATAATCTATATGAATGCATAAATGCACAAAGAAATGGCCAAATAAATGACACTCTATTACTGTTTCAGGACCACTAGAGGACACAATTAGAAACTGCAGCATAAACCCCAGGTCTTCTGCTTGTCAAAATGCTTCTCAGTTGCTTTTACTTCTATGTTAATCAGCCTCTGGCTGGTTCAAGATATGCTATCATAGAATGAGATTCTTTCCTTTGTTTTTTAAATCTCAAATTAAGAATTCAAATCCTTTGTGATGCCCTTCTCTGAGATCTATAATGATTTTTTTTCTTCTCACATACTATGTCATTCAATTCTGATAGCTATAAGATACAGGGGATCTTTTCTCCTTTTAAAAAAATCATCAAAATACCTGAATATTTTAAGTATGACTGTGTGATGAACTGTCCTAAATAAACCACTTAGACTTCCCATGTGCTATAGGACTTGACACCAAAATCCAATATCCCAGTATCCAAAAGTACGATATGTATCAGATATAGTCCACCTGCTCCAGAATAAGTTCAGGTAGATGACCCCAGCCCGTCTCCCTCATCACTCTCCCTTCACACACCCCAAACAAAATATTTCCCTCTCTACAACTTCTCAGTTGGACACATAGGTATCTCTGCAAAATAGAGGCTAAAAACTACTACCCTAAATATAATTCAGTTTTAAAGTCTAATTGTAGACATGTAATTCTTGCAGATACTTCAAAACAATAAAAACGATTAGTTATACTGCTCAGATGGTTAAAAAAAAAAAAGATGGTTATACTATACTACTATAGGCTTAGATTCTGCCAACATGTTGAGATCACTGTCCTTAGACTTACATACTCTCGTTAACATAATTTTTCCCTAAGCAGGAACCAGTTGCTTTCTCCATCATGAATTGTATTTCCAGCTGAGTCAATGTCTCTGTAGCATTAATTAGCTGGGAGCTATCACAGCTACAGTTTTCATACCAACTTGTACTGCTTTCCCCAGCTATGGTAAAAATCTAGTTTTCCCAGGCCCCCTGCCTTGTGGGTAGTGGGAAATGTTAGTTATGCTTACATGGAAGTTGATGAAAATTGTATGAGAAGTAGAAAAATATATGTATATACACATGTGTGTTTATTACTCTATAGCCCTCATCTGGTTGTAGGGAAAGCAGGTTTCCTTTCAAAGTGATCCACATTATGTTACCAGGCCTTATCTAAATACAAATTGCAAGATAACCTAGACCTTTCTTTTTCATTTCCTGTATTTCCTCCCTTGAATAATTTCTGAACTCAACTCCTGATCTGCCACACAGTGGCTTTGAGACAATTGACATGTTACTTAACTTCTCAGAACCCCTCTTGAGAATGGAGATATTAACATCATCTGATTCGGAGAGTTGCATGGGGACAAAATAAGGGAATATCCATGTAAAGTTCTGGATGTTTCTACTCATTTGTGTTGGATAACTTCCCACTCCTGCCTTTATTCAGGAGTAAGATTATTTGGACCATTGTATGAACACCCTCCCTTCAAAGCACAAGCTTGAAAAAAAATCAGCTTTTCATCTCTCTGTCCATCAGTAAATGAAACTCTAGACACACACAGAATGCACAAACATGAAAACGTTCACTTTTAATAACAGTATTAGTGGCAGTTAGTGGCATCAAGGGAGTCACATAAAAGACACTATGTTTTAAAGTAAGGGGTTATTTTCCAAGTATTAACTTACCAACTCTCTACACACCAAGTTCCCACAGCAGTCAAGAACATCTGAGACACTGCTAGCCTCAAGTTTCCCCTAATGGGGCACTAATTATTTTCAAATAAAGGCCTCTAGTGTGCAAGCTGTCTATGTAGAATGCAAGTATATTAAGTAATAGTAAACTTAACCCATCATTCTGATGTCTACAATGTTGTGCTTCAGAAGAGTCCAGGAAAGATCTGGTTGGAACTAAAAATATTTGAAATCCAATAAAAATATTTAATATTTGAATTACAAGAGTATCAATCACTGAACACCTCCCTCAAAAAACAAATACAACACAATTCTATCACTGCTCCCCATAACATTTATTTTTCCTGAAATGATTACATCTTTAATACACATGATCACACAAATAACCATCACACATGTGCACTCCACTCCTGTGATACAAAGTATTTTCTTGTGAAAGGCTCTTTAATTTTGTTTTCCTTCTTTATTTGCAACCTGTTTTTAGGACTTTAAAATGAGGTGTTTTACCAGCGCCACCTTGTGGTAATAAGCCACTTTTAATTCATCTACCCACTGTCTCTTCCCCCACCTTTTCTGTTTTGCGAGTGGTTTTTTTTCATTCGTATTCATTTATCATTCATCAGCATTGGTGTTACTGAAGATAGGATTTCATCAAAACAAAGTAAGCCATTAAAAATACTAACAAAAAAGCATTTTTTTGCCATTAAAAAGCCATTAAAAATACTAACAAAAAGCATAATGTGAGCAGAACAGTAGAACCCATACACTTAAAAACATGCCACTCTTCTGGGCAAGAAATGTAGCTACAAATCAGAGATTTATGAAGAAGAAGAAGAGGGAGAGAGGGAGGAATCCCAAATGGGTTTTAAAGGGAAAGCTAACCTGATTTAAGGCATTTTGGCTACTTCTCTTCATATATCCACCACATTTTCTGCCCATTGCCAATCTGAGAGCCAAGTAGCTTAGAACAGAAAGCAAATGCTTCCCAGCCACAAACAATAGAATATTAAAGCCATTGATATTCTTCTCACAGCAGCGGGAGCCAAAGCCAGGTGCTAAAGGAATCAGTTGTTTATGAAAAAATAATCAAATATTCCTGCCTTCTTTCCTTCCTCCTCATTTCAGCTTCCTCTCACATAACTACCAGCGTCCCTTCTCCCAAGGGCCAGAGTGCTACTTGGGGAAAATAATAATGTGTAATGTATGATTTTTTTTTCCCCCTAAAACACTTCAGCACTAAAAATTTAGACCTTCATTAAAGAGCTTTTAAGCCCAGTAGCAGGTGTGGCCAGCTGGCCATCAAAACAGGTAACACATGTACTTTTTTTGGTTTCGATCATTGAACCCAATGAAAACTTCATCCAGCCTCTGAAAGCCCTTGACTCTTTCAACTCTGAAACAGATCATGATGTGGATCCACCTGATGAAAAGGAGTAGAGATAAGACTTGAGAATTATGGCCAGAGAATATCCACTCATGAGTCTACCTAAGGGCATCCAGGCTGCAGAAGGAGCTTCCCTGAGCAGAGAGGCCCTAGGGTGACCTTCTGATTTAAAGGTCAAAGTCAGATATACGCATGTATGTGCACACATAGGCACACACAGGCACACATATGAAGACTCACACACAGGGACAATCACCCAGTCCACTGGCATAATAGGGTTCACCCCACTCCTTACACTGACCTTCTATGGAAAGTCATGTCTTTCCTATGGCTTCTAGAGCCTCAGACCTGGGACCAGATCCCAGGGATGGAAGCATACAGTAGGAGACTCAAAAGTCAACTTGTCAAGTTTGTGTAAGATAAAACTGAAAGAAGAGAAATTAGTGTCTACTGGAGATTTTGGTTAACAGAAAGAAATCTTAGCATCAGCAGATGCTAAGCCAGGGTGAAATACTGGGAGGAGTCATGGACCGGACTGTGAGGAGGGAGAGATGATTAGAGCAGCGAAAGGAAGCTCTGAGTGAGCCATTGTAATCACCAAATCCAACGTATTATTCCATGAGTGCAGAGCCCTGGAGGCCTGCCAAAATCAGACCTGCATCCTAGCTGACCTTTCCAGGTCTCAGTGACTCCCAACCAGACCAAAGACTGTGACTGAGGAATGAATTCCTTTTCCTTCCTGGTGACCCCATTACTTTCCAGTAAGTTCTCCCACAATACAATTGTTCCTTTATCTGCACAGGAAGGGTATTTGTGATTCCTTCTGGAAACCGGAGCACTGTGGGTGCCAGGCTCACTGTCTTGGCTGCTGGCTCAGAGTCTGACCATACACAGACCTGGAAGGAAGCCCAATCATGTGTGGGCTGTGATGCAACAGCCCAGCTCACCTCCAGGCTAGGTGGGGGTTTTAACTCTCCAGGACCCAGTAGCCTGTTAGTGACCAACAAGTAGAAGTTACTGTAACTCCAATGGTATAAAACAGGGGTCAGCAAATTATAGCCCCCAGGCCAAATTAGGTCTGCCGCTGTGTTTATAAATAAAGCTTTGTTGGAACACAGCTATGTTCATTCATCTCAGTATTTTCTATGGCTGCTCCCACACAAAAATGACAGAGCCGAACAGCTGCAAGAACACCACTGGACTCTAAAATCTACATTACACTATTAGGGCCTCTACAGGGAAAGTTTGCCAACCTCCACTTTAAAAGAAAGGTCCTCAAAAGAAGGCAGTGTGATATACCACAGAGATCAGGAGCTGGGGACTCCCAAGGCTAATTCATAGTCCTGGCTCTGTTGAAACTATCTGGGTGTCTAGTTCTCAGTAACCCTGAATGCCTCTGCTAAGCTGAAAAAGACACAACAATTCTGTAATTTATGCATTTGGTAATGCACAGCATTTCAAATGCCAATTTTACTGTACACTTTCCAAAAAATGTCATTTTTCTATTTGTAATCCAAGGATTGTGATATTTAAAATCATTATGTTGGAATCTATACCTTGTGCTTAAAAGGGAAGTATATACACACAAGCACACATATATACACACACCAGGGCAAGCCATCCAGTCCACAGATATAAGAACAAGGTTTCCCACCCAAGCTCCTTAAACTGACCTTCTGTGGGAAAGGCATGTGGCTTTCAGGGCCTCACCACTTGCTCAGAGAAAGCTGCTGTGTGTCTAGGGCCTCACCATCTGTAAAGCTGTGATCAAAACATCACTATCAGTTACCACCTAAGGCACAGCTGTAGAATTATGGAGAAGTGTTTTTACATAACTTAACAACTGTCTGAGTCTGTCTCCTGACCAAAGGAATAAGAATCCCTAACTCACAAAACATTTCATACTTTATAGCACATTTATATAAAATTCAGTTGATGCTATCCTATTTATTTGTATTCCATACCATCTGGCTACTTTGAGACTTGCAAATAGTCTCCAAACACCTCTCAAGCTAAGAAAAACATAACATAGTGAAGCTGGTTTTAAATCAGGGCTCTGACTTAGTCTGGGCCTTCTTCAAAAGCAGAGCCTAAGACAAGATCATTATTTTGGGAAGTGATTCCAAGGTACAGAAGTAAAGGACTAGGCAGACTGAAACAGGGAGGGGAAGGGAAGCCAATCCAAGGACCTTTATTGATATAGTGACTGCTATGGGCAGTTATGGCTAATCCACCCCCTGGGATGCTTTGAATTGCCTTGTAGAATGAGCCCCCATATGTTCCTGCAGAATATGCAGACTTGGTAATGTTCATCCAGCAATTACCATCATTGGCGCATAGGCTTTATTTCACTCCCACCCCCAATGTGAGCATGGGACAGAATGAGTGGCCTGGCCACTGCAAGCAAAATCACTGGAGAAGCCCCAGGTCAGAAAGCAAGACTTATGTGGAGCAGGTGAAACAAGGAGATGATGGGTCACAAGTATACACAGTTGTCATAGCAACAGCTGGAGTCAAAAGGTAGGCTGGGATGCCGGAGTGATGCAGCTGATTAAGCATCAGACTCTTGGTTTTGGCTCAGGGCATGATCTCAGGGTGAGGAAATCAAGCCCCAGGTCAGGCTCCACACTCAGCATGGAGTCTGCCTAAAACTCTCTCTCTTTCTCCCTCTGCCCCTTCCCACACTGCACACACACTCTCACTCTCTCAAAAAAAAAAAAAAAAAAAAAAGTAGGCTAAGGGGAAAGAGGCAAGATGGTGGAAGTGTAGAGGACCTCATTTCATCCCTTGACTTTAGCTAGATATCTATCAAATCATTCTGAACACCTATGAATTCAACTCAAGATGTAAGAAAACAATTGCTGGAATTCTACAAATAGAGAAGGGATGACTTTCTGCAAGGAGGGAGATGTGGAGAAGTGAATCCGATGGGATGTATCAGAAGATAAACAGCAGTGGGGGGAGCCTCCAGAACCCAGCTACCAGAAAGTAATAGAGCCCCAAAACTTTTAGAATTCTGCTCCAGTGAGACACGTCCCTGCCTCAAAGGTGCTCAAGTGGTGAAGTAGGGCAGAATCCTAGGCGGGACATTGTGGCCTCAGGATCCCTCAGGTCTCAGAAAGGACAGGGGGTGCCTGAGCCAGCAGAGTTCCCAAACATCACAGCAGGGAAGCCAACTGCAAACAGCAAGTCCAGGAGTGGGCTTTCACCTTGGTGTTGCCAGAAACCACAAACCATGGCATAATCGGGTGACCACTCTCCCTGCAGGGTCCTTCAAAGGGCAGAAATGTGGCGACCCTCCTACCTCCCCTGAGAGGGAGCAACTATATGAGAACAAGTTAAGCAATCTGGAAGAAATGGATGCATTCCTAGAGACTTATAAACTACCAAATTTGAAACAGGAAGAAATAGAAAACCTGAACTGACCCATCACCAGCAAGGAAATTGAAGCAACAATCAAAAATCTCCCAGCAAACAAGAGTCAGGGCTGGACAGCATCCCAGGGGAATACTACCAAACATTAAAGAAACATTAATACCTATTCTTCTGAAACTGTTCCAAAAAATAAAAATGGAAGGAAAACTTCCAAACTCATTTCATGAGGCCGGCATTACCTTGATCCCAAAACCAGACAAAGACCCCATCAAAAAAGAAAAATTACAGACCAATATTCCTTACAAACATGGATGCCAAAATTCTCACCAAGATACTAGCCAATAGGATCCAACCATAATCAGAAGGATTATTCACCACAACCAGGTGGGATTTATTCCTGGGCTGCAAGGCTGGTTCAACATCTGCAAATCAATCAACATGATAAATCACATTAACAAAAGAAAGGACAAGAACCATATATGAGCCTCTCAATTGATACAGAAAAAACATTTGACAAAGTACAGCATCCTTTCTTGATTCAAAGTCTCCTCAGTGTAGGCATAGAGGGAACATACCTCAATATCATAAAAGCCATCTATGAAAAGCCCATAGCAAATATCAGTCTCAATGGGGAAAAACTGAGAGCTTTTCCCCCAAGATCAGGAACACGACACAGATGCCCATTCTTACCATGGTTGTTCAATATAGTATTAAATGTGCTCGCCTCAGCAATCAAACAACAAAAAGAAATAAAAGGCATTCAAATTACCAAAGAAGAAGTCAAACTCTCATTCTTTGCAGATAACATGATACTCTATGTGGAAAACCCAAAAGACTCCACCCCAAAATTGCTAGAATTCATACAGGAATTCAGCAAAGTGGAAGGGTATAAAATCAATGCACAGAAATCAGGTGCATTCCTATACACTAATGATGAGAAAGAAGAAAGAGAAATTAAGGAGTTGATCCCATTTACAACTGCACCCAAACCATAAGATACCTAGGCATAAACATAACCAAAGAGGCAAAGGATCTCAGAAAACTATAGAACACTCACAAAACAAAGAAAGACACAAAGAAATGGGAAAACATTCCATGCTCATTCCATGCTTAAGAAATATTGTTAAAATGTCTACACTACCTAGAGCAATCTATGCATTCAATGCAATCCCTATCAAAATACCATCAACTTTTTTCACAGAGCTGGAATAAATAATCCTAAAGTTTATATGGAACCAGAAATGACCCCAAATTAGCCAAAGGAATGTTGAAAAGGAAAACCAAAGCTGGTAGCATCACAATTGCAGACTTCAAGCTCTATTACAAAGCTGTCATCATCAAGACAGTATGGTACTGGCATAAAAACAGACACATAGATCAGTGGAACAGAAAAGAGAACCCAGAAATGGCCCCTCAGCTCTACGGTCAACTGAATTTTGACAAAGCAGGAGAGAATGTCCAATGGAAAAAAAGTCTCTTCAACAAATGGTGTTGAGAAAATTGGACAGCCACATGCAGAAGAATGAAACTGGACCATTTCCTTACACCATTCACAAAAATAGATTCAAAATGGATGAAAGACCTAAATGTGAAAAAGGAATCCATCAAAATCCTAGAGGAGAACACAGGCAGCAACCTCTGTGACCTCCGCCTCAACAACTTCTTCCTAGACACATCTTCAGAGGGAAGGGAAACAAAGGCAAAAATGAACCACTGGGACTTCATCAAGATAAAAAGCTTTTGCAAGCAAAGGTAACAGTCAATAAAATCAAATGACAACCATCAGAATAGAAGTATTTGCAATGTCTTATCAGATAAAGGACTAGTATCTAAAATCTACAAAGAACTTATCAAATAACAAATAATCCAGTCAAGAAATGGGCAGAAGACATGAACAGACATTTCTGCAAAGAAGACATCCAGATGGCCAACAGACACATGAAAAAGTGCTCCACATCACATGGCATCAGGGAAATACAAATCAAAACCACAATGAGATACCACCTCACACCAGTCAGAATGGCTAAAATTAATAAGTCAGGAAATGACAGATGCTGGCGAGGATGCGGAGAAAGGGGAACCCTCCTACACTGTTGGTGGGAATGCAAGCTGGTGCAACCACTCTGGAAAACAGCATGGAGGTTCCTCAAAAAGTTGAAAATAGAGCTACCTTACGACCCAGGAATCATACTACTGGTAATTTACCCTAAAGATACAAACGTAGTGATCCAAAGGGGCACGTGCACCCAAATGTTTATAGCAGCAATGTCCACAATAGCCAAACTATGGAAAGAACCTAGATGTCCATCAACAGATGAATGGATAAAGAAGATGTGGTATATACATACAATTGAATACTATGCAGCCATCAAAAGAAATGAAATCTTGCCATTTGTGACGACATGGATGGAACTAGAGGGTATTATGCTTAGCAAAATAAGTCAATCAGAGAAAGACAACTACAGGGAGATGCAATGTGGGGGGCTTGGAGGGTAGGAAAAGAATAAATGAAATAAGATGTGATCGGGAGGGAGACAAACCATAAGAGACTCTTACTGTCACAAAACAAACTGAGGGTGACCGGGGGGAGGGGGGTCGGGAGAGGGTGGTGGGGTTATGGACGTTGGGGAGGGTATGTGATATAGTGAGTGCTGTAAAGTGTGTAAACCTGGTGATTCAGAGACCTGTACCTCTGGGGCTAATAATACATTATATGTTTATTTAAAAAATTATTTTAAAAAAACACAATGAAATACCACTTCACACCAGTCAAAATGGCTAAAATTAATAAGTCAGGAAAAAACAGATGCTGGCGAGGATATGGAGAAAGGGGAACCCTCCTATACTCCTGGTGGGAATGCAAGAGGGTTCCCCCTCTATTTTCAACTCAAGAAGCTGAAAATAGAGCCACCCTTGACCCAGCAATTGCACTACTGGTTACAATACTCTAAAGATACAAACGTAATGATTTGAAGGGCACCTGCATCCCAGTGTTTATAACTGCAATGTCCACAATAGCCAAACTATTGAAAGAGCTGAGATGTCCTTCAAACAGATGAATAAAGAAGATGTGAGATATATATGTGTGTGTGTATATATATATATATATATATATATATATACACACTATATATAATATATATATTTATACATACATACATACACACATACAAAATGGAATATTACTCAGCCATCAGAAAGGATAAATACTATTTACTTTGATGTGGATGGAACTGGAGGGTATTACGCTGAATGAAATAAGTCAATCAGAGAAAAACAATTATCACACAGTTTCAGTCATATGTGGAATATAAGAAACAGTGAAGATCATAGGGGAAGGGAGGAAAAACTGAATGGGAAGAAATCAGAAAGGGAGACAAACCACAAGAGACTCTTAACTATAAGAAACAAACTGAGGGTTGCTGGAGGGGTGGTGGGTGGGAGGATGGGGTAACTGGGTGATGGGCATTAAGGAGAGTACATGATGTAATGAGCACTGGGTGTTACAGCCACTGATGAATCACTGAACTCTACCTCTGAAACTAATAATACACTACATGTTAAACAAGTAAATTTAAATTTTAAAAACTAGTAAGAGGGGCGCCTGGGTGGCTCAGTGGGTTGGGCCTCTGCCTTCAGCTCAGGTCATGATCCCAAGGTTCTGGGATCAAGCCCCACATTGAGCTCTCTGCTCAGCAGCGAGCCTGCTTCCTTCTCTCACTCTGCCTGTCTCTCTGCCTACTTGTGATCTGTCTGTCAAATAAATAAATAAAATTTTAAAAAAAACTTTTAAAAACTAGTAAGAAAAAGAAAATGTATGCTATAAAAGTTTCATGGTGAAATCACTTCATATCTCTGTTTTAAAACCTTGATACTGGGGTACCTGGGTGGCTCAGGGGGTTAAAGCCTCTGCCTTCAGCTCAGGTCATGATCCCAGGGTCCTGGGATCGAGCCCCACATCAGGCTCTCTGCTCTGTGGGGAGCCTGCTTCCTCATCTCTCTCTGGCTGCCTCTGCCTACTTGTGATCTCTGTCTGTGAAATAAATAAACAAAATCTTAAAAAAAAAAAAAAGAATGAAAATTATAAAAAGTAGGCCAAGAGGATATAATGGCTCAAGAAGTGAACATACAGTATGTAATATTTAAATTCTACTACCCCATCCTCTTAACACACCGTCAATTAAGTTAGCATGATCACAATATTCCTTCATGCAAAATCAGAAGAACATCTGCCCACACTAGACATGAAATAAAGAGATGAAGACACTATCCTTGTGTTTAAGGAGAGTTCCATTTTAAAGGAGGATATGACTCTGAAAATAAGTTATTTTAATGCATTCAGATTAATACCACCAGTTAATATGCAAACACAGACAGATCCTCCAACCTCTATTGGATGGGGAGCAAGGAATGGATGTCAATACAAGGGAAGTCTTCTTGGGGATTAAGGAGTGCACTTATGATGAGCCATCGGTGAGGTATGGAATTGTTGAATCACTATACTGTACACTTCAAACTAACATAACACTATACAGGAATTTAAAATGAATTAAAAAAAAAAAGGAAGCCTTCAGAAGGAGGGTGAGGCTCAAGAGATTTCAAAGGACGAATAAGAGTTTTTCAGGAAGTAGAACAGAATGAAAGAATGAATCATCTATGCAGAGTCATGGTAGTTAAAGTGAGAATGAGTGCAGGAAAATAGGAGGACTTTAGAAAGGATGACATCTAGGTAACATGAGGGGAAATGGTCAGCCATAAAGAGGCAGCAGGGCCCGGACCATGAAACCCCGGGTCCCATCTTACACACCTTGAACTCCATTCTACTGGCAAGAGTGGGAACATGTTAAGATTGTGAAAAAGGAATGGAGTTACTCAGTTTGTTTTTAATGAGAAATGTAACTCCAATACCATCATGGAAGGGAGTTTGTATCATCTCAAAGGAACTTCAGCAGTAAATTAACCTCTGTGTATCCTGATGATCCCAAGATTAAAATAATTCAGCTCCATCAAACATGCCAATTCATAGAACACACAATAACTTATTTTTCTGTAAATATACAGAACATTATGGCTAAACTTAACACAAGACTGAATGAAAACAGCTGCAAGCCTTCATCAAAGCAGAGACATTTGTGAGAGGGCAGGTCCGTTATTTATTATTTAATGATCACAGCACTATAATGTAAGCCTAGAAATAATTTAAACTACTGGTCATTGCCCTGGCCCTTAGCTTCGGCAAAACAACATGAATATTCAGGAAGACTAATGACAGGACTCAGTGCAGAAATATAGGTTTTTCCCATGGTATTGACAAGAAAATCAGTCACCATAAACAATGGGCATCTAATAAACAAAGTTGACTTCCTCAATTTAAATTCAGCAAAACAGCAGAGTAGTTCTAATGCTCCTTCTGTGAATCTGTGTGCCAAATACAAGAGGCAGAGTTACAATAATGAAGAGGAAGACAATGAAAAGGAAATCAAACATGAAGGAACAGACTCAGAGACAAGAGAAAAAAACTTGAGAGGACCAAAGAACTTTCTGTGCTTCAGTTTCCACACTGCCTAGAAAGAGCAAGTACCCCATCTCTCCCTCCACCAAACTATGACAATAAGTGATGTCGAGACTGAGTGGCTAGAAATCGGACAATTCCAAAGAGGCATCCAGAGACCATCAGCTTATGTTGAAGCCTCCACCCCTCCTTTAGTCAAGCCCTTCAATTCATTTTGGAGCCATGGCCCAAGCCAGCACTGGTAAGATTTATAGACCCTTTCCTATTTCTATTATCTAATGTAGTTGAAAGCATAAAATTATATTGAAATGCAATTACCAAAATAGTAAGAACAAATTTTGTGATACACTAGTATATGTGCTTCTCTATCAGTCCATTAAATATCAAGATCTAATGGTGACTCTGATAACTAGCATAACTTCCGTGTAGTTATACCTGTAACG
This sequence comes from Lontra canadensis, assembly GCF_010015895.1. Classification (NCBI taxonomy): domain Eukaryota; kingdom Metazoa; phylum Chordata; class Mammalia; order Carnivora; family Mustelidae; genus Lontra; species Lontra canadensis. The sequence goes on from NW_022630998.1 coordinate 42,330,523, forward strand.
CTGTGAGGTGATATCAGTAATTTCTACTGGTGACAAACTCTTACGTGTTGCTAATACTGTTTTGATCGTTGCCTAGTAATAGCTGAGGCATACGCTAAAGTTACATTGGGGGCTGATAAAACTGAAGATGTAATTCATGAATCCTCAGTTAAGTCTGCTAGCCACACATCTGAAGGTGTGGCCTCTGTTTCAATCCTTTTCCTGGAAAAAAAGCAACTGCAATTTCAAAGAAGTCCTCAGACCTCCATATGATAGAAGTTGTGATTTTTTAAACAAATGACTAAAAATGGGTATAATAACTAAAAACTACCACAATATTAGTTACTTAGAAATATTTGCTTTTGATAAATCACAACCCCATCTTCACATATACTATCTAGAACAGTACCCATATACCCATATGTATAAGGCTGTGTATTCAGGCCACAAACAATGCATTAAGCACATAAGAATTTAGAGAGCTGTGTTTTAACACAACCAACATCTGTTTTGAAAAAATATACTATCCCAAGTACAAGGTACAGACTTTGACTTCTTTCTACAACCGTGAACAAATGAACTCAGTTCTCTCGTCTATAAGATGGGAGTTAGAATTATACTGACTTGATAGGATTACTGTGAAAGGTGAAATGAGCTAAAGAAGTGTTTTTCTACACAGTGGGTTGTAAATCATTAAGAAAGACATAAAGTCCATTAGCATGTCACAATCAGCATTTTTAAAATGAAACAGAATAAAATGGGAAATCGCAAAGAGTATCACATATGGTAAAATTGTTTTATGAAAATTTTATTCCAAATACATAGGTCTAACTCCAGCTGTACATCACTTTTTTAATAGTGAATAATAAAGGTATTTTTTAATATTGAAATAAAACATAAAAAACATATAGTGGAAGACATGGCACTCAGCAAACTACTGCTAGTGGTAACAGTAAATCACCAGTACCCCAAGGTCCAGAGTCACAAATTGAAAGCCACTTCTTTCAAGAGGCTCCTTAAAGACCTGGCTTGCTAGGAACGTGTGAGACCAACAACTGATTGGTCTGCAGAGGGATCAGACAAGCCCTGACAAGGAGAGAGGAAAAAATAAAAACGGGACTTTAGAAAAACAGGATAGAATTTTATTTAGCTTACTTCAAAGGTCATTTTACCTTCTCTGGTAATAAATAACCATATGACCTCACACAAGTTATTTAACTTCTCTGGACCTCAGCTTTCTAAACATAAAGGTAATAGTTGTTATCTCATAGGGTCATCATGAGAATTCAATCAGTTAAATGTAAAATGTAACATTTTACAAATGTAACATTCACTCAGTGAATATTGCTAGTATTATTACAGGACTCAGAACAGACAAAACTACAATTTGCAACCATTTTTCTACTCCCCCTCCTTAGCTTGAAATGATTTTTATCTTTTATTGTTATTCCTACAGCAAACAGACTTTTTTTAAACCAAATAAAAGGCTGCAAACAACTTCATTTTTAGGAAGTCCTTTATATACTACCACCTACGCTCTTCTTTTCTCTGAGATCTAAGTTATTTTTCCAGAGTTATTTTTTATTTTTGTCTTGTGTGGCTGACAGAGGGGGTGTGTGTATAAATGTTCACATTCCTAACCATATGCTGAAATTTTATCAGGAGATCTAAGGTGCTAATCCCAGCTTTCTGGATGCACTACTTCTTGCTTTCACGTGGAAAATACCATATGGAATTCATATGACCCATGCAAGGGCAGTTGAGCTTCTTTAATATTCACAGATATATCGGCCCCTGGATTAAATCTGGGATTTAATATACCAGACACCAATCCCCTGACAGAGGCTGGTAAGTACCCACCGGAAACAGACTTTCTAGGTGACCACTGAGTTTCTAAATCACTTCACATACGTTTGTCCAGCCACAGAGCAAGTAAATGATGGAATAATTCAGAACCTGAGGTATCAGGGAAAAGCATGCCCTCCAAAGAGGAAGTAGCTCTCCAAGGCTCCCTTTTTTTCTTTGCCCTCCCCTTGCCTAGAAGTGTCTTTTAAAATTGTGAGGCATACACCATCTTTCCACTCCCAGTCCTGTCCTTTTCAGAACTGCCAGCCAAAAAGGGTTTAGAACACCACCCACGCGACGTCCCATCCAAATCCCTACGCTCTGTGTCTCCTGGAAGTCTCCAGAGGTAAACATTTCTGATCCAAAGTAAATAAATTTCCTATGGGCTGGGCAGAATCTCAGGAGAATAAGTAACTGCAAATGAAAGCAGAGCCAAGAAAAATGGACAATAGCAGAAAGGGTTTTTCCCAACTTTTCAATATGAAAATTCTCTAAAATGAAAGCTGACAGACTAGTATAATCAGTATCTATATGCCCACCACCCAGATGCAACACCTATTACTATTTTGGCATTTTTTATGGATGTGTGTATCCACTCAACTGTGTGTGGGGGGGGGATTTTTTATGGATGTGTGTACCCACTCAACTGTGTGTGTGGGGGGGGGTGCATTTGTGTGTATTCTGAATAATTGGAGAGTTCCTGATATCCTGATAATTCACCCCTAAATATTTCAGCGTGCCTCTTCTCACAATGACATTCTCCTCTGTATTCCCCTATTGATAGAATAATAACACCTAAGCAAATGAAGAGTAATACCATAATATTTAATATTAGCCCACATTCCAATCTCCATTCTCATCCTGAGAATTAAAGCACTGCATTTGATTGCTATAGCTCTTTCAGCTCTTTTAATATAGAGCAGTCCTCCTACCTCTTATTTCAACAACGGTGGCTTTTGCATGTGTCCAGACTATGTCTAGCAGGACAGCAAACAGAACTTTCCATCACACTCCGCTTAGTAGAGAACAAAAGTCCCAGCTCCTTTCCCCCACCACGCTTCACCCTTAGTCACATCACTGCAGCCACACTGGCCTCCGTGCTGCTCCCAACATGCTAACATGCCCAGCTCGACATCTGGCTCCTGAAGGGGACTGTTCCTCCCACAAATCCCAAGAGGTGCCCTCCAACCTCGTGCAGGTCTTTGCTCAATAAAACCTGTCTTGAACATCTTAATTACAACTGTAAACCACCTTCCCCACCTTATTTTTTCTTCACAGTGTCTTTCACCATTGAACTTTCTAGGCATTGTGTTTCTTTTGCTGGTCACTTATCTCACCACCTGGAATGTACCCTCCTCCAAGACAGGGTCTTTGTGTGATATGCTCATTGCTGCATCCCTGCTCCTATATGAGGGTTGGGCTCTAGTCAATCAACAAGTATTTATTAGGACCCGCTGCTATGCTCCAGACACTGGCAGAGCAGCGGTACCTGCTCAAAGCTGGCCCAGCCTAACTCTCCAGTCCCCGATGCCCCAGAGCAGTGGCAAACCCACTGCCCAGTATCCAGAATGGCTTCTCAGAAGTTAGGTGAGGCCCTGGGGCCATGCACATTAATTCCGGAGCCCTGGCATTTGCTTGAAGGTAGGACTGACCCTACATCTCGCTCCTATTGTCCCACTGTCCCCCTCATGAATCCCATGGCTTCCGGTGCAGGTCTCTGACAATTCACCTGGGCCTAACAACTCCTCAATCTGTTCCAGTCAAAGCGTCCACAGCAAACTTGCCTGTACCCACCCCCAAAGGACCACTTCAGTAGTTCCAGTCACCCACCCTCCCACTTGTCCTCCTCGAAGCCATTGCAGTGATCTTTCTAAGACACAGTCATTGCCAAATCATTACCTCAGCTCAAAATACTTAACTGACATTCCGCCTTGCCCAGGATTAAACATTAGCACCTAGACTGATGGACACACAAGACCCTTCTTATTCTGACTACCACCTCCCCCATCCTGATCTCCTGCCACGTCCCACCTCACATTTGACACCACTAAGTTATTTTTAGTGGTTTCTGGAATATCTATGCTCCGTAGGTGAACTTGAACACTCTCTTCCGTTTATACTCACATGGAGCATTTTGCCTAAAAAGAAAATCACTTTAACGTTAATGTTAACACCCTCCCATTAGTAATGTCTGCCTGCCAGCTAGATCTCGCTGCAGGCCTGGAACCCATGCCCTATGAAGGTTCTATAGGGGTGTGGGTGAAGGGGTGTGGGCCTTTGCATCTTCCTATCCAGAGAGGTTTTGGTAAAACACTAGGTGTTTAATAAATGTGTATGACTTAGCCTAAGGAGCTACTTTGCCCTGGGCAGAGCTGTGCGTTTAGGGCCTCAAGGATCAGAGCTAGTGACCCTGATCTTCCCTATTCTGATTTTATGGCTTAGGCCTAGAGTTAATGGTAAATGTCCTCATTGTTTCAGTTTACAGAAACATTATGTAAACCCAGCATCAGGCGGCTGTTTGGCGACAAACAACTCTGCATTCCAGAGCATGCTGACCCTGTGGCCAGTTGCTTTGTTTGCTTTTCACTAACAAAGAGGCTCTCATTTAAAGTTCTGAAAGTTAAACCACATTATATTCATTCCATCTTGTTCTCCCTCATAAAAATGTGAGTATGTGTGTGTGCATGCGTGTGTGAAAGAGAGCGACAAAGCTAGAATGCCGTGAAATTAGCGTGGCAGCTATGCTTCAAGCTAACTCTTATGCCCTGACCTGAAAGGACTGGATAAAACACGTGGGATGAGGCGCCAGGTCCAAAAGGGCCACGGTCGGTTGTCACTAGACTTAGCAGACCGCCTACTTCCAAAGTATTAACAAACATGGACCACTCACCAGTTCTCCACTCCATTTTATTTCCCTCTGAGAGTCATTTCCTTCTTCACCCACCTGAGTCCACAAAATTGCATGTGCCTAACATTCTGGTCATGGATAATAAAGAGCAGTGTTAAGATTTCTCTAAGGAGAAGAGATTAATTTTCCACAAGCTAAGAATCTTTTATATAGTAAATATGCTTCCGTCATTTCTATCTACAATATATGCACAAAACTACAATATCACTTAATATCATTATTTAGAAATTTGCAACCATTATCCTACTCCATGGAAGAATGGGTATCCCTGGTTCTGTGCGGTGAGGGAGTACACAAGGACGCGAAGGCTGCTCGCATACTCATGCTTAGACTTCACGGACTTCAGGCTGAAAGTGAGTAAGCATTTCCGGCAGGGTCTTGAGACTCCTTCCCCTGGCTGTTAGCATTGTTTCACTTTGTCTGGTTTAAACCGAAGCCAGCTGAATCTCCTCCAAGTTCCAGTTTTGGTCAGATCTCAGGAGACAGCCTGTCTGGTTGTTTAAAAACAAATATCTGCCTGCACATCCACCCCAACCTGATATCAGGGCAGATCCCTGGTGCCTTGTGACCCCACCTGGATCCCCCTCTGTGGTGGAGGGAGGGGTAAGGACATTAAGTGCTGGGATCTCCACAACTGAGGTTACCAAAGTACAAACAAGAAGGCCTGTGAACAGACAGTGAGGCTACGGAGCCAGTTACGCTCTTGCCCAACCAGTCTCTGCCACCACACACCCATGTTGTCTTCTCCTTTCCCCGGTTTACTCATGAACGTCTCCTTTCATGGCCTCAAAGCACATCCGATTGTCTGCCACTAATCAGTGAGCATACAGTAGGCTTGCCCCTGATCAGTTTCCTGAAAAGACAGGAGAGAACAAGAAGAGGGGAGTCTTCACTCCCAAGGAGTTTATAACACAGAGGTGGAGACAAAAAAACACACCAACATGAGAAACAGAATAAAGATATGGGATTATTGTATTGTAGACACAAAGAAGGGGACTTTTGCTCACTAGGTTTTTCTGCAATGAATGAGTTCATCCTCAGAATGGCATGTAAGACTTGTCCATCAAGGGGACAGAGGCGGGAGGATTGGATTCAGTGTGTGAAATAATCCTCTTTCAAAACATTTAACATTTTGGAATTCAATTATATTGACTTCAAATATTGTTCATTGAATTACAATTTGACTTTTTCATTCAGTGAAAAACTCCCAAATTTACCATTTAAAATCTTTGCTTAAGTGTTTAAGAATATATATATATTATTAACATAAGCTTTTCTCCTCTCAAATCTGTGCCACTCTCCCCTAAATCTTCCCAACATTCTATCTTCCTGCATTTCTCTTCTACCAGGAAATACAGAGCAAATTCCAATGCTAATGCTAATCTCCAAATACCGATGTAACAGGGTTATATGGTAATTAATATTATAAACAACTCAGTAAAGAGGGAGTTAGGTGTGGTGGGAAGAGCTTGGGTACCAGAGAAAGGAGGCTTTAATCTGAATGTGCCCCTTTCTCATTATGTGAACTTGGAAAAGAATAATAATCCTTATCTCATAGGTTTTTTCCTTTGATCTAATAAGTTTTTTAATAGGAAAAAGTATTAATGTACCTAAAAGATCTAGCACAGTTTTACATAAACTATTTTATACTGCCTTATATAATCTGGGAATTAGATAGAAATCATTAAAAACCATATAATTTCTGTTTTCAAAAGTCAGTGTTTTCAAAACCACAAGAAAGAACAAGTGTTGGTAAAGATGAAGAGAAGGGGAAAAAATAACAACAACAAAAAAAAACCCTGTTACACTGTTGGTGGGAATGCAAACTGGTGCAACCACTGTGGAAAACAGTACGGAGGTTCCTCAAAAAATGAAAAATCAAATTATCATATGATCCAGTAATTTCACTACTAGGTATTAATCCAAAGACTTAAAAAACACTAATTCATTGAGAGATGAATGGCTAAAGAAGATGTGGTATAGATACATGATGGAACAGTACTCAACTATAAAAAAAAATGAAATCTTATGATTTGCCACAACACAAAAAGATCTAGAGGGTATAATACTAAGCAAAATAAGTCAATCAGTAAAAGACAAATACAGTATGATTTCACTCAAATGTGGAATTTGAGCAACAAAATACACAAAGAAAAAAAGAGAGAAAAGTAAAAAACCAGACTCTTAACTATAGAAAACAAACTGATGGTTGCTGGAGGGGAAGGTTGCTGGAGGTGGGGGGATGGAGGATATAGGTAATGGGAATTAAGAGTATACTTACCCTGATGAGCACTGAGTGATGTACACAACTGCAGAACCACTAGGTTGTACATCAGAAATTAATATAACACTGCAAGTTAACTATACTGGAAATAACATTTTTTAAAGTGAATAAGTATTTACTGATAACTGTACTATCTTGAAGGATGAAATTGTGCTCTCAGGTCTCTCCCAGAGACTTGAGATAACCAGAACACCAGCAATGGAACAGCTTCATCAAAGTTGGGTTTGGTTTGCTGAGTAATAGCTTGGAAGAGGAATTTGTGTTTGAATGAGGTTTAAATTAGGAGGATTACGTGCAGACAGAAAAGGGAGAGAACATGAGGAGCAAATGAGTGAGACTGGAAGAACGGGAAAAAGCTGGAGACAAGAAAAATCAAATCCATCAACTCAAACACACCCTCGAGTCCCAGTGAAGAGAGCATGGTACAGTGGGAAACTCACAGATTTGGCAATCAGCTGCTTCTAAATTCCTGGTCAGCCCCTGATAGCTGTGTGGCCCTAGGCAAGGCACGTGACCCTTCTGAACTTCTACATCTTCACAGAAAAATCTTTGAATAATACCTAACTAGCATGAAAGATTAGAGATGATCTGTGTGGAAGTGCATGACACAATACCTTGTCCACAGGTATGTTTAATAAATGCCCTATTATTACCTCTTAGTCATCATTCGCTATTGTAATCCCTTGGAACCAATGCGAAACAGATCCCTAAGAAATTAAAACCAGCCAACTGTCCAGCCAAAATAGAAGCAGATACTGAGCTAGAAACACACACTTGACAAGAAAAAAAAAAAAAAATCTTTTTGTAGCCAAGGCAAGATCAAGCAAGGAAAAAAAAAAAAAAAAAAGATAATATTGGAATATTATGGAAAAAAGTTTTTATATACCCAGAAGGAATAAGGTTTGGTGGACTTGGTAGCTAAGTATCAGGAAACCAGAGTCCACCAGCTATGTCTTATCACCCTTGGTAAGTGCAGCCATGTTCCAAAGCAGAAGTGTCCAGAGGAACCACAGATAAAGAAAGCTGGGCACCAAATTAAAATTACAGACATCCAATGAAGAATTCATTATGTACTGGATATAATAGCAGCAGATGACACCCTTTCTACGGAGAAGATTAATATGCTGACTTGAGAGGTGGGATTCTGGCCACTGGAAAGGGGTGTCCAGGTGGAGCCAGCAAAGTTCTCCTCCTCCCAGAGTTCCTCCATGATGGCCCATGGTACAACAGTGGTCAAGAGCAGAAGGACGGCACTCAGAGACTGACTTGAAGACCAGGAAAAGAAATAAAACTGCAGCAACGGGGACCCACAACATTCCTTAAGAATTTCTCTGCAGGGGCGCCTGGGTGGCTCAGTGGTTAAAGCCTCTGCCTTCGGCTCAGGTCATGATCTCAGGGTCCTGGGATCGAGTCCCGCATTGGGCTCTCTGCTCAGCAGGGAGCCTGCCTCCTCCTCCTCTCTCTCTGCCTGCCTCTCTGCCTACTTGTGATCTGTCTGTCAAATAAATTTAAAAAATCTTAAAAAGAAAAAAAAAGAATTTCTCTGCAAAAGTTTCACTTCTGCAGGGGATGAAGAGTGGGATCACTTCAAGAAAGACACCCTGTTCTTGGGTCCTGGATGCCAGATTCTGGACAGCAGCATTACCCTACAACACACAGGAAAACCGGAGTGGAAACCATCAGGTGTAGAATCACTTAAAGTATTAATATCATGTCCTAAATCCTGCAACATAAGATAAATATATCGTATGAACCAATAATATAAGGCCTCCCTGTGTTCGCAGAACAGCTCTACTGTATTCAGTCTACAAATGTATATTCTAGCTATAAGGAGTTGTGAACATGTAACGGACAGTAATTATCTTCTTAGAATTCAGTAGTTTTTTGAGGCAGTGCTACAAATGGCCTAGCTCTCATAACACAAACCAAACAAACATGAACTCTAAGCCGAGAACTTCATTCAGCTGCCTTCTGATTCTGGTCACATATGTTAAATTAAACACGGAAGCCATTAGACTGAGGTGGCTTTAATCCTTTAGTCGCCTAGTGGGCGAACCCATACCTAATCCTGTAAATGCCTCAAGGTTAAGAACCTGAAACCTAAGGACAACCAATCACAACAAACAGCCAACTAGGCCTCCCAAGCAAGGCAACCACTTACGCTACAGCCAAATCGAATCATTCCTTTGCTTGCTTCCCAGTCTTCCCTTTGAAAGTCTTTCCTCTGACTCCTAACTACTCTAGTGTGTCTCTGCCCAATTAGAAACCCTGTTTACTCAAGCTAACAATTTAATATGCCTCAGTTTATCTTTTAGCACATTCAAACTCAGTCCTGAATACCCTCCTATCTTACGGTCATGTCCTCTGACTTTTAAAAAGGGAAATGTCTTAGAGACCATCTGGCCCACCCCACCCACTCTCACCCCGTGACCATTTAAAATAAGGGAACCAAAACTCAGGGAGGCTGAGGGATGTCCAAGATCATAATGATTTTAATGTTTATCCTTCCTTCTGTGAATGCTAAACAAATCATTTTAATGAGACTTAACAGTATCCCCATAGATCACTCCTCCCAGCACTTATGAGTGAACAATGCTACCCCGTCGTGATTGACAGAAAAAGTGAAATGAAAGTTAAATGATGTGTCATGCTTTCTCACATGAGAAACCTATTTTGTGGAAAGTAGCCACAAACAAATAATGTGGATGTTCATACCAGACCAGGGATAATTTAGAAACAGAAAGTATGTCCAGTTACATGAAGCTTACAGTGATAGCCCTCCAAGCAATTCACAGAGAAGCATTTTTTAAATTATCATTTTTATAGAGCTGTATTTTTTAAATAACTTTAAAAATATTTCACCAAAATGATTATTTCACAAAATTTCTGGAAGTCTGAAAATTGAGCAGAGCTTCCTCTAATTCCCCTTCTCCCTCTCTGAGCCACCACCATCAGTCCGCACTCGACTCTGCCTCCACTGGCCCAGCATGAGTCTGCAAAACCCACCATTTTGGTGCTCACCCTGTTGGCCTCTGGACAGAATCACTCTGGTCTGTTCTTAGGTCCTTCTGCCACAAACAAATACGTCCCTGTCTGAAGCTCACTGGTCCTTTTGTGTGCCTTGAAAAGACCTACTTTCACATCCTCTATATGCCAACAGCAAATGGACTCCACATTGCAACCTAAACCCTACCCAAACCCAGACAAAGGAGTGGCCCATCCAAGCCCCTACAAGCATCAATTTATTAAATGGGTGCACGAAACCAACATGGGAATAAATCAGCCTGGGTGCGGTCAGTGAACTCAGCTTTCCGTATAAAATTCTTCACACACTGGCCAAATGTAAGCCCACTCCTAGCTCCTACCAACGTGTATATTTAAAATCATCCCACAGAGGTCCGCTTCTTCCATACGATGCACCTCAGAGATTTGGATGACTCAGCCACAGCCTGGAGGATCCTGGAGATCCGCTGATAGAATAGCAATGGTGGGCACTGAGGGGCCAACAAAATGCAGAACCTATAGGACGCAGGGTATAGTCTTATTTATCAGTAACAAGTAAGTCACATCATCTCAATCTGAAGCACTCATCTAAGAATTCTATGAAGTTGTCTGGTTCTGGGGGTGGGGGGAATCTCAAAAAAAAAAAGAGAGAGTAGGAACTATAGGAAAATGAGAAATGTTTTGTTATCATGGAAGTCAGGAAAAAATTTTTCCTATACTTAGTGATTTTTCCTATACTTCATTCAGCTGCCTTCTGATTCTGGTCACATATGTTAAATTAAACACGGAAGCCATTAGACTGAGGTGGCTTTAATCCTTTAGTCGCCTAGTGGGCGAACCCATACCTAATCCTGTAAATGCCTCAAGGTTAAGAACCTGAAACCTAAGGACAACCAATCACAACAAACAGGCAAGTTCAACTAAGCCCAAATGTTATACTATATTCAAGGTATCCAATAAACTCTAATTTTTAAATACTAACAAAAGTCTGCAATTTTTAAGAGAGAAAATCAGCCTCTCCTTGCCATTATGAAAGGACTATTAAATGCACCTCAGAGATCTGGATGATTCACCCACAGCCTGAGCGATCCTGGAGATCAGCTGATAGAATAGCAATGGTGGGCTACCTGAGGGGCACCTGGCTGGCTCAGTTGGTAGAGCTTGCAATTCTTGATCTCAGGGTTGTGAGTTCCAAGTCCCAGGCTGGAAGTAAAAATTACTTCAAAATTAAAAAAAAAAAAAAATTAATATTTTATTTATTTATTTGCGAGAAAGAGAGAGAGAGAGAACGCAAGCAGGGAGAGGGAGAAGCAGGCTCCCCAGTGAGTAGGGAACCTGAGGTGGGGCTCAATCCCAGGACCCCAAGATCATGACCTGAGCCAAAGACAGATGCTTAACCAACTGAGTCACCCATGTGCCCCCAAAAGTAAAAAATAAAAATCTTTAAAAAATTAAAAAATAGGCACTTGAAGGTTGCCAAATTATGACCCTGCTCCCAGAATCTTCCCCACATGTGTTGGGTCCTGCCCTGAATTCAGCCCCATAAGTGGAGCCACACAAAACATCAATCCCAACTCTTCTGCTGTTCCTTCCTTACCATCGCAAATTGCCCCGACCCCTGCTTGCCATTTCTGTCTCTTGCTTCTCCTATTTCAAAAGCAGAAAGGTCTCTTTCCTTTCCAAACTGCTTCTTCCTCAGCTCCCACACATAATTTTGGTTGTATCAGTCCCTTGCCTCTTCAGTCTACCATTCTGTACTTAAATACTCCCTTCTGAATATCACGAAATGGTGCTTGCATCTCCCATTACCCTAACACTCCCATTTACTCCTCTGGAGCACCATGCTCTAGCAGCCTCTTTTCTGTTCTGCACATCATCGCCAAACTTTCAAAGGAACAGTCTAGATTTCCTTACCACTTCCTTATGCTTGAACCAAAAAAAAATGCAATCGAGCAGCAGGTATGGGGGCATGTGGCTAAGTGCACCTGAAGCAAACTGGTAACGGGCAGCGCCCCACCTCCCACCATAGCCCTGATACAGGGGCTCCAGCTAACATCCAGCCCAAGAGAAATGAGCGCCCTGGGTGGCCCCATCACTTAGGGAATTTGGAATTTTCATGTGAAAGCTAATAATGCTGAAATAGTAGCAATTTATTTAATTTTTTAAATATTGAGTAACAGGGGCACCTGGGTGGCTCAGTAGTTTAAAGCCTCTGCCTTTGGCTCAGGTCATGATCCCAAGGTCCTGGGACTGAGCCCCGCATCAGGCTCTCTGCTCGGCGGGGAGCCTGCTTCCTCCTCTCTCTCTCTCTGCCGGCCTCTCTGCCTACTTGTGATCTCTGTCTGTCAAATAAATAAATAAAATATTTTATAAATAAATACATACATACATACATACATACTGAGGAACAAGTAAAATACCTCTTCAAGTTGCATTCCACCTACAGCCCTGAAATTTGCAAACTATTCTTTGAAACCTTTGGCTTCTCTCACCCAACTTTCCAAAACCAGTTTTCTTAACACTCATCAGTGACCACTCAGCTGCCATATACAAGGGTCTTTTTCAACCCCCTTTCCTGAACTGTGGAGGGGGGACATGTTTTATCACAAACCCCCTGTTAAACTGCCACGGCTAAGATTCTGTGCCTCCATCCTCTCCTCATTGTTCTGTCTTGTCTCCTCTTAGGCTTATCTTGCTTGATCGTTTTCTTTTTGGCTTTTTCAAAAACCTCTAATTGCAAAGATCATATAGCATCTGGGCTTCAACTAATCCCACTACAGAGCTCCCCACAAAAATCTTTAGCTTCTCTCATTAATTCCATTCTCAAACTTGTATGTACTAGATTCAAAAACCCCCCAAAACACCCTGTGCTGACTGAAACTCTTCCTCAGTACCAAGCCACCAAATCCACTGATTCCCCGTCTTCCCTTTTAGCCAACCAGCCTCAAAACTTCACCCACTGCTTCCTCTCCTCTGACACCCAATCAGCCATCCCTTCTCTTCTGTGCCCTTTGCAAAACATTTCATGCATCTCTCTTCTCCTCCTTTCTTCCGCCTGGACTCTCATTAGCTCTCAGCTGGACGACTAATCCCAGAGCCTGAAAACCTACCTCCTTCACTGCTTCACTTCCACTGTGGTGCCAGATTCATGTTCCTGAAGGCCTCAAGTCCTGACACTCCTCTGCTCACAACTAAATGGCTCCCCACCACTGACAGAACTGGAACTCAAGACTCTCTGCCAGCTGACCCTCTCCCCCTACTCACCCCACCTCCACCTGGTCAGCCTCTCTGCCTTCCACTCCCTTTCAAAGGCCAAGCATTTCAACCAAACAGCCTTCTGTTTCCTAAACACACTTCACTCTTTTTGCTTAAGCTACTCACGGTTCTCCCCTCCATCAAAATCCTAAATGGCAAACAAAGCACTTTTTATAGGTCCCAAATGCCTCCTGACTAATGCAATCCTTCTCTTCTCTGAAACCTTATCATCCTGTATCTATTCCTCTGGTGTGACTTATCACACTACAGCCTCCATTAGAGTTCATGGTGGCAGGTGTTGTTTCCAAGACAGTGGGATCCTCGATGTGGCAGGCTTGGGTCTCACTGGCCTTGGACTCCTCACCACGCTAGCACAGTAATGTCCCTCGATATATTTGAGGACCAGATGACTGAGCCAATCGTCTCTTTGTACTGGTGATAACAATCACACCATAGCTTCGCACCACCTGGGATTGAGTCTCGTCATAGGAGAAAGTGAGGTGGACTTGTCTTGCAGGCTGAGACAATCCTGGAATTAGAGGGATATATTCATTGCAAGGGAGTTACAGGTGCGACACTGCCCATTTAAGCTTGACAATGATTCATGTCAAATGAACTTTCACTGCTATTTCCAATCCTCCTTCCAATCTGATATTACAGCTACTGCTTAGTCACCAGGACAGCAAGCTCCTTTGCATCAAAACCACCCTCCTCAAAAATACCCCTGCCCTTCCACCCCTGGTACTCTATCCATTCTATCACATTACACTTTCCTCCACCAAGATTCAGCTCTAGCATCTGATCCACAATGCTATCTGCCTACAAAGCTTCACTTCATTCTCCTTCAAAATAACTGTGGTATGTTTTCAATGGAAACCGGAATACATCACACATGGTTAAAAATAATTCAAGCAAACAAAAGTTCTGAATGAAGTTCTGAATGAAACGTCTCCTTCCCAAAACCATAGTTCCTTGGCTGAGGAGTTTCTCGGTCTCCTAAAGCACAGCCACTGTATCATTTTTTGAGATACCCTTCCAGAAGTTTTCCCTCTCCTGGAAATACGCACAAAATATATAACTTTTTTAGAGGAACAGAAGAACACAAGGCACACTCTTGTACAACTTGATTTTTGTTCTTAGCACATTCAGGAACTTGGATCTAAGTTAATACATGCGAAGCCCTTAGCAAGGCTGGCCCACAGGAAGGGCTAAATAACTTTCAGGTGGAGTGTATCGGAGGCCATCCCAGCACTCAAGAGTTTCTGCCAATTAGACCCCAGAAGCATACAAATAAAGGCTGGGGGTTTCACTGGACAAGAGCTCAGGGGTGCTCTTCCCCCTCACATCCCTAGAGGCAGGCTTCCTGCAGACTTGGCTGTTACCTCTCCCCTTTGTGTGGCATTTGGGGGAAAAGGCCGCCCCAGAGCTCACACTTCCTAACTAAAATCACACCTACCTCCCACTGATCCCCAAGTCTAAACAATATGCTGAGGAGTGAAAACAAAACACGTGCTTGCACTTTACTTTGATTACACGGTAAGGAAGGATACATTCAGCCAGATACGATTAGCTTTGTGGCATCTGTTAGGGTCCGTAATCAAAGAACGAGACTGATTAAAGCAAAAATCAAACAAAGCTTTATTTCACGCCAAGCATCAAAATCAAACTGACCGGTCAGGGCTGTCTCTTATGAAAAGGTGATGATGAAGATCCCGGTAAGTCCGCTCCCAACATGGCTGCTCTGGATTAGGCCTTTCTGTAGATGAGGCCACTCTGGACGAGGCCACTCCCAGGACGAGGCCGCAGCTGATGAGGTCACTCCTCAGGGCTGCTCACCGAGGAAGCCTCTTCCAGATGAAGCCGCTCCCCGGAATGGCGCAGCTCCAGCGAGGCTGTGGCTCAGGGTATCAAGGCCGCTCCTGGCAGCGAGGCCGTTCGCAGCGAGGTTGCTGGCGTCTAGGCCGTTCCCCGCTGTGTGTCAGCGGGGCCGCTGGCGTCGGGACCGCTGGCGTCTCGGCTGCTGCTGGAGTGCTGGATCAGCTGGCGTAGGGACCTCTGGCGTCTCCGCTGCAACGGCGGGTCCGCTACAGGTGGTTCCACTGCTCCCCACGGTGCCGCTGCCGAAGCCGCGGTGTGGGCGGGGCTGCAGGCGTCAGTGCTGCCCGCGGCTCGGGTCCGCTGGCGGCTCCAGTGCAATGGCGGGTCTAGCTCTGACAAGAGCTGTCACACTCTCACAGCTCTTACAAGAGCTGTTACAGCTCCTACAGCTCTTAACGAGAGCTGCTACAGCTCCTATAGCTCTTACAAGAGCTGTCACAGCTCTCTTTCTTCTGCTCCCGCCGACTCTTCTGCTGCTGCTCCTTCCTCCTTCTTCTGACAGCTCTCCTTCCACTTCCCCGCCCCCCACCAGCCTTGCAGACCAACCTTTATGGGGGTGGTTGAGCCCCGCCCCTACACAGGTAGCCAACTGAATCCTAATTCACCCAGTGGATATACCCATGCCACACCGCCGTCTTCACCCGGCCTGCCCCGCCCCTACTTCCGGGGTCCACAAGCTAGTTACTCTGGGAGGGGCAGGCCCTTACAGCATCCGCTCCCTGAAAATTCTGCCCGAGCTGGCTCAGCTCTGCACTAGGTCCCACAGTGTTTCTAGAAGGTAAGCTGGAGTAACCTTGCCTTAAGCTCCGGTCCCAACCCTTCCTGTGTCCCCTAATAAGAGCAGAACTCACAGGAGGTGTGAAATCAGATGTGACTCCAGCGAGGGCAAGGCCACGTGTTCCAGCGGCTTTGGGAGATGATAGCAGAGTCCCTGTCAGTCCTCAAAAGCAGTTTTCAGGTCAGAGAACTTGGAAAGCTCTGAGGAACGCGCCAGTTTTCGCCATTTTCAGCTCCCTCACCTCAGGCCCACAGCACTTCCGGCTCATTTGCATACCTGATGAGCCTTTCACCACCCGGGATCTTTCCGCAGCCTACCCAGAATGCACCTTGCCGGCCTGGGCACCAGGTGGGGGAGGGGCAGGGGCCATGGGAGCTGGACTGGCAAGAGCTCTGTGAATTTTGGCGTTTGGGGCAGGGGTGGAATTTAGGAGAGCTTGTGACTGCAATTAAAGGGAAGTTGGCAACTTAAATACTGCTCCTTAACAGTTAGTTGAGGGTCCATTAAATTTAAGCCCCCCCGCCCCCCCCCCCCACCGCCAGACTTCTTTGCAGATACCTGTACCCCGTGGGCTCACGGACACATGTGCACACATTAACAGGATCCACTCAGCAACTGAAAAGAGGAGAAGGAGAAAGAGAAGGAAAAACAGTGGCATCCTGAGGCTCACAGGGGAAGAAACATGAGAGGCTTGACCCTTTCATGTTACTTTACTGAGAGGCTTATGTGGGGTAAGGGACTGGGTCAAAACAAGGTCTGTCTTAGACACCTGTTCTTGCCACCGACTCTCCCAAACGTTTCCCAAAGCCTTAGAGCACCCGATACACGTACACACATAAGTGCACATACATAAGGAAAATGAGCCTTCTTTTTTAACAGCTGCAGCTTCTTAATGGAATGGACTTTCCACTGAGCCTGTCATATAAACTAACCCACAGCCTCTGTCAAAGAGAATATTAAAAATCCCGGAAGAAGTTGAATAAATAGGGCATAGCTTACCTAAAGTGACACTTGGCCTGGCCACCTAGGTCAATAGAGGTTCAGAGGCTACTGAGTGACCTCAACTGTTCTGGACCAAAACAAAGAGAAACTTTTCTGAGCAAAATAATAATCAGGTCAGCCTCCTAGAGCCTTAGGAGTGAACACAAAACCGAGGGTCAAAAGGACAGGACAGTGTCAGACCAACCTCAAGAGGAAGGCCCAAGATGCACTGTGACAGTGTGTCAAGGCTGGAATGTAGGCTGAGCATTGTGCTGAAGGCAAACTGACCTAGTCCCCTGTGCACAGATGTGAGAGAAAGAGGAGTGGGATTTAAGTTTAGGGAAGGGATCAGACACTCTCCAGGGAAGGATGGATGACAACTCCGCGCAGCTGTCTGGAAAGTTCAGGGCTGTTGAGCTGTTCCAGTGACTTTAGGGAATTAAGATGTTTGGAGTAGGAGTCCCAGACAAACTCTGAATTTAGTCTGGCTTCCAGTTGCTCGGACCAAAAACCTTCGTGTCATTCTTGACACACATTTGCTCCATTGCCAACACTCCCGCCAACATCCAGTCTATCAGGAAATTCTATCAGCCTTATTTTTCAATATATCCATTTCTGCCTATTTCTCACCACGTCTGTGCTATCTATCACCCTGGTCCAAGTCATTATTATTGCTCACCTTGATTACTGAAATAACTTCCCTAGGGTTTTTGTTTCTATCCTTGCTCACCTACAGTCCACACAGCAGCCAGAGCGATAAATTTGGTAAGTGATGAATTACTAAATTCTCCACCTGAAACTAATACTACACTGTGTGCTGACTAACTGGAATTTAAATAAAAACTTGGAATTAAGGGGAGTGCATGATGTGATAGGCGCGAGGTGGTATTCACAACTAATAAATCATTGAACACTACACCAAATGTATGTAATGATGTACTACATGTTGACTACTCGAATTTCAGCAAAAAAATAAATAAATAAAAACTTGTAGGAAGAAAAATAAATATTTATTTGAGCAGCATAAACAAATAAATAAAATGCAATTCAACTTCTCTGCTGAAAATCCTGTGATAGCTTCCCTTCTCACTTAGAGGAAAACCAAAGTCCTTCCACTGCTTTACAAGGACCTCTAGAGAGTGGCCCTGTGGCCACGAGGCCCTCGCCTCCTCCTCCTTACAGCCTCACTCAGTGCATCCACACTGACCTTCTCATCCACCTAGAACTGACCAGGACCGCTCCCGCCTCAGGGACCTGCTCAAATGAAGTTCCCTCTGCCTGGAAATGTCCTCCCCAGATATATTCATGATTCATCCCTTCAGCTCCTTCAGGCTTTTTTTTTTTTTTTTCAAATATCAACTTCTCATAAAGCTCTACCCCATTTAAAATTATAAGTGCATACAAATTCCCCTTAAACTGTTCTATTTCTTTTCATATAATTTATCACTTTCTAATGTTATAATAAGCACATTTTCATATATTGAACATATTTATTACACATTACATATTTATTACACTTCCTGTCTGTCTTTCCCCACACAAAAATGCAAAGTTCCGTGAACACAGAGAGTTTTACATAATTTGTTAACTCATGAATTCAATGAGTCTACTAGATGGTTAAGATATAGATGATTCTCAACAGAAATCTTCTAAATAAACAAATACAGTCATTTAGGTCAAAAGCCACTGAATGGCTCCTTTGCCAGAGGAGGAGCTCCTCTATAAAAAGAAATGAGGCATCCTTCCATGCACGCATGTGATAAGTATTTATTGAGTACCTAATCTATACCAAGCACTATGCTAGAGAGTCTAAAATACAATGGTGAACAAAACATGTACAAGTTCTTGCCTTCATGGAACTTACAAATTAGTGCCTAGAGACAGATACTCAACACGTAACTGCACAAATGAGATCATTACTACCAACATAGTGTACCATTAAAATAGTCCAGGAAAAACTTTATGTTTTGTACTGGGTTGGTGGTAGAGGAGGTGGAAAAAGCTAAGCAGATTAAAGATTATTTCGTAAAGAAAGCGTAATGGGAGATATAAATGTATTAGGTGGGGTTGGGGAGAATATATAACAAAGGTAAGTCCCAAAGCTCTGGTTTAAGTAACTGAGTGGATGAAAGTGCCCTTTGCTAGAGTAGTGTAGTCAGCTAAGTAATGGTCCACCAAAGATATCCATGTTCTAATCTCTGAAATTTGTAAATGCTATCTTATCTGGAAAAAAGGACATTTGCAGGTATGATTAATTTAAGGATTTTAGGAACAGGAGATTATTCTGGATTATCTGGCTGGGCCCTACGTGCACTCACATGTAATCACATGTATCCTTATAACACATGTATTCTTATAAAAGGGAGATCAGAAGATACGCAAACACACACACACACACACACACACACACACACACACACGGCAATATGAAGATGGAACCAAGAGAAATTTGAAGATGCTGGCACTGAAGATTGGAGTGATGGGATCACAAGCCTACTGTGATGATTAATTCTATGTGTCCACTTAACTGGGCCACAGGATGTCCACACATTTGGTCACACACCATTGTGGTTGTGTCTGTGAGAGTGTTTCTGGATAAGATTAACATTTGAATTGCAAGACTGAGTAAAACAGATTGCTTCCCTAATGTGGGTGAGCCTCAGCCAATCAACTGAAGACCTAAGGAGAACAAAAATGATTAGTTAGAGGGAATTCCTCCAGCCTGACTGATTGAACTAAGACATTTGTCTTTTCCTGCCCTCACACTGGAGCTGCCATGCCACCACTGGTCCTCCTCAGTCTCTAGTTTGCAGATCTTGTAACTTCTCACCCTCCATAGTTGTGAATGCCAGTTCCTTGTAAAAAAAAAAACAAAACAAAACAAAAACAAAACAAAACAAAAAAAAACAAAAACACACACACACTATTGATTCCAGTTCTCTGAAAAACCCTAATTAATACACCAAGGAATGCTGGAAGCCATCAGAAACTGGAAGGGTCGAGAAACAGACTCACCTTGATTTCAACCCAGTGAAACTGATTTTAGATTTCTGGCCTCCCGGACTCTAAGACTATAAATGGATACTACTTTAAGCCAATCTGACTGCAGTCAGTTGTTACAAAAGTCACACAACACTGACGCAATGGGAATCACTATAAGAGGAGATGTGGGGCAGGAGGGCATCAGGATTAGGTTTGGAACATGAAATCTGGGATGCCTATCACACACCTATGGGAGAGGCAGGCCAAATCAGGATTTGGAATGCAGGTATGGAATGATGGAACGGTCTGAGCAGGCGTATAAACCCCGGAGCCCAGGGACTGGAAAGCATAAGAAGCAGAGTAAAAGGAAGGACAGCTAAGTGCCACAACCTGAGGCAGTCTCAACAGTGAGAGGTCGGAAGAAGGATAGCCTGAGAAGGAAGCAGGAGAGCATGGGGTCTTGGAGACCAAGAGAGGTGAGTGTTTTTGAACTACATGGTCCTCAGCTCTAGAGCAGAACCCAGTGTGGAGGAGATTTAAGAGTGAATGGTCGATGAGGCAGAAACAGCCTGTGTGGACAATTTATCCTTAAAGTATGTTTGATTTGGAAAGTCAATAAAGAGAGCAGATAGTTGCCGGGAATTTTGGGCCCTGGGAGGATTTTTTTTTTTTTTTTTTTTTTTTTGGTCCTTATTTTAAATAGGAGAATTTAGGGCATCAAGGCATCGGGTGTGCCTTGGAAAATTACCTGAGAGAATAGAAACAATTGGAAACGCTAATGAAGGTGAGGTTGCTGGCTGAAGCCTGAGAAGGCTGAAAGGGGAAGCACACACAGAGAGCAGGTCTTAATCTGGGCTGTCATCTAGGATTTCCTGGGGATAATTTTAAAATCTTACTGCCTAGCCTGCACCCAAGACAAATGGCATCAGATTTCCTGAGTTAGGACCCAGACATCAATTGCTGTGCATGCTTCCCAGGTGATTCCAAAAAGTGGACCAGGGGCATTAGAGCACACCCGGAAATCAAGACCTTGAGTCCAAGGAGGATCAGGCACAGGTTGGAGGTTTGCTGGTTGTAAGTGAGGGAGTTGCCAACTTCACCGTTATATTTTCAAAATTCAAGACAAGGTCATGTGCAAAGTATGTCCTGAACATATAATGGAATAAGGGAAGACTGAGAGCCAAAGAAAAGGAAAATAAGATGACTTAGTTCAGACTGAGAGTGGAAAAGGGAAGATGACCTCTAAATGGGGAAATGTGGCAAGAGCACTGGAAAGGCCTGTGAACTTACAGCTATACCATCCATCTATCCATCCGTCCATCCATCGGTCCATCCATCCATCATTTGTCAGAAAGACACCAAACTAGGCAGTAAGGATAAAACATAAGCAAGACACTGTCCTCACAGATTTTACAATTCAGTGAGAAAATAGACATATACGTAAAGGAAGATTCAGGAGCTTTACTCCATCAAAGGGATAGTGGGGACCATAACCCTTATGGGGACAGGAGGCATCTCCTCCCATCACAGTACATGGCACACAGGAGGCCCTAAGCCATGTTCATTGTACTCCCAGGACTTGACTGTTGTGAGAAAGGGAGGGCCTGAAATTGACATGAAAGGACAATTCAGCTTTTATTCTCCAGACGTGACAAAAGCAGCTGCAAAACCTAATGACCTACCAGCAGCATAGTGTCACGTGGCATCTGCAAACAGGAGAAAGTCTCAGAGCTCTCAGAAGGGGCACCAATGCAAAGTCAACGTGGAGTAATCTCCATGTGAAATTCAGAAAGTGGTCACAAGGTGGCAGGATTAACATTTGCAAAATAACTTGCCAAGCGTAGGAACTAATCAGATACCAGTTGGTGCCCAAAATCAAACTTCCTGGCCGGCCCAGGGAGTTTTCTGTGCCAGTGTGACCAGCAAGGAGAAGAACACTAAAAACTGGTTGTTTGGGGTCACTGTTTAATGTAAACTGATTAACCTATGGTTAGTCTCCTGTCTCTTTGGCCTCTAGAACTATGTTGTCCAGTAAACTAGACATTAGTCACATGGACCTCTTTGAGCAGCTGAAGTGTGACTAGTGCAAATGAGAAACTAATACTTAATTTTATTTTCTTTAATTCATGTAAATACAAAAGCTGATATTCTATTTCAATTATTGAAAAACTCTCAATTATGCTTGAAACAACTTGGGTATGTCAATCCCAAGTTGAATCCTTTTCAACTATAAATTTTCTGAAATCTAAATACAGACCAAGAATTTCCAATCAAAATGTACTGTGAAATTGAGATCTGGTATAAGGGTAAAATATACATCATGAAAAATAAAAGGTAAATATCTCATAAATATTTTACACTGACTGCAATGATTTTTACATTGCATGGAATTAAATATAATATTTTGATACATTAGATGAAAATGCATTACCAAAATCAACTTCTCATAGTATTTATTTTTAATGTAGGTGTCTTAGCCTGCTGTAACAGAATACCATCAACTAACTAGTTTTTTTAAACAACATCTACTTCTCACAGCTCTGGAGGCTGGAAGTCTAAAATCTAGGTGTGACAGATTCAGTGTCTGGTGAGGATCCTCTTCCTGTTTGGAAACAGCTACCTTCTTACTCTATTTTCACTTGGTGCAGAGAGAGATCATCTCTCTTGTGTCCCTTAAAAGGGCACAAATCACATCACAGGCTCCACCCTCATGACCTAATGACTTCTCCAAAGTTCCACCTACAAATGCTATCGAATTGGAAATTCAGTCTTTAATACATAAATTTTGAAGAGAGATAAACATGCAATCCATAACAGTGGGCTACAAGAAAATTAAAAATTACTTAGGTGGTTCCCATTGTTTCTCAGAAGGATGTGTCAAGTTCCCCTATGCAATAGAGCTTTTGTTAACATAACATGGGGGACTGGGAGAACATAGGACAGGAAACTGGCTAAGGAATGAGGTTGAGCTGGGTGGGGGGCTCCACAGAGCTGTGGGCTGGCATTCCCCTACCTTGACCCACTCTTAAGCATGACACCCTGACCAACTGGGTTTTTTGTTTTGTTTTGTTTTTTGTTTTTTTTTTCATTTCTAGCCCAAAGAGACAGAAGATCCAAGTCCTAGGGAGACAAGGTGTCTGGGAAGGGTCTTTCAAAATTCACCCAGAGCTTTTTCTGTATACAGTCCCCCACTTCTAAAGCTAGACCCCTCTCTGTTCTCAGGGCACTGGTCTCAGTTCAGATCCTGTCCTAAGAGAGGCTTTTCAAAAGGGGTAGGGGGAGCAGAGAAGAGAGTTCAAAGGTTTCTTCAAAGCATTGGGAAAAGCTGGTTGTTCTGATGGTTTTTTCTCTTCTTCAGATTTCCCTGTCACCTTCCCTCTCCTATTTTATCTCTAGTGTCAGACTCCTTAGGTTCAAACCCTACACATCCCTGAATGACTCTGAACAATTTATTCAGCTTCCTTGTGTTTCTTTACCCAGAAAAGTCTACTCAGAGTGTACTCATAAAGATTAAATGAAAAAATATCTGTGAAGTACTAAAAACAGTACCCGGGCATAATAAACACTATGCAGTAGATATTATTATTTTCTCATAACTTTTTTTCAACTTCCTCATGAAGGTGATAAAGAGTTGGCATTCTAAGTCACAATTAAAAAAAAAACAAACAAACTAAAAAGCAAAAATACTTCCAATCCCAATTTTGCAGTTGAGAGTATCAAGAAAAAAATGACAAGCCAACAGAAAGTTCATCTATTCTGCAACTGTAAACCATGGTCAGGCTGTTTTCCTGGTAGATTTCTAGGTGGAATAGGCCACCTCCTGCCCTGGGAAGCACCCAGATCCTCAGGTATCCAGATTTCTGCTCCATCTCCTGCAGAAAAAACAGCCTGATTCTCGATCAGCTTGTGCAGAGCAACCTGTCACAGGTCTTAATGGCGGTGGTAGCTCAGTCATTTGTATTAGCACATTTTGACATGACAGCTGACTTCTCCAGACACTACAAAACTGTACTGCCCCTGCTCAGGCTCTACACCTTTCTCAGAAAAACCACAGCTTCGGATAGCTCTAAGACAATTCCAGCACTGACTCTGACATTATTGGCTCATACGAAGCAAACACTGTTTGTCATTTGTTTGGTTTATTTCTGGTTCCCGAATACTTACCGTGCATACGTTTCAAATCTACAAGTCAGCCTCACTTTACACAGCAGATATGGGCATAGTTAAATTCTGAAAAACCAGGTCATCCAAAAATGCACTAGATTTGGCTGCAGTTTAAAGGAGGGTGTCCTACAGTCACAGATAAACTGAGTCCTTTGTTAAAAGAAATCTATTGGGCGCCTGGGTGGCTCAGTGGGTTAAGCCTCTGCCTTCAGCAGGTTCCTGAGATCAAGTCCCGCATCGGGCTCTCGGCTCAGCAGGGAGCCTGTTTCCCCCTCTCTCTCTCTGCCTGCCTCTCTGCCTACTTGTGATCTCTCTGTGTGTGTCAAATGGATAAATGAACTCTTAAAAAAAAAAAAAAAGCATATCACTAAAAAAAAAAAAGATCTATTTCATGAGTGTAACAAATTTCAAAGTGTTACAAATGGTAGATTTTTTTTAATGAATTAAACTATATTTAGAAAGTGAAAAGGAAGTTTTAGAATTTCCTCTTTCTCCTTCCCTTTTTTTTTTTTTTTGGTTTGTTTTTTAATAGACCTTCAATGCAAAGGAATTGCATTCCAAAGAGGAAGACTATGTTAGAACTGAAGCTATAATCACAATTTTCCCGTTCTCAGCCACTGTTGATTGCATCTCCATGTAAAGATTTTTTTTCCTCTAACCTTGTTGTTTATTTATGGCTGATCTTATCACAATCTATGTTTATCTAGGAATACAAAACGGATTTTCTCTCTCCTGTTGAAAATCCCAAGACCAGTTTTTGGCTTCCTGTTTTCTTCTCCACAGGTTCCCCATGCTTGCAGCTCATTTGAAAAAGGAAAAGCCTAAAAAAAAAGGAAAAGCCTAAAGCTAAATGGGTACCATCTTGGAGGTAAACTGCCTATCATGTTGGTCAATGTCAGGGCTCGGGGACAGGGTGCTTCTCAGGTATTCGGGGCCCTCTACTCCCTGACTTCCCTCCAGCCAGGCACAAGTCCCTGGCCAGGCTCAGCTGACCACTGGGTCCCAGCCTTGGAAATGGAGGAAGCTCAAGCCTTTTCCTTTGTCACCATGCTGGCTACTGACCTGATCAGGCATCTGGGCAACCCCACAGGGTCTTGGAAGAATGCGGACCTATGGAGAGAAAACACATGCCTGGGCCTTCCAGAGACAAAGACATGATGATCCTTCAGGAAAAAACATTCTGAAGAGCAAGGGATACATGGGGTGCTAGGATGATGAAAAGCCATTAACTAAAGACGAGGCTCAAAAGTAGAAAGAAATATAAAAATCCAAGTGGAAGAAAAGTTTGAGATAAAGATAATTGAAATAAGAACTGAACACCAACAAAACAGACAAACTTTACAAGAAAAAGGTTTTCAGAAAGGAAATACAAGAGAAGCAGAGTGGGAGCCAGGCGTGGAAGTAAGGGCTCCTGTACGGGACGTAAAGGAAAAGGACCAAGAGGCCTTTCCCCGAGCAGAGTCCAGGGGAACTGCGGGGCTTTGACTCACTCGCTCTCTGTACTGATGAATTCCTGCGATTGTGTTTGGTTTTGTCTGGTTTTGTAGGTCACAGCCCCTGGTAACTTGGCACACACTTAAAAACATGATTATTTTTCAGCATTTTGAAATAAAGCACTCCAAATGCAAATTGTCCCAGGATAGCAAATCTTCCTTCAAAACCAAAAACCTTCAATATGTTCCAACAATATAGGACCTAAGAGAGACCTACTTGGAGTATAATTAGGGTGTCTATTTGGGACAAACAGTGACTCTCTGGTGAAGTAAAAGTGGACAGAGATTGCTTCCAACCCCGCCATGTTCAGTAGCTTTGGGCACTTTTTGGAGAACCAAGCTGTTACTTTAAAATAGAGAGAAGCTGGTGTGTGAGATTCATGCCATCTCTAGAAACGTGTTTGCAAGACATGTGCCAGTATTCAGATGTTGCCACAAGAAAAGCTCTCTGTGCAGAATTTTAACCTTCTATTTCTAGTCCCTCAGCTCTTCCCCAAAGCCTTTCGTCCTCTACCCAGGCACTCCCCCCCACCCCCGCAACCCCTATGCTGGCCAACTGCTCAAGAACTGTGACTGAAGAAAGCCTCCTTCATAGGAGGTGGCTATAGTAAGCAGAGATTGGGCAGGCCAATCTGGTGAGCCCCCTTAATTAGCTTCTCTGTATAAATATTTCCCCTTGTCCCTACTTACCAATCAGGAGCCATGATGTGTCCCGATCACAACAATAATTTGGGCCTGGGGCATCCACCTCCTGCTCCATCATGAAAGAGGACTATTTACAGTTGCCTTTGCAGTCAATTCATCTCCTTAGCAGTGGAAAGTCACTACAGCTCACAGTAGTCACTGGTTATGAGCAAGGAAGCCCTTGGTGGTCAATAGCATTGGGCCTTCAGCGGCCCTGGCAGTGGCTCAGAGCTGTAGATTATGCACAATTAAGAAAATGCATCTGTGTGAAGCAAGAAGCAGCCCGCAGGCCTGGGGACCAAGTCAGCATGTCCTTGGCATTTACTAGGTCCAGATGTCTTTATCTTCTGGGCAGGAAGTCAGGGTCTGTCCAGATGGCATCTTGATTGCCGTCAGCCCAGCTGATTAAATTTCTAGGGCTGACATCTCTTCCAAATACACTCTCCATCCTCGAAAATGTGGCTGTCGAATAAGTGCTAGAAGAATCCCTGCACACAGCAGCAAACCGGGAGGCCTCGAATTGGAACCTGAGTGTCTGGGACGCAGACACTGTGCAAACTCCCTGCCACATGGCTGTGGTTCTGGAATTCTTCCTGTTGCAAGCAAGGGAATTTCTGGAAAGCCAGTGTGGTGAGGGGCAAGATCACCACTCTGGGATCAGACAGAGCCCAATAGGAGTCATGGATCCTCCACACTCTGACCTGTGAGCTGGAGCCCATCCCTAAACCACTCTGGCCTCAGTTTATTGGCCTATAAATCTACGAAAACAACAAGACCTTCCTTGACAAGTTTTTTTGAAAATGTTTTTGAGATAATGCATGTCGAGTGCCTACAAGATTACCTGGCTTCTTCCTAATAAGGTTTCCTTGCATATATTTTCTAAGAAGCCTTCCTTAGTTTTGTTCCTAGCCTTATTTTGCCTTCAGAGAACCTGCTTCTTAGAAATGGAGACCTGAATGGGGGTGACAAACCAGCCTGGGCACCACATATGCCTTTTGTTAGAAATAATAAATTATGGGTGCTGGATGGCTCTGTTGATTAAGGGTCTACCTTCAGCTCAGGTCATGATCTCAGGGTCCTGGGACTAAGCCCTGTGTCAGGCTCCCTGCTTAGTGGGGAGCCTGTTTCTCCCTTTCCCTCTGTCCTTTTCCCTACTTGTTTTCCTCTCTCTCCCTCTCTCAAATAAATAAATAAAATCTTAAAAAAAAAAAAAACAAATAAATTATTCTCCGTAGTCCTTTACAGGTTACCCTTCATAAGCACACTTGAGAGGTAAGCAGGACAGATGCTACTCCTCTTTTATAGAAGAAGGTAAGACTCTGAGAGGCTAATGACTTGTCCAAGATCACATAGGTAGCTGAGTCTGAAGACAGAAACCCATAAAGGCTGCTAAACTCCTGTCTGCTGCTAATCGCCCCCTGGGGAAGTCAGTGTTCCACATGGTGCAGAGGAACGAACAAAATCTCCAGGCTACTCTCAAACCACCACCATCCTGCCCCCAACAAATGTCTCCCCTCATACCAATGGGACTTTTCTGGGGTTCACTAGAATGAAGAAGGGATGTCATCCGGCCATTTACAGAAATTGTCTTGCCTCTCTGCTAATTCAGCAAGTGCTCTCCTCTTGTACTGCACTATAAAGGGCTATGAGAATTTAATCTAATATAATGCTCACAGAAAAAAGCCTGACAAGAGACAGGATGTGAAAAATGTTCCAAAAAGGCTAAAATAAATGGTTTGATAATAATATGAATAATCCCAGCTCTTGGGAATGTCAGGCTCATGTTGTTCTTTTATATTCTTAAATTAAAAAAAAAAATGACAGGTTTGGATTAGATTATTTTAAAGCTTATTTTTAGTTTTAAAATTTCCGATATTAATATACCACTGTTAGGACCACTTTATTTCAGAGTTAAGGGTTTATCTCAGAATCCCAATTCCCAGTCCTATCCTCTAGTCCCTGTATCCCAGTGCCTGTTAATATATTCATTTAAAGCTTGAGAGAAAAACCCCAAGGACACCTTTAACATTTATGCCCTTATAAAATATGCCAGATGAAAAGAAAAGTTAGTAAATGGCACTGACCTTATGGTTAATTGGAAGTTAAAACTTGATAAATATTCCTACATGTTACACATATTTCCAGAACCATATATGTGTAACCAGGTGTCCACAGATGATAATGAAGCCTTAATTGGGGGAAACATCCTTTTTAAAATATCTTTTTTTAAATGGTTATAAACTTCAAATGCTATAATTTTTTTAATCCAGTTTAAGTGGTTATAAGTCCAGGGAGTGGCTATTTTTGCTTTGAGTCATCTCACAAAGGGGTAAATCCTGGGGCAGGAAATGCAAACTGTCCCTGGATTAGGCAAGAAGAACTCCCCCTCCCTTTCTCTGAATACAAAGGCCAAGGAGGCCTGGGCTCTGAGATGTGAAAAGGCCTGGGGTAATTTTGTGGAGGAGAAGGGATGTCCCAAGAACTTGGGTCCACAGGCCATGTGAGGATACAGTGTCTGCTTGGTTAAGATGGTGACAACAGAACCATCAAACATGGAGCAGAGAAACAGGCAGTTCTGGAGCAAGAGAATCAAGGGCAGCGTGGCAAAGCCATCAACACAAATGACCTTGAATTTGAGCACATGGTAAGAAGAGCCATGTCTCCGCTCCAGGTGGGGAAGGGGCTCTGTTTAGCCTGGGGACATCACAAGAGCCACCAATCGAAAGGCAAAGGCATAGAGCATGTCGAGACCTGAGGGCTCTGTTCTAATGTGCCCACAAGGCAGAACACCAGAAAGCCCCAAGAGAGTGGTGGGGAGGATTTTAGGTCTTCACCTCTGAGCTTCATCGCTGTAAACCTTAATGGTTTAGTAACATAAATGAATATGGAGAAATATAATGATGACATTAAATTGATCATGAGAAGCATTAGAATATTCAGGTTGAAGTAGAATTTTAGATGCAAGTTGATTTAGCATCTGGGGGTGGGAGAGGAAACAGGGGGAAGGTCAGGCACGACCCAAAAGCAGAACAAAAACTAAATGTATAAGAGAAAAAAAAAAAGAAACACAGGACAGTTGTACACCGCCTGGTGACCATGAGCTGTACATGGAAATTAAATGTCTAGTTCTTTGCTAAAGGTGGAAGACAGAAGCATATTTGGGTTTGCAAATCCGTGAAAAAAGGCATATTAGCCTTTGGGTTTTAGCTAAGAAAGGGCTTAAAGAAGCAAACAAGTTATCCTAGGATCCCAAGTCACTCCCCAGACTATCATCAAATACAAACACGAGAAAGTGAGGTCATAGGCCTCCCAGAATGAAAGTGGACAGTTCTGGGAAGTCACCCATGGGGTGGCTGCTGACCCAATGGACGAACGCATGGGAACATGGGGGAATAAAAGAACAATAATTGCCCTGGTTACTTGTCTGTAGAAATAAATGAGTTTCTAATGTCTTTTTTACCTTCTCCTTTCTCTATCCATATCTCTACAAGAACTGGCTCTTTAAATAAGGGACAGCAGATCCATCCCATCATGGCTCTGTGAATCGGTTGGAATCATAGCAGCCGTGATGTCCACTGCTCCAGGCAAACCTCTCTCTGTTTTCTGTTTGTTAAGAAGGGGCAAGCCCACCTGGAGTAAGAAAGAGTCATTGTCAACAAACAGCAAGTAGGAGTCCATTTTATTGGCTCAAGCCAATCAGTTATATAAGTAAAATGGAAACCACTGTTTTGAAATAGACAAATTAGATTTTTAGATGAAGAAGTGCCTTACAGATAAGCTAGTCCAACTCCATCATTTGACAGATGGGGACATTAAGACACAGAAGGACGTTCCCAGTGATGCACGAGTTGATGGCAAAGCTAGAACAAGAATTCAAGTCACTGCTTTCCTTAGGAGATTTGGAAAACATTCAGATAGACCGTAAGGGATTCAGATGCATGCAGCTATGGTCAAGTTGGAGGAACTAGAGATTTTTTAAACCTGGGAAGGTTATGATTCAGAGACATCTTAACTACTGTCAAGTGGCAAAGTACCAGCAATAAAGGCTTGAACTTATTCTGTTGGCCTGAGGAAAGGAGGAGCATTGGAGGAAAGTCAGAGGGAAGACTTCAGTGCTTTGGTAGTTTAGGTTTTAAACAGTCAAAATTTGCCAAGACAATTTGTTGGGGGACAGTAAATTTTCTGTCACCTGAAGCATTTCAGAATAGACTGGGAGGTAATGTAGTGTCTATGTTTTGTCTATGGAAAGGGGTGGGGCAAGGGGTATGGAGGGAAGAATTCAGGCATGAAAATCATTTGGATGGGGTGACCTTTAAGAGCCTGTGATTCTTTACAACCTGGTACCAAATAAGGGTTTCATTCTTCCTTTGAATTCTAAAACCTATCTTCCCATCTGTTTGCAATAGTTTAAATTTTAATCTATTTCATATTTCAGGGTATTATGCCCTGAATATTTGATTTGAATGCTGTGGCAGAAGGTCACTCATATTCATTTATTTTCTTTTACTCTTATACACTTGCAGTGAGTCTTTTGAATCCATTATGCAAACATATGCAAATAGTATGCAAATAGCATGGCCTCAGAAAATGACAAAATCCTATGGCCTTAACTGAGCCATCAAATCTTTCTTTAAAAAAGAAAAGTAATACACCTTTTCCACATCTCTGGGCAGGAGACAACTTCCTGATAGTGATATTTACATGACATTGGAATTGGTTAATCAGAGGAGTAACACATTCCTTGTATTACATAGGAGTTAAAGTTTAAGAAAGCATTTTCACAGCTATGATCCCATTTGATCCTCGTAATTACTCTGTGAGGGCAGAACAGGAATTGGAATTGCTGTTCTATTTTTTAGATGGGAAACAGACACAGACAAGTGACATGACTTGCCCAAGTTCACTTGGTTGGTCATCAGCGGACTTGAGTCCGAAAACTATGCTCCTTCAAAACCAGAGCTCTTGCCATGCACCAAGATACATGCCTTTAAGGCAAGGTGGGCTGTCATCCCGTTTGCTTGCACTGTGTCTTCCCAAAAGCATCTTCGGAGCCTCTTCTGTCGATGAGAATGGCATCTGAGGGCTGAGATGAGAACAGCCTAAATATTTGTAGTAGCCCTCGCACGGTGCCTAGGCCACAGTTTCTCCAACCCCCTCTGCTTTTTCTTGTCTGGTCTGACATCTCCGACTTTCCAGATGAAGCACTGTCTTCATCCCAACCATTCTTCACTCTTTCAGGAAGCAAAATTCTTCCTTAAATTACAGAGTGTAAGAGCACAGTCTCCACCGAGAGACCGTAGGTCTCAAGCCGTCGTCCTCCATTTCCTAGTTACGTGGCCTTGGAGAGGTCATTTAATTTCTCCAAGCATGAGTTTTTACATCTATAAAGAGGGAGAAATAACAGCACCTCTATGGTAGGACATGGGATAAAGATATAAACTCAAACAAAACAGCACCCTGCCTGGAGTCTGATATAGAACAGGGGCTCAATAAATAGCAGCTCCTGTGATTCTTAACGAACAGTTGTGATGAAGTAGTGGAAGCAGCTTCTCAAGTCATTCTGAGCTCTGCTGCGGAGAACCGGGCTCTGGGAAATGGACTGGGAGAACCGTAACGCCAAGCTGCCCCTCTGATGTCTGGAGGGAGCTCAATTCAGCCCAGTGAGGAATGGCTGAACTTTGACTTTCTTTAATCACTCCCCCATCTTGTGCCATGATGAGGGCAACTGCAATCCTGCTTGAAGCTATTTCTAAGAAGAGGTAGAGCCAAGGCTGACTTCCTTAATCCTGCTCTCCCCGCCGGACTGCCCCATATACAGCAGGGTTCCCTACTTCCCCAGATTGGAAGGGAAAAAAGGGGGGATTCCATTCTACCTGAGCTGCTGTATTCAGCCTGAATCACAGGGTCAAAGGATGGATGTGTCATCCTCTTGTACCGAGACCAGAAGCAGGAGCAACCAGGAGCCTAGGCAGTAGTGGAGAGGGGCCTTGTTCCCTCCTGCTCCAGTGCCCACCTCCAGCAGGCCCGGCCTCAGAACCTGGTCCTTCCCTCTGACCCCCTGGCATGCCGCAGCGCCTCTCCATGGCGCTCACCTAGGACAGCTAATGAAACGGCTTCCTTTGTGAGGCCAGCTTCCTGCTTCTATGGCCTCTCTTGTGGAAAGGGACCAGAAGCTATTGGAGTTAGCCAAACTGTTGAAGCTGGCCTAAGTCAATAAAAACCATCACACCGAGAGTCCGGGTGACATGCGCCAGAGGGGTGTTCAACTGATTCATGCTTGCCAGGAAATGCCCTGGACCATTCTGGGGCTGGGTTCTCAGCTATTTTTGGCAAGGATTGGTAGTATGCAAAAGGAACTTCCTCTTTCTTTTCTTTTTTTTCTTTTTTTTTTTTTTTTAGCACAGACCTAGCAAAAACTGAGCAATCAACAGCATTTCTTGTTCCCATATCACCCTTCTGAGCATCTCCCTGCCTGCCGAAATACTGAGGCCACTATACTTGGATATCATTTCTCCACACAAGGCCCTGGATAAGCCCACCAAGCTGGGGTGGAGTCATTCCAATGATGGCTCCCCGTGCCAGCTGCTTCCTATTGGCAGTGGTGTTTTCTGCGAGCTGTAAAGCCATGACCTCCTTGAATCAGACGTGCACTGAGGTGAGTCTGAACTGTGTGTCTTTATCTAGATTAAACTGCCTGGAAATTGTGAGATTTGACAGTCCTATCTGAGCCTTAGCCTCTCAATATCCACTGTCTTTAAAAGGGTGACACAGGGGGCCTGGGTGGCTCAGTGGATTAAACCGCTGCCTTTGGCTCAGGTCATGGTCTCGGGGTCCTGGGACCGAGCCCCGCATCACGCTCTCTGCTCGGCAGGCAGCCTGCTTCCCACCCCTTTGCCTGCCTCTCTGCCTACTTGTGATCTCTGTCTGTCAAATAAATAAATAAAATCTTTTTAAAAAAAGGGGGGGTGACATGGCGGGTAGTGGTTTTTCTTTAGAGTGAAGGAGACATAGAGCTCTGCAAGGGGATGAACTGGGAGCTTCTCCACTGGAAGAAGTGAGGGTTTTCCTCCTCTGCAAACATTTCCCTCAAAAGGATCCCAACTGGTACATAAGATACCAACAGGGGCTCAGGGCAAAGGGCAGCCCTCCAAACGTGCATCCAGCTTGGAGGTGCTGTTTGTCTAACATCCTAGCATACGGTCACTGCCACAAACCTCTTTCTGGTGTCCAGGAGATTAGTGAAGATGGCCTGTGCCAGGTTTTAGAGCATATAAAGATCACTCTGAATGAGTCTTTCTCCTCGAATCGGACAGCCCTCCATCTGTTTTGTTAACCCACAGGAGTAATACTGGAGAATAGAGCCAGATTGTATCTTCTGTTTTGCCCCATAACAATATTTACCAACTTGTGGGAAGTTCTTGGAGAAGGTGGTGAGAGACATAAAGGAGAAGGGCCTGTCTCTTGCCAACTTCTAAAGTGCTTCAACCTCTCTCCTGCTGAGAAACTTCTCATGATTCTGGAGACCAGAAGTCTAAGATTCAGGTGCTGGCAGGGTTACTTTCTCCTGAGACCTCTCTCATGAGCCTGTAGACAGACACCTTCTCCCTGTGTCTCCACATCGTCTGGCCTTTGATGTATCCATGTCCTGCTGTATTCTTCTCCTAAGGATGCAAGTCATATTGTATTAGGGCCTATCCTAATGATTTCATTTTAACTAAATTACTTCTTTAAAGACTCTCTTTCCAAATAAAGTCACATTCTGAGGTACTTGGGTTAAGACAACAGAATGTGGGGGCAACACAAATCAGCCCACAAAAGAAGGGGTCAAGGAAGAGGTTTTTATCAACCCCAGAAGACTACCTCCTCATCATTCAAGTTGGAAGGCCAATTACACACAGGCACATAGAGGACATGATAAGAGGGTCGGAGTGGGGACACCACCTCCTCAGTGACAACATCCTCAGGTAGGACAGTATCACAATCAAATTCAAGCTCATCATGAAGCAAGCTATCTTAAATATCCCCCTCTTAAGCCTACCAGCTCAACTCTTAAATCCCTGAATGGCTGCAAAGCCCATGCAGCCCTCCAGGGACCCGGAAGGGAGCCCTGGGAGATTCTGGAAAGCCTGTGGAAATACTGTACCACTCTCACTTCCTACTGAGGACACTAGGTTCCAGAGTTGTCAGCTCCTTTTTGCAACTGGCCCCAGCTTTGGCAGAGGAGAGGAGAGAGCAGCCGGGAGAACTCCTAGGCCTTGTGTTACCTATTCCATGGGCCCCCTGACACTCAGGTGTCACAAGTGATGCTGAGGGTCTCAGGATCTCTGGGCCTGGTCCTATGCTGCAGCAAGAGCTTTAGCTTTTGATTAAGTCAGGTGAGGCTGAAACCTTTTGATACAACAACCTCCCTGCATCTCTCCCTCCAAAAGGACCAATTTTCCATGCTTTAGAACCAATGCAATTAACACTGGATCTATACCTTCCTTTATATTCTCTATCACAAATGAGTTCTTGGTAAGAGGATTGGCAGGCTGTTTCCTGAGCTGTCACTCTATGAGACTACTGGCAAGTTGCCGGGATACAAAGATGAATGAGGGTTTGGTCCCATGGTAAGGAACTTCTGGACCACTGGCAAGTGGAATAAAAGTGGGAGTGGTGGGAGAGGAAGCTTTGGGTTGAAGGGTTTGGTTTTTTCCAAGTGCAGGTCACCCAATTTGCCCTGCCCTCCCCCTCACCTTACTTTCCTCTTTTGTTCTCCCCTCCAGTTTAAGCAGAATTAACCACGTCCTGTATATGTGCTCCTGTGGTGGCCATTAGCTCATCAGGCCCTAATCTGAAAACAAGGCTTTCGTTTTGCTTTCAGTTTAATAAACCTCTTATTGAAGTAAAACATACATGCAGAAGGTTCCCCAGTCCTAAGTGTACAGCTCCCTGAGTTTTCACCCAAGAGAGCACATCCATGTGACCAACACATGGATCAAGAAACACACATTCTCTGAAGCCCCTTCATGACTCTTTCCAGTCAGCAGCCCCCAGGGGCATCTAGTACTCTAACTTCTATGACCAAAAAATGATTTTGCCTCTTCATGAATTTTATATACAGGAGACTACATGGTATGTACTCTTTGGTGCCTGGCTTCTTTTGTTCAGCATTAAACATGTGACATTTACCAAAGATGCTGCATAGAGCAATCATTTGGTTTTTTAATCACATACTGTATATTTTGTATTAGTGTATTGTGGTATTCTCTTGTATTAGAGAACCACTATCTATTTATTCATTCAGCTGTTAATGGCCATTTGCCTTGTTTTAGATTTCTTGGCTATTGTAAATCCTGCTGCCTTGGACATTTATATCTATGTCTCTAGAAAACAGATGGGCAAATCTTGATTAGGTGTATACCTGGGTGGGGATGTATTTAGTCATAGGGTATACATGTATTTAATTTCAGTAGATATTGCCAAAAGGTTTTCCAAAGGGTTAGTACCCATATATACTCACTGGCAATGTGTATGAGTTCTGATTGCTCTGTATCCCAGGAGCCTCACTATTGTTTAAGAATGTTTACCATTCTGATGGATGGTGAGTAGTGTATTTACTAGGATTTAATTTTTATTTTCCTGATGATTAAAGTCAGTACATTTTCAACTTCATTGGCCATTGACAAATCCTTAAGTGTGTGTGTATATGTGTTTGTGGGTGAGAGAGAGTGGGGGGGGGAGTGCTTCTTCTAGTCTTTTGCCCATTTTCCCTTGGGTTATTGGTCTTTCTTAAATTGATTTGTTAGGGCACTTTAAGTATTGTGGATATAAGTCCTTCATCAGATTGCAAATATCCTCTCCCACTCCATGGCTTGCCTTTCCACTTTCCTAGTGATATCTTCTGATGAACAGAAGTTCTCAATTTCGATGTAGGTTAATTTATTATTGTTCCTTTATTTTCAGTGCATTTCTGTCCTGTTTAAGAAATTTCTGCCTACCCCAAGGCCATAAAGATATATCCTATGTTTTCTAGAAGTATGCCTTGTATTTATTTCTGTTGCTTCGTTTCATTTTTACATCTATGGCCCACACTGAATTAAAATATTTCAAATATTGTATTTCAATATTTCAAACCTAGATAAGTTCTAAAAATATAATGAATATCCATAAACACTTCATGTGGAATCTTCCATTGTTATATTCTACATGTTCTGTGTGTGTGTGTATGTGTGTGTGTGCATACATCATAAGTAACAAAATTAGAGCCATAACCAGGTATTTGGAGGCTGACAAATGTGCAAAGCATAACTAGAATAAGTGTTCTGTGATCTGAATTCTGATAACACTTTAGATGAACTCTTGAATAATTACTTTGAAGCGTAGACACGCCTCTTCATTTCAAATGAACTCATCTTGGCTACCCTGTCCCCTCAAAACTATGGTAGAAAGCAGTCCTTCCATCCTAGGGAGGGGTGGAGAGTGCTTAGTAGAACTTCTTTTTAGGAGAACTCCAAGTTCACAAGTTCGCACATACAAAGGCTTCTGAAGAGTTGTCAACAATAACATGATGTTGTGATGATCCAGTGAAAGGAACTCCTCTTGTGAGTGCCCAGCCTACATTATCTCATTAACCCTTAGGGCTGGCCTGCAAACAAGGTTGTCCCCCATCTCTATCTGGGGAAAAAGAAGGCTCAGAGAACATAGTTTAGTGGTTGAGAGCTGGAATTTGTCTGCCAGACAAATAGAAAATGAACTGCATATAATTGGGATGCCCTTTGCCTGGAGGTGTCAGGTAGACAACCAAGTTTTAGGACTCTGCCCTCCTGGGAATATTTTGTTTTATTTTTAGAGAGCAACTGTTACCCTGGTATTTGATGCAGGCACACTGCTATCTCTGGGTAGAGGAGTAAAAAATGGAGGGAAGGTCAGTGTTCGGCATCCCAGACTCCTCATGCAGAGGGAAGCTGGCCACTGTGTGTGCCGAATGTAGACAAGACATTCATTGGAAAGGTGGGAGTTGGCACCTGGGAAACTCAAAGGGTTCAAAATCAGAATATTTCAACACTTTCGACAAGAGAAAATACAGTAGGATAGCAGGAAGTTAGAGCTACAGCAGAAGGCAGCAAAATAAGATCTTGATTGAAAAAATGCAAATGAATACCTGGGAGAGAAAGGGATGGCATACACCGATGCAGCCCTTGGAAGTCCTGTTCTGTGGAAAAGGCACAACTCCAACAGGACACTAGAGACGGAGTGGGTGGTGCAGGTCCCAGTGCACATGGGGTCCTGAGTAAATGTCCCATGTCTGGGCAGCGGGGGAGGCCTGGGACAGCAGCTGTTAAGGCCCCACAGCCTTGCACAGCCCTGCCGGCGGCAGGAATTCCCAGCAACAAGCGACCCATCTGCTATGGAACCAGCCAAAGCAGGAGTGAGGAGGTCATTTGCCACAGTGACCTCGCACTGAGGGCTAGAGAAGGAGAGCTGCTTTCATAAGAAGTGCTCACAGGGAACTCAGAGGAACAAGAGGGGCTGCTCGAACAATGAGGTGTCTGCCTGGAGAAGCACTGAGCATGTGTCCCTGACGGCCAGCCCCACCCAGGGGCAGAAGGGCCGTGGCCCCACCGTATTCCCTTTCTGCCTCCTGCTCCTTACCTCTCTCTTGCATTGTCCTTCTACAGTCCCGGAATCCTGCACTCTGCTAATCACACTCTCACAAAGTTTCGATATGGATCCTGACAGCGAAAAAGACGCAACCTCATTCACATAGTATTTCTACCAAAAATGTATAACCCGAATCAAATCAGGAGGAAAGATACGACCCCAAGCGAGGGACATTCTGTAAGATATGAGACTGTGTTCAGTTATAAATAAAATAAGGTGAAATAAAAATAAAATAAAATAAAAATATATATCTCAATGCTATGAGAGACAACAAAAATCTAAGGAATTTTCTCAGACCAAAGGAGCCTAAAGAGCCATGAAAACTAAATGCAATGTGTGAACTTGGATTAGAAAAACAAAATTACTATGAAGAACAATATTAGGACAATTGCCAAAATGTGAATACAAACTCTATGTTGGACAATAATATTGTATCGACGTTCAATAGTCTGAATTTGGTAATGGTACCGTGGTTACAGAAGAGACGTCCTTGTTTTTTGTTTTGTTTTGTTTTGTTTTGTTTTTTTCCTAAAGATTTTATTTATTTATTTGACAGAGATCACAAGTAGACAGAGAGGCAGTCACAGAGAGAGAGGGCTCGATCCCAGGGCTCTGGGATCATGACCTGAGCTGAAGGCAGAGACTTTAACCCACTGAGCCACCCAGGCACCCCAGAGACGTCCTTGTTCTCAGGAAATTTAGGGGTAAAGGGACATGACATCTGCAATTTACTATCAACAAAAAAGAGAATGAGAAGAGTAAGTGTGTGTGTGTGTGTGTGTGTGTGTGTGTATACTCCTGCCTTAAAAAATACAACAGACCAGAGCACCAGGCTTGCTCAGTCGGTAAAGCCCACGACTCGTGACCTTGGGGTTGTGAGTTTGAGTTTGAGTCCCACTGTGGCTATAGAGACTACTTAAAAATAAAATCTTTATAAAAAATATATGATAGACTGCAAACGATTTAACACTGCTTGAGTGACTGCAGAGCACAGGGCGCTCCGAGCCACCATCCATATAGTAACTGTGATCACACAGGAGTGTGAATATAAAAACCAAAGGGGGAGGGGATGAGTGTGTGTATGTAGCTTAGGACATTTTCCAAAATGTACTTGTTTTTTAAGTTCTCTTACAAGCTGCGATTCTTGTTATTTGCCTCTTTCTCCCAGGAATCAAGGGCAGAGAGTTCATGGTGGCTCATACCTAACTAGGGATGAATGTCTGACACAGACAGGCTCATGCCAGGTTTCTCAATACTCTGTGGTGTGTCATCCACTGGTTCTAAGTTTTTCATTGGGCTGAAACTGAGCTTTTTCATTTATCTGCCTTTGAATTTGCTAGAAGCTCCCTCAGGCCACTGGCTCAGTAGAGCTCCCGCTGGATCCTCAACTTTTTGAATGATATTATTGCAGTTAAGTGCTCAGCAAAGCACAGAAGTGGACTGATTTAGGTGTCATGGGCCCTTATATATTCAGGAGAAGGAGGGACACACCAGCATGGCACCTTTTGCTGAAGGAACAGACGAATCGAGGAATGGAGTCCCTTTCTTTAAGTGTTATGTGACATCAGTTATGCCAGTGGAGACCAGAAAAGCTATTCCAAACCTTAGCAGCTACTGGGTCTAGCAACCTGTATTCTTCCCACCACTCCAATAAATCTAAGTTTTAAATGCAAAATGTGCATTTCAAGGACATTAGGTGGATCTATGGCAGTCCCTAGAGGACTTTGGGTCTCTAAAATGGGTCTGAAGAATGAATTGCAAGGAAATAGAAATACCAGCATTTTCATCAGTGTCATTTATAACATTATCACTACATAGAAGAAAACTGGTGATTTCCTGTAGATGAGCATGGTCACTCTACATACAAAAATGAGCACCACTACACAGAAGCTAGAATTGAGCAGAAAGCAATGAAAATAGTGACATCTCTACAACATCAGGCTTCACAGTGAAGGAGAATGTGCTCAGTTTTCTGTTTCCAGTAAAGGGGGGCTGTTTGCAAGTCGGTTTGAGGACAGCTGAGGAGCTACAGTCTGCTGGGGCAGGTGCTGTCCAGACTGGGGCAGTCTCAGTGGGGTCTCTGGTAGGACCACTGTGTGGTGAGGGCAAAAGCAGGTGTGAAAGAGTGGATGAAACTGCATGCAGTCTGACATCAGATGAGAGGTGACCCCCCCCCCGCCCTGGTACACTT
This sequence comes from Lontra canadensis, assembly GCF_010015895.1. Taxonomy (NCBI): domain Eukaryota; kingdom Metazoa; phylum Chordata; class Mammalia; order Carnivora; family Mustelidae; genus Lontra; species Lontra canadensis. The sequence continues at coordinate 42,370,591 of NW_022630998.1, forward strand.
TTTTGCAAATCATTTCTTTCCTTCCTGGGAGCCTCCTCATGCAAAATATACCCCATCATAGCTTTGTCCTACCCCACATCCCTTCATTCTAAGGCATCATCCTGATAAATTATGACCAACCCCTTCCCACTTTTCACTTAGTTGTTACAAGATTTGTGAGGCAGGGCATCTAACAAGCAGCGATTAACAGAATTCAAAATACTTGGCTCCCATGGAACTAGGATGAGGCAATCCTCTGAACTTACATGCATGGCTATTCCCCAATGCTGGGGTCTGGTATCAGTAGCTTGTGGTTCCAAAGATCCAGAACTGAGTCATGCTTCAAAGTTGCATAGTCTCATGACCTACAGGCTATGACACCCTGCTAGTTTGTTTAAATTGTGTCTTAAGAAAAAAAAAATTCGATGTAGTGTTCAATGATTCATTAGTTTCATATAACACCCAGTGCTCATCACATCACGTGTCCTCCTTAAATATTAAGAAAATTTCTAAGCAGATACAGAAGTCGTTAGTTACAAAGAACGTCCGTGAATATATATCTACATTCAACAATCATCAATATTTTGCCTATTGATTTCACCTAACCATTCCTCCCTTCCTTTTTCCCCTGAGTATTCTAAAGGAAATTCCCAACATCCAGTCATTTTATCCAGAAATACTTCAAAAGGCTTCTCTAAAGAATACAAACATTGCACTTATAATCAACAAAATTCACAATTCCTTAAGATCTTCTAATATCCTATCCTCAAGGTTTTCTTGATAGTCCATAAAATGTCTTTTCCTAATGCTTTATTTGAATCAGAAAAGGTAGCATAAAATATGCAACATACTACATACCATATACCATGTACTACGTACCATGTATGAGCATTCTGTACCTGGCTTTTTACACCTGACAGCATACCTGGATATCACTCCATGTCAGCATGTGGGGGTTTGCCTCATCCTGTCTTCATCTGCAGAAGGTTCCATCTTGTGAATGTGCTGTATTTCATTCAACAAGTCCTGTATTGATGAATAAGCTGGTTATTGCCCATCTTTTGGTATCACAAAAATTACAAAAATGACTACAGCAAATAATCTTTTGCATGAGCCACTTTGTGTCTTTGCAGGTATCTATTTGGTAAAGATCACTAGAAATGAGATTGCTGCTCAAAGGATAAGTGTAATTTTGCTAGTCGATCAAATTACCAACTCTGTTAGGAATTTACATTGTTTCTCTCATCAGAAAGAAGCCAACAACACATATAACTGTGAAAATTTAGGTCTCACGGGAGTTCCTGACACTCTACCAAATACAACAGAATTTTTGGAATTTGGCTTTAATTTCTTACCTACACTTGAAAATACAACTTTCAGCAGACTTGTAGATCTGATCTTCTTGGACTTAACCAGGTATGTATCTGAGTTCCTCGTCTGTAGTTGATGTTTTACTTATGTAATAACACAACTTGCATTCAAATTGTTTCCAGGATCTTCTTTTGGGAGCCCAGGGACACTCTATCTATCCTTCATGTTTACTCTTTCCCATGAAATGTTTTTATGCAGGTGAAATGTAATATTTTTAAAAACCCAGTCAGTAGAGAGAAAAGTGGATTATTTTCAAACTAGATTGCATCAGCAATGTTAAGAAGTTCTAAGGAATACTGATAACAAGAAAAACTGAAAACAAATCTTGTATTAAATCAGATACCATAGTTTATATTGGGTGATGACATTTTAAGAAAAATTTACAGGAGAAACACATAAGCTACTAACTTTTCCCCCCTCTAGATTGAGAAAAGAGTTCCATTATTTAATTTTAGAAGCAGAATCAGGATTCCAAATGCTGAATCAGTGCTTGTGAGCCAGTGAGCAGAAGTTTCACAAGAAAAAAAGGGAAGAAACCAGAAGGGAAATGCAGCATGCACGGGTACGCGTGTCCATGCCTGTGTGTGTTTGTGTATGCATGTGTCTGTGTGTGTGTGTAAGATGGGAAAGGGCTTTCCATGTGGATGGGGTCTACTCCGCTTGCAGCAGCTCTGTTTCTTTGGTGTCTCAACCTGAGCCTCTCCAGAGTGGCAGAGCCTTCACATCCCCAAGACTATTTCAACTTTATAACCGCCCCTGGGAGTAGGCATGCTGAATATTACTTAACTCATGTTCAATGAGGAAATGGAGGCTTAGGGAGACTCTGTGAGTTTGCTTAGGGTCACAGAGTAAGGGAACTAGGACTCTGCTCTCCTGACGCCCAGTCCAGATTCCCCCAGAAAACCCCAAGCCACCTCCACGGCCAAGATTCCACCAGCTGCCTTGCAATATGCCAATGAGACAAAGCCTTGCCTTTTCAGACAGGGACAGAGATCATTCTACTTCCTACCCTTTGTGCCCTTGAGATATTTACTTTCCCTCTACCTTACCATTTCTCACTTTTAGATGAAATGAGTTTGACCACATTTCTAAGGAATGCATGGGGCCAGGATAGCTTGTCCAGCTAGAACACTCTAGGTTTCCTCTTCTGTTATTTTCAAATGGTGATACAGATAGGACCTCATACTTTCTAAACTCGCTCTCCTTAGCTCTCCCAGCCCCTGCCTCTTACGGGGCCACCAGTCAGACACTATTTTTTATTACTTTAAATAGCCACTGTTTTTTTGTTTTGTTTTATTTTAGCTCTATCAATATGTTTTTTTGTTTTTTTCTTTGCTCACTCTTCCATCTCACTTTTCGGACTTTCTCTTGGAACAATTTCCCTTTTTTCCTGAGGTACATAACAATTTCTTTAGTGAAAGTCTGTTAGTAGTCAACTCACTTGGTTTTTGTTTTTCCAAAAATGTCTTTATTTCACTCTGATTCTTGAGAGACAGTATCTCCTGACAAGATTCCAAGTTGGTAGTTATTTTTCTCAGCCCGTTGGTGCTGCCGTTCCATTCTCCCCTGGTTGCTGCTAGATAGTTACCTGTCTGTGTAATCACCGTACACATGCAGGCAATCTGTCCTCTCTCAGTGTTTCCAGTAGTTTCTCTTCGTCTTCGGCACTCTGTAATATCAGTGTTACACTGCGTAAATCATTGGGCTTCTTGAATCTGCAAAGGGTGTCTTTCATCAATTCTAAAATATTCTGGCTGTTATTTGTTTGAAACTTGGCCTGCTCCCATTCACTCTTTCATCTTCTCTGGATCTCTGATTTGATTCATACTGCATCTTCTCATTCACCCTTCATATATGTCAATATGCCCTTCTTGTTTTCCACCTCTTTGGTGTTTTGGACTATATTCTAGGTAATTTTCTCACATCTACTTTTAGTCCATTAGTATCCTCCTCAGCTTTGTCTAATCTCTTGGGTAAACTGTCCTTGGTTTTTCAATTTCATTAACTTCCTACTTCAGTAAATTTCAATGACTTCATTTTATAAATATATCAGTTTTAATAAGTTTTTCCTTCATCATATTATTGGCTTACACTGTTTCCTTTAAACATATCAAACACATGTTTGATAGAAATATATGTATTATATATTCTGATAATATATATCAGGCATATCACATATTCTTTATAAATCATATATATATATTATCAGATGTACCTCTTAATTCTAGTAAAATTCTGTTTGTTTTAACCTGATTCTGTAGAACATTTTTTAAAAGGATTTATTTATTTGCTTAAGAGAGAGAGCATGAGCAGGAGGAACGGAAGGAGAGGGAGAGAAAACCTCAAGCAGAGTCATGCTGAGCACAGAACCTAACACAGGGACTCTATGCCATGATCCTGAGGTCACAATCTGAGCTGAAACCAAGTGTCTAATGTTTAACCGACTGCACCACGCAGGCCCCTCTGTAGAACATTTTTTTTTTAACTGACTTTGACTAACTAATTCCCTTATGTCTTCAGTGAAATGTTACTTTGAGCTCATTTGTCATTTGAAACTTGATGCAAATCATTGTTTAAAATACTTTCCTGGAATTACACAATGGCATTATGGCTATAGAAAATAAGCCTATATTTTTTGGAGATGCATAATAAAATATGTACAGGATATCTAGGCTCTGATTTAAAATAATTCAGGAGGGAGAGGTGGAAACAGAAGAAGCAAAGACATGTATGTGGCCAAATCTCAAGAACCGTTGCCGCTGTGTGATAGATGTATGAAAGTTTATTGTACTATGATCTTGACTTTTATGTAAATTTGAAGGTTTTCCATATTAAAAATTAATTAAGTAGGTATATTACTCCCAAAGAAATTTCTGTTTACTTCTGTCAATTACCTGAAGTCACTATCATCCTGGAGTCGCTTGAAACTCAATTTTCTACACGAGCTTCTTTTGGGTGGTTCACAGAGCATCAACTCAGGCCACAATCCTCAGGAGTGGAAGCTTATAGTTTGAGAATCTCAGAAGAGACTTCTCTCATTATTGTTGTTCCATCCAGAGTTATGGCCAAGAAAAACACATATCCTCGAGATCACCCTCTATGAACTTTTTTTTTCAAGGTCATCCACTGAAAGAATCCTTTTTGAGGGTCTTGGTGGTTTATAGGTTTTTGATAGAACCTCCTACCCTGCTTGGACCCCAGTCTTTGTCTCCTGCCAGGGTGCATGTGGCTTATCACAACTCGGGCTCTAGGCCACCAAGAACTGGCAGACATTGTCAGATATAACAAAGCTAGCTCCAGGGCTCACTTGCTTCTAGGGATTCCAACTTTTTCTAAGGAAATTAGAATTCTAAGGAATTTCCTTCTTGATCTCCAGGGGAGTTGTGTGTATGTATGTGTGTGTGTGTGTGTATGTGTGTGTATGCACGTACATGCCTACACCTATGTGTGCATGCATAATCCAGTATTTTCAGGTGCAACACCAGGATGAAAACTTTACTGTTCCATATTTCTATGGAGCATTTTCATATGTATCATGTGACTAACAACTGTTCCTCAAAGTACTCACCATTTCTATACTTTATAGATACAACAAAAGAGGTTGAGATAAGTTGTGATTTGCCTAGAATGAGATACATATACTACATAATCATGTTTTATATTATATATTATATATAACATACTGTATATTACTTAAAATAGTAAATAGTTGGCTTTTGCTTACAATCAAACCATTAACTGTTCCCTAGAGTCCAAACACAAACCTCGAAGAGTTCAATCCAAAGGGGCAAGATATCTGGAAAAAAAATTCTAAATCAGAGTTTTCAGAATTGAGGTTGCCATTAATTCCACAGGTGATCTGTTGATACTTAAGAAAGTTTTTTTTTGTTTTATTTTAAGTAACAACATATAGTGTTTTTACTAAACACAAAAGATGGTCCTGTTAATATAGGTCACTGTGACAGAGTTTTTCTTTTTTCCAATTAATTATTGTTAAATACTATTACCTTTTCAAGGTGCCAGATTAACTGGGTACATGAAGATACTTTTCAAAACCATCATCAATTGAACACAATTGTGCTGACTGGAAATCCTCTGATATTCATGGCAGAAACCTCTCTTAACGGGCCCACATCACTGCAGCATCTTTTCCTAATCCAAACAGGAATATCCAATCTCGAGTTTATCCCAAGTCAGAATCTGGAAAACTTAGAAAGCTTGTATCTTGGAAGCAACCATATTTCCTCCATTAAGTTCCCAGAAAACTTCCCAACACAGAATCTGAAAGTTCTGGATTTTCAGAATAATGCTATACACTACCTCTCTAGTGAAGACTTGCGTGCTCTGGAGAAGACCACCAACCTAAGCCTTAATTTCAATGGCAATGACATTAAAGGCATTGAGGCTGGAGCTTTCCGTTCAAAAATCTTCCAAAGTCTGAATTTTGGAGGGACTCTTAACTTGTCTGTGGTATTAAAAGGTCTACAGAACTCTACTACTCAGTCTCTCTGGCTGGGGTCATATGAGGACACAGATGACGAAGACCTTACTTCAGCCATGTTTGACGGACTTTGTGAAATGTCTGTTGAAAGCATCAATCTGCAGAAGCAATATATCTCTGATATCTCATCTGCTACATTTCGGTGCTTCACTCAACTCCAGGAATTGGATCTGACAGCAAATCATTTAAATGAGCTCCCCTCTGGGATCGAGGGGATGAAGGCTCTCAAGAAATTAGTTCTCAATGTAAACACATTTGACCAATTGTGTCAAATCAGTGCTGCCAGTTTTCCATCCCTTCTAGACCTCTCTATCAAAGGCAACAAGAGGAAACTTGACCTTGGTGCCGGCTGTTTGGAAAAACTAGAAAATCTTCAGAAACTTGATTTAAGCCACAGTGATATAGAGGCTTCTGACTGCTGCAATCTTCAACTCAAAAACCTTTCCCACTTACAGTACCTAAACCTGAGCTACAATGAGCCTCTCGGACTCCAGAGTCAGGCGTTCAAAGAATGTCCTCGGCTAGAAGGTCTAGATTTGGCATTTACCCGCTGGTATGTTAAGGGTCCACAAAGTCCTTTCCAAAACCTCCATATCCTACAGGTACTGAATCTTTCTCACTGTCTCCTGGATACCAGCAATCAGCATCTTCTAACAGGTCTGGTGGACCTCCGCCATCTAAATTTACAGGGGAATCACTTTCAAGATGGGAGTATCTCAAAGACCAACTTACTTCAGACCTTGAGGAGCTTGGAGATTCTTATTTTATCCTCCTGTGACCTCCTCTCCATAGACAAGCAAGCATTCCAGAGCCTTGGGAAATTGAGTCACGTTGACTTAAGCTACAACAACCTGATGGGCAATAGTATCGATGCTCTTAGTCATCTTCAGGGAATCTACCTCAATATGGCTGCCAATAACATCCATGTCATCCCATCTCACCTCCTCCCCACCTTGTCCCAGCAGAGCACCATTAATTTAAGTCACAATCCCCTGGACTGCACTTGTTCGAATATTCATTTTATAACATGGTACAAAGAAAACCTACAGAAATTTGAGGGCTTGGAGGACACCAAGTGTGCAAACCCCCCATCTTTAAAGGGAGTTAAGCTGTCTGATGTCAAACTGTCTTGTGGGATTACAGCCATGGGCATTTTCTTACTTGTAGTATTTTTATGCTTGATTGCCACTCTGCTCGTTTTTTCGGTTAAATTCCTTCTGAGGTGGAAATACCAGCACATTTAATGCTGAACGCTTCTAGAGATGTCAAGTCAATATGTTTATGAAAATGCCCTAAGTAAGGGAGGAGTTGTCTTTTCCTTTTCAGCCTGGCAGACTTCTCGGACTGGTTCCTGTAGCTGGGCAGGGATTCACTGTGCTTCTCTGAGTCCTAGAGCTAATGAACCTTCCTGGAACTTAAACTGACTAGGGCTAGGGGGCCCAACAACAGCTGTGAGAGACCCAGAGCCATTTCTTCACATGGAAGGTGGTTGGAGGACCTGTGGCAGGGAAAGGCCAGGAGAGGAATGCACAGGAAGCCATCGCCCTTCTGGTTGTGGACACCCCTCGAAGCAGCTCCTACCATGACTCTAAGAGGAAATCAACTCCTCCAACTAGGCAGTGCGGACAGCCCAGCCCAAACTCTGTCTCCCAAAGCTTGGACATCGTGCTTGGCTCTGAATCCTCAGTAAGGCATATTTACTTGAAAAATGTGTTGAGGATAAAGTCTCAAAGCTTATTTTAAATGGAAAAGGGGATACACAGCGAATTTAAAAGAAGAGGCCGAGAAATGAATCTGACCTAAAATTGACTTCACTGATCTCTTTAATCCTTGGGTCTCTAAGCCCTCTACAAAGCAGCTAAGGTGCAAATAGCTACCAAAAAAAAAAAAAAAAAAAAAAAAAAATCACCCCCACTAGCCCCCAACATCTAGGAGTTTTGCTCCATTGGCCACCCTCTCTTTAGAACCCCAGAAGCTCCTTCTACCTATCTGGGGCACTTGCTCTTATGTTATAAATCCTACCTTACACATGGGCTGTGGTCCAAATGCTCTTCTCATTAGAAGCTTCTTTCCCACAGGAGCTACGAAATAAATAGTGCTTCGGTTCCCAGGCCAGCTCTCAAAACTCTATTTACCTGGGACAGCAATCAACACAGCACATTTGCATTGAAAATCGGTGGAAAAAAGCATAGTTGTAGGCTAGACTTCCAGAACAATAAGCTGGCTTACTGAGCTCCCAGTGAGGGTGGGGGTGTCAGCAATGGTTATACCAGTGGAAAAGAGAGGACAAGATTATTGAATGTCAAGAGGGAGAGAGGACAGGGAAGAAGAAAGTGTTTTGACTTGAGCCTTACAAGGTACAAAGTGTCATTCTCATGTACGGCTTGATCTTCCGTAGTCTTCCTGGTAGACAAGAGCTGGAACCTGTTGCCCTTAGATGTTACATTTATATGGTCTTAAGTTCTGTAACTAATTTTAGGCTAGAGATGGTAACATAGAGTTGTGAAAATCTGATTGGTTATCAAAATAACATTGATTAACGTTCGTATCCAATGGGAATTGATTAGCCCTTCAGATGAGGGCATAAGAGTGTGTCACAGTAACAGAGTAGAAACTTGGGGAGCAAGCTCTTTTTACCTCTGTATCCCTGAGAACCACAGAAAAGACAGGAGACGCTGACGAAATGCCATAGACCTCTACTGCAAATGCTCTGTTAGCCTTAGGGTTTTTTTTGTTGTTGTTGTTGTTGTTTTTTGTGCAGTCCTGCATGGGAGGCTCAGGTTTCTCAGAAGTTCTCCTGGGTACAAAATTTAAGGGGGAAACCAAAAAATTCAGTAAGCAAGACAAAAACATTTTAATGCAGTATTTTAAAAACTTTAATGAAAGAAATACATGGTAAATAAAATATCAACATTTTAAACAACAGGATCCATAATAATAGTCCCATGCTGAACCATATTAGAGCCTGAGGCAAAAGGAAAAATCTGAGCCTGACTTTGCTTAAAATTTTGATATTTTGCTCATGGTTGATATTTTGCATCAGTTTTTTAACTTAATGTTGCATAAAATATTATCTTCATTACTGAGTTCTTGGTGCCCCCTTAAATTTAGCACCCAGGGTAGGTGTCTCACTGGCATTACCCTGTTGCCACCCTGAGGAATGTTAAGAAGTAGGGATTATCAACTAACTCCCAGGCCACAGTTCACCCAGGGTCTATGAGTGGGCATGCTATCTCAGTTTTACTCAGAAGTGTCTGTCCATTTCCCCTCACTTTCTGGAAGTAGCCCAAAGTGTCCAAGAACTTACACCTTGTTCCCCATTCTCAGGTAACTTCCAACTCTTGGGCTCACAGGCATCCTTCCTTCAAAGCCAAGAGAGGTGGCAGAGATGAATGGGTACCTTATCCCCCTGAGCTCTAGGGAACCTTGACCTGACCAGCAAGGGCAGGCTGAGTACCACTCTGCTGATGAAATGAAATATCACACAATTAGCTGGTTTAGCGGTCTCAAATATCAGTGTTTGGGAAAACAGACGCCTGAAAAGGAAGCTTTCCTGAACTTTCCTGAGGGAGCATTGGAGATGTTGTCATTTAAATGTGTGTGTGGAAAGAGAAAGTAAGGGCTGGAAATATGAGGAGATTGGGCCTCACCTGTCAGCTACCTTTCTTCCCTGGCTAAGATGGTGGGGCACCATACTTAGAAGAACAGTTTGAGCCACCATGGGTTGGTATTGATTGGCCTTGAGTCTGGCAGTGACCAAGGTCTTTTTTTCACTGAGTCGTGGGCTCAGGAGGGACCTGACACGTAAGTGGGTGTGGCTGTCTTGGCCAGAATCTGTTGGTATGCAGAGTGGGGGCTATTCTGGGCAGCTTCCTAACAGCTGCTACAGGAAAGTCTCCTCATTCTAGGGACCTAGAAGCACGGTTAGTTTAAGAGTTCAGGCAACCAACCTTCTCAAGTCAATAGAGAGCACCCCTGCGACTCCAGCAGCCTATGTGGCCCATTGTCATGCTGGAGCCATTCACCTTTGACAAGTCAAGCGGGAAGGGAGCAGGACACACAGTCAACTTGTTTCATTGATTGTGTTCATTTGCTTGTAGCAAATTAGCTGATCAGCTCTGGAAACTCTGGGAGATTTCCCTGGTAGTCACTGTGAAGATGCAAACACCATGCTCCCTGTTTCCTCCCTCCCTCCCTTCTCTCTTTCTCTTTCCTTTTTCTTTCTTTGTGGTTTCTTACCTTCTTTCCTGCTCTCCTTCCCTCACTTCGCTTCCTTCCTTCTTTGCTGGTTTCATGCTTTCCTTCCTCCCTTCATCCAAAACATAGAGTGTGGAAGTCCAGGCTCTCTGGATCCAGTCTAAGACAGAACCAAGCCACTGAGTTCCCTGTGTATTCTAGCAAATTCAGGCTCTTCAGGATTTAAGCTGCAGAGAGGAAATGCTAACTGCTGACTTACCACTCCATAGCCACACTGTCCTCCACAGTAGTTCATGTGGAAGAACAAAAACACAGTATTCTGTTTGGGATATCCGTGATGCACATGGCATCACATGAAAGACAGTGGGGTCCTAAGGCCCAGCAAAATGTAATTGCCCATCTTGCTTTCATCTAAATCAGGCACGCGCCCCTTCCGTGTCATGCAACTTGCTATTCCATAACTGCACGCTGATCTAAGGCTTTGTGACAGCTCCTCTGTTTTAAGCAACAGTAAATTCACCCTGCAAAGTCAGAAAGGGAGATTTTTGATAGCTGCTGTCAATTTTATTGCTTTATCCTGGTTACTAGGATAGAATCTGAAGACATGGTGTGTTTATTGGTTTTATGTATCGCATGTTGTTACTGCTCTGACAAGCTACTCCTATAAAAATGTGTTATTATTGCATGTTGTAGCTCAGTGAGCTGACCCTGCATTTCAAAGTGTACTGAAGCAAATAGCATTGAAGTCCATAAAAGCTGACTGGCCTCCATCACAGAGGACTCTTTGTGTGAGTTGCAACTCCCACCGTCTGGTGGCAAATTATACCTTTCCCGTGAGCCAGGGGCCATCGTTGCTAACCAAACACAGCACAGACCAAAACACAGGCAGTATCTGTAGAATTCCCAGGCAGGAAACTCTCATATCCTTCCTGCTCATCCAATTCTCCACTAAGTATCATTTGCAATTTTGAAGTTTACAAAGTATGAGATAAATGGCTTTTAAATATTTTTTGTATAAGATGCAAACGGGGCAGCTGCCATGGTTTTCTCGCTTGAATGCTGAAGAAAAAGTTAACTTGAGACATAGCAAGAAAGAATGTCATGAGTTCTAAGCAAGTCACAACTGGGGATCCTGGGTGTTTAACCAGAATCAATTGCCTAGAAAGTTATAGAATGTTTCATAGGGGGAAGGTGAGGTTAGCTTGAAGGCTTCAAAGAATGGGCCAGCCAGGTGTGGCTCCCAGATACTGGTTTATGGCCAGAATCATCTGGGGGATTACTTACCAAACAGATTCCTCTGCCTAACCCCTAGATGTTGGAATTGTGTTAGACTGGGTTTGGTTCTAGACTCTAGGCCAAATGATTTCATGCATGCAAAATATCCTTCCCTAATCTTACATTCATCAATAAAGAGCTGAGTCACATGTTAGGCTCCATGAATCAAATGAATTGAAGAACTGCTCAATGTTCCCCAAAAGGAAATTTTGTAACATAATGGGAATAAGGGACTAAGGAGCCTTCAAATCCAAGGGTGAGACATCCCAGGGCATGCAACCTATTATTCTCTTGCTACAATTGCCAGGCCACAAGACTCTGTTGCTAAACTCTGATGCTCCCCTACTACCCTCCACCCGCACTCCCATTCCATCCCTTCTACTTACAGTATGGCACCATTTATTGAATAATGCTGGTCTCGAGAAAAGAAAGAACTAATCTACAGATTATTTTAAAAAGTCATTACTGTTCATGAAAAATTAAACAGGGAATTTCACTGAACTCTCATCTCCCCAAGTTGAGATAATCTCTAAGCATGTGACTGTTCAAGACAAGGCATTAGATCCCACAAAAGTTGGCAGAGGACAGGGGCCAACAGAGTATCCATCCATCTCCTCCTTTTCCTTGTATGTTCGTTCTACAGCTTGGGTCTCCCTTTTTTGCTTTCTCTTATCTTTGGAAACAACCTAAATATTCAATAATAGATAAATGACTTAATAAATCAGATGATGTGAACAAACTGGGAGATGTTCTACATTCTTGGGTAGGATAGGAACATTGGAAACTTGTTGGTATGACTAGGAGTTAGAGAAATACAACTTAAAATGAGATAAAGGTTTATATCTATTAGTCAAGCAAAAAGAAAGAGCTGAATAATAGCATCGGTAGGGATATGGGGTTATAGGAACTATGTTCATGGCTTATGGACATAGATGGGTGAAGCCATTCAAGAACCCTGTGACAACAATTAGTCAAGTTAAATATGTGACCCACACATTCTGCGAGGGTGTATTTCCCAAGAAAATCTCACATTTCCACAATATTTAGTGCGGCATTACTTATGGAGGAGGATGTTCAAAGCAGTGTGAGTGTTCATTACCAGGAGAATGGGTAGGTACATGTGGAAGATTCCCACCATGGGTATTACACAGTCGTCAGGAACAGTGTTAGATATAGCTATGGCCATGTATTGGAACCTTAAACACACGGTATTAGAGGAGGTCATCCATAGGACATGACTACTGGTTGACCCATGAGCTGGACCTGCGCCATCAGAGGCTCCACACACCCTTCCATTTTTGGAATGGACACTCTACCCACCATTCCCACAATGAGAGCTAGTTTGAAGGAGCAGTCTGCAGGGAGCCACGTGCTGTTGATCTGGACGGTACATATACCTGAACCCTATTAAGAGGTCTGTATAAACTTTAAAGATTCTGGCACATGGGTGCAGAGATCTACCTGTCTGTGGTCACCCAACACAAGCCTCATATGCAAGTTTCCTTGTTTATTAAAACTGCCACCTACCAACCTGGACTGACCTGCCTCTTCCTTCTGCCTCTCCTTCCTCTTCCGGGACAGGGGCCAGTTTGTGAACCAAACAGAGAGCTTGATGGGAAAAAAACAAAGCCCAAATAACACATTAACACAATCATTTTTAGACAATAAAAATACATGGATACAAAACCATACCTGTTTTGTAAGAACACAAGAAGATAAACCATTTAATTCACATGGCTGCCTGGTGGGTGGAAAGAAGTGTAGGGATAGAGTCAATGAACTCTGGCATAAACTGGCTGAGAACTGGAGAGCAAGACGACCTCAATCGTCTGCATCTGAGGCTCCCTGCCATGAAGGAAAGCAATACGGCATGTCCATAAAAGGAAATGCCATACAGCCATTGTGAACAATATTGCAGAAGCGTATTTATAGATATTGAAATATATTTGTGATTTAATACTCAACCAGGGAGGTCGGCCAACATCATGTCCCCTGTTACTTAAGTTTTTTGAAAAAGAATTAAAAACCTATATAAATTGAACAATGACAGAACACCTGGTGGGATCGCAGCAATCCCTTTTTCTTCATCTCTGTACTTCGAATCTGCCTCCTATGACCATGGTAGGCACAGAAAAGGAGTTTTGTCATTGAAGAAAGACTTCTTTTGTTTCTACAAACAAGGGCAAGAAGAATAGAGAGGTCACGGGTTGTGAGAATTTACAGGAACTGGAAAATGAGGCGGCCTTTTCCTAAGGCTCTATGTGTTTCCTTGAGGTCAGGGAGCCATAGTTGTTCTAAGGATGCCCGCGTGGACAGGGCAGGGGGCTGAGGGGCTGGGGCTCGTACTACAGGCCAGCACCACCCTGAAGGATGCGGGCAGGTATCTGCAGGAATCACCCTAGTCCCCCGAAGAGTCAATCTGTCTCCAGCCTGGGAACGGCACTTCGTGGCACTGTGTAACATGGTGTATGTATTCCAGAGGGGACAGAATTTTCAGGCAAAGGATTTTTATTTAGACGGGTTAGGGCTGGAGGTTATGGTGTTGGCAGGCTGACATATGAAGCCCCAGTCAACGCAACACGCTTGCTTCAGGCCCCACGAACATCTTCATCCTTCACCTCCTGGCTACTGACAGCCGTCTCCAGGCAGTGTTAATGAAACAGGAGCTGAGCATTTGTTACAGGCTTTCAGCTGCACCGTAGTAATAGACGTTCTGCAAAGCTGTGTGCAGCTTAGTAGTAAGCTTAGTAGTAAGCAGCAGACCTAGTAACCATAGAGAGCAGATCTTTCTTTTCTCAACATCAGAACAGGCTTGACTGGCACATCTCGGAAGACAAAGGGAAGTCAAATTTGGGAGCTTTGGGAAGGCACAGTTCCAGAAATCAGTGGGATGTTGTTGCATGTTTTTCCTTGAGGACTGGTGCTAAGATCCCAGCCTGTGGCCCAAGGAGTCTAAACGGCCAGAGAACTTGAATCTGAGCCAGACTGACTGACTTTCAATAGGCAAAAAGTAATGAACCTGAGGTTCAACAAAGCCATGGTCATTTCTAGCTTTTGTAGATGATAGACAAGATGTGGAGAATATTCATGGGCACAGACCTAGAAAAAAAGAGGACTAACACAAATCACTGCTTTTAGAGTGGGTTAAAACCATACTGGTAGGTGGGAAATTAAATTTAGAGAGCTGCCCTACCCTTGAGTTGCTTCATTACTGGCCTGTATAGAAGGAAGCAGATTTCTGTAGTTAATATTAAGCTATACTTCTTCATGTTACACTTTTGTGTTACGAACTGAAAATGCTAGATGGGAAATTGCCAACTGATTAATTAGAATTAATAAAGGAGCCCTATTACAGAGAATGATTAGCTGCCTTGGCTTGAGGTCTCCCACCAATCACCAAACATGTCATTTTGCCCCGTATGATTTTTCTGCATGTAAACAGACAATGAGATGGCTTCGAGCATTCACAGAGGGGCCCAGACCTGAATGCAACCACATGACACCTGGAGATGTTTAGAAAGGTCTAGAGCTTTAGAGCCAGGAAAAACAACAACAACAACAACAAAACAAAAAAAAAAACCTGGATGCTAATATAGACTCTCTTCACAGCGTGTATATTAAGTGAATGACATCATCCATCTGGGGCTATTTCCCCATCTGTAAATTAGGGATGCTGCTACCATCTGGGTCGGGGCTCAAATGACATGGAAGATGAAAAGTACCTTGCCCGGCACTATGCATGCACACACACACCCCTACATATACAATAAATGTTAGGCTGCTTCTTTCATTTCTGGTGGTTTCAATGGCTTTGATTACGAGGAGGGAGAAAGGAAGAGAGGAAATGAACGAAGACAGGGCAAAATGCAATTGATGGAGGAAGGTTTCTAGAGAACTGAAGGAGCTGGTGTCCCTGAGAAGGAGACCGTATGGAGACAGTGACTGTGGTGTGGAAGCTGTCAAGTTCTGCAGGCAAGGAATAAGGTTGGTAGAAAACATAGTAAGGCGTTATAGGAAGACTTAATCTTTAAGAAGAAAGTATTGGCTCAGGTCATGATCTCAAGGTCCTGGGATCAAGTCCTGCATTAGTCTCCCTGCTCAGTGGGGAGTCTGCATCTCCCCCTCCCTCTGCCTCTCCGCCTGTTTGTTCTTGCTCTCTCCCCCTCCTCAAATAAATAAAATTTAAAAAAATTAGTAAACCATTCCCCTCCATAAAAGCCATCTGTAAAGCTGCATACTTCCATAATATACAGTTATATTCAGTAACATTTTAGAGATGTATGTATACACATAAGGAAAGAACATATTAGTCATTATCTTTTCATGCTAAATTTTTATTTCAATGTTATGCAACTGCATAAGTATAAATATTTGTTCAATATACAACAATTAGGACATCCATAGGGAACTTCTTAGAGAAAATAAGACTGCAAACACTTTATTGCACAGATCCTAACAGACTTTGAAGCTGGTCAACCTACAGCTGGGAGTTCTACCGAGGAGCACATCTTACAATCACAGGAGACTGACCGGAGAGAACACAGGAGAATTCCTACCAGCTGATTGGAGAGGTTTACAACAACAAACAGGTATTACATGAATGCAACCTGAAGTACTTTTTACTCATCCAAAATGCAAAAACATATTTGGCAAAAATGATAATACACTATACAAAATATACATAAAAATATCATTTGTAAACGAGCAGCTAGTTGTGCTTTAAAGGAAACTGGACAGTTAAAAAGCAAAGGCTGTAAACCATGAACTACCTCCCCGATAGATCTGTCGAGGTGTCTGGATACAGAAGACTGGGTTATGACAACCACCAAACACAGATATGAATTATAAATGTTGAGACCACTTTGGAAACCCATTTGAGTTCTTTTACAATACTTATTTCTTCTACAATTTCACAACAGAGCGATGGGGAAGAGCTGAAACTACATGGGGAAAAAAAATCAGGGGCAAGGAGGAGACTTTTTTATTTTTATTTATTTTTTTCCATTCCCATCTCATTGTACAATGAGGGACAACCAAGCAGTCAGTTAAGTTATGCCTTTGTTTTTGGAGCAGGGTTTACAGCCTCGCTAAATAATTTACAATCCAGAGGCTGTGCTTAGAGGAACAATTTTATAGCTTGAAGATACTAAGACATCCGAGGGGGTTTGGGTGCTGAATTAGTATTTATCGGTAATATTTTTTTCTCTTGAAAAACAAAACCAAAAAAATCCTGCTATGGATCCCAAACATCTTATAAAGACTTATCTGTGTGTATTTTCTTTTAGTGCCTTTAGTACTTATGTCAGCAAGTGTCGTCTTACAATACAAAACAAGCCACCAGGACAACTGCAACGAAAACAAACAAAAAACCCCCTCAGCTCTAAAATGATTTGACAAATTCTACATATTCCATGGTATACAAAATTTAAATAAGGCTTAGCAAAAGTAAAAAGGACACATTCAAGCACCAAATAGCTCCACCGAGTCTTTTTTATTTTTTATTAAAAAAATGCTGCTCTTTATTAATACAGTATTTATTTTTTTTTTGCATACAAATAAAGAGATCGTGTTATGTAATGTATGGAGCTACTCGATGCATCAGAAATGAATGTGAAACCCAGGAACTTGCTAAAAACAGCAAGCTTCATCTACAACATAAGGCCCCAGCTATGTATTAAAATGTATCTGATGTCCTGATTATTCATTAATATATATGCTATGATGCCAAAATCCACCCCCTTTTTCCCCTCAACAAAGCAAAATTTAAAACCTCTTCCAATGCCTGATCCTTCTTACTCGATTTAAGCACTGTCAGATTCGTGTGCGGCCAGTAATTTTCCTTTTTGTTCAAGAGCAGGGCTGGTGCAAAAGTCCTACGAAATGTGTGCTTCTTGGACTAGTGACTCATAGCATAAAGGCCTGAGTTTAAGAGTGTGGAAAGAAAAAGAAGGGAAAGTAAGAGCAAGAAAGTTGACGTGTGTTTATAGCCCGCACTCCAGGGAGGGTGAAGGCCCCCCCCATACTCACAAACAAGGACAACTGGCCTTTCAGATAGTTGGACCCAGGATCAGAACGTCCACTGGGATGGCTGTGCGGTGACAATGGTTATCTCCCTTGGTTCTGGCCATTCCTAACGGAGGAAAGCTTCCAGATGCAGTGATTAGAGTAGTTCTTGCTTTCGGATCTGGAAACACAGGTATCCAGATACAGTACTACCAAAATCTCTCCTGAAAAGTACACACAAAAACTCACGATCTACTGTATCTAGGACTTTCTTCCACCTTTAACTCTACTTAGAACGCTTTAACGTAGAAAAATGTAGCCTTGAAATATTCTCTTAAACCACAGACCAAAACATGTGGGTGGGTGCATATGTACACGAATAGGAGCGTAGCTCTACTTTTCAATACACCCAGTTTTAACCGTTTTGCTTCATTACTACGTTATGATAAGTGGTAAAGTAAAAATCTTAACTGGGAAAAAAAAAAACAAACAAAACAAAGCTGTGGTAAACAACGCAATCACAGCAGCAAGGTACCGACTCTCAGTCCCAAACCAAACACATCGCTAGGTATTTACAGAGAAAATCTTTTTCCTCAGCAACCCTCAACTGTAAAGGTTATTCCGTTGTTGTTGTTTGTACAAACACTATCTGGTAACAGTTTTACCGGTAACGATCGGGAAGGCAATTGGAAGAAGGTCCCCTCTTTCTTTCCGACTTTCTCTCCCTCTCCCCGTCCATCCGCAGTGAGGCTCCAGGCTCTGCCCGGCGGGCGATGCCACACAGTGCTGGTTTCGAAAGGTAGTCAAGACTCAGGTACACATTCAGGTCGGGGTCTCCCCAGTCCGGCCTGGGGCCTGCCCCACTACGAGGACTTTTTGTGAGGGCTGCTACGCACACTCTCTTTCCCCCGCCTCTGCCGGACCACAAAGTCCTTCTCGGAAGAAAGGGCGATGGGCCGGTCAGGGCTTGGAGCTGGGGACGCCTTGGTGACTTCTCTGCCCGGGTTCTGTTTCCGAGTCTGAGGGGGCTGGGTTGGAACAGGCTCTTTCCCTTTGGTTTCTCCTGCGGTGGCAGTTACTGACAGGGCCCTGTCCCGGTGGCCGGCACCTCCCGCCACACTCGGGCCAGGGTGGTGCAGTTCCAGAGTGACGGTGGGGCTCCGAAAAGATGGCAAGGAGTCACTCTTGGTCATGTGGGTTCTGCCATCCCCCGCAGGCAGGGCCTTAGCCGCAGCCCCGCCAGCCTTGGTGGAAGACGCGTCACTGCCACTCGTGCTGGCCTCTCGTGCCCCCGGTCTGGCTTCAGGAAAGCTGGAAGAGTAACTCAAAGACTTCTCCGGGAGGGCAGTGGATCGCAAAGAGCTCTGCCCAGTGGCCGAGGGTGACCGCTTCATGCCACTGGGCTTGCCTGCCTCACTCAGTGGCTTCTGGGCACTCAGCCCTTTCCCCTTGGCCTCTGGCAAGCCCTTCCCAACAGCAGCTGCTGGCCTCTCTGTGCCTTTTGGCCTGGCCTCGCCGGGTGCCAGGGGAAGGCTGGCCTCGGGCTTCCCACTCTCTGTGGCGACATAAAGTGCTTCAGTGCATTTCTTGCCCTCAGACTTCCTGTCAGTGGTAGCGGCGGCCGGTGAACTTGGACTCGCGTCTGTCTGTTTGCACAGAGGTGGGCAGTCTTTCACAGTGGATGGTTTGGGGTGCTTTGGAGACAGGTTTTGCTTTTCGCTGACAGTGGCGGGTTTCTGGTCTACCAACTCATCACCTCCTGGGCGTCCTTGCCATGGCAGGAGCGTGGGCTTCTCTAGCCCCTCCGGGGGATGCCCACCACTGGCGGGTTTCAGCCTGGTGTCTAGAAGACCCCCTTCGGCCTGCAGTGGGACTGAGGGTCCGCCTCCTCCCTGGCCCATCGCATCGCTAGCTGTGTTCTGGGAGCCTGGGAGGGCAGGGAACACATCCAAGACGCCCTTGATGCAGCCCTTCCCCTCTCGGCTGGGGCCAACAGGGGACTGAGAACCAGGCTCTCTGCCCACTGCAGGCCCACCGCTTGGCTTCTGGGAGGAGAGGGCCCTGTCTGGGTGCTTCGACTTTGGAGGGCTCGGGTCAGGGCCAGGTCTGGGCTTGTGGCTGCTGCTTTCACTGTGCGCTGTGGTCGGCTTGGGAAGGCCCTGGAGGCCCAGGCCGGGTTCTGCAGCATAGGGCTTGCCCCCCCGGCTCTCCGCCTGAGCCGTGGCTCAGCGAGCTGCTGTGTGGCCGAGCCGCCAGGCCGTGCAGTTCTTTGGTGACTGGGACTGGCTGAGAGCTACCGCTGACATGTTTCTGCGGAGGCTGTTCCTTCCCTTCCAGCTCCTTGGGACTGTCTCTCGGCAAGACGGGGTAACCAGAGAGGAGGTCTCCTTTCCCATTCTCAGGGCCGGGTGGCGGCTGGGACCGCCGGGCCGGAGGGGCTTCTGGCTGGGGCTCTGTGCTACCTTTTCCTCTGCCCAGCTCCCTCTCAGGAGTCCCTGCTGAAGGCAAATGAGAGTCCTCCCTTGCCAGCGGCCTCACCTCCACACGGCCATCTCTGGGGCTTGCTTGGCCGCAAGGCCCCCATGCTTTGTCTGTGGGGTGGGGCTGTGTGTAGCAGTCAGGGCGGGGCATTCCCCCAGAGGGGAGGTTTCTGGAATCCTCACGGGTTTTAGCAGCTTCTGGAGGACACAGCTCGGTGGAGGGGTCTCTTTGGGAGTCAACCCTCACAGCAGACCGCTCGCTTCTGGCTGCGGAAGGGCCCCTTTCAGAGGATTCCCTCAGGCTCAGCTTCTCTCTCGAGGGGGTATTTTCAGGGGGCAGCAGGCTGCGGGACCTGGATGGGTCGGTGCTGTGGGGGTTCTGTCCCAGGAAGGGGAGGAGTTTAATGTCGGGGCTGTGGCCTTGGTGTTTGCTGGGGCCCCCCTCCTTCTGCTGGGGATTGCTTTCCATGACCATCACTGGGCTCCTGGCAGCATGGGAAGCTTTCCTGTCCCGCTTTAGGTCTGGCTCAGGCAAGGAAGCTGCTGGTGAATTCTGGAGACCCCGGCTAGAGGATGGGAACCAGGACTCCAGCAGGTAGGACTTACTCATCCTGAAGCTGGCAGGGGAAGGCTCCCTCTGACCCACTGTGTCACCCTTCATGCCCCCGCCGCTGGGGAGAGCTGGTGGCACAGAGGGCCCCACATCACTGGCTGGGCTGGGGCTCTGTGCAGGCTCCGGGGATGGCAGCTCTGTCTTGGAGGCCTGAGGTCCAGACAGGAGCGCAATATCCAAAGTGCCCTCAATTGGCTTCAGGCAGGACACGGACCTACCTTCCATCTTATACTCGGAGGGGCTTTTGCGGACAGGTGACTCAGGAGCGACCAAGCCCGGCTTTTCCCCTCCACCATCCACCCGGCCGGCGAGGGCCTTGAGAGGGACAAAAGAAACAGCACTGATCTGAGCCGGGTGGGCACTGCTGATGAACGCTCGGCTCTCAGAGACTGGCAGGGCCTCCTGCTGTCCACCCACAGCCCGGACTGGGTTCCCAGGCAGGCTTTCGTGGGCACTAGAGGTCATCTTGGGCTTGAGCACAGAGCACGGGCTGGCATCTTTGTCTTCAAGTGACACTTTCTTTCGGAGGTAATCGATGTTGGCCAGTTTGCTGTCTAACTTCTCACATCGGAGACAATCCTTGGCCTGGGAGGCCTTCTCCACGTTCTCCCCCTTCGTGGAGCTGGACCTCTCTGTGGCGTGACAGAGACTGTCCTGTAGGGTGCTGGCAGCAGGGGTGCGCTTGAAGTCACAGATGCCCTGGCTGTGGTCCCCGGGTGCCAGGACATGGCCCGCTGCTGCCCCTTCTGAGGTCACCCCCTCGCTGACCCGAACACTGGCCTGCTTGTGAAGAGCCCCCTTCAGTAGACTGCCCAGGGACTGGGTCTCCTGCAAGGCCCCTTTGTTTTCAAAATGGTTTGACCTTTCTAAAGGCTTTGGGTATATTTTCTTCTCTCTCTCTTCCAGCCTCAAAGCTGAGAGGTTTTCTAAATCACTACCAAGTCCATGGGATTTCTGGTGGGGTTCCTGCTTCTCCAGGAACCCGTCCGGTTTCTTCACTACCACCTTGGCCTTCAGCTTCTCTCGGTCTAGCTCGTCCACAGACTCCTGTCTCCCCAGCTTCCGGGAGACGGGGCGCTTCAGGCAGCCTTGCTCGACGGGCCTGGCGCGGCTGAGGGAGGGCGCGTCACACACGTTCTCCTCCAAGCTCTGCAAGGTCACTTCCCGCTGAGGCTGTTCCCGCGGCACTTCCTCCTGGGTCACCTCCAGGCTGTGCTTGCGGGAACACAGGTGTTTTTTGTCACTGCCATAGGAGGGGGAGAGCTTCTCCTCCGACTGCACGCGCTTGAGCAGCGGGGACCTTGGGGGCTCTGCGCTTTTCGGCCTCACGATATGTCTGACGATGGTGGGCGGGGAGTGCATTTTGCTGGGGAAGGCTTGAGCGATCTTGGAATTGCCAAGCGAGTGTCCCAACAGAGGGGATGGTGACCGCTGCGGGGAGGTGGGTTGTGGCGTTGGAGAGGGGGTCCTGGCCAGTGGGGAGAGGGGGATGCTACCAGCCGACTTACGCCTTCCTGACCGGTAGCGCTGTCCGCTGAGTTTGGGGGCCAGGCCATGAAGGGTACTGGGTCGGATGTGTCCTGACCCTGCTGGGGAATTGGGGGCACTAGAGCTTGGGGAGCTGCTCTGGGAAGAATTAGTACCTGTGGGTAGAAAACAGAAAGCCATGAGCAATGGACTCCTTCCCTTTTCTTTCCATGCTTCCAACCCAAACTCTTTTCGATCAGCTCAGATAAAGGTCAGCAAATTGTCTCAGCATTTAACTCTAATGAATACATGCTTTTCAGATACATCTTCCTCACACCAGGGTCCAACCCAGTACTTCCTGCCTTAATGTTCTAAACAACCACATCTCACGACTGCCCTATAAATCCTGTTCACTACCATCTACATCCTCAACCATCTTTCATTAACCTGGAATAAGCCTCCTGTCCCTCAGGAGCTCACAGGGTGATTCTGACCACCTCTCAACTCTCCCTTGCTGTGTGGGCCAGGAGACTAGCTCACCTGATGGGAAGTCGGGGGTGGAGCGATAGCTGGGCGTGGGGGACCGGGGAGACAAGCTGTGTGTGGGGGAACCCGGGAGGCTCTCCCCTGATGACAGGGACCGGTTCAAGCAGGAGAAACTTCGGCTGGTGTGGAGCAAAGGAGAAGGCTGCTTGGCTAGTTTTTTGAAAAGGGATCTTCTCCTGGAGTGAAAACCGGAGACAACAGATTAGATTCTACATTTGGGGCCTCCCCATCCCCCTCAACACCTGTGTAGTCAGTTCACACCTCAGCAGCAGGGACAGCGGTCCCGGGGCAGATCCTACCCTAAGGTGCAGGTTCCCACTTTCAAGTTAAAAACCTTATGACTTAGGAAGGAAGAGTCTTTGATAGTATACAGTGGAAGCTCTCCCAATTCTCCAATACTTCAGGCAGAGCTGAGAAAAAAGGAAAAATATAAAATACATGCGACATTTACTCATTTCTTTATTTGTCAGGTTTTATGAGGAGGGCGTTCTTGACCTGAAAGCTTCTGAGCATGTGCCCTCAGATACAATGATACAATTTAATTAAGAGGTAAAACCACGTAAATCTCTGAAAGAAAAACCATTATCTTAGATATAGAATTCTGTAATGGTGATACGCGGGGCAGCGGCTTTATCTAGGAGGGGCTGTTTGCGGTGCTTATACCACAGTGGGCTCTTGAAAATTCGTAATGACAATGTAGGCTGCACATTAACATAGAAAAAGTGAGAAAGGTGAACTGAAGCTTATCGTGTCAGCAGGGCACCAGACGCTATGCTGCAGCAGAAGCAAATGTGTATTTAGTGCTCAAAAAGCGTATCTTAAAGCAAGAAAAAAAAAGCCTCTGACGGCTTAGAAATGCAAGTGGCTCTAGAAAGTTCCTTTTACCTTTGCCATTATGCAAGCCTCACTCACCCCCACAATGAGCTTAAGCACAAGTTTAAGCACTGCTACCCGTTGGAAAAAATGTGTTCTGTCTAACTTAAAGCACAATCCAGATACAAAGCACACATTAAAAAATATAGAAATCACTCATTTATCTAATATCTAATAGACTACACATCTCAGAACTGGTGTGTTTAATTTTAATCAAAGCAATAAATGTAGTTGGGTTAAATTAGGACATCATCTTACACAGTTCATAATGAAGAACAGCAACTGTGCTACTCTGTCCTTGGCGCACTTGGCTGAGAAACCACTTTCTACTCCTTGAGCTGTTTCTTCCATCTGTCTGCACATTGCTATGGAATCTCTTTGTACCATGTTTTCGTTTTTCAGTTTTAGAAAGTATCTATTGACTTCCCAGCACAGAAGATGAGGATTAAGCTCCTCCCCAAGCACCCTTCCGCCTTCTGACCAAATACACTTCCCTTTTTCTATTCCTCCCTCTACAGCTAAACCAAAACTTTCAGTTAGAGAAAAGGGTGGTCTTTTTTCCTCTCTATTTTTATATTATAAATACTGTCCACAGCTGGGCTAGGCAAAGCATGATTCCATTTCCTTTCCTGTATGCTTTTGTCTTTCCTGGAATTAATAAGCATTATTTTTTCATCTGCTTATTTTCCCACATTTCTATCACTAAAAATCCTCTTAATACAATCAGACACATTAGATCTAAGTAGGCAAAGGAGGGATACTGCTGGGACATCATGCAGGGAGCCCATCCAGACAGCTGACTAGGGAGAAATGTCCCCACGGCAAGCACATACACGAAGATTGCCAGTGTGCAGAGAGCACAAAAACACTCACAGTGCCTCCCAGATTGCAAATGTGTACCCCAGTTAGATCTTCAGCCAGTAAAACAAAACCTCTTTATTTTTAGGCTTACTTGGATGCTTTTAAGACATAGTTATTTCCAAATATCTGCCATTTAAAAAATTGTATGTTTTCAGGTAATGTAAAGGCTATTAGTAATGTAGATTTAATGCTAAAAACTGCCTGAAGATCCAACGCCTTAAATCCAACTCACCTGAAATGAATTCTAGAGGCTTAAGAAACAGTAAATCGCTTTTCATGGTACTCACACAGTAAAGAAAAACAAAATAACAACAAAAAAAACCCAATCTGAATTCTCCTACAATGTAACTCTGTAAATCTTTTCATTGTGAAAAATAATGCTATTATGAATATGAACTTTAATGTACAAATATCTGAACCACAGCATGAAATTTCTCACAGAGCAATGGATCTTTCTCACACAGAAGTGTTTAAATTAGGTAAGGAGTAACTTTCCTCCAACAAGGGTATATACCAAAATCGCAAAAATACTGCTTTAACTAACCTTTCTAGACTTTCTTTTTTCTTAGATTTCTTGCTCCGCCTCACCATCCGGCTCTTATAGCTGTTTCTCCTGGCTGGTCCCGTTTTGATTGATGTGTTTTCAAACGGGGTAGTAGTGATTGACACCTTATTTCCACTCTATAAAAAAAAGTGGGGTGGTATTAAAGGGAAATTCTGGGAGGAAACAAGATTTGGAACTGGGCTAGGAGATTCAAAGACAAATAAAGATACCTAAAGACATACGTACAAAAGCCTTCCCTTTCTAAGTAACCTTTTAATAAAGCAGGGACATCCTAATAGAACACAAAGGGTAGACAGCAAAATGACAGGTTGCTTTAAGAGGGCAGGCTCTGGACTCCACAGATGCGAGGTCAAATCTGAATCCTGTGACTGCAGGAGGCTGCTTCTCCTTTCTGGGCCTCAAACACCTGCCCTATCTACCAGCGGAGTCAGACCTATCTCACAGGGGCTCATGTGAGGACTCCACAGGATGGAGTTAAGAAAGGCTTCAGCACCAAGTGTGACACGTGAAAAGTGCTCTATAAATAAGTTACCTTCATCCATAGGTATGGAGTATAAATGTGCCCAGGGGCTATCTGTTCTTGGTTGATTTATTTTACTTTTTTCTCCTTTTTGTGTTTTTCCTTTGACCTAGAAATCATAGACTAGGAAAACTGAAAGAGACTTTTATTTTTAAGTATTTTAAAAGATTTCTTTCCTGTCACCCTAAGACTTGTCAGCTTGCAGAACTAGAAAGTTGATGCCAGTGAGTATAAAACAGCCTCTCTTTAACCGGGCCATGCATAGGGGGGTAACTCCTGGTGGATTTCTGGGTATTTCATTCACTGCTGGAACAGGGCTTGCTGGGAAGGCCCTGAGGTTAGAGAGGACAGTGGAGTCAGAAGCCGGGCTGAGGGGTGCCAAGGGCAGATGGTAGGACTAATTCCCTTCACTCCCACATCAATGACTTCTTCTTGAATTTCTTAATAATTGGGGGAGAAACATACCCTTTCAAAGCCACAGATGGCCCTGATTACCTCGAAAAGACAAGAAGTATAAGGAGAAGGCTCTTTTCAAAGGCCTATGCCTGGGAAACACCTAGCAGTTCAGCTCTAAGTGATAGGAGAGTTGAGTATGGTGGGGTCAGGGGACTCAACCAAGGAGGACTGACTGCTTTCATGTTAACATCTACTCCGCCGCTCCAATTTGGGAAATAATACATGATATTATAAGAAGTAATTGTAGAGTATAAGTAAAAATAAAAATCACGGAGAAACCTATCACTCAGCTAACACTGATAATATTTCAGCATATTTCTTGATCTCTTCGGGTACATATAAATTATGCACGTATACGGACATACTTCAGAAATGATTTTAATCTTAGTTAATCTAATATTTAGCTTTATGTTGTTTTTCCATCTCACATTATGTAACTTGGAAAACGTTCCCTGCATCATTGAATGTTCATTGAGAACATAATTTTTATTGGCTGTATAAATAATATTCGACAAGATGGGTGAATCAAAACTTATTTCCATACTTTTCTACTTTTCAATTCTTTTAAGGGTTGTCATAAATACCGCTATCTATAAATCACTTGTTTTAATCTCTGTCATTTTCCTTAGATTACATAATTAGAGTCAATGCAGCAAATCAAAGGGTCTTTCCAAACTTTTTAAAGACTCTTGGTACAAACTAATACACTATTTTCCAGAAAGTTTACGTCAACAGGTATATTTGTGGGTAGCACATATATACCTGTTTTTTTTTCTTCAGATTTATTTGAGAGATAGTCAGACACTTAACTGACTGAGCCACTCAAGTATGCCCATAAATACATTTCTTACCACAGGTTTGTCAGAACTGAATATTAACATTAAACAAATTCCCAATTTTATACAAATAAGCTGTATCAAGTTTTCATCTTCCTTCTTTAATGGTGTCTCATTTATTTTGGTCATTTCTATCTCTTCAGGAAATAATCTGTCCAGGTCTTATATCCATTTTAGAATGAGCAAGTCTTAGTATTTTGACTGCTTTGTAGAGTTCTTTGTACATTTAAGACATGTATTCCCATGCCTAATGTCCTAATTTTAAATATATACATATATATGTATGTGTATATATATGTATACATACATGAATACACCTATGTATATATACATACATACATATATATGTATATGTGTATATATATAGGATTTGAACTGAAACAAAAGGAAAAATAATTATTCTGAAAGACTAAACTATATGTTCTGCATGCAAATGCCAAAACTTTAAGAATAACTCTTTATGTGATGGTAAAGACTGACTATTTCTTGTTTCCACAGAGCGTTCAGCTTCTACGTATGAAAGGCCTACCAATGCAGGTTGTTTAGAACAGGATCTTCCCTTCACAATTGCGGGAGGTCCTGCGAAAACAGGAGTCTGTCCTGCATGCCTTAGGTGAATGAAAAGAGCAACCAGGATGGCTGGAGTTCATCTTTCACTGCCATTCTTTCAACCCTTTTCCATATTCACATACAGTCAGGACAGAGAGCCTTCGTGACCACTGAGGCTCTCCTAGTATGTGAGTCACTGAACCTGAGTCCAGTTCTACCCTTCCTAACATAATTCGCCATCACCTTTCCTATCTTTATCTACAAGCAGTTAACAATGCCATGCAGCCTTTTTAAAGTGTGTCCTGAGCATTAAAGTGTTTTTCACATATATTCTCTTGCTTTATTTTCCCACCACACCAGGAGGGCTCTTTTATTTTTTTACAAATAATGTAAATATTTTACAATAAATATTTGTACATATTTAATACATGCAAATTATACATATTATACCTATCCTATATTTAAACTATATATATTTAATATATTCTATACAACATATATTTGTATATAATAATGTAAATATTTTACAATATTTTACCATTGCACCTGGTGAGGTGGGAAAGAATCATTATCCTTGCATGAAAGATGGGGAAAATAGATTCAGGGACACTGGGGTTTCTTCTTCCCAAGGTCACAGAGCCTAGCAGAAGAGCTCTGGCTCTCTGACCCTTATTGCCTGTGCCACTCATCATGGGCATGGCATGCCCTGGTCCTTCACCTCTCTTGCTCCCCACAGAGCATGGCTTATCCTTGGTGGGTGGTGGTGAGGGAACCAGGTACTGGATTGATCTAGGGAATGATCAACACATCAGACTGCCAAAAAGAAAATGAAGAGATATAAAAATAGCATGAACATTTTAAGAAATAAACATAAGTGATAAGCATACTCATCAGAAAATAGTTATGACCACGGTTTTTAAATCAGAGCACATCACTGAGCTCTCTACAAATGTTCCCTTCCCCTATAAAAGCCAGCTCTGGTTTTCTCTTCCTTGTTTCTATATATGACTTGTTCCAGGGGACCGTTTGCTTGACTGACGTAAATACACTGAGAGAATTTCCCTAAGGAGGAATTACAGATACAGAAGATACAGACTCCAAATATTTCACCAGGAGCATTAATGACAACGAAAATGGTAAACGAATAGAAAAACGACATTTTCCACCAACAGGGTTAGGAATCGTAAAGCCTGCCACCTGGTGGATGCATTGGCCACACGGAGGGCTGTGTGAGCTGTGTGCAATTTGTCTTACTGGGTCAGTTCATCCTTAATACTTTCTTCCAAAGAACGAGTGAACTCTTCTAAGAGAAATTCTGTGGTACTTGTTTAAAAAACAACAAAAAATGGGGCCAGCAGACTGTTAAATGTTCAATTTGTTTACTTTTCCTATTAACTATTTGTGTAATTGTGCATGGTGGGAGGGAAATTGCTTTAAGCTGGCTGAACTCAATACAACAGCAGGCTAAGCGAGCTGTTCCTCTCAGTCTGGCTCCACGTGAGCTTATCGGTTGGCCTTGGATAGCTTCCTGAGGTAGACTATTTCTATATTCCTTTCTCTGCATCACACACACGGGGACTGTTGCGCGTTCTGTAGGTCAATGTCTT
Organism: Lontra canadensis; assembly: GCF_010015895.1. NCBI lineage: Eukaryota > Metazoa > Chordata > Mammalia > Carnivora > Mustelidae > Lontra > Lontra canadensis. Next base: position 42,399,290 of record NW_022630998.1, read on the forward strand.
TGCTCTGCTTCACATCCTCTACAATCCAGCTCCAACCAACCTGCACACCCCAACCCATATACAAACCCAGGCTCTTGCCACGCTCATTTACTCATGTACCTCAAGCACATTGAGTTTTCTTGCCCTTCTGACTGCACACACTCCCTCTGCTCTACTGAGACCATAATGCACTCCCTTCCCATACTCTAACTCTCCACCTGTAACCTCCAACTCTTCCTCCCTGTCCACCCTAGTTTAAGCTGTCTGTCCTATGGACTTTGGGCCATATTTACAGTCTGTGCCTTTGACTGCAGACTGATATTGGACTGTTTTTCCACGTGAACACTGTACTGCATTACTGGCAATCAGAGAACCTCAGGTATAAGGCACTCTGGTTGGACTAACGCAACGCACGTGCTTTGACACCACACAGCAGGGTGCAAACCCTCTTCTGCTCCCTCTTCCAGGTAACCTCGCACTGCTCAGCTAACATTCTCCTGCTTTAATTCCTTCATCTGTGAAGCGGGCACACACTGTTATTTACAGCACCTACCTCCCAGGGTGTAAGGATTATGGGAGTTTGTCTGTGACCTGTTATTCCCGGAGTCCTCTGCTGTATGACCCTTCAGGACCTAACACAATGCTCTGTTCATTTTCTGGGCTCAGTGAATAGGTAGGGAGGGTAATAATGATACTATCTTACGGTCTTCATTTTAGTATCTAAAAGTTCCCCAGAGTTCATAGAAAATAAATTTCTGAAGCAGGGGCTGATAAAGTTTTAGGGCTTCTCTTATGCACTGGGCATTTAAACTAATGCTATTTTGAAAAAGCAACCTGGTTGAACTTGGAGTTTCCTGATTAGGCCGGTAAAGCCAGACACATTGTTATGTGCCTCAATAGGGACTTCACCCATGACAGCAGCGGCTGGAGAAAGATTTTATTGCTTCGGCGAAGTTCTCTGAGAAGGCTAACCTGAAAGCCGAAAGGAGGTGATTAACTCCTGGTGGCAGGAGAGCGGGGGAGGCAAAGGTGAAGAAGCACACTTTAAGGAGTCAGAGAGCCAGTGGGGTGCTGACCTGGAGAAGCACAGGATTCTGTAATTCCATGGATCTGCCATGTGAAATGACCGCGGGCCTAAGTCCCTGCTCCCCCAGCAGTTTTGCCTACAAGTTATGAGAGGCAATGAGACCAAAGGTAAAGATGGTAAATGGAAAATGCTTCTGGCGTTCACATTCCAAAAGCTAAGTAAGTACTCTATGAGCATTTCTAAACAGACACATGGCAGCCCCCACCTTTGCCTAAGGGTGCCACGACATTTCACGAAGTAGCCTGCCAAGTATAAACCGTCAAGGAAGCAGCATCCAAGGGAGCGAAACAGAGCTGCTACCCTGGTGCTCCACGAGCGACGGCATGAGGGAGCCCAGCGTGGGTATCCCTCACTTCATGCGTTGTCCAAGAACCGCTACTTAAATTTGGAAGAAAGCTGCATGATTACACAGTTCACTGGGAAGATAATTAAATCCCTTGTATCCTTTTTATTTCATTACACTGGTTGCTCCTCTCCAGTGCTTCCTTTATGAACCAGAGGCAGGATCCTCCGGTTGGCTCTGTGACAGAGACGCCAGGGCTCTCCAACACGCTGCGGGTGTGTGTGCGCAATTTCAGAGCCATGCTGACTAGATCCAGGAACAAAGGTACTCCATGACCAGGGGAGGACACACTGTTACAAATGGGACTGGATTCTGCCAAGAGGCTTTGCCAGAGACCTTCATGAGAAATATATATTCAAATTCCACAGAAGCAGGTTTTAAAAATCCTGAATCATATCAAATATAAAACAAATTATGAAAATCATCAAATGTCTCAGCCAAGGAAACAAATGCATATTTTCTAAAGATATATATATATATATATACACACACACACACACATTTGTATATATGTACATACATGTTTGTTTATTATTTCTTGTGATTTTATGAGCAGATACATGAAATGATAAAAAGATATGCTGTGGCTGGAGCCATGTGGCATATAACACAACGCTGTTACAAGGAAGGCTTAGAAAGCCAAACTATGTTACCATTTCAAATCCCTTTGACCTTCTTTTAAATGCTAATGCCAAGATCTGAAAAAGCTCTAGCAGGATGAATAACAACTAAGAGAACTTCACCTGTAAAACACAGACTTACTATCTAAAACAAAAGGTGAGCTCCTGGAGAAGAGCAACGAGCATTTTAGAGATAGATAAACAACACCTCTGGCTCTGCCTGCCTGCTTCTTCGGTGGAGAGTTTTCTATATTGGATATGTAGACAGTGGGGCGGGGGGACCCCAAACAACTTCCCTGGGCTCTTCCTCACAAAGGGTCAATCTGTGAACCAGCAACGGAGGCAGCCTTGGACCACAGGAGCAGGGACTGTGACAGAAGCTGCTGGTCAGACTCACGAGTCTGTATATCCCTTCTAGAATTTTGCCCTGTAGAGCCCAAAGTCATTTCAGGTGACTTCCACAGCCAAAGGACCTCCAAGTCAGCAACACTGCTGTGCCTCCCATTTCTTGGACACTTATTAGGAGTGAGTTGTTGCACACCAAGTGGACAAAGAATATCATCAAGGATAGATGGGGAAGGAAACGAAAAAACTCAGGTCTTACCCGCCATGTCTTCTGTTCTGTTCAGTAGGCACATTGAAAAGCGGAGCCTAACTCGAGCCATTTAATGTTGAATGGTGAACTGAACGGCATGTACACCAAAGACATGAGTCAAGACATAACAGGAGCAGAAGTGTGGTACTTGGCTCCTCCCACGGTAACTTTTGGACAGCAAGAAAAGGAGAACCCCATTGTTCACCTCAACCCCACAGTTACTGGGTACCCATCTATATCCAGGTACGGGGTGCATGCTGGGATTACATGGAAAGCTTTAAGAGTTAAGATCTGCCCTGTAGGGCTCTGTCGGATTTGCTATGCGTTCAGCACGACCTTCAGCTGATTTCCAACACTGCCTATGGCCCTGCAGCGTTCTCTCAATATTGAGTCCTATCCCTCCAGTGATCAATACATGCATTTGTGAGAAAGCTGGCTAGTGTTAGGTAACAATCTGTAGGAATTTATGACGGCAACGTCAGGCCCCAACCCTTCAGACTTCAGTTTTGAGCCCAAGACCCAAATTTCATTAATAATGTGAATTAATCAATGGCAATAACTTTCTTAAAATCTGCTACTTTACAATGGAACTTGGGATATGCCTGCTATTAACTACTCTTAAAAACCTAGGTCAGACCCTTAATTTTTTGAAGAATATATTCCTATTAGCTGTGGGAATGACAGGAAAGGAGAAAAGTCATTAAACTGCCCTTATTTTGGGGAGGCTTAGCACACCCACTTCTCTGTAGTGCCTTCTAGATTTCTAATTTTCTTTCATGTTTCAATTCAATGAAATTTCTCTGTGATGTCTCTCTACTCATAGAATATTCTCTGAGAAAGTATGACAGCCCTCCCTCTGACTAATTAAGTTAAATTTTATGTGCTTCCATACATCTCCTGCATCTCCCATACTTCCTAAGGGCAAGGACTATAACAATTCCTGTGTTATCAACATCTACCATCTACATCCGGCACTGGACTCAGAGCACGTATTCTGAAAATGGTCTAAATGCACATTATTTAAATAGCATATACAAATTTATGCTCTCTCAACACCCTGTAGGTTATTTGAAGCTATGGCTCATACCTCTCTGTGTAGAAGTCCCTTACAGACCCCTTGGTGCTCAAAAAGCAAGAGGTCATCCATAAATCTGTGGATGTGTAAAATAATCCTCCAATTAGAGACTGTATTTCTGATCACAGACTTCTTTTTCTGAACAGATTTTACAGGCGAACACAAACTTCATCCTTGTTTTTACAAGATCCATATTTGGAGCTCTAACTTTATATTCTACAGTCAGCAGGTGACAAAGCAAGTAACTCAACAGAAATGAGAGGATCAGTGTAGATTTTCTCCCTCTTCTCATGTCCACGCTTCTTGTGATCTTAACTCTACAAGCTTTATTCAGCTTACATTCGAAACAGAAAATGATTTACGTTCAAATTCATTTGTATGAGGAAGGCCTTATGATTGCTACCACCCCCTCCTCCATTACTACCTATTTCTGTCATGTATGGTATATGTGCTTATTTTCACAATTCTTTTTTTTTTAAAGATTTATTTATTTATTTGAGAGTGAGCAAGCATGCACGTGGTGGGGGGGTAGGAGGAGACAGAGAGGGAGAGAGAGAATCTCAAGCAGACTTCCTGATGAGCACAGAGCCAGACGTGGGGCTCGATCTCATTACCCTGAGATCCCGACCTGAGCTGAAACCAAGTGTGTGATGCTTAACTGACTGAGCCACCCAGAGGTCCCTGTATTCACAATTCCATCTTTCAAAGGAAATTCAACTACTAGAATGAACCTTCATATCTGAACATCACAGTTTAATACCACTTCATCTTCCGTTGTACTAGAATAAAACTTACTTAATGTTCCTGAAGAAAATCACCCTTAGGATAGGATAGGTGATTTCCAAACAGATTTTACTATGGAGGTTCATAAAATGGGGGGGAAAAAAAAACCAAAAAACAAACAAACAAACAAACAAACAAACAAAAAACTTTTGTTATCTGTGATTTAGAATAAGAAGTTCAATTAGGAAGTGACTGGGCAGATATAAGAACATGGTTTTCATGATATAAATAACCAGAGAATTCATATTCTCTTCTCCTTTATATTAAACCTTAGACTATTAAATAGCTTTCTCAGTGATAAGACTGAGTATGTACCACAGAGAAGAACTACAGAACTTGAGGAGAGAATTCTTGGTACCAGTTCTTTCTGATGACCTGCGTTCCCTGTATGGCATGGACATAAAAAGATAATACCTTTAGCAAGAGCTCTATAACTTCCGTGTGGACAAGTCCATGCACCGGTTCTCCATTGATGTGTGTGATCAGATCCCCAGCCTTCAGTCCTGCCTGGCATGCTGGACTTCCTTCTTCTACATTCTAAAGTCCAAGAACAGAGTACACATTCATAAGCCAACAAATGGCAACCCTAACATCTGCTGTTTCTTCTGGGAAAATACTCTGAATTTATCAGCAAATGATCCTAAGCTCCTAAGAGGAAATCAAGAAGGCACGGTTATTATTCCTTTTCTGTCATCATCCTAAAATAGGACCATTCCTTACAAAATTTCAGGTGAGTGGAGAAGGTAGTTTTGTTTTGAAATAAAAGAAGACCAGAAAAAAGATTACAAAAACAAAACCAAAAAGCCCTGAAAAAGAAAAGTGGCAAGAGGACAATCTTTGACAATTTCCACCAGCTTGTTATGCAGAGTGGACAAACAGGAAAACTGGACAGAATTATGAGAAATTACTAGTTTTTGTTAAATTCAATGCCCCCCCATAAAGGGAAAGGGCATGAACAGGTCCCCAATGTCAGCTTAACGGAAAAACAGCTCGTAGATAGGCCTCCCAACTTAATTCATTTTCCAGGATGGGTGGGAGTGGAAACGAATGAGGATGAGAGGCTGATGGTCTTACCCAAACAATATGGTGCACCGTGTAGATGTCACTGTCTCCCACATACACCCGGATGGCTCGGATGGTAAAACCATAGTTCTTCCCGGAACTGTGGATCACAACAGGCTGATGTGGACTGGCAGACGCTGCTGAAGAATCTCGGCTGGGAGAGGAGTCTCGTGAAGAAGAAGGGTCCGAGGACAAGGAATGGGGGGACATTGGACTTCCCAGTGGAGAAACAGCAAACATATCTGCGACACAGAAGCCAGGCATCAAAGCCGATCCTGATCACACAGACGTCCGTGCAGTCAGCCCACGAAGCATCAGCCCTGCCATGACTAGGAGCTTGGCTGTAAGACCAACCCATTCATGTCTCATAAAGAAATAATATAAAAATACTTATCTAACTAGCATGGCTTTCTGAACAGAGGCTATTAAGAGAACTTCAAAAGTGTCTATTTTAACTCATTTTTCAATGAATCCTCTGAAGTTATAATTTCTTATTTCCTTACACTAATTAAAACACACCCAAAACCTAGCTCCTACCTGGCTGTGATAGTTCTAGTTAGCATGTTTTATTTTAATTACAGAAACAAATCACAGATGCACAAATTTCAAGTACGCCTTTACACAGAGAATACTGCGTGGCCCAGAGTAAGAGATCCTCGGGCTTCAAATCTTGCCCTCAACAACTTGAACACGGTTCTTCTCAAACATGCATGGTTAGGAGAGCCATTTATCAACACCCCAGTTGCTTTCTACAGTATTACTGAGCTAGTACTCATGAAGCGATTTTGATCAAGCAACAGGGCAATGTCAATTTCTCAACGAATCACTCCTCATTACTCTGACTACGACTGATTGTCTTCATATGTTACCTACAATTCTAACAATGATTCTGAGAGGATAATGCAGGTGTAATAGAGAAATCTTAACAAAAACTTTGTTCACCTTCCACAATACCAATTCTACTCTGTTCTTCTTGTTTAAGAAGCAAACACACTTCTAATTTAATTGTTGCCATCGCTGTTCCATCTATGTGGATCTAAACAGATCTTAACTGGTCACGTGAAACTGGGTGTGTGTTTGACAAGAAGCACTATCTAGAGAAGACACTGAGGTTGCAAGGTGAGCCCCATGGGAGCCAGGCGACTGAGCCCCAGGACTGCTGAAGCCTCACCCGGTGCACTGAGTCCCCTGTGGACACAGAGAGCTCAAGCTATCCACACTATCATTTCTTCCCATTCTTAGGTCTGGCCAAAGTAGGACAAAGCTAAGTGTTTCACTACCATGCTCCATTTTGTGACTGCACGTGGCATCTTGGTTCTCTTTTGCTGGCTGCCTCTTCTCTAAAGGTCAAAAGACCAGGTGAGGAAACACACACCGGTGGGCAGTGAACTTTGAACCAAGCAAGCAGGAACAGGACAGAGTGGACACACACACACATTGAAACTGCTGGAAAGCCAAGTCCCCGATCCCTTCCCTCCCAAATGGAACAGCTGCTCTACTTGACCAAGATCTGGGCCTTCTCAGCACTTTTCAAAAGCGGACTTACCTTCCCCACCACAGCTGCTCAGGGGCCAGTGCCTTTGGGTTATGAACAGTCATTCCAACAAACTAGGTGTTTGTTTTATGGTACTAAAGAGGATGTCTCCCAGCAAAGAGTATGCTAGAGGGAGCAGTACCCCCACGGGAGCAGTTGTTTCTGTCAAATTTCTTTCTGCACAAATAGGAAAATTTTGAAACGGGAAATTTTGAGAATATCAATGATTCCTTTTAGACATGGTCTGTATTCTTCCCAATGCAAGCCATCTGCAACAGAATTCAGTTGCTACTTGCACTCCCTTGCCGCCATTGGAACAGTAAGTCACCAACACACACTAGGGTGTGTATTTCATCTTTTCCAGTGGAATTGCTTTGGTGATTTGTGGAGGCAAAACCCAGTTATGGAAAAATACTGTAATTCCACAAAACCATAATTAAGCTCTATTTTCCAATACATGGAAGAAAATGATTTGACTGCCAGTAGGAGGAAGCATAGCTCAACAGACAGCGTTGGGAAAAAGTAGAACTTCAGTACTGTCTGTGACTCTCTGCATCCCTGGAAATGAAAAACTTACATCCTCCATGTCTATGTCCTCATTAATTAGATGAGGAAAACTATTCTTAGCTTTCCAACACAGATGCTATAAGTAGCTCAGTAAAGTATATAAATGATGCCCCATCTCGAGAAGAAAAACTATTCAGAGGAGGTAAATTTACTACTGAACTTGGGGAGAGGGGAGCAGAACAGGAAAGAAAACAAATATAAGAAGGAAGGCATTGTGGGAAGGAAGACTGCCTCATCTCCCGATGCAGAAAGAAGCCAGAAGAAATCAGCGACACATGCTGTCTGGGAGGCCCGGAGCTCCTGCAGGGAGAAGCTCCCGGGACAGCTGGGTCAACCAGCTAGCACTTGCTATTGCCTCTAGCTATCTTGCATCCCCATCAGCATTCCGAACCCGGGAAGGAGGGTTACATGCGCACATCACACAATTTCATGCGAGTAGATGTCTCTCTACCTCCTGGGATCATGAGGGACAGAGCACTGGCAGAAAGGGACTTTGTGACTTTCCCCGAGATTTTCTTTTTTTCTGTGCTTTCTAATCGCTGCCGCGCCATGTGGGAAGCGGGTTCGCTGGATGGCTTTGCGGAATTATCTGTACTGTCCACACACTCGCTTCGTCCATTTATCTGATCCAAGTGCTCTGAAAAACTGCCAACTGCACAAAGAAGAAGGGATAAACACGTTCAGGGAAATCTGGGACCGGAGAGGTGGGGAAAGGGGAAGAGAAAGGGAAGGAAGAACAAACTGGGAAACGTCCTCCCCTGTGGCTCACGGGCCTTATGGTGTCAGGCAAACATTACAGACATGACCAGTTGGAGAAAGAGGACGTGGAAGAGAGGGAGAGGAAAGTGGCGTCCATTCAGGTGTCACTCTTCCTGTCCACGAGTCTACTTATTCTCAGCCCGTGACTCCCCTTACCTAAAAGACTCATTCCTTTCTAGAATCTCTATCTTTCAATCCTTGTAGTGACAACTCCTCCCCCTCATTCCCAACCCACGGAAGGCCATGCTATAAACCAGCACCACCTTATCAACACCATGACCATCCGCTGTCTAATATGATTATCATGTGATATTAGTGATCAACCTTAGCAATGCTCTTAATAATGTGGACAATGCTGCTTTGTGGTAAGTGGACATCACCTCATGTCTTCATGTAGACTTATGCCTGTGTCACCTCGTACCATCTTCCCAGGACACACCTTTACGAGGCCCACACTTTAACTAATAGAAGAGTGTCGGAGGTGTCACCTTGGACTTCTCATGCCATATGCCCCGTTATGCTCTCCACTCTTTGCAAACCTCACAGGGTGACAAAGCCTATTAACCCCTATGTTACTCAGTGGCTCTCTACATCCTCCTGGCTTTTCCTCTAGGCAGTGTGTCATTGGCTGTGTCCTGAAGTTATGAGACCCGTGGTAAGATCCCTTCTCCTCTAAGGTTGCTGTGCCTTCTTTATTTTTGTTTATTAACCCTTAAGAGACACTGGAGGTGTTCTTTTTGTCTCCTTGTTTTTAGTTAAAAAATTAGGACTCCCCTCAGGAGGGGATCCCAAGGGAATATAATCATGTAGGAGGTGACAAAAATGGAAAATCACTGACGTCTGTCTGGGCAACGGCACACAAAGAGTAAAAGTTTCTTAGCAGAAGTCACATGTGGAGTTCCTGCAGAGAACAGGTGAACAGCCTCCCCTTTTGGTTCTTTCAACTCTTGCTTTTGCAGACTACCAGTTTTCTTTCTTTTTAAAAAATCATTGATAGTTTATCTTTGTCTACCCAGAAAAAGCAATGTTTATCTCATTTTGACTTCTAAACACTGTGTTACAAGGCCTCCCCCACCCCGTGCTTTAAAAACCATCAAGACGATCATCACCTTAAGGTTTGCAATCCATGCAGAGAATCTGACACAAATGACCATTACAAATGACCCTTTGAAAGCCCAGTCGACAGGTTTTAAAGGACATGACACTCTTGGCCGGGGAAAGGGTTAGACTGGATAAGACTTAGCTCACATCGCTGTTCTGCTGCTGACTGTACCACTCAATGGCATAGCTCGAGTTTGGCTTTGTGTACAGAAGGGGCACCCGCCCTAGAGGTGGGGTCCTCGCTAAGGGAAGCTGGGATCTGGCAGAGTGCTGTGGGTGCAGGAAAAGATTCAGACATCCATGTGACATCCACGTGAACTACAGAGGAGGACAATCCTAAGGGAGGTATCAGCAGCCCTCCTGCTCCCATCCGCTCAACACATCTACTCTGCGCTCTCTAAATAAAGGAATCAACAGCTCAAGTACTTGATGAATACCGTGTCACGAACCAAACACCTCATCTCAAAATCTGTAAGCTTCCTTTCGGGTAAGTCACACGCTCTTCTCTTTGCTAATCGGGGTGGGTGGGATCCCTGACAAATGCAAAATGAAAAGTTGAATCTCTTCACAGCAAATAATACACCCAAGACCTCAGGACTTTTACTTTTCACCCATTCAAAAGCAACATAGTCACGAAGGAAAACAAAGAGGTGTAAAGCTCTACTACCCTAAAGGTCTGCACGTGAATGTATGGTATTCTTTTCTATCATCCCTCCCTCCTGCATCCCACCACCTCATTTCATAGCCCTGGGTATAAGCGTGCATTTCTGTTCTGCCAATGGTGGATAATGTCACCTTAATGTTCTGCAAATGTCAAGGGTTCCTTCTTTTTGATGGTGGAGCAATATAAAAATCAACAAATTTAATTTTACTACAGTCACGGTTTTCAGATTTCCTAATTACCCTTGGCCATGAGCAGATCGGCTCATCTCTCTATTCTGTAATAGCCCCCAAGGTCTTTGATTATTTTTAGTGTGTATATGGGGGAGAGAGAAAGGTGGTTTGAATCAATTAATCAAAATGCACGGCAGGACCTAGCAGTTTTTTTTTTTTTTTTAATTATGAAAGTAATCAATCAACTGCTTAGACACCATCTCCCTCCCTTTCCCTTCGACACTGCTGATGGGGACCAGGGCACGGAGACTAAGTGATCTACTGTATTAAGAAAAAAATTTAAATGGAGCTAAGAACACTCTCTTCAGAGCATGATCATAAACTAGGAAACAGAGACCTTAGTAACCAGAAATATAAAATACTGAGATAATTCCATTTGGCTTGACTACCTACACAAACAAAAAAGAATTAAGAATCCTGGACCACTAGGTTATGTCTACACTACTTCTACGTCGCTATTCCCTTGGCTTTATAAAAAAGTAAAGATAAGGGGAATTATTCTACATGGCAACAGAACTGAGGGGAAGAGGGAGAAAGAAAGAAAAAAAAAAAAACCCACATTATTTTTCCCTATGATAAACCAGAAGCACATGAAAAGCTCCACAGAAGCAAACTTTTCAGCGAGGCTGAAATAAACCTAAGCTGTAAGGTGTGTTTTCTTGAAATGATTTTAAAAAGAGTTATGCTGGGAATATTCAGTTAGATTAAAAAAAAGTTCATAAAAATTCTTGGAATCATTCATGGTTATCCATACAGTATATTGAATATAGCTTAATGAAAACATTTATCATAGCAACCCTAAGCCATATCCACGTTTCATTTAAAAAAAAAGCATAAATGCACACTTCTCTGTGGAAGGATATGCTGTGCAAACAGTTGTTGTAAACCAAGAAATATTTTAAGTGCTCTTGGCTGGGTCTGAGGGAAATGCAAGTTTGATCACCTAATGACACAGTAAACCTTTTAAAATCCTTTGAAGATACTGTCTCTGCTGTCAGGAATGTTATGTTACACAAAAGTGACACTGTAAAGCACTCCCCAAGAAAAGCCCAATCTCCCTGGACTGCCTCACCAACAGTGACCCATGTCTGTGGAGTTATGGTAGGACTGGAATGGTAACTTGTGCCTGCAGCAGGATCCTTTCATATGTGCATGAAACACCAATTTGAATTGTGTTGGTATTTCTCACTCTCTCCTCCCCCTCTTTGTCCTAGATGCATGGAGATCACCTGGGAATCTCACAGAATAAGTATCTTGCTGTGCTAAGAGTCTAGTGAGGATATATGGAAGTTATCTGGCACAACATGGCCCCATGACCAAAACCAACTCTTTCCAAGAAACCACCACCCACTGCAACACCGGAAGGAAAGCTGCCTTTATAGTGTACCTTCTGGGTGACTGAAGCCATGTTTGAGGGTAATTCTGAACATGCCGCTGTCTGATACAGTTCCTGATTCCCAACTTTGACTTACACACCACTGTGCGAGACCCGCTTTTGCATCAACAATAGAAAACACCACACGGTCCTAGGGCGTTCTGACTGCCATCCGAGAAGCCCATTGAAGCCCAGCTGTGAAAGTGAAGGCTGGCTCTTGGGCCCAACTGAAGTGAGGAGGGTTCACTCTCTGGCCACGTGGTCGGGAGGGGTGACCTCAGTTCATAAGAGCCAATGCCCCCGAGTCCTAGACTTGGGGCCGAGGAGGGAGCAGAGTGGCACAGAACAGCCATCGTCACCCCCTAGGGAGGACGCCTGGGATTCCGACCCTGGCCCTGACCCCTCCAGCTGGTGGATACTGGGCGGACGGCAGGCAGCACGCCCAGGTGCTTACCTGACAGTGTGGAGCTGCTGATGGTACTGGCTGGCGTGGTGACCTCGGGCTCCTCCTGAGTGCACTCTGCAGGAGGAAGGGATGGCTTTTCTGGCTCCTCAGGCAGGTCTCTGGGGCAGGGAGCAGCTTCATCTTTCTCTGCCTCTGTTGAAATAGCCAGTTTGGGAAGTGGGCCAGAACTGAGTTTATGTCTGTTGCTTTCAGTATCTGAAGAGTTGGATGTGGATAACTGTTGCCTTAATTAAAAACAAAACAGAGGCATGTATGCATACACACTAGGAAACTGTGTTCGAGGAGACTCTGGGAAGAAATGAGGTAAAAATCGAACTGAGGGCAGGCTAACCAACGCGTGTCTAGTGCAGCGGTTCTTACAGCGCAATCCCCAGACTGGATGCAACAGCATCCCCTGGACCTTAGGCCAAAGGCACGTTCCCGGCCTCCATCCCCGATTTAGGGGAGCAGATATGGGCCCAGCCATCTGTGTTCTCACAGGGTTTCCAGGAGATTCCGATGCCCACTCAGCCTGAAGAACCATTGCACTAGTAGCGACCGCTTACGACCCTTAACAGGCATTTCACGTACATTTCAGAATATTCCGAACTCCAGCTGAACGTCTCAGTGGATGGCAACACAGTGCTTTTGGTCTTGTCTCCGGGGTCTTCCTTCTCTTCTCCAGAATTCTGAGTTATTCGGTCTATGCTGCTGAACACCTGTGAGGCCAAGTGTTGGGGTTTATTACAACCTTTTTGAAAGAGCGTGTCAGAAAAACCCCAAACTTGGGGAGAAAATCTGAGAGCACGACTAAAGTTTCAGCTGGGACTGTGTATTCAGAAGGTACTTTCCGATGCTATTTACATGAGTCCTGAGATGAATGGGCCGTGGATCTAATTTTTTCTCCTTGGAGTGGGGAGTTATGAAGTCATCACCCTCTCACCCTACCTCATTATGGACTTTGCATCTGCAAACACAGTCCACAGATGCTTTGGGGTTTCTAAGTCCTAGGATCAATGCACATCTTAGATGACTTTTTAACCATGAAGTCTATCAGAAAAAGAAAATCACAGAGAAAAAGATTTAACGACCACCAGTCAGGAGTGGGAAGGAGAGAAATGAATTGGAATTGAGTGTGAAGAGAATAAATTACCTGGTTCAAGATGTGTGTGTGGGGGAAGGCAGTGCACGTTTGGTTCTGAGTCAGAGGGGTTTGTCTGGATTATAAATCACATGCACACACGGGCAGCTTCCTAAAACGGGACCGGTGTTTCTGAAGGGGAGCAGAGCTTAGGGAGACCTGAGATCTCTGCTGTCCCACAGGAAAGATGGAAAGAAAAATTGGGAGCAGAAAGCCCAGGGCAGGAAGTACTCCCCACTGTGCAACATAGCCCCTTGCTGCTCTCATGGGAGTGGCCCTTAGATGGCATATCATGTACTGTGGTGAGGCCCAGGGTGACTAACGCACAGGAGACAGCGGGAAGGGAACAGAGTCTAGGGCCCAGCTTGGATGGGCCAGAGCACAGGCATGGGGGAAAGCCTGTCCTCAGGGTAAGCAAAGCTTCAGTTCTGGTTCTGGGTGGACTGGCCAGCAGACCCTGCAAGGAGACCCCTACCTCTCCATGGCCTTCCTTTAAACAGTGAAGGCAGTGCCGGCCCATTTGCAGATATGCTCTGTCTAGTAGTCATGTACAAAAATGGACACTTCATAAGCCCTACATGGTTCAGAAGATCTGAACAATCAACACGCAAAACACCATGGCAACAGGGATTGCATAGTTACTGAAAAGCACAAAAGGGAGAAGGGGGCCCTCCAGATGCCCTTCCATTTTCCTAGGGCCCTGTCTGGTCTCAGGACTGTCCAATTTCTTTGTGAGTGGTAAGAATTTTTTTCATGTTACCACTCTCGGTAAGAAGCAACCTTGTCGGACATTGATTTTATTACCTTCTCCCATTTCCAAAACTCTAGCTTGGCTTTATCTGGCCTCTGTCATGTAACTTAACATTTTCTATTACTGACTACAAGACTTTCCCATTCCACAGCAACTATCCCCAAGGGTCCTAGCTGATGTCAAGGACTCTGTCTGCTCCCTTGTGTTGTATTCTTGTGATAGTAAGAGGGGGCTGTGTACACAAGGACTCTAGCTCAACGTTCTTCATTGAAGCATCAGAGAAGTGGGAGATTCCTCTACTGCCTGGCACTGAACTAGACTCGGTCCTGCAGGGCGAGGTTTGCATATATATGGCTATGGTGTTCTCTGAAGATAGTACTCCAAGTCCAAATCTGGGCCTCCAAAAAAACCCACTACCCATCTATGGAGAGTGTGACAAGCTGGTAGGAACTCTGGATTATCAGGATGGTGGGGTCATTCACTTTTCCGAAACTCCAAGGAATTTTAAGTATAGGAGACCCCAAGCCCAAAAATGCTGTAGGTGGTTTTTATGATCTTGTCCAGCTGTTTAGGGATGCCCACTATCAGGTCTGAGGGAGATTCTCTGGGGAGACCCTGCATGTTTATGACACATTTCACTTACTTTTGAAAACCTGTGTGAACAGGAGGAAAACTGCCTTATTTCCACATTAAAGTCTTCATCATTCGTGTCATCCTCTTCCTCTGTCTCCATGTGATGATACTTCTCTGACCGAGCTGCAGGGAAATGTTTGGGCACGGTTCCAATTACTCAGCATTTCAGCTTTTATTTTAGATACAGTAATTAGGAGCTCCTATATCAAAGCAGCCTTATGTGTAAGAACTCACAGGTTCAAGACTGGAGGGTTCTACCCTAAGTGGAGATAATTTTCTACCAAAGTAAAGGTCAAACAATGTTTCATATCAGATAATTCACGTACTATCAAAATAACTTGTGTCATCCTCAGATTCCAGCTGGGGAATAAATTCTGCCTTCTGTCTCAGCAAACTGTTCCAGTCTAAAGAGCGGAAGAATCGATGCTGTTTGACTTCGTAAGCACCACCTTGGGGCGGGGAGGGAGGGAAAGGACAGAGAGGGAGATGTTAAACTACCCTCCAGCAAAGCTTTTAAGAACAACACCCACCCCACCCCCCAATTTAGCAACAGAAAAATCAAAGAATCATGGAAATCTTACTTTGTCATTCTATAACCAACACGCCCCATAAAAGAATCTCTTCCCCATAATTTATCAGCAGAGGATTTGATTTTGCTAACAGCAGTTGTTACAGCACACGTTTCTTTGTTAATTTTTCCATGACTTCCTCCATTTTTCAAAGGTTAATGATGCGGCCACTTAAAACCACATTACGTCAAACCTGGGGATGTGGATGCACATTGGCCCAAAGCAGACTTGCTCAGTACAAAACCAAAGAAATTCTAACAAGGCGCAAAATGTGTTCACAGCAATATTTCCTCTGGAGGCGAGGTTAATAAAGATGAATTTTTCCTAAAAAGTATATAATGGTTTCCATTCAATTTTACTGGCTTGCTTGTTAATATAGATAGGACTTTGACGCTGTGGGTTACAGATTTTTAGGTAAGAAACTGGCAAACCTGTTTGATAGATTTATAAAGGATGGGATGAAAAGCAGGCACAATTCTTAAGTTTAGGCTTTTTTTTTTTTTTTTCCCCAAGTCAGCATGACTACGCCATTCAGTAAAATGTTTTTAATTCATTCCACAGTTTTATTTTATTATTTTTAAAAGTATCTCTCTTAAAAAAGTATTTTATTTATTTGAGAGAGAGAGAGAGAGAGAGGGAAGGGGAGAGAGACCATAAGCCATGGAGGGAGGCAGAGGGAGAAGCAGACTCCCTGCTGAGCAGGGAGACCAATGTGGGACTTGATCCCAGGACTCTGGGATCATGACTTGAGCCAAAGGCAGATGCTTAATCAACTGAGCCACCCAGGCACCCCTCAGTTCTTAAAAGAGGATTTGGAAGGGGAAGCCCCACCAAATATCATACTCTACCCCAGGAAAGAGAAGAAGGCCCACAGTCACAGCGTGAGCATCAGGCCTCTGGCCTGCCCGTCCCCTCAACCTCCTGCCCGCCCACACTGTTGAGGAGGAAGAGAAGGAAGACTCTATTCTGAAAAAACACCAGGAAGAGAGATTTCACACAAGACTAACAGAGGTTCTAATCGCCTCCCTGCCAGGAGACACCCTGTAGGGGTGACTTAAATGCCTCTTTCATGCCCTTGTCACCATGTTTCCCACCCTGTCCTCTGTGCAGTATGAGAAAAGAGGAGGAAAAATGCAAAGTGAAGGAGAAATGGCTCTGGGTGTTGGGGTGGCGGAGCTGTCTACGTGGTTCAGAGATGGGGCCGTGTTCCCATCAGACTGCTGTAGCACAGGGGGCAGGTCAGGGCCCCAAACCCAGCCAGGACCAATCGGTGTATGGAGAACAATGGAGAGAAAAAAGCGAAGTGGGGAAATCACCCCAAGAAATGAAGAAGAGGTTTTTTGTTACTAAGCATTCCCCGTGTTTCCAACACAACACTGGAGTCTGACCTCGACCACAGCGGCAGTAGCGCGAGCAACTCCGATGGGAGGGCTGACTTGGACAAGGACTGCACTACACGCTAGAGGCATCTAGTTTCCTTTCATTAAATCACTGAAAGCAACCCCGCAAAGTAGGCATTGTGTCAACTCCATGTGTGGATGAGGAAACAACGTGTAAGGGAGAAAGCATACTGGACCACGAGTGCCTATTAAGTAAAGCGTGGAGAGGCTGAGCTGAAGTCTGTTTAAAAAAACAGCCAGGCGCGTCCTCTGGGTCATAATGCCAACACGCCCACACAAAGCTGCCAGACACACTCTCTTCCAGCGTTCTTATCTCAGAGAAGCTGAAAGATCTTCAACATCTATCCAGCTCCCTCACTGTGCCTACGACACTAAGGTCCACAGGGTCAAGCCCTACTGAGCGGCGTACCACATACCACGCTGCAAGGACTCTCACTTCCACTCCTGCTCGTGGGGACACAACGATGACAGAGGATACTCCCAGGTCACTCAGCTTTACTCAGAGAAGCACAGTTCTCTAGATCCAAGGGCTCACAGGGGACTTCCAGACCATAGCGGGAGGACTGGGGTTTTCATCCCTCCACCCAGCACTCTTTGGAACCCAAGTTGGGGAGGACATTCACTTCATTTCTGTGGATGACGACAAGGGGTCCTCCCCACAGGGTCACAGCCCACGGGTAACCCAGCTCACATTTCTCACCCTTTGGCCTTTGTGCCACACCCCCCCTACCCTCCCACCCCTGCCCCAAGAAGAGGTTCCTTGACCACGGAGTCCTGTTTCTCGTGCACTTTTGCTGAGATGGGGAACAAAAGAATTAAAAGGACACACTGGGGAGAAATGACCTCTGAGCTAAGCTGCTGGGGCAATGCAGATGATGGCATTATGAGCCTGAAAAAAATGATCGAGCCCTGGAACTCATGCAGGGGACAGTGCTCACGCTAAGGATTCACCATGCAGGGAAGGACAGGGAACGGTTATGTCTGGAGCTCCTGTGATGCACTACGTTAATGTACCTGGTCGCTTCATGACCGTGTTCGCCTTCAGTCCTCGTAATCATCCTGCGAGGGGTATGGTAACATGCCCATTTCCCTAGATTAGGAAACTGCGACCTAGATCATGAAGAAACTACTCTAGACCTCTCAGCTGGTACACGGTAGGGAGCCAGTCACCTTATTGGACCTATAAAGTCCAATAAAACAGGCTGCTGCTCAATAGCTCACAAGTTCAAAAGTCTAGTCCAAGTAGGCCAAGTTTCCAAATTCTAAGTTATGCTTCACCCTTGCGTTTTTCTCTCCTTTCATGGAAGTTTCTTAAACATCCATTATGTTCTTCACACTCCTTTTCTTAGCCTCTGTAGTCTCTCGGGCAAATGTGAATTCACACATTTTCACGGTGCATTATTTTGCCCGCTAAATATGCATTAAATCCAAAATGCTGTCACTGGAAGCAGCATGGCAGGCCTGCGGGGTTCTCAGCCTCATTCTCCGGGCCCTACTGGGATCTGTCACGTTGGACCCGCCTGTTTGGCAAATACTTCCTGAAATGCTAAGAGCTTGGGCAGGGTCTTTTAAATGTCTCTTTTGAGCTTCTGCTAGGAGATTCGCATCTCTAATTGTCAAGCCCTGAAAAGAACACAAGTAGCAGTCAGGGAGAAAATGCACAGAGAGATAATTCACAGCATATAATATAGAAAGACGGGCATGCTGACCAGCATCATAGCCCTGTTTTGTTAAAGTCAAGATTCCCGGTCTTCTCAGAGGAGGGAAACAGGCAGAAGACTCAGTGGGAAAACTCTCCAAACTGACCCAAGAACACTGAAGAGAAGTGGGCTCTTGGGAAGGCACGTGTCAATTCTATTGTTATCTTTGGTCATATCTCAGGACAACGCTTCTCCAGGACAGCTGAGTAGGACACGGACATTGATATTTGTGTTGTTGCAGGACAAGCTGGAAATGCCACTGCTTCTCCTATTTGGCTCAAGTGAGTAAAAAATCACTCCTCAAAACTCTGCCCTAGTCAAAGCTTGACATGGATTCTTTGACCGCTACTCCTCTCTCTGGGGCCAAAAAGCAACTGTGACTGCAGGTCACAGCAGGTAGGGAGGAACAACTTTGCTAGTTGCTTCAGACAAAAGGAACACCAAATAGGGTGGGAAGAAATATATTCTGTCCAAAGAGTTCAATCAGCTCAAAGGTGGGGGCACCACCACCATTGCTGGATCTTAGACATCCACAGGGGAAAGTACCAGATTATACGGGCAGGAAATTAAAATGACAGTACCAGTGGCAGCAGTGTCTGACCTGGTGCTAAGAGCCAGAATGGGTGATCTTTCATCCTCACGGTAATCCTGTTAGATGGTACTTCTCTAAGCTCCATTTTACAGATGAAAAAATGAGGCACAGGAAAGGAAACATCCTGCCCACAGTCACACAGCAGAGATTTAAACTCAGGCAATCTGACTGTAGAGTTTGTGCCCTTAATCTCCACTCTTCACCGAAGGCCCACTCATCCACTGCAAAAGGCATACAGGCACACGGTACGCCAGAAGGAGGCTCAACTCAAAAACGTTTTCCTAAGCGAGGCCAGAGTTTCAGTCTTCTTTGATTCACTAATGCAGTCAGCGAGATTTTTCTGTACAAAGCCAAACAGTAAATACTTTGGGCTTTGTGGGTTATACAGTTTGAGGATTCAACTCTGCCACTGTACTATGAAGGCAGCTACAGACAATGTGTATGAATGGCACTGCTGTGTTTCAATAAAACTTTATTTACAAGGTAAGAATATGATCTATGGGTTTCAATGCATCATCATCAACTCTAGTAGCACAGCACACTTAAGCAAGAATGGAGCCCTCCATCTGGGGGACGCTGTGGGCAAACATGGACAGTAACATGTGTATTTGGAGGAATTATTGGAAAAATTGAGGGAGAGAATGATTTGTTCAGCATTTTCTGATATTTCTATTATAATGAAGTAGAATGAAACAGCTCAGAGTAAATATTCCATCAAGTCAACAATTTTCATTGCTGAAAATTATGGATACTATCCACAGTGTGCATGTGCCTGTGCGTGTGCGTGTATGTGGTGTTTATATTTATATTTTAATATTTAGCCCCATCTAGATAATACTGGGGCAGAGGAACTCTATATTGGGATCTCTGTCTATTCAGAATATAAGGAAGAGGAGAAGCAGAAAAAACTCTGAGTAAAACAGTCGGGGAAAAAATAAACAGCAAGAAACAAATCTATATTATCTCCTTAATCTTGAAAGCTAATGGTTTTAATCCTCTTTCTTGGGCTAGGGTGCTGATCACCATGATGAGACAGCATGGTTCAACCCCAGACACTCATTTCTAGTAATTAATTAGTTCAAGTACTGATAAACCATTTCAAAGTCTATAAATAGTTAACGGGCTGGGTCAAATCTTTCTGGGAATATATATGTATTTTTTAAAAAATCCAAACAAAAAAGCTCTACATCTCAAATCCTCTGTTTTAATTTATTTAAGATGCATATTTTTCAGGATAGAAGAGTTCCATTATGCACCCTCAGAGTTTTTCCTCCAGACCAATTTTATTTATTGAAATAAATTAAGAATAACTTTTGTGGGTGCCTGGGTGGCTCAGTTGGTTAAGCGTCTGCCTTCGGCTCAGGTCACTATCCTGGAGTCCCAGGATTGAGTACCGTATTGGGCTCCTTGCTTGACAGGGAATCTGCTTCTCCCGCTGACCTCTCTCTTCTCATGCTTTCTCTCATTCTCTCTCTCAAATAATAATAAAATCTTAAAAAAAAAAGAAAAAAAAAGAATGGGGCGCCTGGGTGGCTCAGTGGGTTAAAGCCTCTGCCTTCGGCTCAGATCATGATCCCAGGGTCCTGGGATTGAGCCCCGCATCGGGCTCTCTGCTCGGCGGGGAGCCTGCTTCCTCCTCTCTCTCTGCCTGCCTCTCTGCCAACTTGTGATCGCTGTCTGTCAAATAAATTAAAAAAAAAAAAAAAAAAAGAATAACTTTTGCTTTGCAAAAAAAAGACGAAAACAAGAAAAACAAAAATCAAAGACAAACCACCACCAGCCTTCCTAGTATACATACTACTCTCAGAAAAAAATCCAAAATATTATTGTTATGATGTGTTGTAGTCATGTCCTACATCAACCAACAGATGTTTCTTATGCAAAAAAAAAACAAAAAAAACCCCCCAAAACCCACAAACCTCTGAGTGCTCCACAAAGACATTATTTTTTGCATATTAGCACAATTAAAACATATGTGCTCTAACCTGTTCCCAGTCTCTCCAGGGGATTCTGCCTAAGAAGCAAGGTAATCAGATCCTGGGCATCAGCGGGCGGCGCCTCGTCCTTCTCTGGCCAGTTGATCTCATCTGGAAGGGAGATAGGTCATTTACAACTTTATTGTTCAAATGACAGTCTGGGTCCTAACAGCCGGGAGGAGGCCTGGGAGTCTATTACAGAAAGAGAATTTCAGGCTCCATCCCAGCCTGAATCTGCATTTTAACAGGATTGTTAGTTGATTTCTGGGCCCAGTCAAGTTTGAGGAGCATTGTTTCATGAGACATGAACCAGCATAGCTTACAACAAGGCAGGGAGAAAATATTTCAGTAACCAGTATCTTCCATTTATTTGCTTTTTTGATGCTTCAAATTTTTTTTTTTTTCTTTTTGGCAGACTTGGCTCAAAACAAATTATTCCTTCTAGTTATTAAGAGGACTTAATATGGTAAAAACTCTTAACACCTGTGTTTTAGATGGTCGCCCTTCCAGGCAATCAAGAGAGTATGATTTTTCTTTCTCACTATTCTCAAATGTGAATTTGGCCCTGCCCTTAGAGCTCTTCAGCTTCCAGAAGCACAAATTAATTTTGCAAAAATAACTATTTCTAGAGACAAACGAAAGGCCAAAGTGTTAAGCTTGGAGACAAAAAAAAATCCAAAGTAATCATGGTAATAATGGAAGTATTTAAAGTCTGTCATAAATATTAGAATATGTTCTACATGCCACAGGAGTTTGCCTGAAGATAAGGTGTGCGTGCTTGTGTGTATGGAAATGCAATAAAAACATGAGTTATTTCTGTGTGTGCCTGCCTCCAGCTTCCTCTGCTGCAGTTTAAATCTGATTTGGAAAATAAAACATGAATATGCATCTGAGCCGTAAGGCATGGAGAACAAAGCCAGCATTTGCTGCTTGTGTTAATTAAACAGTTGATTCCTCTTGCCATTTAGGCCTTGGTCTATCAGAAAACAGCCTAGTTATAAATCCATAAACAGCTCAGATATTGTAGAAAAGGGTTATACACTGCAGGCAACCCACAAATCTACTTTGTTAAAGTTTACAAATATGCCTGGTTTGCAAAGTCAATGATAAAGAATAATGCCGTGATTAAGGGACTCCTCATACCACCACAAATTTTCCCTCTCTTTCCACTGATAGACCTTGTAGCACAGTCCAAAAGGTGGTTGAGTGGGTGATGCGGGTGTCAGCGATAACTGGTAAGCTTTGAGGAGGAGAGGCCTTTCTGATCTATGCTTCGGGGAAATTTATAAAAACAGCAGGTAGGGTAGTAATAGAGCCTATTTAATTATCATTTAGTTTTGCCACAAGCCGCATAACAATAGTGAGGGTCAGCGTGCAGGTTAAGATCTAAAGGTTATTGAATTTTAAATGAAAGATGAACAGCTGTTACAGAAATAACATTACACCATAACAACCACCAATGAAATCATTAACAATCTGTGGATTAAATTTGCTTCCTTCCCATTCTCATTATTTATTATTTGGTAGACATTTATTTTAGGGTTTATTACATTTTTGTTAATTTCTTCATTGTGTCATTAGCCATTTTCCCCCATTTATGTAAATGCTACCCACATTAACCTTTTCTTCCCTGGTGCAACTTTCCTATTATAGAAAGGAAGACTGGATGGCAATGAAATAATTTACAAATCCCACGTGAATTTCTTTTGCAGAAAAGCACACATAAAAACTGGTCACACTGCTCGTACATTTCTAAATTCCATGTTAATGAAACTTCCTCAGATCAATTTTCAACACAAATTGATCCTCTGAGATTTGTGAAAGTCAGTTATGTGCTATGATGAGTGAGTTCTTTTAATGTGTTGGCTAAACTGTTTGATAAAGGTTAACATTTTAGTAGTTAAAATGGCAATATTCCACAGAATTGCATGAAATAGCTGTTTCCCAACAGCCGCTGGAAGAGAATGCCTGATGATATTTACCACTGATGACTTGTCCAAATAGCTCTTCTGGAGTATCCCCGAAGAATGGCACGCATCCAACCAGAAATTCATAGAGGATAATCCCCATGGCCCACCAGTCCACTGGCTTCCCATAGCCCTGCCTCAGAATCACTTCTGGTGCAATGTATTCAGGTGTGCCACAGACCTAAAAGATGATTGCAATATTAGAATAATTGGAATATTAGACATGAATTAAAATGAGCAAGATGGCTACACACCAATTATTTTGCCCAGAGCGCACCTGCTCAACCACAGAGATCCAAACGGACGAAGAACTTAGGAACAGCAATTACAAGTCAGTATCCATAACACCAAAGGCAATGAAATATTTAAACAGCAAAAAAGGGAAATTTAAAATGCTGCTGCAATGTTAAACTCTGTGTAATGAGTAATTTTGAATTGAAGGTTTGACGCTATTTGGTGGTTTCACTTATTCCACAGTATTAAAAACATTTTTTTTTAGTATTAAAAACATTTTTAATCCTCAAAGTTAATATAATGATACATGTTTAATCAGTCACCACCACAGATAATTTTAGTATTTATATGACCAAAATAGAGTCACATCCTGGTTATTCAGAAAAGCATGACAGTTGAGATGTGTTTACCTTAAGTAACTTTACAATGAACAGATTGTGGGCACATGGTAATGAGGCATGCTTAAAGGGAAATGGGCCATGGCTCGGATTTTAGCACCCGTGATTGTACAATGCATCATGAGTTTCATGAGTACTCTGCTGAGACTCCTGAATTCCTTACAAAAACAGTTTTCCATTTGTCTCTCTCAGATTCTCACTTGTGTGCAATTACATCGTTCGTCTTGCTAATAGACCATAATGCTGGGGGAGGAATGTGGAGGAACGGACAGTTCAAAGAGGCCCAGGGAGAAAAATGGAAGCAATTTGCACTTTATTAAACGTAAGGCTCATACAGACATCTAAACGCCCAGTCCTAATGCAGACCTGGCTTACACAAGTTGATTCTGAATGACAGTGGCAATAGCGTACTTTTTCTTTCTCTCTCTCCAGCTGAGCTGCAGCCAAGCCTACCTGTTTGTCCAGGAACTCTCGAGCATCCTTCTCGATATGACCCTCATAAAGATTGGTAGTCATGCTCATTAGTCCCACCTTGGATAATCCAAAATCGGTCAGCTTTATGTGCCCCATGGAGGTGACCAGCAAACTATGAAGCAAAAGGACACATGTGATAACACTTACTTTGAAGTTCTTTTCTTTCTTTTTAGATTTTCTCCTTTTCTTGGCAATTTGTAAGACTATTTACTGTAGAAGTATCAATCTTATTTATTTAGAAAGAGGGGAAAGGCAGAGGGGCAGAGAGAGAGGATCTTAAGCATGGAGTCCAACATGGGGCTCGACCTCACGACCCTGAGATCATGACCCGATTGGAAATCAAAAGTTGGGACACTTAACCGACTGAGCCACCCAGGTCCCAGAGGTGTCAGTCTCAATATAAAACCCAGCCTGGGGTGTGCCTCGGTGGCTCAGTGGGTTAAAGCCTCTGCCTTCAGCTCAGGTCATGATCCCAGGGTCCTGGGATTGAGCCCCACATCAGGCTTTCTGCTCAGCGGGAGCCAGCTTCCTCCTCTCTCTCTCTCTGCCTGTCTCTCTGCCCACTTGTGATCTCTGTCAAATAAATAAAATTAAACAAAACAAAACAAAACAAAACAAAAAAAACCCCCAAACCCAGCCTGGGAAGAGACGGGGTCCCATTAACATATTACATATGTGTATCTGGCTCATGAGTGTGATTCACAAGGGAGGGCCAGACACCTGGCCTGGCTAATCTTTGTTGGAGCAGCCACATATAATATCATTTACAGGTTTAAACTTAAAAAAATATAAGCATGGGACTCTGATATCTTTCTATTTTCAGAATAATAAAATAGAGAAGTGTTCTCAATAATCCCATGCCATACATCAGAAACTAAGATAAGCAACCATCTATGATTTAAGTGACACATAAGATAAAGAACTTGGACAGAAAAATGAACTACTGTTCAAGATTTCAACTTGTGGATCAATTATAAATTTCTGCTCATTAAGCACAAAATGCAGATTTCTTATATAATGCAAAGAATTCACATGTGACAGTCTTATGAATTTAATCTTTAAAGTTTTCATTTTCAAAGGAAAAATCAGAATTTTAATTAATTAAAACGTTAAAGGAAGAGAGGATGTGAAAAGAGAAAAAACAGCTACTGAAAGGAAATAGTCCATATTCTAACAGTTGTTTTTGTTAGGTAATGCTGTGAATGAATTTTTTCATGTTTTTCTATACTTCAAAATTTTCTGGAATGAGCATGAATTAATTGTAAATCATAAAATTTTCAGCACGCTTAGAATCTTTACATATTAACATGTAATGCTTTTAGAGGTGTATGAAATTAGTAGAGAAAGCATAAAACATTTAATAAATGGTGTCAAGATGAATAACTTAGTCATTTGAGGGGGAAAAAGTCTATCTGTATCTCAAATCAGACATTAAAATGAACGTCATGAAGATTAAAAATTAAATTCAGTATTAAATGTAAGATAGAATATAATACCAAGTATATCATCGTGGCATAGGGAAGGAATAGGAATAGGAAGGAATAGGGATAATACCAAATGCAGAAACTATCCAGAAAAAAACTTGTAGCACATTTCTAGAAGCTATTCAAAACTGAACATAACAAAAAACTTAAAAAATTTTAACTAATCCTGGCTTTATATCCTCTTTTTTTTTTGTTCCTTACAAGCTATTATTATAAGCACCAAAGCCTTTAAATTATTTTATAAATATTATCATATAAACTGCCAAAATAACTCACTTGGGAACATTATAGGAGAACTTCAAAATGTGCAAAGCAACATTAAAAGAAAACATTTTTAGAGACAGTAGACAACTTTTTGTATAGTATGGAAAAAGAGATGTGTTTCCTCGGTGTACATACTTGTCTGGTTTCAAATCCCTGTGTACAATTCCATAATTATGTAGATATTCCAAGGCCAAGACCGTCTCAGCAAAGTACATCCTGGCCATATCAACGGGGAGAGGCCCCATGTTCTTCATTAATGTAGCACAGTCACCTCCTAGAAAACCCAAGCACAAGATTTAGCAGGTGGAGTTATCAGCTAGGATTGAAGAAGACCATCAGTTCAGATTAAAGACCTTCAAAGCAGAATGCCCTCTATCCCCAGACACAGCATTTCAAATTCCTAAGTGGAGACCATGCACAGAGTAATCACGTCTCTAATTAAGATGTGGGGTGGGGGAAAAAAACAAAGTTTTTTTTTTTTTTTTTTTTAAGCAGGAGTCCTTCCAAGAGAGCAGACTTGCTCTGAAGCGGAACTGAAATTTGAAGAACAAAATACACCAGCATAAAGCTTGGGTTCTGGAATCAGGCTACTGAGTTTAAATTCTACCCCTGACTCTTAGAGGCAGGTAGATCTTAGTCAAACTAGACCTGGCTCTTTCCTCTAATACTAGGCTATAAGACTGTCATCCCTTTTCAGGTTATTGCGAGGACTAAATGAGGTAATCTATGTAAAGAATTTAGGATATTGCTAATATTTATTAAACATGTGACAAATGTCAGTTATGGTGAACACAACCAAGGTTAATAAAGCCCGGCGCTGGCATGGGGGGAAAAAAAAACTGGGTGGAAATCAGGTAAGCTATGCTTTTATCTTGTGTCCACAAGGAAAGTATCTAGTAAGTTTCCCCCCTTCTCAGGTTTCAGTTCACTCATCTGCAAAATGAAAAGGTTGAACTAAATGATATTTAACGTTTCTTCGAGTTTTATAGTTTTGGGGTTCTGCTCCTGTAAGTTTTAGAGCTTAAATTAGATGCTCTAAATTAGATGCTCTGCAGATGGTTTTGGCCCTTCCTGAAATATTCCTTTTATTAACCTAGTTTATGTCAATAAGTCATGGCCAAAAATGCAGAAATTGAATGTAAAATGGAAGGAAATAAAAATATTAAAAAATATTTAAAAGGTAAGCCATAAACGTAAAAAAAAAAAGTTAAATTTTCTTGACTTGTATGTTCTTTTCCCCTAACTCATTTTTAATTTCACACCATAGACCAAAAATGGATGTATTTTTAATTCATTCTTTAAGAAGATCAATTGTAATGAATGCTTTTATGCTATGTGATAAAAGTAAGTAGGAAAAAAATCCCATCACCTACATTCTAATTTTAATGACCAATTGAGAGAAGGTAGTTAGGATTAAAAGCTATTAAAAAAGAAAAACAACCTTCTTCCAAATAGCACTAATTTTCCCTTTGTTATAGTAGAGCAGGCACTCTACAAGCAATTATCAGAAGATGATGACTGGGAATACAGCCATCTCATTGCCTGGCTTCAGTTCCTAGGTGGCTACAACCATTCCGCAGCCCAACAGGGAAGGCCTCCACTGCACAAAGGAGCCAGTGGTTTCTGGGTACAGGTGTCATGTTTTCTGTGTCAGACACTGATTTACCTTCCACGTATTCCATGACCATGCATAAGTGGCGCCTTGTTTCAAAGGAGCAGTACATGCTGACGACAAAGGGGTTCTCTGCGAAAGTCAGGATATCCCGTTCCACGAAGGCCTGCTGGATTTGGTTTCGGAGGATGAGGTTCTGCTTGTTAATCTTCTTCATAGCAAACCTCTGCCGGGATTCCTTATGCCGCACAAAGTAGACTGCCCTGAAAAGGAGCACAAGAGTTGGGGTTCACGGGAAGTGATGATGCTTCTGGATACAGTAAACCATGTGATGGCCAGCTTTTCTTTTCTTCTTTCTTTCTTTTTTTTTTTTTTTTTTTGCATTCACATGGCCGCTGGAATTCAGCTCACACACACTATCCTAGCAGCTACAAACATCCCACTCGAGGCCAAAATCTTATGGCTACATTTATTTATTTCTTATTCTTTCGCTAAATGTCATTGGTCACACATAAGGCTTCAAATTCATCTTCACCGCAAGGACAGAAATGGACAGTCTCTAGAATGAGCTATTTTCCAAGAACTAACCAATATTTTCAGTTCTTCCACAAACAAAGCAAAATTCAATATATAAGTCAGAGCGGGAAAAGAATTTCAAAAAGGACATATACAACCATGAGCTATATCCTTTCAGGCATTAGATATATGTTAGGCATTTTTTCTAGACTGACTAAAGCGGTAATTTTCTATATGGTACCCTTGGGATCTACAAAAAGGACCAAAGCTTCTTAGGGTAGGTGGCTTCCAACTTTAGGGTAATTTACTCCCCATGGAATTCCAGATAAATGAGAAGTATGTAATAGGTCATGTAAGGCTGTCCTGCAATGGAGAGTAGTGTATTTCCTCACTACACACATCAATATGATTTACACCTATGGCTGTTTCAACAGAAAATGCATTTCCCAACATAAAAGGAAGCCAATAATACACTCGTCCATCCGACCCATGGCCAAGGTGACAGCCAACTTTACTGTAAAATGAGGAGGCTGCACTCATGCACATACTCTAGAGAACCAATTCTGGCTGGGTAAAGACAATGGACTCTTTGAAGCTTGATGTGGAAGAAACCAGTCAAGAGGAGGAGGAGGCTTAAAACCTCACCTGGCAATGATGAGCAACAAGGAAAGTATCTTCCACTGGCTCATTTTCTCCTAAGTTACTCCTCACTTGGCATTATTGTGGAACAGATGTGAGCTCTCAGGTTAGGAAATGCTCAAATAAATAATAATTTACCTAAACAGCAATCACTCACAGTAAAGGATGTCCAACGTCTGTATCCTAAAACAAGGGGTTATCTGATCTGAAATGCATATTCCACTGCTCATTTTCACTGCTCATGAAAACTGAATGCAAAGAGGACTATGACCCTCTAAGTCCCTGGTGAACCAATCTCCCAGAGTAAAATCCACTTACATAAATCTGAAGTATATTCAATCTCAGTTTAACTGATATTCACATGTTCCTCCCAACTGTTCAAGTAGAAATTCTTTTTTTTTTCCAACTCTGTATGTTTGCCTTTTCACTGTATCCATCTTTCTCCTTCACTTGCAAAATCATTTTTTTTTTTGGGGGGGGGTCTCTGTTTAAACCTTACCTTTTTTTTTTTTTTTTTTTTTTGCTTTACTTCTCCCCCCCACCCCAATATTTCTTTGGTCTTCTCTTATTTCCTTCATTGTATAAAAAAAATCTCTTTTACCCACACTTTATATAACCAACTCAAGGAAGAATCTAGCGCTGTTATTTCCACTGTACCACAAACTGACAGGGGGAGCTGGCCAGCTGGGTGGCCAACACTTTCTGCACAGGCTAGCAGTCTTCTTCAGGATGTCAAATGCTGGGGCTCTCACCAGCTGGGGTTTATTCCTACACCTGTTTTTCTGATGAGGCTTGATATCAGGATTAACTAATTTAAACAAATATTTAAACCAATGAAACAGGAGTATAAAAAGGAAAAACTTCGTTGTTTATTAAAAAAAAAATGGAATGCTTTGGAAAGTACTGATAGATATGTTAAATGTGAGTTACTAAATAAAAATCCTATTGATTTAGTATGGGTCAGAAGGTTTTCAAAAGTGGGAAAAATAATACAGTCTAGATTCCTACATGCAGATTGCTTCAAGTTCCTGCTTCATATTTAAAGTAGCAAAAAGTAGAAAACAAAAACAATGTATTAGAAAGATGGTTTATTGGGGCTCCTGGGTGGCTCAGTGGGTTAAAGCCTCTGCCTTCGGCTCAGGTCATGATCCCAGGGTCCTGGGATCGAGCCCCACATTGGGCTCTGTGCTGGGTATGGAGCCTGCTTCCTCCCCTCTCTCTCTCTGCCTGCCTATCTGCTTACTTGTGATCTCTGCCTGTCAAATAAATAAATAAAGTCTTTAAAAAAAAAAAAAAGATGGTTTATATAGGCTGTCCTCAAAAGGCCTTATATCAGAGAACTACTAAAATTATATACACACACACACACACGTGTGTGTGTGTGTGTGTGTGTGTGTGTGTATGATTATCATTTCTTTTTTGAAGAGAGAGAGTACATGAGTGGTGGGTGGGAGGGATGGAGAGGGAGAGAGAGAAGCCCAAGCAGGCTCCATGCCCAGCACAGAGCAGGACATGGGGTTGGATCTTACAACCTATAGATTGTCACCTGAGCCAAAATCAAGAGTCGGATGCTTAACTGACTGAGCCACCCAGGCACCTCTGAATTTATATATATTTAGAGTATACTGAAATGTTTAATTTCAGGATGCATCTGAAATTAAAAGTATGTTTAAAGTATACACATCTTTTTTTTTTAATGATTTCCGACTCTGACCAATTTAACCAACCAACTACTACTTCTTTCTGGATCAAAGACTTTTACACTATTTTTCTTTTTCCAAATACTGACTGGATACAATCAAGATCCCCCAAAAACCTTGAGCTTCCCCTAATCAGATGTTGGACGGTGGACAGACAGATACAAAGGGAGCACAGAAAATAACCTGACTTACTCAGAAACAGAAGACAAACACTGGGGAGCAATTATTGTTACGAAGAGGAATTTCTGAAACAGGGAATTTACCTTTTAAAATGAAATTTAGAATTTGAAATGTTAAGCTTTGCGCAGTGGCAGTATCGTAGCCAATGAGGTTTATCCGAGGCGTGATTATTGCTAATAGAATTTGAAATGTTGAAAAAAACCAGTATCTTTACATAAGTGCTTGCCTACTACCGAGAGTCAACTGGAATACAGCTCATGTTCTCTCTCTTTGAATATTTCACACCGAGTAGATGTTGCACTGAGGACCCTCCAGACATGATACTAGGAACCTCACTTGTAGACTGTCATAGGGCTGCCATGGGATTTTCAATCAACTATCAGTGTTTCTTACATAGAAAACTGCTCAGCAGTATGTCTGAGAATAACAGGAAGTGGGGAAGGAAGAACAGCCTTCCGCCATTTAATGAAAGAACAAAGGAGAAAGAGGCTTCAGGCCCAGTTTGACTGGCATCCGGACTAGGTTTCCCAGGAGCACTGTGAATGAGGAAGGACCCATACCTTTACTCTCAGACTTGCAATTTATAAAACTTCATGACTTTTTGCTTTGCCTTACTAGGATGTGCTTAACATCATCAGTCAATGCCTAGGGAAATTTACCTACACCCACAGAAATTAATCCTATAGGTAGCTTGAGATATCACTGCCCAGGGATGTTCATATCTTGATCAAGTTGCAAAAGTCAACTAGGCTTCTTAATTAGAATCTGCTGTAGCTACTTATCTCTTTGTTTTATGTTCTTGTTTTTACAGTTCTTTACTGCCTTAGGAATAGTCTTCTTAATGCTGAAATCTGGTTGTTGAGCAGTAATTGTCCTCTCTCGTGTACACCCTCCTTCCTCTCCTGAAAGCTGATGTTCCAAATTGACTTAATTCAGCAGAGAGAGGGTGAGAGGGATTGAAACAAAGAGAAAGACGGAAGCTGGCTGACGGACAAGACATCTAACACTGCTAAGCACAGCCACACACCATCCAAGGTTATAAAACTGGGCTGAACTGACTCAGCCCCTCATTTCTCTGCAGTTTGGCCTGAAAGAAAGGCTGCTTCTGTCTCTTTTCCTACACTGATCTGCCTGGTAAATAGTAGAACCCAAGGGCGGGGGATGATGCACGGAGCCCGGTACCTGTCCTCTCTCAGTCAAGCTTTTTTTCACCCCAGGCAGAAGTGAGGAGTGGGAGGGTAGAGAGAAATGGAATCAAAAGCTGATGGGCTCTAGGACAGAATGAATCGGTCCTCTCCGGAGTGTGTCTCATGCGTATAAAATAATGCGTAAACCCGAAAGCCCAGGACATGAATCTGTGCGAGCAAATCTGTACATGCGAACAAGAGTGAACGTGTTAGAGGAAAGGCTGTAGGGAGAGAGCTGTGGCCACCAACCTACGCACATGCGTCTGTGGCATAAATGACCCCATCTTTTGAGGCGTCAAAGAGAACGATGTACAGCAAAGCTAGAAACCAAAAGCAAAGTGGGACGGAAATGTTGTGCCTTTCAAATTTAATTTTTTTTTAATCAAGTCAATTTTACTCTTTCACTCTGAAAACATCCAAAGCTGTTGTTTAAAAGTCCAGGTGGAATCAAGAAAAGACGGCTCCAAGTTGCAACAGCAGCATCGGAGAAGGGAGGAACACTGCTTGGAATCAGCACACCTGTGACCAGCCGTGCCTCTGAGCCCCTGTTTCCCCACGTCTAGGCGGAAATAACATCAACAGCACACGGGGCTCTCGCGAGAAGGAAGCATATATAAAGCAGCGCTCAGTGGAGGAGACTGGACGATATCAAATTAGCAGACTGGGTTTACAACATGAACTGTCACTAAGTATGATGTTGAGAAAACCCTGATGTGTTATTTAGCTCCTTCTAATGACAGCGTTAGTTTCCAGCACAGGCGATTTTCACCAAGTCTCAGAATCAGGGTCACTCGAAGCCACCAAGGTGAGGGGCGGACTTTAACACAAACGCCAAGGAAACCTCCAACAGCCTCAGTTCATCCACCCAGAGAAGCATCCCTGCGTTCAGCCAGGTTCCGTAAGCCTGCCGTCAGCATCCTGACTGGGTAGACCAATGGGTTTAGGGCCATTCGGATTTTAAATTAAAAAGAATTAAAACGAAGGGGAAATCTGTCAGAAATGTAATGGGAGATTAAATCTGAGGAGAGCAAAAGAGGGAAAGAAGTTTTGGCTGCTGGGCAGAAGTTCCCGCAGGCAGCTTGTCAGCCCATTAATGACTTGGCCTGCATCCGGGCTGTTTACCGATTCACAGCTTGTTTAACTTCTTGTATATTCCCAACCAGTCCCTGAAGTGTGATATACCTCATCTACGAGACAGCGCTTTAATTGCACTACAAATGAGTTTACTCAACCAATTAGAACTCCAAATACTGCTAAGATATATGCCCAAATTTGATAAAAGTGGTGCTTCACAGATCATCTTATTCTAGAATTCCACTGTCAATAAAATCTATCAGTGCTCCAACCCAGAGACCCATTAAATCAAAGACCCGTTTTTTTCCCCTAATGAAGGAAGAAATCCTCGGAGGATCTCAAGAACCAACAGGAACTACAACCAAGTAAGAAACAAACAAAACTCACAAATGATTGTATGCTAAATCAATTTTCTTAGGGGATAATGTTTCCACGAGGCCCTTGAATGAAAGACAATGTTGTGAAAATAGGACATCAGAAAACATTTACATGCCACATCAAGAAATATACCATTTGATATAATCCTGGAAATAAATCAGCGAAGCACAGAAAGGACTCACAACTATTTAAGTTCTTCACAAAGTTAATGGTGTGGAAAATATTGGAGACAAAAAAAAGTCATAAGGAGAAACATCCCTTGTGGCATAACAAAAATCACTTTATCTCATCTGCTCATCTGTGTGATAAATGGCAATAAATGTCTATGGGATTGTTTATTGCTCTCCATATACAGATGGAATTGAGATTAATACTTAATTAAACTAGAGCTCTTGGGCTGTCTAAAACGGATCAGGACACGGGATGTGTATTAATTACCCTTCCTAACTGTTTCTTAGTAATTCAGCAGGATCTCGTCACCACTGACCCTTCCTACTCCCTGAGAGGAAAACCCTGTGTCTCTAAATATGAAGCAAGAAGGGGGCATCGCTTATGTGACCAGATTAGAACACGGACTTCAGCTGAAAAGCAAAACATAATGCTGGTATAATATAAAGACTGAGGGAAATATACTGCTTTAAATTTTCAAGCAGTCTTCTCATTTAAGTACTTCTCTCACCAGACTGACTGGCGGTCAGAGAGGAAGTACCAGCTAACTCTTAAGTAGTGATGCTATATATGAATTTACATGTTTTCAGAGATATAGATTATATATATATATCCAGATAGAAATGTGTGTATGCATATATACGACCGAGAATCAGGTATTTCTGCACCCAAAGGGCACAATAAAGGAAGCAGAAACAGGTATATATAAAAATTTACCTTTACTTTATAAAGTCTCCTCCATACCTCTAAAATAACTCCAGGTCACTTGATAGGCTTTCTTGATGGAGTATCTAAATGAAAAACGATTTGGGCTGCATATTATACCCACCAGTGGAGGAGCAATGAACTGAAAACTCAAGTCCCTAATGACGTCTATTTGGCCTAGGATAAATGCGAAGACTATATTACTCAGGTGTGTTAAAATACAATAGAGAGCTTTCTTGAATTACTCACCCGTAGGCTCCATTGCTAATCAATTTAATCGTTTCAAAATCACTTTCCCGAGGTTTCCTTTGAAGTTTCAGGGAAGCATTAGAGCTCTTGGAAACAAAATAAGGAAGTTAGGAGAGTTGAGAATTCAAGAAAATGGTTTTAATAGTACCACAAATAACATTCGCATTCTATGCTCTGGTGTTGAATCTATTGAAGGGCAATATTCGAGCCAAAGGAAGCTGGCACACAGCTTTCAAGTTGAGTTCTGCAGGGCGGTGCTGAGAGACTGCCTGTCATGACGGAGCCTCAGTCTAGTTTAAGTGAACCCCCATTTCTGGGAGACGAAGGCACCAAGTTTTTGAAAATTTCTAATTTGGAGGCACCAGGGTGGTTCAGTTGGTTAAGCCTCTGCCTTCAGCTAAGGTCATGATCTCAGGGTCCTGGGACCGAGCCCCAAATTGGGCTCCCTGCTCAGTGGGGAGCCTGCTTCCCTCCCTCTGTCCCTCTCCCTGCTCATACTCTTTCTCTCTCACTCAAAAAAATAAATAAAATCTTTTAAAAAAATTTCCAACTTGAATTTACCTCTGTAAACTATTCAAGCTAGCCTCATCCCAATCTTTTCAAGTTTTGAGATTAAGTCCAAAACATCAAACCCTAACTCTAATTTCAGTCAGAACAGAAAGGGGCCACCGTGGCTCTACATGGAAGGACAGCTGGTGCAGCATTTCTGTCCCTGATCAGAGGATGTCTGTTCTTCGTGGCAACCCTTCTTATTTGGAAAAGGTAGTCAGCAACAATGAGGCAATGCGTGCCTCTCCTGACTTCTACATCATTAGTCTTACCATGGTTTAGATATCTATTCTCAAAAAGACATTTCTTTAAAAAGTTGAGTTCAAAGGGTAATAATAAGTAAAATGGGTTTGTTTGTTTGTTTGTTTTGGAAATATACTTTCATACTCCACATATCTTAGGATTGAGAGGATGAGCATGGACAGCCTCTTTGCTCCTTCTGCAGAGCCCCCAGAGTTCTTTCCTGTAATTGTGGAAGAAACCCCATGAGTCTGAGGTGTTTGTCACCCTCCCCCACTGGATGCTGTCATCAGTTGACACACTGTCCCATTTATTGAAGGAAGACCTGGGTACCCAGCTTCCCACCTTCCTCTATGCTTCTCTCACTATCCTGGATGACTTCAGGGGCCATGCAGTGGCCTCTGGGCTTCTTTGTTGCTTAACCAAACCACTCTTCTTCTTCTCTATTTCACCTAGGTTTCTGGCCATGGGCCCTGGGGTCTAGTCATCACTGCTAACGCCCTATCTCAGAGGACATAATTCAAGACTGGAACCACTCACTTGTCCCACCATTCCACTCTGATGGGGCTCTGAAGCTTTGGACTCAAAGATCCTGTCCAAGGCCCACCTGTCTCATTAACTCTTCCCCACCCAGGGGACCTCATTCATGCCCACGGATGACTCCTACCTCATTCAGAACTCCACCAAAAACCCTCCAAGTGCCGGGAGATCCCACACCATGTATACGGATGCTAGTGTGATGGCTCTTCTTGAATGTCCCCCAAAAACTTAAGTCTACACTTATTCAAAATTATAATATTATAATTTTATTTTTATTATTATTATATTATTATATTCAAAATTATAATTATATAATATATATAATGTAATATAAAATTCAAAATTATAATAATTAGGATAAAGTTAACAAAACAACTATCATTTATTTAGCATGTAGTAATGTTGCTGATCTAACCATTTCACATAAATTATCTCATTTATTATTTTGTCACCTTTTATATTTATTTTACAGAAGAGGAAACTGAGGCACAGAGAAGATGCCCACAGTTAGTGAGAGATGCACCCAGCTTTCAAATCCAGGCCATCTTACTCTAGAGCCTTAGCCCCCAAGCTACACAGCTGCCTCTCTTTCCTGACCACCCCCAACTTGCTTCAGCCTGGTTCCCCTTCTGGTGTTCACAATTAGGGACAATGGCACCAATATCCCAGAACACTTCCTTGGGCCACTGCCAAGCCTCTTGAGTGGCTTCTCCATGGTCACCCCTATCTGCCCCTCCTCGCCCCATCTGTGATCTATACTGCCGTTGTAAGATTGTTTTTAAGCTGTAACTCTGACTGGGTCATCTTCCTGTCCATCTGTCCCCACCCCACAAACACATACATTTCTTCCCAAGTTCAATAGCTTCCCACCATTCTTTGAAAGAAAAGATTTGACAAAGATGAACAGTAAGGACCTCTATGTCTGGTTTTTGCTCGCAGCTCTCCAGTCTCTATGATCTCCTTGCCCTTACCCTCAGATGCACTCTGATCCCTTGTGACAGTCTTTGTGCAGGTTGTGCCCTGGGCCTGGAATGTTCCCTCCATGCGCTTCTCACCCTAGTAACTTCTCATGCCACAGCTCCTGGGCCATTTCCTCAGGAGGTCTTTTTGGATTGGGAAGACTGAGGTCACTCTCTGTCAATGTTATGTTTTAGTAGCACAGGGCCCTTTTTCTTTGTACATCTTCTTCGAGTTTATCATTTTTATTTTTTGTGTATGGTTTCTTTTTATTAATCTCTTTCTCTTTGGAAAGAGGGGCTAAAATTATATGCTTACTGCCTTGCACATAGAAGCACAACACATGTTTATGAGAGAAATAAAGTTATTGACACACTGCAAATCTCCAGAAGCTGATAAACAGAAAAACCAACACCATATATCATTGAGAAAGATACTTACACTCACTGATTCATCTGTTTCTGGTGTTTCTGCTGTCCCACTATCATAGTTTCCCAACTGAGCCATTTCTAAATTAAAAAAACAAAACAAAACAAGGTTTAAGAGAATAGGACAATTTCAACTAGACAAGAAGTAACTTCTTCAATACTAAAAAAAAAAAAAAAAATTACTCTATACTTCAATGTACGCATGGGAAAATCTTAAATCAAAAATGGCAAGACCTGATAACTGACATTCTGGAAATTGTTCAGGACATGCCCTTCCCTGGAACCCCATTTCTCACGAACACCTAGATCCTAAGTACTTCAGAGCTGGGCCTCTGCTTGAGCTAGCAGGACTGATTGGCCAACACAAACTTAGGGTTGGGGGGCAGGGGTGTGTATGTAATAACTGTTCTTATCATCGGGTTCTCAAGAGAGGCACGTCTTCCCAGGCTCAGACAGGCATCGAAGTCGCACTGACTCCAGCTCAGAGATGATCCTCAACTTGAGGTTGAATATTCCTCATTCTGTTTCTTTGCAGCCACTGAGCGATATCCCCTGCCTAGTATATGAAGAATTTGCAATAGTAGTAGTTGTTGAGAGGGGCTGGACAACAAAAAGACTCAGCACACCACCATGATCAGCACATCCTAGGGACCTTTCACCCACAGGCTTTCCCCTCTGTAAAATGGGAACAACGTATTCATGTCTGAGAGTTTCTTGTAAGTATGATACAGGATATTCCTGTAGGGCTCTTAGCACATCGACTAACAAAAGTGAAGTGTTCACTTAATATTGATGCTTATTTACGATTATTAGTTACATCCTGTAAGTTAGTCAATCCTGGGCTGGATGCCACATGCCTGACACCAGCTTAAGTACTATCCTGGTGGTCTAGTTAAGAGACAAAACCAAAATAAAATTAAAAAAAAAAAAAAAAAAGAAAAAAGAAAAAGAAAACGGCATTTAACTTCTCAGTCTACAATGGAATGCATCTCTGAGTCTATATAAGTAAACGAAGAAACCTAATTCATTTAATTGTTCATTTTAATTTTTATTTTTAAAGAAAAAAAAAGTGTTTAATTAAAAAGAACATGAAGGATTTCTCTCCAAAATGCTGACGGGGAGTTAGTTATCTCTGAGTGGTAAGATCATAGGTACTTACATTTTCTAATTTTTCAAAATTGAACATGTATACTAAATTATATATATAGTAACTTATGCAAAAGTTATAGTTTTTAGTTACCTATTTTTGTATGCATCTAAAAGTAGTCCTTAGACTCTCATTTCATGTATTCATATTCTTAGCAATATCATTATCCTTTTTGGGAGAGATTACCCATAAAAGACATGAAACAAAACAACACTGGAGTGTTGTCTTCGGATAAAAACCAACAAACTCCAGAATCTAAAATAACTGAAGACTGACACTAACTTTCCTAATTTACCAGTAGGGGAAATTCAAAAATAAAAATGAGCTCAGTACAAACCAGGTGATTTCTTAGTGTCATTCAAGCGATGTCAACTTCCTGTATGATGGGCACTTTAGATTGGGGACTGGGAGGTGGGCGCAAATGTATTCACTCTCAGGGACTCTTGAGGATAAGATGGATTTTAATATCTTTTAAACAAAAGAGCAACAGTACCTAAAATTTATTACGCATTACTGCATCTTGGGGAGAGAGATGAACTCCTATAATCCTAAAAACAACTCTACAAATAGGTCCCATTTCCCTGGTTTTATGGAAAGAATACTGAGGCACAAAGGCTCATCAGCTGCAGGGTCAAGGTCATGGCCCACAGGGCTGGGGCCAGGGTGCAGACCTGAGCTTTTCCACTCCCCACCCTTACCCCCCAACCTTCAAAGCTCAGGCTGTAGGTCTGTTAGTGTAAATGTTGACAAGAAGGGGTAATAAATGTAGATGGGAGTCTAAATTATGGCATGTTAAGGGGTAACAAAGAGATAAAAAATCACCGTCAGATCGGAATCAAGAATATGGAAGCATCAAGAGTTAAAAACACGGGGCACCTGGGTGGCTCAGTGGTTTAAGCCTCTGCCTTCAGCTCAGGTCATGATCTCAGGGTCCTGGGATCGAGCCCCGCATCAGGCTCTCTGCTTAGCAGGGAGCCTGCTTCCTCCTCTCTCTCTCTGCCTGCCTCTCTGCCTACTTGTGATCTCTGTCAAATAAATAAATAAAATATTTAAAAAAAAAAAAAAAAGAGTTAAAAACACGACTCCCAGCGATAAATTTGTATCACTAAACTCAAAACTTGTCCAAGATCACCATTAAGATTTTTTTTTTAGAGTCTCTAGAAAGGCACATAAATGGGCCTCAGATGATTCACCTACCAAAGTTCAGCCCACAGTGATCTTTACTGCCGGGTTAAGAAAACTGCAAAGAGCCCACTCGCGCTACAGTTCAAGGGCTGAACCAACCTCAACTCTGCCAGCGTGAACAGTCACTCTAATATACTTTGACAGCCTCCCCACTCCAATTATTTTCTTAAAAAAAAAAACAAATTAAAAGATGGCTGTTTTAAATAGGATTTCTGCTAAATAACTACTATCTGGGAAATACATATTATTTGCAAGCAGTGAGTAGTAATGGAATGGAACCAGGAGTCAGCTTTTGAAGCAGGAAGCTAAGGTATCGTTTTGCAATGCCTGAAGAGATTTTTAAAACTCATCTAAATACCATTAAACATCTGCCCTTTTTATTTCATTGATTTAAACCATTTCTGAAGACTCATGATTCAAAAAGGTAAAGATGGTAATTTAAAAGCCATGGGGAAAAAATCTCTCCCCAGGGAACTTTTCAGGAAAAGCAGCCACCAGCCTCTGATAAGTGATGAATCTGATGTGGTACTGCTTTCAGGACAATATAAATTTATCTGGCATTATCTCCCAGGAATGCATGCATCATTTCACTGGAAGCAAAGATCCGATGGCCGTAAGAGCAAACAAAGCGGGGGAAACAGGAGAGCAGCAGGTTCCTGGGCTTTAGATGGGAAAATATCTGTGCCAACAGTTACCATCATTACAAACAATTTAGCAAGATAAACGCTGTTTGCAAATTCAATTTTAAGAACCAGGAAGATGATTTCGAATGAAGGGGTCTTTGATTGCTTTTGACTCTTTCTAGGCGGTATGTAACAAGTGTTTTAAAGGCTAATCCAAATAACAGAGAGCAGGAAAGGGTTGGGGGCAGAGGAGTAGTTTACTGGTATTAGATTTTTAAAAAACCACTAACAAGGTGCTTAGTCTTCTGTGTATTTAATAACATTAGACCTGTAAGCTTTCAGAAACATTTTCCCCCACTGGCCTTCCTGTATATTACCATTATTCACAATTTTTTGTTACATGCAAAAATCTACCTACCACCACTGTGCCTCGTCTAAATCTATTATCAGTTGCATTACTCCCCAATTACTTTAAATGTCACTTTTAAATTAATTATAATTAATTTCTTTAGCAACATCTTCAAAATTAAAAGTACACTTGAGAAGAACCCTACTGAGCTTCGCAAGAGAAAAAATACTCAGAGAAGGCTGTAATCTGAACCCTCTCAGGATGCTGTGGTATTGTCAGGCTGACAGACCTCTGGGATTTCAAGGGCTTAGCCCCACACTCTAGGTGGAACACAAAATGGGTCAGGTTCACCCGCTCTTTGGGACTCAACGTAGTGAGTTGTGAACCCTATAGTGAAGGGCTGCTTTCTTTCTTCAAAGCACAACTGGTTCCCCAAATTTGTACTTTTCAACAGACGAAGCTAAATCATGTGGAAAAAGTAAAGACTTGCTAAGCTCTTGTCTGAAGTCGTAGTGCACAGTCAAGTGAAAGGTCAGCCCAACCAAGGTACGTACCTTCCAAAGGATCCTTATTGAGCCCCAGCTGGCTAATGATGTACCTGGGAATGTCGGTTTTAATACCCTGTCCTTCTTTTGCATGGCCTTCTGCTGCTTCCAATAGGTAGTAAAATTCTTCAGGATCAAATTCCTAGCAGAAGACAAACACAGATGTATACTTATTTGAGCCAAAATTCTCTGAGGTTTTATTACATAAATTCCTCTCACAATCAAATTTGCTCAATATACACATTTGTGGGTTATTTATGCAGGAAGGAAGCAAATGACTTTTTAAAAAGTACGCAATTCTTATTTCATATTTGAAGGCTTTCATATTCTAAGGCAATGCATGCATGTCCTTGGTAACTCATAGAGGAACCACTTCCAATTTCCTTAAAATGCAACCTTGAAGATATCCTACTGCTATCTTATTGAAAATGAACATGTCTAAAATTCAAATAATGCTTTTTTTAGTAAAATTTTTAAATCCAAAATCTCATCCAGAAGATTCAGTTTCTCTCTTTGCATAAACAGCCTCAAAAGGAATAATGCTAGAATCCATATTCTCAAAGGTTTTACAGGAAACTCCATTATTAGAAAAGGGTACAAAAGTATTTTTTTTTAAATATCAAAATTACCACTTTTTATCAGTACGTTCTAAAATTAATATTCATGGTATGTGAAGATTAAGAAAGAAAAAATTACAAAACTAATGCTATTACCTGTGTCTATTTTTAAAATTTGGTAGCACATTTTGCCTATGTATTTTATTCTCTTTGGTTGCTACTTCTAGGATGTAATAAAAATCTTTAGAGTTCTATCACTCTAAATCTATGTCATGGGTTTACTTGTTGTATACAATTATGTTTGCAGATTTAAACCACAGAGGCTATTTTTAGTTAAATTTCCTAGATTTTATCCCCTCAAGATGTTTCCCATTTTGATTAATATCCCAACTAGACAACTTTAGAATATCAGCATTTCACCTAAGAATCACTCAAGGGTTTCTAAAGGCCATGTAAAAAAAAAAATCTCACTGCAAATGGAGGAAAGTCAAAACCAACATATACACTCAGTGCCCTTTTTAGAAACCTACAATGACACAAAGCGCAGGCCTGAAACAGCAGGCCTAAGACCACTGGTTGGAAACCAATCCCTCAAACTCTGAAGCTCCAGTTTCATTTGAGCTTTAATAGTGCTGAGAACAGTAACATTTTCAATTCTACTCTTAAGTTCACCTGTTTCTATCCCTGAAAGGTTATACTTTTACTTTTTCACTTCTGGTGAGGAGGGATTACTGAAAAAAATTCATTTCCTCTTTTAAGGCAAAATCTTCTATTAGCATATCTGTGGCTGTCCAGAGAAACAAGTTTTAATGCTAAATGCGATTTTTCCCCCAAATGAAACAAATACAGGAAGTACAAACATGTGGTGCATAATTCAAAAAAAGTACAATGGGAGACGTAGTACAAAATGAGACTTCCTTTTGCCTACATTTGCCAGTCACACGGTTCTCCCAGAGTATTTGTTCCCCTTTATCCTTCCAGAGACAATGCCAAATGGTGCTTTTGAATCTGTGGCTCTAAGGGTCCTGGCCACTGATGGAAACACCTACTCCACCATGCCCCTCCCTGTTTCCTTAAGATTTCCCTTCTCACATGACTCGCCGTGCATTGGTATATATTTATGGGGCTTGTGAACATTTCACTATTATAAAAAGCTATGCATGCTAATCAAAATAAGGTCAAAACCCTAGCAATACCACCCTATATGTATATGTGTGAATGTATAATTCTGAAAAGCCATACTGCATGGAGTGTTACCAATACTTTAATGGCTAGCAGAACTTAAAAGTGAGTGCTGATACTATGTTAAGCCCCTTAAAACTAGTCTTATCTTCAAAGCTTCATATTTGTTCACAGTGTGGACTGAAATTTTAGCCAAAATTACATGAAAGAAAAATTGTAAAGTAGGAAAATGACCAAGGACAATATAATGGACAAAATGAACTCATCTCTCAAAGTTTCTCTTCTTCCAGTCTATATGGGACGCTACTATACTCTCCCAAGTGGGTTGCTGCCGAGCATCTGTTTCTAACGTGCCGCATTTTAAGAACAAATACCAGTAACTGCAGGTTATGATAAACCCTCTCTCTGATTTCCCTCTCTCTGCATCTTGCCAACTCCAAAAAAGTGAGGCCCAGCAGGTGTTTTAAATGAGCTGTCACACAGTAATGGTGCTGAGATAAGATTAAGCCCATTAGTTCACGATGATATTTCCACTTCGAACAGAATGTGATATGATTATCATTCAATACAGCACAAGTCCTAGAATTTTTACTTAAAACCAGAAAACAAAATCACATGGGGATGTGCTCATAAACATTCACAAGTTGTAGCTCCTGTGGACTCTTTCCATTTAACTCTGGTCTTTGAAGCCAAATGAAACTGGAGGTTTCTGATGGTCACTGCTTTCCCACAATTAACAATAAATAATGGAGTTCCCTCTAGGGGCAACTTACCAGGC
The DNA here is from genome assembly GCF_010015895.1 of Lontra canadensis. Classification (NCBI taxonomy): domain Eukaryota; kingdom Metazoa; phylum Chordata; class Mammalia; order Carnivora; family Mustelidae; genus Lontra; species Lontra canadensis. The sequence goes on from NW_022630998.1 coordinate 42,442,580, forward strand.
ACTCCAATAACCGAGCTGGGCGGGCAATAACAATTAGGATCTTTCGAACTAGTTGTTTAATAAATGCCAATTCTCCACTTTCTGAACGATCATGAGCCTGTGAGAAAGCAACGAAAAGAAAGGTGAGACAGGGTTGCTCTACTAAATGGAAAAGGAAATCAGCCAAGTACATTAACCAGATAATTGCAAATATTTGAAAATTAAGTGATTTAGAAAATACTTTTCAAGGATTGATAAGCAAACATTATCGCTTCACAAATGGACACCATTAAACTTCTTTATCTACAAAATGGCTCTATTAGCTAAATTTCATCTGTAAAACTTTGATTTATTCTGTGTTAAAAATCAAACATCGAAACTCTCAATGTGAACCATGAATGATGGAGAGATTAACAGATTATGACACATTAAGGCCATGGTACACGTGGAGTGAGGGGCAGATAAGGAGACTTGATTTATCAGATGTCGCAAAATGAAGTATGAAATGGCTAATATAGTGAAGGTCTGCTTTTGTTATTGTTGGCATTTAACATATTTATGTTATGAAATAGATTTTACATGTGTACCACAATTAGCCTATAAATTCACTACGTTATAATGTGTAAGAAGTGTGCATTGCTTACTTCAAATGTTAGGGGGATAACATTTATACTCAGACACACACATATGAATTTGGTTTCATATATTGAATAAATAATACCTAGGCACTCAACTCAGTAAAATTTAACTGACTTTCCATCTTTTTAAATTTTATGTTACATGCTGCCTCATCAAGCACAAAAAATATTCTGAGAATAAAACTCAGTTTGAATCATTTAAATTTTCAATGATATTTTCTTGAAGAAATGCGGTAAATCAGTATCAAGGCAGTCATAAAACCAAAGTTGTACAAGTTTAAACATGTAAACTTTTATGCCAACTCACTTTAAGGCTGTCATAATTTTTAAATTGTCATGATTTACTTTCCTCTAAGGACTAAAAAAACACACATCGAGAAGATGCTGGTACAATAGAACATAATTTCACAGACATACTAATAAATATTTAAAATCATTCTTGAAGGTGCTTTATTCTAAGAACCAACCCTCTCATGAAAAGAAGTGGCAGACTAAATCTGTGAAAAATTATTAAACTTAGTGGTAACAGGTCTATGAATTTTAAGCCATCAAATCAAAGGCAACTTTCCAAAATGTAGGTATGGGAAACATATATAGGTTAAAGCAAAAGAGCCAACATTTCAAAGAAAAAAACACAGGGGAAAATGACCGCTGGTGAATAATTGTGGAACAGAATGCGTTTAAAAAAAACCAACTTGTAGCAACAACTACAGGTCTTAGCAATCAGTTGGGATGTTAAGACATGTATAAGGAGTTATACGTAATATTTAAACTGCCTTAGGTTTTCTTTCCAATTTTTGTTTTACACCAAAGAGAGACTTTGGAAGAGATAACGAATGCCAAGAAGCATGGTTATATGCCTTCTTTATAGCTTCTTCTTAATCAAAACTAAACAGAAAATCTTACAGATGAAACAAAAAAGCCACCTAACTTCGTGATTGACAATGTGGGCTACATACAGAATTTCCTCTTACCGTACTAATTACTGCTTTACAAATTCAGGAATATAAAGAAAATTTAAAAAGCCTGAATGAGTTTTGCTGAACTCTTCAAAGAGAAAAAAGAACTCTGTATCTTAAAAAATCTTTAGTTAGTTTAGATTACACAAATTCCATTTTAAAACCTGTAAAAATAATCAGTTCATTCCTACTTCTTACTTCTAAGAATTATCAGCTGTAACTAAGGCCAAAACACACAATGGGTAATGTTAACTCAAACAACATTTTATCTACTAACAGTATTGGGAAGGGAGTTTTGTTAAGACAACACCAAACAAAATCACACAGTTAGTACGAGAAGAGAGAGAGTTTCCAGGCTGCCAACAGCAAGCGCCAACACTAATGGATACCCTGTGTTTGTATTTTAAGTGTTGGCTGCTATAAAAAATACTGAGACCCATATTTGAGTAGGTTATAGTTTCCTATGTATAGTATTTTCTTTGGCAAATACACCTAAGAGAGAAAACACAGGGAGACAAAAAGCATTCATTTGGAATTGACCTAGACCTGGGGACTTTAAAAAGACATCAGTTAAATCAAGCTGTTCAAAGCCGCAGGGGGACCCTGCCTGGGTCTGCAAAAAACTGACAGTGGGGAAAGTGGCCAGGAGATACCCTGCAGGCACACAATGCCACAGCTGGGAAGTGACAACAATTGCATCCTGGGGAAGGCAAAGGCAATTCCCACAATAAGACTCCATCTAAAAGGCACAAATTCCCCTGTGACTGTTTAGCTCCAAACCCTGGAAGGACACTGTTGATGCGATTCTGAAGACTGTTTCAATTTTCCCACAAGGGGAAAAAAAAAAAAAGGACTGAAGGAAATGTTTATCTGTGAAGATAAATAAGAAATTCCTATTCATAACCAAAACTTGCTCTTCATACCACAAATATACATGCTTCTCTGCTGAAAAGACAAATTTTCCTAAAAACCAACAATTAATTAACTAATTACTTTTTTTTGAGAAAGAGAGAGAAAGAGAGCACGCGAGGGGCAGGGAGAGGAGAAAGAATCTTAAGCAGGCTCCCAACCTGCTTGGACCCAGCGTGGAGCCCAACATAGGGCTTCATCTCAGGACCCTGAGATCGTGACCTCAGCTGAAATCAGCAGTTGAACGCTTAACCAACTGAGCCACCCAGCAACCTCAAAATCAACAATTTTTGTGTCTTATATGGTGCATTCACATGATTTTTGAAAGCTATGAATTTTTTTTAATAACTGCCATGAAACAATCTGCCAGGTCTGTTAAACAGAAATAAAATTCAGTGTGTGGGGGGGTTAAAGATTTTATTTATTTGTTTTAGAGATAAAGAGAAAGAAAGAGAGAGTATGAGCAGGAGGGAGGGGCAGAAGGAAATGGACAAGCAGACTCCATGCTGAGTGCGGAGTCCAGTGTGGGGCTGACCCCACAACCCCAAGATCAGGACCTGAGCTGAAATCAACAGTTGGATGGCCAACTGACTGAGCCATCCAGGAACCCCACTGGGGCAGATTTCAAAGCAAATCACTCTGGACATTGATTCTATCCTTTTCAGAGAAAGCCTCTGAAGGAATGAAAAAGGCAGGACTAAACTAGTAATTTTAGTAATATTCTGGGACATGTATGTGGAATTACAGGAGTATCTCACAGAAGCTGACTATACAGATACTCTCTTATCTGCTTCTTCTGTTTAAAAATGCACTATTTGGGGCGCCTGGGTGGTTCAGTTGGTTAAGCGTCTGCCTTCAGCTCAAGTCATGAGTTTAGGGTCTTAGGCTCAAGTTCTGCATTGGGCTCCCTGCTCAGCAGGGACCCTGCTTCTCCCTCTGATCCCCCTCTCCTTTCAAAGAGCCCACTCATGCTGTTTAAGTGAAACCCCAAAACAGATCATTACAAAATGCATTGTGCTCAATGGGCCATGTTAGGGTTTTTACTTGTAGGCGGAATGGAGTCACTGAAGACTCTTAGATAGATGTTCTTACAGCCTCATAGGAGCAAGAATGTGGGGGTTAGGATTACCGCCTTGGTGGAGAGATACTCAACAGCCAGGCAGACACATGAATTTGAAATCTAAGAGAGAGCTGCTGATCTGAGATGCAGAATGGAAGCCATTAGAGTTCATGGGTCTTTAAGATAGCAAACAAGATATCTCAAGTGGGGAGGAGCCGTGGGCCACCAATCAGATACGGGAAAGCTAACTTCTAGAAAACACAAGTTAGAAGAGCCCTTGGAAGAAGCAGAGAAGAAACAGAGGTACCAAGAATAAGAATATCTTGAAAGGAGGGGGAGGGGTTAGCAAGAGAGAAAGGGAAAACTTTAGTATTGCTAAATAATATTCAGTTAAACAGGCTGCTCTGAGAGAATGTGCGGTGGATAGAACAGTAAGGAGGAAAACGGACTTCAATGAGTTCAGTGAGAGGTCAGAAGCCATTCACTCCATAAGCTTTCTCCTATGAGTTAGACATTATTCTAGATGCACAAAACAGACAAAATCCCTGCCCACACGGCCACTATAGCCTATGCTGCAGGCAGTCCCTGAGCCATCAGTCTGTGATGACATGAGTAAAATTACTGAGAGTAAGCACTTAGCAGCTCTTATATTTTTACATTGCTTATACATCCAAATGCACGATCATTTTCCTATACATTTATTTTCATTTTAATATGTGGAAGAATAGGTGCAAGACAAACTGGAAATGAACACCAAAACCCAAAAACAACGTATTTACCAGCCCTAAAATATGGTGAGAAACACTGCCTTAATGGACCACGGTAGGCTGAAATATGAGTAATGGGAACAAAGTACAGAAAACTCTGTCGGGATGTTGGGATGGGAAAGAAAAGAAAAATAGCGGCTGTCGGTCAGAGAGAGATCTCACCAGAACTAAACTCAGTTGGGACAGATTGATAATTTCCAGAAAACTAGGATGCTAGTATTTTCCTTCAGGTCCACGCAATTATTTACATATTCATGGTTAGAGAAAAACACGTACAATCATGCTGACATGGGCATAGCTTCTGCCCTGTGAGGTAGAGAAATACAATACCGAATATATAGGCTAAACAGGTTTTACTTATAGGTTGTGACTGATCAATTTCAGTCAGTAGAGCAATATATACACTAATTGCATTCTACCATACACATTCCTTCCTGTCCTGGTTATTATCAGGAGCTAAGCATTCAAGGGGTTGGCTCAGGCAGGCCCTATGTTTATCTGTCTTTTGGAAATTGGATATTTCGTTAGAAGAGGAACTGACACTAATGAAAATATAAGTTATCATTTACTGCCCAATACCACGTGCAGGTCAATTAATAGGACACAGGCCTAGAAGAAGCCAGCCATTTTCCATTTAGCTTTTTCAGGTATTAGGACTAGATAGCATCCTCAAATAACACACACGTACTCAGGCAATTTATAACTTTATGGTTGGGGGTAGGAGGAAAAATCACTGCCTCAAAATCCTTCACAATCCACTTATCCCAGAGCCATAGATGGTTGGATCCTGAGGTTCCTATAAAGGTTATTACATTAACTTTCTATTACTATAAATGATGACGACAATCAATTTATAGAAAGTAGCAATCAGTTTTTTCTTCTTCTTTGCTTCCCTCCGAATATGAACTCTATCTCATGGTTAAAACGTGTACGCAAATGCACTCGTGAAATTTCTCTTTTTTCAGGGGAAAAGCAAAACGAATCAGAAAACTTTACATGGTATGTGGTTCATACCTCTTGTAGCAATTTATCTAATTTGTGCTGTAATTCAAGGAAGTATCGTGAGGTGATGAGACCCTGGTGGGATTTATCCAAGCAATCTCGAGCCAGTTCAATAATCTGATGGTGAGTGAAACTAAGCACTCCATCTGCTAGAGGAAGTACGTGGTCAGGGGAGTAGCTGGTGATAATTTCCTTCAGACGTTCTTCCATCTGAGCTGTAGCCTAGTTAGAGAAGATGTGCACACACAGATGAAATACAACAAAACACACATACGGACAATCATCACATTTATGTAGCATTTTCAGAGGCCTCCACAAATTATGAAACAGATTTCTCAAAACTAATTGTGTATACACAATATCATTACATACTTGTCAAAACCCACAGAATACACCTCCAGGTGTGAACCGTAAATGTTAACTACGGACTTGGGGTGATTATGATGTGTCAAGGCAGGTTCATCGATTTTTAATAAATGGACCGCTCTGATAGGGGATATTCATGGGGGGAAGGTATTTGGATGGGTGTGCTGGAATGGGGAGGGTGTTACGGAGGCATGGTCGGGGGTATATGGCAATTCTTGGTACTTTCAGTTCAACTGCACTGTGAACCTAAAACTGCTCTAAAAAATAGTCTGTTCTTTAAAAAAAAATTATTCAAATTCAATTATCAAATACTGTATGTTAGTTTCAGAGGTAGAATTCAGTGATTTATCAGCTGGATATAACACCTAATGCTCATTTAAATTTTTTTTTTTTTTAAAGCAGCAACAGCAGCCTTATCTCATGGAAGAAAGATGTGAAGTAAAGGGAAAGTGACTAACCAAGGGTGATAATGATTTTTTTCTATCCTATCAAATATAAAATGGTCTATGTCAGCTTCTTCAAATAAGCCAAACAATACCGTGCGTTGTTATGTTTTCATTTTAAATCTTGGGCTCTTTCTTTCACATGGATGTTCAACAATATCCAGTTAAATTTTTACCTATTCAAAACTCAGGACTGTTGCTGGAATTCCGCAGGGTGGGCTAAGAGTCATTTTGTTCAGTAGGTTTAAATGCACCAGGAACATCCTTACCCTTCTCTCAAAAAGCTACATCTTGTATAAAAGGCCAAGGAGATTACTTGGGTACATCTATCAAAAATTTCCTTTGCAACTCTGACTTCATTTTCTGTGATGCCCTAGTGTCTAATCAGTATCCCCTGGTTATATTAATTGTCTATGCAGAGAGGGGTGCCCTCTGCCTCCTGCTCCTCTCTAAAATCCCAACCAGCACTGACTATGAAGAGTCAGGACCTATTTCCCTGGTGACAAGGGACAGGTAATTAATAGCTAAGACGGCTTTAATCAATGACATCAATGTTGGGTTCATTACAAATAATAAGTACTCTACTTGTGATTTATGAAACCAGAGATTTCCTTTCATTTTCTTGCCTAGGGCTACACGAGTAGCTGGGGAGGAACAGGAACACAATGGAGAGGTTGTCTTCTCCTGACCGTGCAGGAGCACTAGGGGAAAGGTCGTGCAAGCCAGGGATGGGGAGCGTCAAACGGCAGCTTTCCGCAGCTGGGGCGTCTGTCAGCAACTCTTTAGCAAGTCTTTTTGGGCTCAGTGTGAATTCCCTTTGCCATTCTATTGGGGAACATTGCAACTGCACCTTCTCTTCTAAATTAATAGGGTTAGACATATAATTGCTGAAGACACAGGAAGTCACAGAAAAAAAAATGAGGTTTTTTGGGGGCTGTTTTGTTTTTTAAGAAAAAAAGACGTTCATCACATACCACTCTCCAGGCGTCTAAGGAAGGAAAAGGATTGCCCTTGACTATACAGCAGGCCCCAGACAATGGGCAAGCGAGCATGTGGGTGCAGAGTCTCCCTCTCCCTGTGGCACCCCACCAGGCCCACCCCGTGGGTTGGGCAACCGGCAGGATTTGCTCTAGAGGGAGTTCAGCACACAGAGGGTGTGGTTAGTGCTCAGCCACTTAAAGAAAAATTGTTCAGTAATTTTTACCTTTCTTAGAAGCTGTGGTGCTGTTTTATACAGTAACTCATTACTACGGGATTGGCCCATGCCTTCCCATAACAAACCACCTTATCCCATAACAAACCACCTTATACAGTAACTCATTACTACGGGACTGACCCATGCCTTCCCATAACAGACCACCTACACCCATATTGCCCGTTGGTTTAGATGCTAGACATCTTCAATTCAGTTCATTACCTTTGGGAACCTCTCTTTGTAGACATGGTTCATCATAATTATTTCATGGTCACAGCAGGCGGGAGAGCGTCCAGGGCTGCAGGCAAAGCAAATTACCGTTTGAAACTTGCCTCAGCATGAAATGAAAATAAGCTTTTTATTTATAAACAACTGGTTGGATCAAAGTACTATACAATCTTTGCAAGAAAAGAATATTAGGTAATAAACTACAAAATCAGTCATTAATACATACATAAATACCCACAAACAGTGACACCCTGAACAGGATTCAAAAAGGAAGCTCTAGAAATGGAATGCCACAAAATAATGAGAGCTACAATATAAAGAAGTTCAGAAACGTTCTTAAATCGAGATTATATTCTGTATGTAGAATGCATTTCTATTGTTCCGGAAACCAATTAATGAATTGCAACATAAAACAAAATAAGATCGTTCCAAACAGCAACATCGAGGACACACTGAACAGTGCAATTTCACACTTTTTTCCGACACCTGCGCTCTGCCACGTGCCACTGAAGAGGTCTGATGGTCTTCCACAGCACAGGTGTCGCCACTGAAATCCATTTTCTAGCCTCGCAAAGATCTCTCTGGGATGCTGAAGTCAGCATTACGTACAATATGAAACAGAGGCATGGAACTGTTGTGTGCTCTTCTTCCTTTCAATAGCATATTTCTTTCTAGTGTTACAGAGTTGGGCAACCTCAGTGAGGACGGTGTTTACCCTTCTGGGAGAATACAGCCTGTACTAGATACCCAAGGAACTCCTTTCATAAAACCATAAAATGGGCACCCATTGTTAAAACACAATGTCCCTAAATGAATTCATAACATTGAACTTTTATTCCCTAACTCAAAATAACAACACGTTGCCAAATCATTCAATGTGGGTACATTAACTATCAGTTTATTATCCTAAATAATATCCCAGCCAGGGGCACCTGGCTGCCTCAGTCAGTAGAGCATGAGACTCTTGGGCTTAGGGTCATGAGTTTGAGCTTCATGTTCAGTATAGAGTTTACTTTAAAAAAAAAAGAAGTACAAAGGGGAAAACCCTTATCAGTAAACTTTGATATTCAACTGAATACCTGACAAACTATTTTTACAGTAAAATCTTCAACAGGAAAGTATATCAATTCTACAGCTGCAAGCTTCATACTGTGGAGATGGACTGCCTTGATCATCCTGCAGAGAGGACCTGCTGCCCCAGCAGTTGGGACTACAGAAGCAATCAGCCATCAGTCCCTTCAAAGATGGCCTCAGCTGCAGTCACCTCACCCAGGCCAAGTCCTTCTCAGGGTACCGCACTCAGCAACTGAGGTAGGGATAAAAAGTAAGGGCCATTTGGCAGAGAGGGATAACTCTGATGGCCATGCCATACCCAGAGCTCCCTGTGGAGTCAGCTGTGTGGCACCTAGAGTTCTTTCTGCTCAAGTCAGCTTGCTGGCCTTCCTCACATGGGATAAATCCTAAGCACCCCCTAATAAACATCCTGAACACAAATCTGTTTTAGAGTCTACATCCTAAAAAAAAAAACAACAAAAAAAAAAAAACAACAAAACCCCAAAACAACAACCTGTAAAACACATCAAACTATCTCTCTATATTTCTGGCCCTACTCAATGTCAAAATTGAAGGGACATAAATTCCTAATAATTTATTCATAAGCTTGGAAAAAGTAGAAACTCATGAAGGGAAGAAAGATGAAAAATATAGATGAACTTTTATAATGTGGAATCTGAAGGAAAAATCTTTTTTTTTTTTTTTTTTTTTTTGCTGTCCTTCCTTTTTAGCCAAGCTTACTCATCTTAAAATAAGAACACTAAGTGCTCCTGTACCACAGTTAGATTGCCTTGAAATTTCCAATGCAAGAAGGTTTTACAGGAGGTCTCTTTAGTCCATCATGATTATTGCTACTCTCCCAATTTACAAATTGAAAGAAATTCAAAGAAAAACAGAGGGCCGCCTGGGTGGCTCAGTCATTAAGCATCTGACTTTGGCTCAGGTCATGATCTCAGGGTCCTAGGATCTAGACCCGAACTGGGCTCCCTGCTCAGCGGAGATCCTGGTTCTCCCTCTCCCACTCCCCCTGCTTATGTTCCCCTCTTGCTGTGTCTCTGTCAAAAAAATAAATACTATTTTTTAAAAAATAGGAAAAAATAAAGAAAAACAGTAAGATGCCTTTTAGTGGTAATTACCAATATCACATAGAGATTGGAAAAATCACACGATATTTGGGGTAGTGCACAAATCAATTCACACATAGATGAAATAGAGGAAAAAACGACTTCCCTTGAAATGGTTAAAAACAGATAATCCAATTAAGTAAGACTTTTCAATCAGGTCCACCTACCTCAGACTTCGGGAACGGGGGCGCATAGGCGTGTTCCTGCATCTGTTTTCTGTGGCAATGCTTTCGGTAGTACAAAAATGTTTCGACAGGAAGTGCAATTCATCTGGCGTTGGCTGGTAGGGTAACTGATGCAGCTTCTCCTGGGAGGAAGAGGAGGACTACAACAAACCACAGGGAGGTTAGAGGACCCTGTGAGAAAGTGAATTCAAATTCAAGTGAATTCACAAGCAAAGCAGTGAACCTGGGTGACATCACCATTTTATAGTTTCCCTTTCACATTATAATTATAATAATTAGTGTCTAAATGTATACCCTTACTGCTTTCTCTGTGAGGTCAAAATGCCCTCCATATTTCGTCTCATTTGTCTACATGACCATTTCCCAAAAGATCGTTTCCTCTCTTGCAGAAAATCCAGGCTCGGAAAATGGGGAAGACTTGTTCAAAGCCAAGGCAAGAAAGTGATACCTGGACAATCTGGGTGCATGAAATGACAGATTAGTTCTCAACTCAGTATGGTACCCTTGCTTGGACCACTGCTCACAATTAAATACTGTGGCTTTCCGGTGAGTAACGTAAAATGACTTTTATGATGTGTGATTATAAATAACATAATGAGATCTTCCTTTACAAGGCATGCCGTCTGTCGATACACTGATATGTGCCTTGGGTGAAAAGGTGAAGAGATAAAGATACTTTTCTCACTAATGCCATTACTTTAAACTTTGGAATTTTTTTTCTTCCTTTTTTCCTTTGGCTAAGACTCCCTCTTCTCTCTCTCTCCCTCTCTCTCTTTCTCTTTTTATTAACATATAATGTATTATTTGCTTCAAGAAGTACAGGTCTGTGATTCATCAGTCTTCCACAATTCACAGCACTCACCATAGCATGTATCCCCTCCCCTCTTTTCCTTTGTTAAAGCAGCTGCAGTGGTGGTTTTTTAAATTTCTTGCATATAGATTTGCTTTCTGAAAACTGTCACTTCATACTTAGAGAAAGGTAACATAGAAAAAGAGAGTAACTAAATAACACTGTTTTTAATCAATCTGAGAAACAGAACTATAAAGCAAACAGACTTTTCTTTTTGTTTTCACTGGGAGGTAAACTCTATAAGCAATTCTAACAAAAGAGACTGAGAAATTTTTGAGCAAGAGAAACATGATTAGAATAAGCAAATTTGTAACATTAACGCTCATCCGAAATCTCAGTTTTAACAGTTTTTTTTAAAGCTGTCATTAGTTTAACAATAATTGCACTTCATAAACACTGAAGCATCACAATGCAGTAACACTAGAAATTAATGACTAAAGCTTAAAAATACCCTCATACCTTGAAATTATAAAACACCTTATGAGTCCATACAGAGACAAAGAGGAATTTTTGTAATATAATGAGATTGTTTTATAAGCCATAAAAATGAAAACGCTACTGGAAAAACTTATGAGTTAAACCAAATCTCTATTCAGAAGAGTATAAGCACAGCCTTAAACACTTTTTGCTGGGGAAAAAAACAAAAAAAAAAACAAATAAAACACAATCTAAGTCAACTCAAGCAATCAGGAAAAGAATAATAAAATCACCGTAAGCAGGAAAGAAACCTTAATGATCAAAGTGAAGATAAGGAAATTAGCTAATAAAAAAATGTAAGTAAGAATCTGTACATAGGTCTCAGAGGAAAATCAATGTCCACAGTTCTGTATCCAGGACTGCAAAACCCTGAAACCCTGAAGTTTATTCCTAAGACTACAGGAATCCCTTCCGATGGCCCAGCATCAACTGAGCTCATGGAAAGCTATTTAAAATATGCATTCAATCCACTTAGTGGGAATGTTGATTTAGGCTTCTACAGAAATATTGATATATTTGATTGTGAGCCGCTGGCCCATGTGCTGCTGGGCTGTCAGGGAAAGTACAGGGATCCCGTTACCTTTCTAAAATATGAAAATTAATTCCCAAACACACTGGGCTCTAGAGTTTCATGTAAAGTATCAGAGTCCTGCAGTGACATGGAAATGACTTTGAAGGGTAAGTTCCCTCTCTGGAGGGAAGGAGCAGAAAGGTACTGGGGTGGGGGCAGTGTTTTACTTGAACCTTTAACATTTATTAAACAAAATAACAATTTATTTTAAAAAACAGCCCTAGCAAATGTAACAAAATGTTAGCAAGTGTGGAAAATTCTGTGGTTCTACCATATATGCAGCCACAGAACAAAACTGCCTAAGGAATGTGCCCCAGGTTTAGCAATAGGAAATAAGGCAAAATGAATGATGCAGTGGTGTTAAATGTTCCAACCTTAACACTAGTAAAGAAGAGAGGAGGCAAGGACTCCTCTGGGGAAAAAGCCTCCTTCATCTCAGTTGGAACAAGCAAGGTACAAATGGGAGGAGGGTGATAACCTATTCAAGGGACAAAGGATGGGTTCATGGCATTGGGGACAACTGTAGGCCAGGAAAATGGGGCCCCAAAAGGGAAATGATATTGGACAATCGAAAAATCCAAGGTTAGGTTTTAGCAAAGATCAGGGACTCATTCAGTGGAGAACTTTCGAAGCCAGCGAGAGGGACAAGACAGCAGAGGTGCAGGCTTGCCCCAAGACCGCACACCATACTTCCAACCACCTCCACTGGTCAAGGCATCCTGGGAGGAGAGCTTCAGTAATTGGTCTGGGAGTTTCCGATAAACTGTGTCTGATTACTTTACACTTCTAGCATATTCTCTATGTGTGGTGTCAGGTCTCCTCACCCAACTGGTCTGCACATGACTTTTGATAGCATCATAAATCAAACCCACATTCATAGAATAGAGAGTTATGTAAAAAAGCTGTACAAGACTTTCCCAAAACTGTTCTGAATAATGATATCGTTTAATCTCTCCAGATAACCATTTTGCAACAGACAATACTCATATGAATGCATAATTTCCTACTTCTTATTAAATGTAGTATCATTTTATAGTCATACCTCACATATGTATAGGTATTTATATTCTTATTTCCATTTCCTCAGCAGAAAATAATTAATCTGTTAAGAAATATGGGGGAATGTCCTCCTCCTGCTGCAGTTCTGTATTACTTATTTTGAAATTAAAAATTATGACCGCAATATTATCTTGGAAAAGTTCCCCACTGATTAATTTTAATGGAAAAATCTGGAGTTGAAAGAAGTTGCAAAACCAAATATTTTTCTGGAGGGACTGATTAACTTCCTATGACCAAATCTTTTCAATGTTAGAATACAGCATTTTTAACACTTGCCAATGGTACAGTTGCCATATATCCAAAGGATAAAGATGGGATGTTTACATTTCAATAGTAGTAGTGCCGGAATTCAGCAAACAACACAATTACCTGCCAAACTTAAGTTGTATGTTCCAAGTGTTTGTAATTTTGTGTTCTGTATGTTTACTTTTAAAAAATAACTAAAATGCATTTTGATTGGCCTCATGACTAACAGTTAACCCACAAAACGAAAACCAGAGAGTGCCTCAGATAAGATTTAGAAAAGAAGAAAATGAGGGGAGTCTGGCTGGCTTAGTCAGTGGAACATGTGACTCTTGATTTCAGGGTCATGAGTTCAAGCTCCACAGTGGACATAGTGATGAACTTAAAAATAAAATATAGTATATCTTTTTAAAAAAGAAAGAAAAGAAGAAAATGTAACTACTAAGCAGTTTTGGGCAAATTTTGCCCCACTATGTAAAGGACAAGAACCCAAAAACCCTGAGAGAAATGAAAAGTAGCTTTTCAAATTTTCACTCCTTATATTTATCAACAATCAATAGGGAGACTAGATAACTGAATTTTTTATATGTGGAGCACCCACACTTCACACACTTAACAGTTCTGTGCATCTTTTGGCACAAAGTAATTTGAAAGCTAAAATTTTAGAGGCGCCTGGATGGCTCAGTTGGTTAAGTGTCTGCCTTTTAACTCTGGTCATGATCCCAGGGTCCTGGATGGAGCCCTGCATTGGCTCCCTGCTCGGTGGGGAGTCAGCTTCTGCCTGCCACTCTGCCTGCCTGTGCTCTCCTTCTCTCTCTCCTCCTGTCAGGTAAATAAATAAAATCTTGAAAGAAAATTTTATTTTGAAGGAAATAGTAGGAACATGAGGTCAACAATTGTATGTACCATCTTCTTTAATAAACATTTAAGAGAAAACCTAAAAGCTATCTTAACGCTGGTCAGCAGCTGTCAGTTAGAAACACAGCAAATGTGTGTGCGTGTGTGACTAAATGCAGTCTCATGGGGCTTCTTTCTTAGACACATATGGAAGTCAAGGATGGTGATAATTCATTGTGCCAGATGGCCAGGTCATGTTTATTAATTAAGATATTTATTTTAAGAAATACCATGTAAATTCCTTAAAAAGAACCAAGAGCCTGGAATCTAGACCTGACTGTATCTTCAAGAAAGGAAGGGGTTGGTCAAAGCCCCTCAGTGTGTCATTCCCTGTGTCTTACATTTCTGATAAATAAAAGGAAGAGAACGGTAGCAATTGCACAACACAGTGTGTTGCTTGATTAAACAAGACTACTATGTCACACTGGAAGTAGTCAGGCTAATGTCTAGCACATAATAAATATTTCTATACTGGCTTTTAAAATTATTTGTACCAAATGAGGTCTGATTGTACCATATGAGAGACTGGCTTTTTAAAGTGGTGTATGATTTAATAGTTACAGATGGAAAGATCTTGTACTCTCCCCTATTTTTCTCGCAACAGTCAAATTACTGTATATATACGACACTAAAATTTGACTGAAGGGCGAAGCGAGGTCATAGAGCTGAAATGAACAAGAATCTGGAGACAAGAGACTTCTCTGAAAGTCTGTAGAAAGTTAACTTTCAGAAAGTTACCCTTGCTTTTCTTTTCATTTAGTTTTAGCATCCATTTTCACACTGGAGTTACCCACATTTTCAACATCTAAAATCAACAAATGACCAGTAATGACTCTGGACACAGCAGCCCAGGGTGGCGTCACTGTTTTTTTAGTGACAGTTTTATCCACCGAAACCATCCATGAGTCTGAAGCATCCTCTCCAGGTGCAAGGTTTCTGCATCATTGAAATGTCTCAAGGCTGTCAGGATGCTTCACCAAAATTATCGAATTGGACAATAAATCCACATACCAAACTAAATGGAACAGAAGATATGAAAATAAATTACCTCTCCTCAGTAAAATACCAGAGAGATGGTAAAAAACAATCCAATGAATTTTAACAAGGCAGTATTAAAGTGCTCCAGAAAATTCATATTATATTGCATCTGGAATTCTGGAAACTCATAATGTAAGGCAGCAATGATACCAGTTAGTTTATAAACAATGATAATGCCCTTTCTTTTTTTAAAAAAAGCATTTATTTGAGAGAGAGAGGGAGCAAGGTAGCGGGGGTGGGGGTGGAGTGGGTGGGAGGAGAAAGAGAATCTCCAGCAGATTCCCTGCTGAGTGAAGAGCCTGCTGCGGGGCTCGATCCCACAACCCTGAGATCCTGAGATCTTGACCTGAGCCGAAATCAAGAGTTGGACGCTTAACCTACAGGGCCGTCCAGGCGCCCCAGTTGTAATGTCTTTTCCATATAAGTATGTGCTGAATGTGCGTGCTTAGCACAGAGCTGGGGCCTGTGAAAAACCAGCAGCACCCGCCCAGTGGAACAACGGATGAGTAACCCTACACAATAAACCACAGACTTTCACAAAATGAAGATGGAAACAGACCAGAAGGAAATCTAAAATCATCAGGTCCACATTTCCCGTTTGTCCAAGGGCGTTCGGCCCTTCCATTAGGTATGTATCGAACGCCTACAACAGTCCTGGGGTTTCTAAATGACCTCCAGCTTCCAAAGCTCTGCAGAGACAGATACCCCACAACACCACAAATTTAAACTGAGAAAGCATCTATCTAAACTTACTGAATTGTTTCCATTCGTTGGTAGAGCTCGTGTTGAAATGTTACAGTTTGGGGCAAGAGCATCCTTCTTTCTTTATCCTATTTCCATGGCTTCATTTTGTCTCTTTGTCTTAACTTACTACGAAATTCTTTTAATCTCTCCTTAAAAAAAATGTCTTACCTAGGAGGTACAGATTTAAGGCTTGCCATTTTTTTTTTAATTTGAAGGAAAAAAACAAAAAAAACAAAACAGCAAAAACAAACAAAAAATCCCTGCATCTAAGCCACACAAGAGGAAAAAAAAGACCCGGGCCATCAAAGTTTAATGGCGTTTTCAGTACTGATATCACTGGTGTGGAACCAAAGCAATAAAACCAGATTGAATTTCCCCCCTCCACCAACCCCCCTCCGAACTACACCAAATGGTATTAAAACAAAAGCTCCCAATCTCCTCCAAACTTGTGATCCTGGGACTTAACTCAATTTATGCACCATAGTTTAAAAGCTTGCAGCAAAGAGTATGTCCTTTTTACATCTGTCAGCTCCTCATGTGATGAGGAACCTATTCAGAGTGACAGACATGCCAAATTTATCTCCTCCTTCCTACCAGAGAAAACACGTGCTATGCCAGAGAGCTGTGTGATTGTGAGGAAGAGGAGAACAGTTCAGTACTTACAGAGACTGTGGAGCTGGGCGTGTTTGTCCCATAGCCAGAGGAGGGGAGAGAAGCCAAGGACCAGCGGCGTCCATCAGTCCTATCGAGAGAGGGAGATTAACTTTGGCCAACACTGGAGCACTGTTACAGGGGGGCCCCAGGGAAACCGAGTATTTTTAGTCAAACAAATGATACAAATACGGTCAGTGAAGATGTGGAAATGTTCAGCACGGGCCAGAGTAAACAAACATTATACAGCAGGTTGACTTTTATTTAAATTGAATCGATATAGCCAAACAAGTAGAAAGTGAATGGGCTGATCCATATTATTGATCTCTCGCTAACACACTTTGACAAAATGAATACTGGGGATAATTACAATGGTCAGACTCAGCAGATTCAAACGAATAAAAACAGAAAGGGAGGAGGAAAAAATACTTGTGTCTGGAGGCTGATCACTGAGGTCATGGGTCTCTGGAAGGGCCTGAATTCCAGCAAGGTCTAAGAGCCTGTGGGGACTTCGATGACATCCTAAAAACTCTCCACTTATTTTCAAGGGAACTGTCTTCCTCCTCACACCTAGGGAGGGGATTAGTGGGGCTCAGGGCTGGTTCAAGTCTTAAGTAGCAAAAAACTTTCACACTAAAATAGTGACTGACTTTATGGTCAGAATCTCTAAGATTTACTATCTTCTGACAGGACCTGGCTTCAAGTGTTACAACAAAAGTCCCTCGCAGAGTTGTGAGTACGTAGCCCCGCTCCGGCCCAGAACAGCAGGGGCAGAAAGAAAATTTTCTACTAGTCACAGAACCTAATGAGAAGAGTACAAGTGTCTGTTCCAGTCATAGAGGCAAAACTGTCAGGAGTCCTTGAAGAGAGCGATTTTCTCTCCAAATGGTCAAAGGGTAGCTTCCGGGGTAGATTCTGGTTATGAGTTAGGGTCTTTAAAAGGGTCTCAGATGATTGAATGAAATAATAGAGACAATACTGTTGCAGGGACCAGAAAGCAAACTTTCTGAACTCTCGGGTGCTCCAGAGTCATTATTATTTATCCTGTTTTAAGTAAGACTGTGATTTCAACATCCTATACCCCTGTGAAAACAAATAGCTGTGCATTTGCCAAGGGGAAAAACAGGAAAAACACACATTATAAAGGCCTATACTGCATTCTTTAGATGTAGTCTATCCTACATAGACTTCTTATAATTTACGACTGTACTCATTTACTATGCGAGAGACAAGAGGGGGCCAAATTAACCAACGACACATTCATAGGAAGTTGAGGTCAGGGGATTCAACAGCATTAGACTTGAATTTGAGAAATGTCACAATTAGATGTTTATGTAAAAAACCTGATATTTGAGACTAAATTACAGTCAAGGGAAAATATAATCACAGGCTACCTTGGATGTTGCCTCCAATAAATGCAAATGGTCCACAAAGACAAAATGGAGAAATTCAAGTGGACAAATCACAGAAATACTACAATGTTAAAATTTGAGTAAAATTTACCTGTCATTTCTGTGACCATGATTGGAGTACAATTGGATCAAGTTTGTTTTTTAAAAAAAGAAGCAAAACAAAATATTTGTAAATATGCCAGACATAAGGAACGGGAACAATTAAGTCATATGTTCTTTAAAAATATTTTTAAACAATTAAAAATGTTAAAGATTTATGGATAAAATAATTATAAGAACATGTTTCTAAAGACATCAATTAACTGGACACAGGTTAGTTTTATTTTATTTGGCTACTTATCGAAGACTTAAAAATCCATGCTGTACTTTACATTTTAAACACCTCCAATTTTTAGAAGTTAAAAAAAAAAAGGGTGGAGGATATGACTTTTAAAAGGATTATTCAGTCCATTTAATAGCAATTATCAGAAACCAGTCTCTGGAAAGAACGCAGGCACTATTTCCCCCATCGTGACTTTGTTTTGTGATTCATTAACTCTCCTTTCCCTCAGGTATCAATGAATATATTTCACATGAATGAACAATTCCAAGGAAAGACACATTCTTAGTTAGTTTTGAAACATAAATTACATTTGCTTACTCTGGAAAACACCCAACGAAAAGATGTTTAAACAAGAAAGTGCAGCCATGGACCAGAAATAATTTATGTCTCATGAAGTTCCCCAAGTTCTTGGTGTCTATTTACTCAAATGGAGCACAAAGGACCATTGCATTTTCATTACCATGATGACCGCATATCAGAAGTTATTATACATGCTATATACTGTACTTAAGAGAGAGCATGCCCTTTTTTTCCAAGAAAGCTATCACACAAGTGCAATTTAGATCCTGCTAACAATGTTGTCTTTTCTTTGCAGAAGCTACCAATAAAATATTACTGGAAGACAGACTACATTGCAGCCAAAGCAATAAGGCTTTTCTGAAGTGATTTTTTTTGGGGGGTGGGGTGGGGTGGAAATCTCTCAGTGTTAAACTAAGTGAGAAGGAACGAAGAGAAAAACATCTGATGGGAACACAGAATACAAAAGACTTTGCAAAAAACATCATTTCAACACTACTGAAAAAAATCATATTAATACTGTATATAACAAAGAAAAAGTGGAAAGTCCCAGTATCAACCTGGCTCTTATAATTGTAGAAAGAGGAAGAAGATTGATTTGTTTAGTTTTAACAGTCACCTGGCATGACATCTTTTATATTCTGATTGATACTGGAATAAGTTGAACTATGCCAGGTGCTCAACCAGTGTCCAGTGACCTGAACTCAGCAGCTAAGTCTGTTCTAGTAATTTGCTTGTGGAAATATATTCTGAGATTTACCCTGGTAAGGAACAATGAGGCACTAGGAAACACCCATGGCATGCAGTCAGGGCTCTGTGTTTCCAATGTAAGTAAAAGCAGTATGTAATGGGTCAACTCCATCAACTTTTGGGAATGGCAGAACAATGTTATTGCCTCCATCTTAAGCCAAAGAAAAAAATGTTAATTCTGTTATCAGACTGTAAATCTGTATCACAGTTCTTAGGAAAGTAAAAATATGCTTCTTTGCTCCTGATGAAACTTATTATGCTATAATGCTCATTTTCATCCTTTTTAACTCATTAGTAAAAAATTAGCTTGATAATTTTACTCTTATGGATGTATTAGATAGCAAGTGAGTGCCATCCTATTTTCCAGTCTGAAATTAAACTATTCCATTACAGGGGATGTCTAGTGGGGGGCATATTATCACATACTGGTATATGTAAGGTATATGTTTATACACACACACACCCCACACATAATGGTATAAGTAAGATAAGAAAACATTAATAAGCCTGATCTTTATCCTTTCACTCAAGAATAATTTTAAAAACAGGGCAATCTCTTCTCTGTTGGACTAAATATACAAAATAAAAACATGTGAGAGTCTCAGAATGATATTACTTCTTAAAGTCTCAAAAACGCACACCAGAGTGGAATGGAATGGAGACCCATGAGTGGTCTTTCCATGTTTCCTGAATAAAAATGAACTTTAGAAAGGAGGAGAGAGATACCAGATGTTAAATAAAAACACATCAATTTTAGTTTTTATAGCAAATGCAGGGTTCTGTTTACTTGAATAAAAGTTTAAAAAGATGATCACTCATGCCCCAATCTAAATTAATATTTTTTGAAGAGTGTGGAGGGAGTTCCATCTGGAAATTCATGCAAAATGAACTACAGGTCTCCTGTGATAATCTTCTGTTATGGTTTATGGTTTATTTGTCAAAAATTAACATGCCTGGGGGTTGTGTACCTTTTTAAATAGCAGGGAAATGAGATTCATCTATCCTCCAGTCACCCACTTAATTATCAGATTCTCTTCATTTTTGTAAATCTGGCAGGATTAAGAGACTATGATTTCTGTCATGTTTAAATGCACACTATAATGAGATTTGCATTTTTCTTATTACTTAAAGTAATTAAACACATTCTTTTAAGAGGTGTGTTTTAAAGACTATGGTGGGTTCTTGTTCATCCATTTTTGTAAGATTTTCATTTCCACTTAGATGAGTAGCACTATCATGAATTAATATCTACTGGGTGAACATAGGCTTTGTGGGACCAGTAATTTTCACCTTTTCTTTATAGTGCTTAGAACAAGTTCCTAAAAGAAGAGAAGCTGAACTGGAGAAAAAGTCAGGGTGGGGGTCTCAAGCTCCTTAGAGAGCCTGTCTTATGGTTCTGGTGTCCTGCCCATGATGGAGAATAGGTGCTTTCCACACACAGGCACCTGCCATATGGTGGGGGATGTGTAATACTTACAAGGGATATCAGTTACAGAGAATTTGGGAAATAGTGCCAACAGGTCCTCTTCTTTGGATGTAGTAATGTAAGTACGTTATGTGCTGACAAACGGCAGTGGGGACACTGCAGGTTTTGCTGGTCAGGAACACGTGTTAAAACAAATATATTTTTTTTAACCTATACATATGTCTTTATTAAGTGCTATGTTAATCCACTTCCTGATAGTTAGGTGTCTGAGGAAAATGAGCAAGTATGCTGGACATGTCAACCATAAATGAATTTACCCTGAATATTCAGCAACCCGGCTGAAGGTCGGTTGTTTTCTGTTTTTCCCAGAGCAGGAGGGGCCAGGGTGTAT
Organism: Lontra canadensis; assembly: GCF_010015895.1. NCBI lineage: Eukaryota > Metazoa > Chordata > Mammalia > Carnivora > Mustelidae > Lontra > Lontra canadensis. The sequence continues at coordinate 42,463,616 of NW_022630998.1, forward strand.
GAGAGGGGTGACAGAACCCAGGAGGGTGAAGGTTGGAATCAGACAGGGAGATGTACACTGATCCCACATATAGAACACAGAAAATGTGGCTGTGTAGACTCCTCTCACTTGGAGAAGTCACAGAAGAAGATGCAGAACCTCCAAGATTTCACGTTATGGCACAGGCCTATGATCCTCCTAATTCACAACAAGACTTCCTTGTGGCTCAATGACCCAGATAGAACACATGTATCTTCAGCACTTGGTATCAAATTCTAACTAAGATATGAACAGAAAACATAAACTATCCTATAGTCCATGCGTGGCTTTATCTCAAAGGGATCACAAATTGGTGGCTTCATGCTCTCAAGTAAAGACGCATCTTAGAGTTCATACCCTCTGATCTCAAGAAGGTCATTTTAAAAAAAAAAAGTATTTCAATAACAACAATAACAGTTGCATCAGGACACAGAGATGAGTCAAGTCCTGTAACATAAGCTCGGATAGTTCCGTAAAAATCTGCTGAACCTCAAGCATGTACAAGGCAATGCTTGTACACACACACACACACACACACACACACACATAATGGTATAAGTAAGATAAGAAAACATTAATAAGCCTGATCTTTATCCCTTTACTCAAGAATAATTTTAAAAACAGGGCAATCTCTTCCCTGTTGGACTAAATATACAAAATAACAATATGTGAGAGTCTCACATGTTAAGAGAGAAAAAAGGAAACAATCATCTCTCGCCCTCACTGGGAGCCCAGCATCTAGGGAAGGACCAAGAGAGGTACATGGAACTCTAACCTGAGTCAGAAATCATTATTAAACTGTTAAAGCACGAGTGTTTTCAAAAGTTGGGTGGCGGTCTGAAGCTATCTTTGGGCAGGGAGCTTCAGAGGCCATATATAATACGCGGGATCTCATAGGCAGAAGGCAGGGGAACAGGCCGGCATGAGGAAGAGGGGATTCAGGAGACACGATTCTCGACATAACACTTTACTATTTGACCCACAGAAAGTCCTTACCTCCGTGCAAATGAGAAATGGGCTGAGGCACTGGGGGAGAAATTTCTTGGACTATCTTGAGGGCTGTTTCCTGTAAAGAGAAAGAGGGAAAAAAATCATAACATGATTTTATTTTTGTAACATTATCCACATCCAGGATCGTCTTCTTTCTAGTAATGCGTTTCTGTACATTCTCATCCCACATTCATCTCTTCAAAAATGCTTCAGTTTTCCTTGGAGCGGGGGCTGAGAGTGGGGGGGAGGGAGAGTGAGGGAATGGGCTTGAGTCCCAGCACAGTGTTCTGAGGGTGCAAAATATATGAATAAGCACATCCATCCATCACCAAGCAGCAGTCTCCCAGGGATTAATAACCTAAACATTTCAGTCCTAAAGAATAAGGTATATATAAATATCTTGCTTCTCAGTCTTCCAGATGTTAACATTTGAAGTGACAGGATAGTTGTGGAGGTCTATGCTTCACCTGGTGGTGGGGGTGGGGCTTTCTATTTTGGGAAGCAGCCTCAGGATTTTTTATTTACGGAAACCAAGTACATGTCTGAGTTCTCAAAAATAAATCCTTGTATTCCAGAATTCATGTTTTAAAAAGCGGAAATGTCAGTATGCATCATAAAATACTGGGAAGAACCCAGTCATTAGGACCTATTTCTCCAATGACCCAGATCTAGCCCCTAACACTATTTTCTTCAACACCTCCCCCGCACCCCGGTTCGAAGCATCTGGGCTGTGACTGGCCAGGCAGACGTTCAAAGCCACCACCCCACAAAGGCTTTTTTTCTCAGAGAGTGTTTTCCTTGCATCCCACGGAGGCGGGTGAGCACAGACTGCTCGCTGCAAAGAGCACAGCTCCTTGGGGGCTTGTTACTTCCTCCATCAGAACACCCAACCTGCTGCTGGTCATTGAGAATGCGTGGTAGGCAGCTGGTGAGGGGCAGCTCAGGACAGCCTAGACCACCCGGCTTCCCTCCGCATGTTTAATTAGATTGGCAGAATTTTCTGAGGACCGGAGGGAACTTTACGTAGCTGGTTTAAAGGAGGAGGTGAGGAAAGGTTGCAGGCTAGTCTTATACTGTCTTGAAACATGGAGAATAAATCAGGAAGCTGTGTTTAATCCCTACCAGCCAGCCAGTTCCCACATTACTGATTTCAGAAACGGAAGTGACAACTGTGGTAAGGTGTGAGGAATACAAGACTGCAGTACCTAGCTGCAAACAATGCATCACCTGCGTACAAATAAGAAGAGACCAACCCATTAAGGGGATACGTTTAGTGTTACCTTGAGGACTTCTGGGCTGGCTACATCTGTACTGAGATTTTTCGATTAACTTAAGGTTGCAAATTTTATAGAGATGCTGTCAACAGATGCCATTAACTTTATGATAGACAGCATAATTAAAGCCATTTGACTAGGAAGCACTGAAAAGCCTGTTTCTTTATGGACAGAGAATCTAGAAGAACTTTTCTCTCTTTTGTAATGAAATTTATCATGTCTTTGCATCTGTTGTTCCTCGGGCCCCTGGAGAAATTGATTCTGCTTTTGCCATCTAGTAATCCAGGACTCTTTTTGTCCATCTATCTACACAGCTAAATTAAGTTCCATCAACTTTTCCCAACAGCCTTCGTTCCCACCACCCTGCCTTTTCCCATCTTAGCTTACATATCACTCTTTGTAGCCTTAAAAGGTCTTGAAAAATTCAAGATAGCTAAAAATTCTTGTTTCTGAAAGGGAGATGAATCTAATGCCAGAAATCTTAGTGTGGATTTGGTTTATTTGGAAAAAAGTGTTCACTTTGCTCACATCCCATATAGAGCAAACTACCAGTAAGTTATCAGGAAAAACAGAAGAACTGATTGTTGGAAGCCAAGGTGTGATCAGTTTAGTAATTCCTGCTACCGAATTCACTGAGAATAAATAATAAGATCCACGAAACTTAACACCAAATTCTTAGCTCCAGGTTCTTCTGTAAAGTGAACACTGTATCTGGAGATTATGATGAGATCAACTAGAACTAGAGAGAGCTTACTACGTATTTTCAACACTCTGAAGAAGGGAGAAACAAGGAGTTAACTTAAAACCCTTTTCACTTTTAGAGATTTTAATGACTGGTCCCCAGGAAGCCATGTAACATCTTATAATACACGGCAACTGATCCCTTTGAAGATGAACAGGCTGAGACAAAGATATATAGAGGTAGGTTAATTTAACTCTGCTCTTAATGAAAAACAAACAAACAAACAAACAAAAAAACCCAACGCTACCATTAACCATTTCTAATCTTTGGGTTTTTGCCTCTCCATTTTGTGCTACCTTTCTAAGCCCATCGATTGAAAATGTTTCTCATCCACTCCCACATTGCTATCAAATCAAACCCAAATTCCCACATTTTTAACTTCAAGACTACAGGGCCATCTGCATCATCTTGTTCCCAACAGATCTTTCTTCCTGTTTCATGGCAGATCTAAAGCCAGGTTTAAATGCCAATGTACGTACACATGCACACCCCTCCCCCTCACCCCTGCCTATCACAAAGGTTCTTAAATGGAGTGGGATATTAGAGAAAATGGTTCATTACAGACAAGAGATTATAGCTTAACCTGAGGACAGCTGGGCAAGCTCAACAGAAGAATGGAAGAACCTCAGGAAGGGGACAGAAACCACCCAAATAGAGCAGCATGATACAGTAGGGATAGATACTCTGGCAGCAGGAGAATTCAGACTGGTATAGCCAATGAGCTGTGAACTATATTTACTGGTATTAACCAGGGGAGGGCCTTACGAGACATCAGCAGGCAAGAGAAAGATGCTAGAGATTTTAATCTGGCATGAACGTGTTGGGTGGACAGATGAGTGGCCAAAGAAGGGAAGTTTAGGAGCGTAGATTAGGACATGAAAGGCCAACAGAAAAAACATCTTTGTGAGCAAACCAAGCATAATTAGTGATGCAGTAGAAATGAAGTGATGAAAATATTCCAGGTTACAAGCGACCAACATTTGGAAATTTTGAGAGAGAAGTGGAGTGATTGTGATAAGACAGGAAAAGGTTGGATGAGTCTGTAGATTTTTGTGTTATTACAGAATATTCCTCCATCTTCCTTAGGGAGAGGTAAAAAGATTAGGAGATTAGATGGGTGGGAGTTAATCTTCGTTTCTTTTTTTGTTGTGTTTTGATTTTAGAGAGGATGGGACAGAGGGAGAGTGAGAGCAACAGCGAGCGAGCGAGAGAGAGAGAGAGAGAGAGAGAAAAGAGAGAGAGAGAGAATCTTAAGCAGGCTCCACATCCAGCAGGACCCAGGACCCTTGAGATCATGACCTGAGCAGAAATCAAGAGTCAGACGCTTAACCACCTAAGACACCCAGGCACTGCTGGGAGTCAATCTTTGAAGTCTGTGATCTTATTTGAAAGAAAAATTGATTTCTGTGTTACCTACTCAGTCTCTGAGGCCTGAGGGACATACTTTTGTTATACAGTGAAGAAAATACCATTCATTTAGAACAGATTAAATTAAAAAGCACACCTTATATATGTATTCTTAAGAAATGAGGACCAGGCTGCTGTGGACATGCCCAGCAAGCCTCCAGGATGAGAAAGCAAGACGGACTGAAACCAGAGTCCTATACATGACCTTCACTCCTCACAGCACGGCTCTCTGAATTCATCCACCCATCTGCAAAGCAATACCTGAGAGACTTTCCAATGAAAACCGGTGCCAGTTAATTCTCTGCCCATATGTGCAGCCCTTGCTTATAACTCAAATCCTGCTGCTCCCAGGGATTTGCTGGCTCTTGGATCTTTGAGTGCTAGGACACTTCATAGACCGCTGTTATCACTGCTGATGTTTTTGACCTGGTAAAGCAAACCTTAGCAGTGGTCAGGCATTTGGTAGGTAATTAATGCTAGGGTCCCGGGGGTGGGGTGGGGGGAGGACTAGCACAGCCAGTACACAAGCAATATAACAAAATGGGACTTTACCTCACGGCTCTGCACAGGGTGCCTCATTTTCAAGGCAGTTATGGTTTAGAAAGTGATTTCCAGATTAATTAAATTGTTTGATTGCTTTGTAATTAGGTTGGAGAAGTCCCGTGTCTTTACCACAGAGAAACAAGCTGCAAATCTTTTTAAAAGGCATATGCTGTACCCACCACAGATTATTAATGTGCTTTTAATAGCTATCTGTTCACAAAATGATAGTTTCTGGTTGCCTTGATTTTCTATCAGGACTGAGGGAATCCAAGAAATAATGATAATTGCCATCTGAAACTCCTGGTGGATCAAAGAGTAAGCCCCCCATTTGAATCCTTATTGTCATTACTTGACGATCAGCTTAAATGACTTGTGGCGTTTTACGCTGTAACAATCAATACCATGGTTCCTGTTGCTTTGCAGGAGACTCTGAGTAATATGCTGCCATTGCTTTAGAGTTTAAGACCAAACCTGCAAGTATCAAACCTAGCATCTCCTCCCAAGATGAATTTCAGCAGAGAAGATGGGCACGGGAACAGTTAGGCAGGAACCTCAGGCTGAGTGAGCTTGCAAAGACAGTAGTTCCCAACACCTGACCCTTTTGACTCTACCCTAACAGATCCAGCTAATACAAGAAAAGTTAAGTCTTCCTTTCACTTAGACAGCTGTCTCAGCAACTGGCTCCTCTCTAGATACGACTGTGGAATATTAATTAAAGCTGGGCAGCTGCTTAGAGTCTAAGTGGACACAGAAAAACCTTGATTGGCCTTCTGTGGAATTGTCTCTGGGTAGGCTGTGAGGGGTCTAGAGCAAGCCAATGAGTAGAAGTAGGCTCGTCTGCTTGGGTTTTCAAGTAAATACAAGATTACAGACAATGAACCAAAACTGTCATAAAATCTGGGCTCTCTGAACTTGTTTTGGTTTTCCCTGTCCCTCATTGCTTACTGATCCTTCCAGCAGCCAAGACCACTACTATCATCTGATTCATTCATTCAACAAATATTTATCAATCCTCCACACCATGTAGAGGGCAATAAGATTTGACTTACATTTTAGAAAGATCCTTCTGGTGTTCTGTGGCCTATGGGCTGTAAGCAGGTGTGTGAGCAGAAGCAGGAAGATCGGTTAGGAGGCTACAAGCTCAGACAAGCTAAGGAATGATACTCTGGGTGGGGTGACTTAAGATCTCAGGTACTTTCTGGCACTAGAACGAATAGGATTGGCTGAAAACTGGACTGAGTGGAATGATAAGTGAAAGAGAAGAAACTAAGAGGACTCCTGGATTCTAAGACTAAGCCAATGAGTAAGATTGTGGCATTAACTGAGACAGGGAAGACCAAAGGGAGGATAGGGTTTGGGAGTGTGAGACAGAACTAAGAACATAACTCCATTATCTGGGTGGATTAGGCTCTTTCACTTACAGAGACACCATATCAAATAATTTCAAATATATCAAAATGTACTCATATGCTACTTTATATGCAATTATATATAATAATATTATACTTAGTTGCAGTTCTCATGTAACATTTATATTAATTATGTAAAAATTCTGTTATAGTTGTTACTGTACTTGAGAGCAGGTAACATTTTTCTGCTCACATTTTTAAATGCCTAACAGACTGAATAATCCTGATCTGAGTCAGACACTCAAACCACTCAAGAGTGCTAGTGAAGGGTTTGTAGAGAAGGAAAATTCTATAGGCTAAATATTGAAGACTGAGTAATGATAACTTCAATCACTCTGTGTCACCACAGGTAAAACTAAATGGAATTTAACAACGTGTACTCTCTTCCCTTTCTCTCTTCCTCTAATTGCTATTTCTAAATATTTGATGGGGGGGATAAGCTTTAGTTATACATGTAGATACACACAAAGTGTATTTTGAATTATCAGTGCCCAACCTAGTCTCTAAGATATAGAAAACTAGAAACATATTTTTTTTTAAATAGAATGAAATTTATTCCCAGAGGCTAATGAACCTTTATTTGCTACTGTAATACACTGTGCAAATTAATCTTAAACATGTGTTGGTATAAGATTGCTAAGTGTCGACACCCTTAAGGGAAGCATTTGAAATCCACATAATTCTAGCTTACAGACATAAGAAACATGATCGAAGAAAAAATAAGGGATTACCTTGAAGTCTACCCAAATCAGATTCTCTAGCTCTCCTAAACATTGTCAACATATATAGATCACAAGGAATAGCAACATTCAAAAGAATCTAGACACTAGAAAACACAGCTCTGATAAAATTGAATTTTGCCAAGTTTGGTAAAATTTTCAGATTTACCAAAAGGAGGAAATAATACTTTTTTTTCCTTTAATGCAGTTATGTTGACAAGAATCCCTGAAAATTCTTAGACTTTTTGCATTGCAGCTTCAATACATATTTTTAGAGAAAATGGAGCCCATAAATGGTTGACCCCTCAAGAAATCTGCTCTTTTAAAAACTTTATTAAAATATAATTCACATATCGAAAGAGTCACCCTTCTAAGGATTTCTAATGTATTTACAGAGTCGTGCAATCATCACCGCTCTCCAACTTTAGAACTTTTCACCACCCTCCACAAAAAAAACCCCTGCACCAATTATAACCACTACCTATTCTCCATTGCCCCACCCCTCCAACTATTAGTATACTTTCTGCCTCTGTGGATTTGCCTATTCTGGGCATTTTATATAAATGGAATCATATAATATGTGGTCTTTTGAGTCCAGCTTCTTTCATTGAAACATATGGTTTTTTAAACCCAATAATTATGTATTAATATCTTTTCGTTCACAGCTTTGAGCTACGTACTACAACAGATTAAGTGGTGAACAAGACCCAAAGAGCTAAAAATCTGATAGAGGCCGCTAACTCTAGATATCATCCAGCTCTAGACTCATCTTGCAAAACCAATTCTGGATCCAAATTCATGTGAAAAAGAAGTTTTCTTAAGCCAAAGCTCTTAAATGTATCAAAATTACTTACTAAAAAATAACTCTCAATGACAATACCATATGGAGAATGTACTGTGTCACAGCAGACTCTTGACAAATGGACACAGAATGCTTTCTAAGGAATGACTGATGAGGCTGGAGGTGGAAAACATGTAGGGAGTAAAAGAGAGATCCAATAACAGGTCATTTTCTATGTCATAAAACTCCCAATTATGCCTATTGTCTCCATTTCATGAAGCTGGTCCTCTGGAATTTGTGTACTCTATTTGAAATGCTGTGGCATTGACACGAATCCCTTGGAGATGTGTTATAATGGGTTCTTGAGAATGTTTTAGCTTTTCATTGACCCTTCTTATTACTCTGAATTGATGTCACATCTCAAGGTGATCCCGAGTAAAGACTGGTGAATGTCAAGAATGATGAAGAAAGTTGATTTTTAGTTGTGTATTTTCCTCCCATCTACCGTAATTCATCTCCCCACAATAGAGAAGAGATTATTTTTAGTCTTTGTTTAAAGCTGCTGAGTAGCACTGGTGAGGTCAAGGAAGGGGAGTTAATAACATAGCCACTGTAACAGATATTCCTAACTTTCATGCAATTTTATGAAACTTGATGCATTCCTTCATCTTAGATAATTAATTAGTATCTGAATCAGGATAAAAGACTAAGTTAAAGAATGTAACCTACAGTGCACATTTTCTTTTTCTGTCATACATGAAGGGATCTCAATTCTTTAACATAATTAGATACAAAGAATATCCCTTTTTACTTAGAAGAGTAGGGTGGGTGCCATCAGGAAATTGGTTCTTCTCAGATTGTTTGCCTCAAATGCTCAGTAATTTCTAGTCAAAGAGCAAGTATTTAAATGACATGGTGCATATCCATATACCTTGCTAAATATAATCTGAATGTAATCTCTATTATATATAAATCTGAATGTATCTCTATTATATAAATCTCTATTACTTTTTCCTTTCAGTTCTTCATAGTTAAAAAAAAAATACATTTTCGACTTAAGGTGGTCCCATTTAACAAATACTAAATGTTCCTTTGGCTGCTGGTACACCAGTATTCTATCTGAAAGAAGCAAAATACATACATTTTTTCTTTTAATAGTTACCTAATCATTTCCAGTGAGTAACTCCAGAAACAGGTTCAGACTTAAAAGAATCAAAGACATTCAATTCTACTGCTTCATTATAAAATAATATGCTATGTGCCAAGTATCTAACAATTCAGAATTGTGACTCTGAGTTCCCATAAACCATACTGATGTTGGAAATTCCCTGGCCCTGAGACTTTGCTCTAATATTTTTCTTTCACTCTTCTCTTTCATGTCCTTATATCAATAAACAGTTCTCATCTGCAGTGCATATGAGAATCACTTGGGAAGCTTTAAAAATGCTGATATCCAGGCCCTAACATGCCCCTTTTTAAATGAAGTGATTGTAATATGCCAGGATTCAGAAGCATGACCTTAGAATTTGCTTATATACTATAAATCAAATTCGAAACGTCCACTCGTCCCTCAGACCACTTAACCAGGAAGTTTGGATTTTTTTTTTCACTTCCCCATGTCATTCTATAATGCAACTTTCCTCCTTGTCTCAGGTACAATAATAGTTCAATGTTCCTTTTACAAATTCACTTCATATGACCTCCAAGTATTGTCAAAATAGGACTAATGCTTGAAATTCCTCCCTTATCAATCCAAACAAAGAGCATCCTACCATGTGAACATGCTGGAAATCCCACCTGCCCACATGTGTTCTCTGAGGTTAATCAAATAAATGATATACTTCCTTTACCCAGTCCTACTGCTACCCTTCACTTCATTATTCTCACTCTATTATTTCCTATATACTGACTTTGTTACTTCCACAATTTTTCCCTTTTTTCAAACAGGGTCTAACACCCCACCCAAGCTTAGCTGTGTATCACTCCTATATTCCTAAATTAAGACTAAAAGTCTCTGTAAAAGGAAAACATAAGAAAAAAAATTCATTGACCATAATCTTTTTTTTTTTTTTTGTCTTTTAAAGATTTAATTTATTTATTTGACAGAGAGAGACACAGTGAGAGAGGGAACACAAGCAGAGGGAGTGGGAGAGGAAGAAGCAGGCTTCCTGCTGAGCAGGGAGCATGATGCAGGGCTTGATCCCAGGACTCTGGGACCATGACCTGAGCTGAAGGCAGATGCTTAACAAGTGAGCCACCCAGGGACCTCCACTGACCATAATCTTGCTTACACTTTTACTATCAAGTCTTAATCTTTTGATTATTCAAAGTTAAACACCAGTTTTCATTTCAATCACCACCTAACATTATATGAGTGAAGTATTTGCCTTAAGACTGTGTATTCCCTGCTTTCATTTTCTCATAGGCAGAATGCCCAGTATTTGGTTCATGTAGTACCGGAATTTTAAAAATTATTAGGACAGTTAAAATCAATTCACGGGGCCTCAAGGCAACATGTCATTATCAGAAGAAAAAATAACATCAATCTAATCATTCCAATCATTCCTTCTTACAAAAAAACAGGACTGGGGGCACTCGGTGGCTCAATTGGTTAAGCGTCTGACTCTTGGTTTCAGGACAGGTCCTGATCTCAGGGTCATAAGACTGAGCCCTGTGTGGGGCTCCAGGCTCAGCACAGAGTCTGCTTGAGATTCTGTCTTTCCCTCTCCTTCTGCCCCTCACCCATCTCACGGGAGTATGTGTATGCGCACTCTCTCTCTCTCTCTCAAGATAATAAAAAAATCTTAAAAAAAATTTAGAAAACAAATAAACATGATTTGGTCTTTTCCATGACAGAGATGTGCCAATTCAGGTCCTTATTCTATGTATGTTCTATACATGTATCCATGGCATTTTTAGCATACAATCCTAAATTATGATGGATGGGGTGAGGGGGCTTATTTCAAACCATACACAACCCTGAGATTCTCTGTACAAATACAAACTTTTAGAAAATCACTCACTTCAGGAGTCACAACTATTAATTACAATGTGTTGAACCCTTCAGGTATGTTCAGGGGCACTGAGGTAGGAAATAAAGTTGTGACTACTCTTCTTGAACCGCATGACTAGGTATCTACGGCCCTCTGAAAGAAAAATTAGGTACATAACAGGTACAAATTTTAATCACATATTAAATCATATGACAAATAGTTATGTAACTAAATTTCAAGACCAGAAATTGTAAAGCTGCTCGTAGAAAACAGGGAAAAGCTTCTTGACATGAGTTTGACAACAATTTTTGGAATACGACACAACATCAACAAAATCAAAAAGAAGTAAGACTATATCAAACTTTCTAAAACACTTCTACAAAGCAAAAGAAACAGCACAACGAAAAGGCAAGCTCTCAAATGGAAGAAAATATCTGCAAACCACCTATCTGGTAATACATAAGGAGCTCATACAATTCAATAACAAAAACAACAAAAAAAATTTTTTTAAATGTGCAAATACCTTAGACATTTTTCCAAAAAAGATATATAGATGATCAAGAGAGAAATGAAAAAAAAAATGCTTAACATCACTAATCATCAGAGAAATACAAACCAAAATCATAATGATCAGGGAAATACAAACCAAAATCATAATGATATCACCTCACATCAATCAGAATAACTATTATCAAAAAGACAAGAGACCACAAATGTTGGCAAGGATGTGAAGAAAAAGAAACCTTCATGCATAAGTGGTGGGAATGTAAACTGATGCAGCCACTATGGAAAACAGGACAAAGATTCCTCAAAAAATCAAAAATAGAATTATCACATGGAACAAAAATCCCACCTTTGGGTACTTCTCCAAAGATAATGAAATCACTAGTTGTAGGTATTTACCCAAAGTTAATGAAATCACTATCTCTGCACCCCATGTTTACTGTAGCTTTACTTACAACAACCAACATATGGTAACAACCTAAGTGTCCCCTGATGAATGAGACAACTATGGTGTATACATAAAAGAATATTATTCAATCATAAAAAATGATACCCTGTCTGTTGCAATAACACAGATGGAACTTGAGGGTCTTATGCTAGGTGAAATAAGCCAGAGAAAGACAGATACTATATTTTCTCACTTATATGTTGAGTCTAAAAATCCTGAGTTCATAAGAGCAGAGTGTCGAATGGTGACTGCCAGCAACTGGGGGAAATGGTGAGATGTTGTTCAAAAGGTATACATTGTATGTAGAAGGTGAGTTCTGATAATTTAACGTAAAGTATAGTGACTGTAATTTACATATTGCAATACAAACTTGAAAGTTTAGAGAACAGATCTTAAATGCTGCCACGACACACACAAAAATGATAATTACGGGGTGCTTGGGTGGCTCAGTGGGTTAAAGCCTCTGCCTTCGGCTCAGGTCATGGTTCCAGGGTCCTGGGATTGAGCCCTGCATCAGGCTCTCTGCTCAGTGTGGAGCCTGCTTCCTCCTCTCTCTCTCTCTCTCTGCCTGCCTCTCTGCCTACTTGAGATCTCTGTCAAATAAATAAATAAATAAAATGATAATTACGTGAGGGGATGACAGTATGAACTAACCGTATTGTGGCAGTCATTTTACAATGCATATGTGCATTAAACCAACATGTTGTATATGTCATATATGTTAATGATCAATAATGTCTCCATAAAGCTTGGGGAAGGTAAGCCAATATACGCTGGGTATGTCATTAGATCCATTAAGTATAAGATAATTGATACTGGTGGCTTCCTTCAAGTGATGTTGGCGGTAATGATGGATGAAATGGAATATTGGCAATTCTGGAGACTGTGTTTGAGACTAGAGCTCTGTGTTCCAGAATACCTGAGGGCCAATCACTTTTTGTGTGAGGTGAAGTGTGACAGTAAGGCAGACCAGTGCCTAGGAGTTCAACAGGCAAATATCGACAAGACAGACTTTTGGTAGCCTTTGGAGGAAGTCAGATGAGTCAGACCATCCCTGACCACAATGCTCTCTCCCATTAGACAAAGAAGAAAGATGGAAACAGAACATAATAAGATCCTGCACTCATGTGGTATAAATAAAATGAGGGAACCATGAATTCAGAAGAGGGGTGGATGGCCACACAGAGGCAACCTCTGATCTGAACCTCCAGGGAAAATGGTAGATGAAAGACTGAAAGGAAAGGAGACTTTTGAAGCAGAGAAAACTGAACAAGCAAAGGGACAGAGTAGCAAAAGAGAAGAGCCTATTTTTACCTACTTTAGTTTTACTACAAAAGCAATTTCACAGACACAGTAAAAAAAAAAAAAAAATACAAATGGTTCAAGAAGGGACACAATAAAGACTAAAAATTTCTCCCAAAGTCTGACTTCCATTCACTGATTCATTCAGACATTTACTATGAGCTCACGCATCATGTAAGGCAGCAGGCTCTGGTCTCCTGTGCCCACATCCCAATCCCCAATTCTACTCTTCAGGTGCAACCTCTTTCAATAGGGTATGGATCTATCCAGAAATACATATAGATGTGGAAGCATGTACTATGAATAAAAAAAAAAATCCCAAAAGAATACCATGCCATTTATTTGTGTATGTATAGTTTTAAATTTGCTTTTTTTCTTCATAATCTATCTACATCTTTCTGTACCACCACACCGAAATCTGTCATCATCTTTATCATCAAATAAAATTCCAGTATGCATCAAATAAAATTCCAGTATGCCATAATTTACTTCGTTTCCTATTAATGGATATTAGACTGATGTCAATGCTTTGAAGATTCAGTATCTTGTAAATACTTTCTGGAGGAGGTCACTCAGAGGATGTGACCTCTACTTGGTCCGGAAGGGACCCAGGTAATCCGAGGCTGCAGACCCCCTCCCTGGTCCATGGAATATGTACTCTGCTCACCGTTCCCATAGGTGAAGGTCTTCCAAGGACGGAGCCTTAAGAGAGAGCAGGGCTAAATACATAACTGAACCCAGTTAAGTCTTCTCTGTAAACTTGTAAGATTCTAGTCATGAGGCACAGACCTGCTCCCCTGGAGGCCCCTCAAGGCTGCCTTGTAAGTAAGCTCCCTTGCTCTTAAAGCTGCCACTGGCCAATCTAGAGTGTGAGTGATCCTGAGGATTTTTTTAAATATGTTAACTCTGTTTCATTCTCTACAGACTACCTGGCTCAAACTTTCTTCTTCTGAATTTTTAGGTCTTTTTTTTTTTTTTTTAATTGATTTGTTCTGTTTTTGTATTTTTACACTGAGGCAATTCTGTCAATGCACTGAAGATGTTCCATTTGTTCTTTTTATGTTGGTTATGTTATTTTTCCAAGGAGAAATTTTTGTTTAACCAAATTTATATCAACCATTGTCCTTTATGACTTTAGGTCTTGTACCTTGTTTTAGGACTTCACCACTTCCAAATTCTTTCCTCAATGCAGCCATGCTTTCTTCTAGTACTTTTATGGTTTCTTGTTAATCAAGTTTTTTTCTGTATCTACACGGGATTTATTTGGTGTATGGATGGAGACAGCAGTCCAGTTTATTTCTTTTCTAAATGACTAATCAGCAGATTCAAGACTATTTATTGACCTTAACAATCTACGTTTTCCCCAATGATTAAGGCAGGGCAGGGTGGTGAATGGTGGGAAGCACAAAGAATGAATGAACATCAAGCTAGAAAGACCTGCTGGCCAGGTGGGACTATCCTTTAAGACAGTATTCCAGGTGATTCTGCACCTGGCGGGAACCCTGGAGTCCCTATTTTTGTCGAGTACTCCAGGCGATTCTTGGGCACACTAGAGTTTCAGAATCCTAACTTCAGAACAGTGGTTCTTAACCCTGGATTCACATTAAAATAGTCCAGGGGATAGTAAAACAAACGAAAAACCTCAATGACCAAGGCACACCTCAGTCCAATTAAATCAGAATGGGGACCTTGGTTGGGGCAAGATTACTTTTAAAGCTTTCCAGGTGATTCTGATGTGCATGTAAGTTTGAAAAACACTGCTTTAGATTCTGCTAAAGCCAGTGAATTTTACAGATTAAGTTGTTCTCTAACTGTACTAAGTATCAAAAATCCCCTGGGGAGCTTTTAAAAAAGATATATACTGATGCCAGGTCAGATACATGGAGTTTCTGATTTAACTGGTCTGGGACCTGGTATTTTTTTAAGCTCTGCAGATGATTCGAATGTGCAGTGCGGCTTCAGAATTCACAGAACTATAATTCTCAACCGCAGAGTGTATCAGAATCACCTTGAGAATCAGACCACAGATCACTGGGCACCACCCCCAGAATTACTTAATTAGTAAGTATGGGTTGGCTCCTTAGACTCTGTATTTATAACTCGTTCCTGGAGCTGCTGATCTGGGATCACACGTGGGTACCACTACACGCATGTATGTCAGGACAAACGATGAATGTTGCTTTAAAGATATAATTACATTTATGTATTTAAAAAAAAACACAAAAAACATTTCAACAAAGAGAAATGTGATTGAGGTAGACACAGGCAGTGAGAGCAGGTCAAAAGAGGGAACCTGGTCCTTACTCCGTTGCAGATGCTCTGAACCAGGGGCTGGGGACAGGACGAAGCACTACAGGTCAAACAAATTTCAGAGGGAAACTAAGAGTTAGCACGGAGTGTGGCATGCAAGATGCTGGGTCGCCAGGTACAATGACATTGCTAAAAGTGAGAATGAACAGAACTGGTGATAATCAGCTTGCCTGCTGAGTAACAGTTGGAGCTGAGGTGCTGCTGGGACATGTTCAGATGGAAAAAGCTCCGGCAAATAGAAATATGCATCTGTGTTCAGACGAAATGTCCAGGCCCAGGATAGAACTGGAGGAGAAATCAGCACACACGTGAAGTACCAGGTCTTGGGAAAGGACTGCTTGTCACAGGTAAGAGGGTGACAAAGGATGTAACACAAGGAGATTCCAATAGTTAAAATGGATGAGGGCACAGAAAGGAGCCAATGGGAAGGGGGAATATTGAAGAAAGAATTAGACGAAGTAATGGAATAGAAATTACCAAGAGGTAGGAAATGGTTCCTGATATTAAATCGTCTATAGAGCTCAGGCCGAATAATAATATTTTACAAAGAAATCACTGATCTGACCACTGGGAGATGATGGTTTTAGTGGAGCAGAATGACGGGAGTAGCGTCATGCCTCTCATTTATGTCATCAGTGAACGCTGGCCAACATTGGACCTGACTAGTTTCCCAAGGGAAATGGAGTAGGCCTTGCTGGCTCGACTTCACGGAGACATAAAATAAACATAATAACAACATCCGCACTTGGTTATTAATTTAATCAACTTATAATTTTAAAAGAAAATTTTAAATGTTATAATAGCTCATAATTTCACAGAATGATTTAAAAACCTCCTATTAAAAATGGGCTCTCAGGTGGAAAATGGCTGAGATAATGCCTAAGTGAGGGGTAAGCTTTTGCATTTTATGCTATGAAGCTACAGCAAGACAAAACCCTTTCCTCTGTTATAGGCCAGAGGATTTACAATTTTTCCAATCTTAGCACAGGCCCATTTTCCTTAGGATCTTTCTAATTAACATCTTCTTAACTAGAAAATGGAGGAGTTCTGCTAAACAGTTTTGTAATGTTTTCCAACAGCAATTAACCCAGATCACCCCTCCCCCCCAAAAAAACCCCCCATTTTTATTTAACAACACATGTCATAAAAAAGCATTCTGATCTTCATGCAGATTCTGGGCTGCTCTGCGGCAGACGCATGTGTCTCCAGGTGAAGTTAGGTAGAACGCAGAAGCATATGCCCATCACCACGGAGGGGCTGAGTAAGGATAAACCAGACTGAGGGGATAACTTTAGTACTGCTCCTAATATTGGAAAATGCTAAACATCAAACTGTGTAACTGCTTCGAACTGAAGGCAGATGGTGAGGGTGGAAGCAATATGCACGTGGGATTTTGCTGGTGAAATGCTGAAAATCCATAGTAGAGGAACTGCTCAATTTTAAAATAACTTTTAAAAACCTGACTCTAAAGGTAACATGTGTTCATGTTGGAAGATTTGGAATATGAACTATAAAAATGAAACTGGTAATCCTTTTAACGTAGTATGGTATTTTTCTTTAGCCCATTTATGGATACTGTGTGCACATACACGCACACTTTTATTTTAACTCATCGCTGCACCCCACATGGGGTTTGAACTCACAAGCCTGAGATCAAGGCACACGCTCCACCGACTGAGCCAGCCAGGCACCCCGCAAACGTACTTTTAAATAGGATCACAGGGATGACTGGGTGGCTCAGCTCGTTAAGCCACTGCGTTTAGCAGAGGCTGTGATCCTAGGGTCCTGGGATGGTCCCCTGCATTGGGCTGCCTGCTCAGTGGTGAGTCTGTTTCTCCCTCTGACCTCTCCCCCTCATACTCTCCCTCTCTCAAATAAATAAATAAATAAAATCTTAAAAAAAAAATAGGATCACAAACCATATTCAGTTTTTGTATCCTGTTCCTTATAATTAGGTTGTAATCACAATTTTCCTATGCCATTACATTTTTTTTTGCTATGATGGTTTTTTAATGGCTACATATTATTCATCACACAGATGGACTACCATTTAAGCATCACTCCTCTTACTATACAATATTTAGGCTGTTGCCCATTTTTGTGCTATTATAAATAAAGCTGCAATTAATATCCTTAAATATGTATTTCTGAGTACTTTTCTGATTAATTCCTTAAATTATATTTCATGAAGTGCAAATAATAGTTCAAGTGATGGAAACTATTTTTGGCGCTCTTGACAAAATACCACTCTGCTTTCTAAAAAGATTATAAATTTACATTAATATACTGAGTATTACTATCTCACTACACCATCACCAGAAATGATTATTACCATGCGTTGCTTTTTAATATTTGCAAATCAGGTAAAACTGGTATTTCATTATTTTGATTTGCATTTCTTTGATGAGCATGACTTCATTCGTCATTTCTACTTCTTCCTTTGTGAGTGGTCTGTTCATGGCCTTTGCCTATTTAGGGGGACATTAGAATTTTTTCTTTCATTCAAGAGAGTTTCTTATGACTTAATAATACTAAACTTCTGCTCATTATATTTGTTGGAGATATATTCTTAGTTACTAGTGTTTTAATTTTTTACGGTGGTTTTAACTTACAGAATTATGAGTTTTTAATATACTCATATTACCCACCTTTTCCTTAGCTATTTATTTGACTCTTTCATGCTAAGAAATTATTTCCTCATCCTGAATAACTACATATTCTTTTTACTTTTTAGGGTTTAATTTTTACATATCATTTAACAGCAGGATGAAAATCCTTTTTGCATATAGCATGAAGGGAGTCCACCTCCTGTATTTTCATACAGATAGCCAATCTTCCCACTACCACTAGCTGGTTAAACTCTGTCTTTCTCAGGGCTGTGTGATGTTTTCCTCACCATATCATTATCAATCCCTGGCAATTTTCATTTCACGTGTGATCAACTGCACCTTCCTCACCCTAGATGGTGTCTGCTAAACTCAGGTAGTCAGGTCCAACTCCCTGACTTTATGTGGCCAACGGTAACTACACAGTCTTCCAGATATACTTTACTCATTATGTCCAGTTACTAGAGTGAGTATTCGCATCCTTATGTTCACCCAGTATCTTCTGATTGGTCTTCCTAGAGAAAAGGAATTTCCCAAATCAGGACCACTCTCTCCCCAGGACGGATGCCACCATCCATGTTTCCAGCTTTCTTTGCAATGAGGGCGTAGCCGAGGCTTTGCCAATTAAGTCTCAACTCAACGTTGGCTTGAAAGAAAACACTATGAGGAAGCAGGTGACTAATTTTCATGGCAAGAGTGGTGGCAGGGGCATATCTCTTGGGAGTGGGGGCCACCGCGTTTGAGTTTCTGGAATTCAGGGATCAGGGCCAGTAACCAGGAGTTGCTCTGCACAGTACCACGTGGTCTATGCATTTTTCCAGGCTATGTGGACTTCGATGCTCTCTCTTTCGTCCTTCTGAAAATTATCTGAGCTACCTAATACACCTTAATAAATTCCTCCTCTCTTCAACTACAGAGTGAACATGCTGCTTGCAATGAGACAGCCACACACACAATTACACTAACAGGAGTATTTGGATTAGAGTTGCTTTAGAACTGTGATTTAACATGGGGAGATTATATTTTTTAGCTTTTTCTCCAATAAATAGGACATATCTTTCCATTATTCAAAAACAGTTTTGCTTTCTTTATTTTTAATTTTTAATTTTTTTATTTTTATAAACATATAATATATTTATATCCCCAGGGGTACAGGTCTGTCAATCGCCAGGTTTACACACTTCACAGCTCAGGTTTTATTGCTTCTACATAGCCGTCTTTTTCAAGTCTCTTTTGGTCACTTCAAAGGCATGGTATTTATGCCATTTCTTTGGTGGAAAAGGGGGTACGGGAAAAGAGTGGAATGCTAACATGAATTGATCCCTTTCTTTCACTATCATTTCTAACTGGTTATAGCTGATAATATTCAATATTAACTTCTACATATTCATCTGTATACAATCTACTTAATGAATACTTTCATTAATTTTCGTACTTACACACTTAATTCTCTTGCATATTCTAGATTATATCTGTCATCCGAATATAACAAACCTTACCCAGCTCTTATAGATTTTGTCTTAGTTTTATGTGCTGCTTGACTACAAAGAACCTCTAGAGTAAAGTTAAATAATAATGGGGAGATATTTTAATAAAATGCTGCTAGTATTTTGGTGAGGTAAGACTGGCTATCTGTCTGAATTAGATGTGTCTTCCTGTATTATGCAACTCTCTGTGCGTTCTCATTTTCTAAAACATTTTCAGCAAGAATAGATGTTTAATTTTATGAAGTGCTCTTTCAACATCTATTGAGATAAACATCTGGCCCGCTGTTTTGATGTATTAGTACCACTCACAACATTAAATCAATCAGCATTCTTGGGATAAACCTTAGTAGTTTATAGTAAATAACTCTGTCACAGAGTTCTATTACAACTCTCACATTTATATTTCAAAGTGAGGTGTGGTGGTAATTTTCTTACTCTGTGTTAGAGTATTTTCTTCTTTCCCTCTGTGACATACAAGGAAATCACTGCTTTTCATGCTAGTACGTTTATTTTAAATGTTTAAAAAACATACCTGAATGTCTATTTTGCTAATGAAGACATTTAAAAGGAGTAAGTATAACACTTGTTCTCTGCCTCACTCCCCAACGTTAGCCGAGAAACCTGGCGTATGTGCGCTTTTGCTGTATCTCCACCTTTCATTTTGGCTGATGGGAGTTCCAGATCTATCCTGTTGTTAGTGAATCATTATTCACACTGTTACACTTCCAAACTATCTTTTCAAAATTTAGTATGCTCAACATAATACTTTTATACTTTTATACCCCATCTTTCCAATTCTTTAGTTCTTTCACTCTTAGCTACCTATCTTTAAGCGAGTTCCTCAGGAAAGACTTATGAAAAGTATATTTTATGTGACCTCCAATGAATGATAATGCATTCATACATACATACATACATACAATATCTTATCAAATAGAGCTCTGTGGCCACAACATCATTATCTGGCAATTTGTGGAAGGAAGTCTGACGCCAGAATAAGTTTTATACCTTTGTAAGCAATCGATTTATTCTTTTCTGTTCAGAAGTACACTGGTGTTTTTCTTTCACTGCTTAAAAAAACAGGAAGTCACAGGACTATATCCAGGGCAGAGATGAATTTTTGTTTCTTGTTTATGTTACTTGGTCTCTCTTCCAACACAAGTCTTCATTAAAGTATCTTTGATTATTGCTTTTGTTTCATTCTTCTGGTTCCCCACCAGAAAAATATATTGTTATAAATTAACAAACCCTCACTTTATCTGAGGTAGATGTTTAAAACTATTAAGTGTAGTTCCTCAGATATAATAGAGAAAGATAAGGCTGTTGGGAGAACAATGAATGTAAAACAGCTTTCTTGTGGTAGGAGGAGACTGCTAAATATTTTGCTTGTTGGCTGAGGTACAACATGTCTGACGTCAGGATATGCAGCACAGGAAAGTGAAATTCACCGTCTTGTGGAAATGTTCTGTCTCTGCCTATCAGGCTCTTAGACCGTTTCTGAGGTCCAGCCATGTGTTGAATGTATTTGAATCATGAGATTCTATATTATATGTAAGGTTAATTCTTCCTAAGCACGTGACCAGTCTTTGGCAAACACCTATCCCGTGTTACTGCAGTTTTACAAACTGGGGATGGTGGGACGTTATAGGCATTTCAGTGAAAAGCATGATTAGCTAACAAACACAAAAGTTTTAAGCCAGTGACTCACCGTGAGGTATGTTCATGTCAGAGACTCAAATTTAGGTCTTGTAACTTCTACCTTTGCTAGTAAAGACCATTTGTGCAAATGAAATGTTAAGCAGGAGTCAGGTAAGATAGGCACATAATCATGACAGAAATAGTTAAGGCCTCACATCACCACAAGAAATGAACATCCATCATTTATGTCAACAGTAAGTATGGGAGAAGTGAAATATGCCAGCTTCACAGAGCTCCTGACAAAGCAGACTGCGACTGCTTATGGGAAATTTGTTACAGGGGAACTATGTACATCTCTTGATGTTAAAAATCTGCCTGGGTCTCCAGAGAAGGGAGAAGAATTTACATTTGGCCTTTCTCTTTTGAAAATCAAAACTGTCAAATGAAGTGACTTGTGATAAGCTTCAAACCCACATTTCCTACTGAAATAAGGACACAAAAGCACCAAATATGAAACCACTCAAATTTTTTTTTCTTTCAATTTCAAGGATGTTAGAATGTGTCCATTCCCACACCAAATTACTGATCCTACAAGGAAGAGGGCTTTTATCAATCAAGGAGCTTGCTTCAGTTCCTACATTTGGCCAATTTAAATTATTTTACATATGCCAACAATGAAGTGGGTTTTGCTCTTTGCCTGAGATCAATCTCTCTCTTTCTCTCTCACACACACAAACACAGACAACCGTGTATGCACGCACATGCGATTGGTCCCTCATTCTCAAATCTTCAAAACTAAATTCATACCCTTAATGATCGGGGGTCACTTTGGTAACTACCATAGTGTTCTAGAACTTGTCCACATGGGCAAAAATAAGGCTTTCAAGCCTGCATGCTCTAGTTTACAGACATACCACAAACTGAGACATAACTGCCACTCCAGTAAACACAGGGATGGCTTTCAGACTGTGACTGGGAGGCCCAGGCCGCAGGACAACCAGTTTCCCCAACCAAAGTACTTCCAGGTGGAATATCCATCCTCAGATGATATCCATGGCCATGTCCAGGACACGCCTGTGGGTCATTCAGGCATGCTGCCCTCCATCTTAAGTCTGTAGGGTCCAACCTACTCTCTTATCCTAAATCCTTTCCTTATTATTTTAGATGCTGAGAAACCATTTTTCATCAGCCCCTAGAGTACTAGAAACATGTACCCAGTGAAAAACTTAAGGCCAGTATGAATTAATCTTGATAAATAACATGATGCAAGGGAAAAAACTCCTTTAAAATGGAAGAACAGGAAATACGGAGTTACAGCCTCGGAATAAATATTAAAAAAGAAAATTAGAATAAATACATATAATCCAATCTCCACCTTTAACAGAAAGGAAATTAAAGGCAAGTGAAGATAAGAGAACTGTTCAAAATCATCCATGATTAATAACAACACACCACAGAACTAAAAGAAAATTAATCTGAAATATAACTTCTTTATATCAACTGAAAAAAGGTACATATAATTAAATGCTGCTTTTTCATTCACTGACAACTGAGACCATAATAGATGGACCAGTCTGGAACATTTATGCTTTGGGGGAAATTCTCAGGTGTACCTGTATTAGAGATTCTGTGCCAAAAAGGATGTTGACAGGGCAGTCAGCAGCAATCTATAATTAAGATATGCACAGTTTTTATAAAAAGGAAACCTGCCCTCTCTCAGTCACTTGTTGACTAGGTAGGTGTGATCTCCTGCTGACCCTCCTTCTGAGTTTAGTCATGTGGGGTCTTGTTAGTATATT
Organism: Lontra canadensis; assembly: GCF_010015895.1. NCBI lineage: Eukaryota > Metazoa > Chordata > Mammalia > Carnivora > Mustelidae > Lontra > Lontra canadensis. Next base: position 42,486,586 of record NW_022630998.1, read on the forward strand.
GCTGACACGCTTGTCTCCTGACCAATAGTTACTCTTTTCATGTATTAAAGCAACTTAATTCATTCCTAATATAATCTGAAATTGTTCTTTATCCTCAAAACACACCATACATGGTAACTATAATAACAAGATGCGTATAAATCTACGTGTTTATTTATGAAAAGTGAGCTTCCCCTGCTCCACTTCAGGTGGGAGACCCAAGCTCTTTCACAGAGTAGTACAGAAGAAACATAAATGAAGAAAACTGCTGATCTACAACCTGTGTCAGGCCCAGCAGAGGAAAATGAAGCAAACCTAACTCTGGGGATATTCCCGGTCTTCCCTGATCCCTCCAAAAGACAACTTCAGGGGACTACCACAGAGTCCTGCTGGGAATGGTGCCAGAGGCAGTAACTGGGAAACCAGGTGTCAGACCTAGCTCTGATACCAACAAGCCACGTGACCTGGAACACATAGCTGCACTTGGCCTCAGTTTCTTAGAATGGTTTTGAAATACGCACGTGGGCCTGCACACACGTATACACAGTAAATCTTCCACTCAGGCAAAAGAGGACTCTCCAGCCCAAAATGTGACAAAGGGGAACCTTCTCTGGTTGAAGCAAAGGTGAAGTAGGGGGCTGTGAACCTCACTCCTAAATAACTAAATAACCCTTCCTACTCCCGATCCCTGAGGCAGGCCCTCTAGAACTGCTGAGGTTCTCGTCCACTGGAATTGACTTTTTATTTTTTATTTTTATTTTGATTAATTGATTGATTGATGAGAGAGAGTGTGTGTGAGCATGGCGAGGGGAGGAAGAGGGAGAGAGAATCCCAAGCAGACTCTGCACTGATCTGACCTGGGGCTCCATCTCATGACCCTGAGATCATGACTGGAGTTGAAACCTAGAGTCAGAAACCTATGGACTGCACCACCTAGGTGCCGCTGGAATGGACTCTTAAATGCCATTTGTTTCCAAAAGCAGCTCTAAACCAGACTAAGTACAGAGCTGAGGGATCTCCAAAGGCCGGAATGCCGAAAGGGGAACATCACAGACTATGACACCTGTACTGCAATGGGGACCGTGACAAAGACGTCACATTCCACTGTCAGCAGCCCACCTGGAGACTGCAACAAGCCTGTGTTCTAACTTGCTTTGTATTTTCACACCATGGTATCCCATCATTTTAACATTATGGATGCAGATTGGTCATAAAAAACACCTGAAGACTTTCTGAAAACCTCTCACCACTGGGGCACTTTATAATACTGCAAACAAAGTCACATTTAAGCGATTGTATGAGGTAGCATGGGCAAGTTCTGTTATTTAAATTTTTATATATAAGGAAGTTGAGATATAGTGATTTGCCCAAGGGAGCAACGCTGACACATGGTAGAGATGAGCTAAAATCCTGATCTGAACCCCAAGGCCCAGCATTTATTACCCACACCATTTAGTCCTTCATTGGTTGTTAAAGATCTCCAAATTAAAAGGGTTCGGTGGCAGGATCAGGGTGACATAGCAGGTGGAGGTTTCTACACTAGAGTCTAATAAGTCCTCGGTGTCTGGGAAAGCGGGGACACGGGGTGAAGCGTGAACAGCTGGCAGCTTTGTGCTATGGTTCCCCCTTCACTGACTTCCCTAACTTCACCAGGTCACCATGATGTCACTGGGGACAGAGTTCCTGGAAGTTCAGCAGATTAGCTATTGTTTCACCTGGAGAGAACACACTTGAGATGTACTTAGATATGTGTAAAGTTATTCCAGTGCCTACACAACACATTCCTGATGTTTCTTAAATGCCGTTTGCAGCAAGCATTAAAGAGCATTTCCTGTGGACACTATCTTTGACTTTAGGGCCTCAAAAAGCTACAGCGGACAGTAAGGAATGACCGGACAACGCAAGCACAAGACAATAGGAGGCCAGCACTTTAAAGAGGCCCCTCCCAGAGTAGGCTGCAAAACGAATCAGAGTTGATCACAAAGACTGATGTGTCATGTTATTCACTGTGATATTACTTATAAGAACAAAAAAACAGGAAACCAGTCAAAATATTCATTAGGGGAAGGCAACTATGGCATGGTCGTGAAATGGGAGTATTCTGGACTTTTTGAAACCAAGTATTTGGGGAAAAAAAAAAGACATTTAACGATACATAAAAATCTCAAAGAAAGAAAAATGATCTAGATACAAAATTGTATCTATGATCCCATGGGTCACACACAGGTCTAGACAAATTATGTGTATATATAAAAATTTATATTTTATGTATGAATTTATGTATACACAAGTGTCATAAAATTATAATAGATGTACATATATAAACTAAACATATTTAGACAAAAACACCCAAATGTTAGAAGTAGCTAATTCTGAGTGGTGGATAAGCACACAGTTGATTTTCGTATTCTTCTTAAATTTTCTTGTATTTTCCAAGTTTTCTACAATAAACATGCACAGCTTTTGCAAACAGGAAGAAAAAGGGTTTCAAAGACATTCTTAAAAAACATAAAATATTTCTTTTTTTAAAAGCAAAGATCATCACTCTTCCCTAAAACTGCATGACTGTGCTTGTATGCATGCTCTTCTAAATTTTTTCCACCTCTCTCTTCCCGGATATAGGGATGCCAAATCTGCTATCAACTCCAATGCAAGAGTGTGGATGGGCTCTCCTTTCCCACAGCTGAACCCTCTAAACTTGTGATGGTTGCCGTAGTATACATATACCTTAACATTTCATGACAAGCTCTATAATTACCCACTGTCATCCCTACCATAAAAGCTTAGAACTTGAAAAGCCTACAATTTGCCTGGCTTTCTGGAGAAGTACTTGCAAACTGCTGTAACAAACACAAAAAATGTGCATTAAAGCATCCTTAAAGCTGAAATTATAATTATGCCAGAGTTAGTAAGTTCAAAGACAGAGATGGCATTACTGTGCATATTTAAGCAAACACTCTTTAGCATAGGTACTCAAACTTAAAATACAGACCTATAAACCTCCCTTACTTAAGACTACCTGATAGGTTCAGGCCATTTAGGTTATGTTGAGTGTGTTGCCTTCTACCAAGGGCGCTGCCACTGAGTGCAGACAGCTGGCTCATCCCATACTAATGGGACCCCGGTCTCAAATTCTTTTATCTCTACGGAACGGGCTATTTTCCTGGGATACAAATCCAGACACTTTCACTAGCTAATGGGCTGAAGAAGACATTCTGTCCATACCCATAATGAGGGATTTTAACTGAAGCTCAGAGATCATGTGGGGGTACACTGGTATAGAGCTTGCCAGGAACACTGTAGTACAAAAAAAGCCCCAAGTCACTGTGACAATCACCAAAGCTGTCCAGTCTGAGAGCATCAAGTTCTGAAAATCTTGAGGATGAAGACAGCAGGGATTCAATCAAGGATTTTAAATGCACCTTTTGACCTTTTTACGTTTTAGGTGATCATTTATTTACCATCTGTATGAACATAAAAGTAGCCCTAGACCTAAGGCAATCTCTTCTTTTTCAATGGGTACATAAAAAAGACTCCTTTATATATATATATATATATATATAAAGGAGTCTTTTTAGTTATATAGTTATATAGTTATAAAGTTATATATTCATTTATATATTATATATATATATTAATGGATATATAACTTCTAGACATTTAGAAGACCTAAGGACACATGTCATTTATCTGTTTTCAAATAGTGAAATATATAATTACCACAGTGTGAGATTTAAATCCAAAAATGTCTAATCCAAAGGTAAACGCTGTTGATAATCAACTATTTTAATTTCTAGTTGTAATATTTATGAAATATGAAATTAAAAAGACTTTTCTACCTCATCGACTTTCAAGGAAATAGGCTATTTTGAGACCTTTGTTTCTCAAGCATCCTCTCCCTTCCAAAATTTGCAAAAATCTCTTTTCTCACAGCAAAAATAACTTCAAGAAATTCCAATGTGTATTATCTACAGCTCAGATTTCCTTCATTTTGGTGAAACACTGCCTTGTGTGACTGCTCTGTGGATTTGGAAGGTGGGCTAAGAGCCCCTTAGCATCCAAACTATCCAGCAGTTATGAAAGGCGGGAGCTCCCTCTCAGCTTTTCTAAGATTTTATTTATTTGACAGGCAGAGATTGCAAGTAGGCAGAGAGGCAGGCAGAGAGAGAGGGAGAAGCAGGCTCCCTGCCGAGCAGAGAGCCCGATGTGGGGCTTGATCCCAGGACCTGGGATTATGACCCGAGCTGAAGGCAGAGGCTTTAACCCACTGAGCCACCCAGAAGCCCTCCCTCTCAGCTTTTAGCCAGGGTTGAGATAGATTATATCATGGATAAGGTAAATGGAAGATTTGCTAAAACTACTTTCAAAATAAAGTTATTAAGGTAATGCACTAAAATCTGTGGGGATTTCTACCTAATTAGATTATTTCAGAGGACTTTCTCTTTGTGGGGAAAACAAATCTTCCATCTGGGGACTATAATGCATTTCTGGTTACCAGAGTAAAATGAAGCTCTGTCCATTTCTTCATGAACAGTCATTTATTCTTTGAACAAATATTTGTTAAGTGCCTGGTAAAGACTGAGTACTTGCTATTAAAACTTACCACTCCCTCTTTCTGGGCACTCTGTCTTCTCTTAAATTCTGAGATACTACTTTCTTCTCTTTCCCTCCTGCCTCTCCCATTGCTGCCTCTCAGTTTCCAGCTGGTGACTTGTCCTCTCAGAACCTCTAAATGTTGGCATGGTAGACTCAGCACCCCCACATTGCCGGGTTTGGTCTTCTTTTCACGCCCAAACTCTTGCCTCACTGATTTCATTCCCTCCTAAGGTTTTACATACCACTAATGAATGAATGGCTTCCAAATTGGTATCGCCAGTACAGACTCAACCTCTGAGTTTCAGACCCATAAAACAACTGCTTCTTTACATCACTTAAATGTATCATGGGCATCTTAAACCCAGTATGCACAAAGTGAACTCTTCAGCATTAGCTCAGATCTGTTCTTTCCGCCCCCTCCCTCTTGGGAAATGCCCCTTCTGTTCATCCATATCCTCAACAAGACACCTGCATGCCATCTTTGATCAATTCTCTCTCACCCCACAGCTAACATACCACTAAATAATTTCAATTCTAACTTGAAAAGCAGGTAATTAAGATCCAGTAGTACTTAGCAACTAAACCAAGGCAAAGAAAATCCAGTTAATGTGTAAACACAAAAAGTTATAAAATTTTGATTTAAAAAAATGAAGAGGGGCTGCCTGGGTGGCTCAGTGGGTTAAGCCTCTGCCTTCGGTTCAGGTCATGATCTCAGGGTCCTGGGATCGAGTCCCACATTGGGCTCTCTGCTAGGCAGGGAGCCTGCTTCCTCCTCCTCTCTCTCTCTATTTGTGATCTCTCTCTGTCAAATAAATAAAATCTTAAAAAAAAAGAAGAGCCGTCCCCAATGGATGAGAGTGTCAAACCTTCCTAAGTGGCTGTCATGTTCTATTAAAAACAAAAACAAAAACAATACCCACAAAAAACTATTATCACTTTTGTTGACACAGGGGAGGTTTAAAATAAATTTAAAAGGCAGCTTTGCCAAAGCTTCAATTTATAATTGAAGAAGAAAATAAAAACCTAAATCAAAGGTCATTCAGATTAAATTCTACATTTAGAGTTTAGGGATACAAGAAAGATGTCAATTGTTAAATTAATGCTAGGAAATGAGTACATATACACGTTACAGTCTTCTTAAAGGACCAAAATGACAAACTGAGGTCACAGGGCAGATGATCTGCATGAAGGAATTAAGAAATAATAATGATGCTGATATACACCCCCGATTAGTGATTCAACACAAAGCAATACCCAAAACTAGGAAAATACACTGACTGACGTCAGTCCACCTGATTTTATCATACTTTCCTTAAGCAGGAAGGGCAGTATGTGTCATTACTCGAGCCAACAATTGACAATTACACAAAGGCTAAGAATTCTAAAACTCTGAATGCAGCATGGAATAAGAAAGATAGTATTCTCTATAATTCAGAGAAACTGATTTTTGAAATACTTGAAGTCACAGAATAGATGCATTGTGAAATTATATAGCTTAGACAAACACACTCAATTAGGAAATCAGGTCTTGGGCCCTCTGAAGATTTTAATCAAAACAGACAATTCCAATGTAATGTTTCACTTGACTATTTTTATCCATATGATTTTCTGATTTTAAGCTCCACAAAATGAAGTTCTGAGGACATCAGGTGCTTTGGACTAAACACAAGGTTTTATAACTTTAAGTTGGGTGAGATCTGCTTATAATTGAAAAAAAGGCCATGAGTGACCTATCAGAGATTCCTCTTGCATAAAAACAAAAACAAAAACAAAAACACAGTTTCTACCATTTTAAAGAAAGTAGTTATATGGGAGTATCACAAAAGAATTTCCATTAGAGCTCACAATCCATTTGTATGACTCTGTGGGCACATAATTTTGCTCTGTCCTATTCCCCAAATACAAAAAAGCAAGGGAACTATCCATCCTCTATCATCATGTCTATATGGTCAAAGGAGGTAAATGCCTTGATGAATGAAAATGTTTACTGGAGATCTACAACACCAATATAAACATCATTCCGAGTATGGGAAACCTGCTGAAGGTTTTTGAATGACAGTAACAAAAGAAATGAAACAGACGTACTATCACACTGGGGCTGTGTCCCTAGTCTCTCTCTAAGGATAACTTTTTCACTGATACCTAAAGATCACTAATCTCTAAGTCATTCCCACCAGTCAGCTAAAATTCATAAGAAACAGCTTTCCCTCTGTGTGCAACATACAAACCAGGTACCACATATATCAGAGAAGAAATACATAAGTGTATTCAGAAAAGCTCTTTTTGCTCAAAAACACACTCTGCTTGGGAAAACCATCATACCATAGAACAAAAGGTAAAGAAACATTTGACTGGTACTAAATTTGTCAAACAGGAGAAACAGTGAGGCCAGAGTAGACAATTTTTAGAGCAAGAACAACCTTGTTTTAAAAAAAATGATATAGCAACTAGACACAAGGACAACAAAAGTGGAAGAAATCAGAAGGAAAAAGACCGGGCCACAGAAAAATTAAAAGTAAGAAAAGAAAAACCCTTACATTATCAAAGCACTAATAAAAAAAAAAAGTCAAATCAAGAATGCCTATCAGTGATAAGACAAAAAACTAATAAAACATAAAAACTAATAAAACATACCCATTAAAAATACCAAATATACTAAGATGTTCACCTAACACATGTTAGAATGGCTAGTATCAAAAAGAGATAGTCAATATTCCTGTTGGGAGGAATGTAAATTTGTACAGCCATTACAGAGAACAGAATGGAGGTTCCTCAAAAAAATTAAAATCAGAAATAGTACATGAGGAGAGAAGAGTCAAGATGGTGGAGGAGTAGCAGATTAAGATGACATCTGGTCGCAGGAGTTCAGCTGGATAATTATTAAACCATTCTGAACACCTACAAACCCAAAAGGAGATTGAAGAGAAGAAGAGCAGCAATTCTAGAAACAGAAAATCAACCACTTTCTGAAAGGCAGGAAGTGTGGAGAAGTGAATGCGAAGTGATGGGAAGATACTGGGTTGGGGGAGAGTCAGCTCCTGGCAAGTGGTGGAGCAGTGGAGCACAAAATGAGAACTTTTAGAAGTCTGCTCCACTGAGGGACATCACCGCAAAGGCTAAGTGGGGGTGGAGCCCTTGTGGGGAGAGTGTGGTCTCAGGTCCCGTGGGGGTCACAGAAGGATCGGGGGTTTCTGAGTGTTGCAGAGCGCGCAGGTATCAAAGCAGGGAAGCCGACTATAGAGACGGAGATGAGGAGTGAGCTCTCAGCTTGGGGATACCTTAAACTGTGATCCGTGGCATAGTCGGACCACTGCTCTTTGAGCAGGGACCCCACAAGTGGCAGATCCAGGGAGAACCCACCTTCTTCCGTAGGAAGAGCAGCTCAGCAGGAATCTGCTGGGTTTGGAGACTCCAAATGGGGCCATGTGCCAGAGACAGAAACCCTTGGTCACAGGCTGGACCAGCTCGGAGCATGGCCAGAGACCAAAGAGAAAGTAGTGATTGACCGCTTTTCTCCATGGGCGCACTGAAGAATGGGGCCCCGAGCTCTCAGTACCTCCAGGCTGGGGAATGGGAGGTTGCCATTTTCATTCTCGTCCTCCAGAGCCCTACAGAAAGCATTCAGGGAACAAAAGCTCCCAAGAGCGAACCCAAGCAGATTATGCAGCCCGGCCCCTGGCAAGGGTGGTGCAATTCAACCTCGGGCAAAGACACTTGAGAATCACTACACAAGGCCCCTCCCCCAGAAGATCAGCAAGAACATCAAGCCACGACCAAGCTCACTGATCAAGGAAAACAGTAGAATTCCATAGGAGAGGAAAGCAAAGCATGAAATTCATGGCTTTCTCCCCATGATTCTTTAGTCTTGCAAAGTTAATTAAATTTTTTTAATTTTATTTTTTTCTTTTTCTAATTTTATTAACTTTTCTTCTTTCCTCTTCTAATGTTTCTTAACTAGTTTATCTTAACAATACCTTTCTAGAAAAATTTTTTTTTAAAAAACCTTCATTATTATGGTCAATTTTATCCTTCATTGCATCTAACTTTATTTTTTGTATACACATTGGGTTTTTTTTTTTTTTATAAAAAACTTGGGGATACAATTTCTTCTAATAGATCAAAATCTATTAGAAGGGCTTTGTTCTAGTCTCCAGGCTGAGTAAATTCTCTCCACTTTTTTTTTTCATTCTTTTTCCAACAAATTATCTTATCAATTCCTTTTTTAGAATTTTGTTTAATTTTCATCTTTACAGTCATATTATGTCACTTCATCATGTTTACCCTTATTTTTGTGTATATATATAGAAGTTTTTCTTTCCTTAAAATTTTGGGAGGTAGTTTCTTCTAAGAGACCAAAATACACCCCAAACAAGTTGGTGGCTCTGTTCTATTTACCAGTCTAATACATATATATATTTAAAAAATTTTTTTTAAATTTATTTTAACCCCTTTTTTCTCCCACTGATTTGGAGTCTCTTTTGATGTGGTTAGCATACATTTTTCTGGGGTCTTTTCCACCCTTTTAGTATTTTATTCTCTCATTCATATATTCTTATCTGGATAAAATGACAAGGCTGAAAAAACTCACCACACACAAATAAAAAAGAACAAAAGGCAGTACTGAAGGCTAGGGACCTAATTGATATGGACATTGGTAATATGTAAGATCTAGAGTTCAGAATGACAATTCTCAAGGTGCTAGCTGGGCTCGAAAAAGGAATGGAAGAATTAGAGAAACCTTGTCCGGAGAAATAAAAGCCCTTTCTGGAGAGATAAAAGAACTAAAATCTAACCAAGCTGAAATTAAAAAAGCTATTAATGAGGTGCAATAAAAAATGGAGGCTCTTACTGCTAGGACAAATGAGGCAGAAGAGAGAATTAGTGATACAGAAGACCAAATGACAGAGAATAAAAGAGCTGAGCAAAAGAGAGACAAACAACTACTGGACCACGAGGGGAGAATTTGAGAGACAAGTGATACCATAAGACTAAACAATATTAGAATAATTGGAATTCCAGAAGAAAGAGAGAGGGGGGCAGAGGTATACTGGAATGAATTATAGTAGAGAATTTCCCTAATATGGCAAAGGGAAGAAGCATCAAAATCCAGGAGGCACAGAGAACCACCCCCTCAAAATCAATAAAAATACGTCCATACCCCATCATCTAATAGTAAAACTTACAATTAGTGACAAAAAGAAAATCCTGAAAGCAGCATGGGATAGGAAGTCTGTAACATACAATGGTAAAAATATTAGATTGGCAGCAGACTTATCCACAGAGACCTGGCAGGCCAGAAAGAACTGGCATGATATATTCAGAGCACTAAATGAGAAAAACATGCAGCCAAGAATACTATATCCAGCTAGGCTACTTTGAAAATAGAAGGAGAGGGCTGCCTGGGTGGCTCAGTGGGTTAAGCCTCTGCCTTCAGCTTAGGTCACAGTCTCAGAGTCCTGGGATCTAGTTCCACATCGGGCTCTCTGCTCAACAGGGAGCCTGCTTCCCCACCCCTCTCTCTCTGCCTGCCTCTCTGCCTACTTGTGCCCTCTCTCTCTGTCAGATAAATAAATAAAATCTTAAAAAAAAAAAAAAGAAAAGAAAAGAAAAAGAAAAAAAGAAGGAGAGATAAAAAGCTTCCAGGACAAACAAAACTAAAAGAATTTGTAAAGGCAGAGGCTTTAATGCACTGAGCCACCCTCAAGTCATGATCCCAGGGTCCTGGGATCGAGTCCCACATCGGGCTCTCTGCTCAGCAGGGAGCCTGCTTCCCTCCCCTCTCTCTGCCTGTCTCTCTGCCTGTTGGTAATCTCTGTCTGTCAAATAAATAAATAAATAAAATCTTTATAAGAGAATTTGTAAACACCAAACCAGCCCTACAGGAAATATTGAAAGGGGTCCTCTAAGCAAAGAGAGCCTTAAAGTAGTAGACCAGAAAGGAACAGAGACAATATACAGTAACAGTCACTTTACAGGCAATATAATGACACTAAATTCATATCTTTCGATAGTTACTCTGAATGTAAATGGGCTAAATGCCCCAATCACAGGGAATCAGAATGGAAAAAAAAAAACAAAAAAACAAAAAAACCCATTGATATGCTGTCTACAAGAAACTCATTTTAGACCCAAAGACACCTTCAGATTTAAAGTGAGGAGGTGGAAAACAATTTACCATGCTAATGGACATCAAAAGAAAGCTGGGGTGGAAATCCTTATATCAGATCAATTAGATTTTAAGCCAAAGACTATATAGTAAGAGATGAGGAAGGGCACTATATCATACTCAAAAGGTCTGTCCAACAAGAAGATCTAACAATATTAAATATCTATGCCCTTAACATGGGAGCAGCCAACTATATAAACCAATTAATAACAAAAATAAAGAAACACATCGACAATAATAAAATAATAGTAGGGAACTTTAACACCCCCCTCACTGAAATGGACAGATCATCCAAGCAAAAGATCAACAAGGAAATGAAGGCCTTAAATGACACACTGGACCAGACGGACATCACAGATATATTCAGAACACTCCAATCCAAAGCAGCAGAATACACATTCTTGTCGAGTGCACATGGAACATTCTACAGAATAGATAACATCCTGGGTCACAAATCAGGTCTCAACTGGTACCAAAAGATTGGGATCATTCCCTGCATATTTTCAGACCACAACGCTCTGAAGCTAGAACTCAATCACAAGAGGACAGTTGGAAAGAACTTAAATATATGGAGGCTAAAGAGCATCCTACTAAAGAAAGTATGGGTCAACCAGGAAATTAAAGAAGAATTGAAAAAAATTCATGGAAACAAATGATAATGAAAACACAACGGTTCAAAATCTGTGGGACACAGCAAAGGCAGTCCTCAGAGGAAAGGATATAGTGATACAAGTCTTTCTCAAGAAACAAGAAAGGTCTCAAGTACACAGCCTAATCCTACACCTAAAGGAGCTGGAGAAAGAACAGCAAAGAAAGCCTAAACCCAGCAGGAGAAGAGAAATAATAAACATCAAGAAATAGAAAACAAACAAAAAAATTCCAATAGAACAAATCAATGAAACTAGGAGTTCGTTCTTTGAAAGAATAAATAAGACTGATAAACCCCTAGCCAGACTTATCAAAAAGAAAAGAGAAAGGACCCAAATTAATAAAATCATGAATGGAAGAGATATCACAACCAACAAGAACGAAATACAAACAATTATAAGAACATATTATGAGCAACTATACGCCAGCGAATTTGAGAATCTGGAAGAAATGGATGCATTCCTGGAGACATATAAACTACCAAAACTGAACCAGGAAGAAACAGAAAACCTGAACGGACCCATAACCATAAGGAGATTGAAACAGTCATCAAAAATCTCCCAACAAACAAGAGCCCAGGGCCAGACGACTTCCTAGGGGAATCCTACCAAACATATGAAGAATTAATATCTATCCTCCTGAAACTGTTCCAAAAAAACAGAAGTGGAAGGAAAACTTCCAAACTTTTTTTATGAGGCCAGCATTACCTTGATCCCAAAACCAAAGACCCCACCAAAAAGGAGAATTACAGACCAATATCCTTGATGAACACATATGTGAAAATTCTCACCAAAATACTAGCCAATAGGATCCAACAGTACATTAAAAGAATTATTCACCACGACCAAGTGAGATTTATTCCAGGGATGCAAGGTTGGTTCAACATCCGCAAATCAATCAATGTGATACATTACATTAATAAAAGAAAGAACAAGAACCATATGATATTCTCAATAGATGCTGAAAAAGCATTTGACAAAGTACAGCATCCTTTCTTGATAAAAACTCTTCAAAGTGTAGGGACAGAGGGTACATACCTCAATATCATCAAAGCCATCTAGGAAAAAACCACAGCGAATATTATTCACAACAGAGAAAAACTGAGAGCTTTTCTGCTAAGGTCAGGAACACAGCAAGGATGTCCATTATCACCGCTGCTATTCAACATAGTACTAGAAGTCCTAGCCTCAGCAATCAGACAACAAAAAAAAATTAAAAGCATCCAAATCAGCAAGAAGAAGTCAAACTATCACTCTTTGCATTTGATATGATACTTTATGTGGAAAACCCAAAAGACTCCACTCCAAATCTGCTACAACTTGTATAGGAATCCAGTAAAGTGTCAGGATATAAAATCAATGCATAGAAATCAGCTGCATTTTTATACACCAACAAGAGAGAAGAAAGAGAAATTAAGGAGTCAATCCCATTTACAGTTGCACCCAAAAATCATAAGATACCTGGGAATAAATCTAACCAAAGAGGCAAAGAATCTATACTCAGAAAACTATAAAGCACTCATGAAAGAAATCGAGGAAGACACAAAGAAATGGAAAAATGTTCCATGCTCAAGAATTGGAAGAACAAATATTATGAAAATGACTATGCTACCTAAAGCAATCTACACATTTAATGCAATCCCTATCAAAATACTGTCCATTTTTTTCCAAAGAAATGGAACAAATAATCCTAAAATTTATATGGAACCAGAAAAGACCTCAAATAGCCAGAGGAATATTGAAAAAGAAAGCCAAAGTTGGTAGCATCACAATTCCAGACTTCAAGCTCTATTACAAAGCTGTCATCATCAAGACAGTATGGTACTGGCACAAAAACAGACACATACATCAATGGAACACAATGGAGAGCCCAGAAATAGACCCTTAACTCTATGGTCAACTAATCTTTGACAAAGCAGGAAAGAATGTCCAATGGAAAAAGGATAGTCTTTTCAACAAACGGTGTTGCGAAAATTGGACAGCCACATGCAGACGAATGAAATTGGACCATTTCCTTAACACCACACAGAAAAATATACTCAAGATGGATGAAAGACCTCAATGTGAGAAAGGAATCCATCAAAATCCTTGAGGAGAACACAGGTGGCAAATCTTCAAACTCAGCCACAGCAACTTCTTCCTAGAAACATCACCCAAGGCAAGGGAAGCAAGGGCAAAAATGAACTATTGGGACTTCATCAAGATCAAAAGCTTTTGCACAGCAAACAATCAACAAAACCAAAAGACAACTGACAGAATGGGAAAAGATATTTGCAAACAACGTATCAGATAAAAAGCTATCTATATCTATAAAGAACTTATCAAACTCAATACCCAAAGAACAAATAATCCAATCAAGAAATGGGCAGAAGACATGAACAGACATTTCTGCAAAGAAGACGTCCAGATGGCCAAAAGACACATGAAAAAGTGCTCCACATCACTTGGCATCAGGGAAATACAAATCAAAACCGCAATGAGATACCACCTCACACCAGTCAGAATGGCTGAAATTAACAAATTAGGAAATGACAGATGCTGTTGAGGATGCGGAGAAAGGGGAACCCTCCTACACTGTTGGTGGGAATGCAAGCTGGTGCAGCCACTCTGGAAAACAGCATGGAGCCTCCTCAAAAAGTTGAAAAATCTACCCTATGACCCAGCAATCACACTACTGGGTATTTACCCTAAAGATACAAATGCAGTGATCTGAAGGGGCACGTGCACCTGAATGTTTCTAGCAGCAATGCCCACAAGAGCCAAACTATGGAAAGAACCTAGATGGCCATCTACAGAGGAATTGATAAAGAAGATGTATATATATATATACATATATATATACAATGGAATACTATGCAGCCATCCAAAGAAATGAAATCTTGCCATTTGCAACAATGTGGATGGAACTAGAGGATATTACGCTTAGCGAAATAAGTCAATCAGAGAAAGACAATTATCATATGCTCTCCCTGATATGAGGAATTTGGGAGGCAAAGTAGGGAGTTTGGGTGGGTAGGGAAGGAAAACATGAAACAAGATGGGACTGGGGAGGGAGACAAACCATAAGAGACTCTCTTTTTTTTTTTTTAAAGCCTTCCTTCTGTTTACTCAGCAAAGTTTGTTTTTTTTTTTTTTTTTAAAGATTTTACTTATTTATTTGACAGAGAGAGATAACACAAGTAGGCAGAGAGGCAGGCAGAGGGGAGGGCAGGGAAGCAGGCTCCCTGCTGAGCAGGGAGCCTGATTCGGGGCTCAATCCCAGGACCCTGAGATCATGACCTGAGCCAAAGGCAGAGGCTTTAATCCACTGAGCCACCCAGGTGCCCAAGAGACTCTTAATCTCACAAAACAAACTGAGGGTTGCTGGGGAGAGGGTGGCAATGGAGAGGGCTGTTGGGTTATGGACATTGGGGAAGGTATATGCTATGATGAGTGCTGTGAAGTGTGTAAGCCTGACGATTCACAGACCTACACCCCTCGGGCAAATAATACATTATATGTTAAAAAAAAAAAAAAGCAATGATAGTGTTAAAAAAAAAAGAAAAGAAATAGTATATGATTTTGCAATTTCACTTCTTGGTGTCTATCTGAAGGAAACAAAGTCACTAAGAAGATAGGTGTAGTCCATGTTCACTGCAGCATTATTTATAATAGCTAAAACATAGAAACAACCTAAATGTCCATCAAGAGATGGATACATAAAGAAAATGTGGTATACATATAATTTCAGGACAACTAATCAGCCATTAAAAAAAGAAGGAAATTCTGCACGTGCAACAACATGAATGGATCATGAGGAGATTATGCTAAGTGAAATAATTCTGAGAAATACAAAAGGTCCATCTTCCAACTGTAAGATAAGTTCCAGGATGTAATGTTAACTAAACCCACCTTGCTGTACAAAACTGTACTGTATATTTAAAGCTTCTAAAAGAGTAAATCCTAGAAGTTCTCATCATAAGAAAAAATGTATCACCTCAAGGCACCTGGGTGGTTCAATCAGTTAGGTGTCTCCCTTCAGCTCGCGTCATGATCCCAGGGTCCTGGGATGGAGCCCGTCATTGGGTTCCTTGCTCAGCAAAGATTCTGCTTCTCCCTCTGTTCCTCACCCTGCTCATGCACTCTTTCTCTCTCTCAAATAAATACATAAAATCTTAAAAAAAAAAAAAAAAAGCGAAACCTACATGAGGGGATGGATGTTCACTAAACTTACTTCCCAATAGATGCAAATACCAAATCATTATGTTGCACATCAGAAACTAATACCATGTTCTATGTCAATTATTTCTCAATTAAATTGGAAAAAATACTATGATATTGTTTGGCTTATATTGTGGAACCTAAAACTCTATACCATGAGCGCTGGCAAGGGTGCACTAACACAGAAACTTCAACAGCCACATGCACACATAGACACATGTGCACACACCTACAGGAGAAAGGACAAGAAATAAAATGTTAGCAAGGGGTCGTGTAACTTGATAGGATATTCCTATCTTCCATGACATTTCTCCTCTTTCCTACAAACTATCAGTTTTCACTGTTATAATCAGAATATTCCATTTTATTTTTTAGCCACACCAGCCTGGAAGATCAGAATCATGGACATGTGGCCTGTTGCATTTCTTAGGAGATTTTACACTTCTTCTTTAAAATGGCACTACATCATGTGGATGTTAGTAAGTCAATTAAGGACTTGGTTGGCACTCAGCGCCCACATTTCAGGTTTTGCTAAATCCGTTATTGCCCAGCTACACACCTTCCAAGCTTAGGGTTCCCATTCTCGGCACAGTATGTAGAGAAGTTCCCCACCAACACTGGGGATGCTCTCAGGGACACATCTGGCACCCTGGAACCCTTGCTCCCCCTGTTCTACCCCAGATTATCTTCTCTGAACTCCACTCCACAATGTTTATTTTTCCCCTGTCTCTATATCATTGCCAGACTACTCACTTCCAATTCTTTGCATCAGCAATACCTGTCTGCAGAAACCCCTGCATGTACCCCCGTCCTATTCAGAGTCCCGCCTGATGAATGAGAACACCAATACAGCACAAATGCATGTTGTAAAGTGGGCTCACCCCTTCTCACGTGGGGCTCAAGAAGAAACTCCAAAACAAGTCCCAAAGAGGAAGGTACTCACATTTTCTGAACTAAGAAAAACCCTACTGAAAAAATACCCACGGTATCTCATAGTTTCTCCCTTAATGCAGTGGGTCGTTAAGCCCACGCCTCCTGGCCCCCAAGAGGCAGGGAAGAAGGAAGATGATGAAACATGAACCACAATGTCCACAGTGACTAGTCACACGAGCGGGACGTGCAATGGTCTGTTGTGCTGCCCAACCCCCATGCACCCATCCCAGTGCTTTTCCACGTGTTCTAAGTTTCTCCGTGGAATAGAAGCTCTCCAGTTCTCTGATTATTTCTGTCTCTACAGGCCCCCTTTAGTTCAGTTACAGCTTTGAAAAGGGCCTGGTGAACAGTGCGGCAACAAATAAGCCGGTGACTCACCCTTCAGACATGAGGTACTTCATTATTATAAAATAATTTATGAACCTTTTTCCAACAACATACTAACCTAACCTTAGGGATATTTCCTGTCTGTAACAATTCCTAGCATTGTCCAATAGGAATGTGAGACTCCTTTCCATCTTTCCTTCCAAAAACATTCTTATAAATGAATCTCAACAGTTACCTACAAACTCCTGGTAAGAACAACTTCTGAAGACCCAAAAGGTTAGGTATTCTGGAAGGGGGCAACGTGTGCTCTTAGGACTTAAAAGGCCTGGAGTCACTACCCAATCAGATAAGCCTTTTCAAAGAAAAAATGTGCTCTGGCTGATGGCAGGCAAAGTTAGAGACCTGAAGCATGAGAAGGACTGGCTGTGCCAGCGGAGGCTTGCAGGGAGAGGACTGTGGCCTCCAGAGGGTGAAAGCAGCCCCTGGCCAATGGTCAAGATGAGACAGGGATCTCATTCCTCTACCCGCAGGGATGTGAATCTGTTCACAACCTCCATGAGCTTGGAAACAGATTCTTTCCTCGTCTCCAGATAAGAGCCCAGCCCAACAGACACTCTGATTTTGGACTTATGATACTCTAAGCAGAAACACTGGGTGAGGGGTCCTTGGGAACTAGAAACTTGGGATTTCCCACCTTTCTTTGATTTTGGCCTTCTGATAGCTTGAGAATCCCTTGAGCTTAAGCAAGTCAAGTGTACCCAGATATCTGCTCCACAGAAGCATAAAATTAATACATGGATACTGTTTTAAGCCAGTACATTTTTGGTAATTTATTACACTACGAGAGAAAACTAAGGTGGGTATTGTTTTCTTTATTGGCTTATTTTTAGAGCCTTATTTTAGTATAAAACCACTGTATGCTAATTTCCCTACCTTCCTAGTCCCCAAAGATTAACAGTGCTAAGTCTCTCCTTTCTCCTTCCAAAATTGCCTATGAATATGCATGATATACAAGTGTGCCTATATGCATCTATGCTGTCTAAAACACACACACACGTAGAAAATTACACAGTGTATTTTTTCACTTAACCACCCATCTTGAGCATCAATCTAATATCAGAACATGAAAGTCTATCTCTCTCTTTGTAACAACCATGCAGTGCCGGGCTGTATGTCTGAATCATTTTCTACAAAACCAGTCCCCTACTGAAGGACACGTTAAATGATGAAATGGTAATAACTTCACTTTCCATCTGCGATTTTACAAGTCACTAGCCTTGTTATTTTCTGTTATTTTGCGAGAATCTCCCTAGATTACTTTCTAGAGACGAACTGGCTGAGCCAAAGGGTAAATGCAGTTGCAGTTTTCACCAACAGGACAAACTGCTACAACCAAAATGGTAGCACCAGTCACATCATTGATACTGAGGTCACGTGGCAGGGCCTCTTTCTCGACAATCTTGCTGTCTTTGGAGTCTGTCAGTTTTATAAAGTTTTTGACAATATGTCAGGTGAATGATACTCTACTATGGCTCACATTTCTCTCATGATTGCAATGAATCATTTCATACTTTTGGGGGAACATTTTGATCTGTTTTCTATGATGTGCCATTGACATCTTGGGTGCATTCGCCATTTTCCTATCAATTTATACAAGCTCTTTGTGCCTCTGTTAAGACAGTCAGATACTTCTCTATTACGGGCATAAAAAGATTTCTCACACTTCGTTTCCTTTTGATTTTATTTACTACAGAGAAATCTTCATGTTAGGGGAGATACACTAGTCTTTTCCTTTGGAGCTTCTGGATTAAATTTCATGCTTAAAATCTACCCAGAACCAGGAGCCTGTGATTTTCTGCCTTTTTTTTGTTTGTTTGTTTGTTTTTTTTTTTTTAATGGGACTCCTATTCACTGCTCTTTTAGGAATCCCTCGCTCTCAACAAACACTATTTTGTTTGTAGAGATAAGCTCCAGAACACTATGCCGGGCTCTCTTTCCTTAGAGCCCTACTGACACATCCGCACAAGTGAATTCACGTTCTCATCTCTAACAATTCATTTGACAGGGGATTAATTCATGTGTCAGCGATGAGTGGCCTGATTCACATAAGCCTGACCTAAAATAAATAAATAAAAAGTCTAACTTTATCTTTGGGTCAGTAAGCACTGAAAGATGGTGGTTTTTCTTTCTCTTGTGTTTTGTAAAGACATTTGGGAATTCTCTCTGGCATTCTTTGTCTCAAACACATGACACAGAAGACAGCAACAGGAAGGAAGAGGTGATGAGGCAAGGTGAGTGGGCAGGCATTTACCATCATCAAGACAGGAGGACTGGTCTTTATTTAATTTACATTTTCCTCCTCTTATTATACATAAATAGGAAACTACCAGATTGTGATAAATACCATGTCTCACAAATTAAGTCTGACAGAGTTCTACAGGTTCTGAGCAAATAAAAACCTGTTGGCTCTTCGACCTGAGGGAAAATGCTGTCAGAACCTGATAGACAGGCTTCTCTCTGCCCACTCCTCTGATTATGTCTGAAGAGGAAAGAATTCAAGCTAAGTCTACATAGAGAAAAAGAAAAATAATTAAAAGGATCATTAAAGTCTTCACCACATTTTCTCTACTCTCAATATTAGCACTGAAGAAAATCACAGCAATAAAAGACTCATCAGTGGGCACATAAACTAGGGTACAATTACTAAAGAACACTACAGAGAGGAGTAGGATTGAAGTTTTTAATCACTACTGAATTACACATAAGAAATAAAATTCATGATACACTTAGCACTTGTATATATTGCCACAACTCTTCAGGAAGAATGTAAAGAAACAATTCCAGGGGCATCTGGGTAGCTCAGGTGCTCGAGCGTCCAACTCTTGACTTCAGCTCAGGTCATGATCTCGGGGTCATGAGAACGAGCCCTGCGTCAGGCCCCACGCTGGGTGTGCGGTCTGAATGAGATTCTCTCTCTCCTTCTCCCTCTGCCCTCACCCACTGCCCTACATGTGCATTTGTTCTCTCTCTAAAAAAATAAGACTGCAACTCTTTTTTTTTTTTAAAGATTTTATTTATTTATCTATTTGACATAGAGAGAGAGAGCACACAAGCAGGCAGAGAGACAGGCAGAGAGAGAAGCAGGCTCCCCACTGAGCAAGGAACCCGTTGTGGACTCCATCCCAGGACCCTGAGATCATGACCTGAGCCGAAGGCAGCAGCTCAACCGACTGAGCCACCTAGGCGCCCCAAGACTGCAATTCTTAAAAAAAAAAAAAGATAGAATTCCAGCCCCAAGTAGGTATTTGGCCTTGCTTGCCCCTCTGTCACCTTTGACTATTCTAATGATAATGTAAATATACATCTCCATGGTATAAACGCTAATGACAGAATTAGCTGGGTGGTCATCAAGGAGTTGTGGAAATCCACTATTACCGACTGCTTCCCCCTCCCCCAGCGATATCTCCCTCACACCTTCTCAGAGGTAATTACTACCATGAAATCTGTCTTTAAAAGGACTATGTTTTCCTTTAGGCTCTTAAAAGAAATGTATATACATGTTTAAGAGTGTATGTGGGTATCCCTAAACAAAAAATAGCTTCATGCTAACCTTACATGAATAGTTTCAACTAACTTTTTTTGCAAGTTGGCTTTTGCTGTCCAACACTCTCAGAGTTGCGTCCACGCAGACAGGCGCGGTGTTAATACTTCCTTTGTTCACAGTGTTCTGTGATGACTATGCCACAACTCATTTACCCATTTTTCAACCGAAAGCTACTTAGGGGGCTTCAGATGTTTCGCTATCACAGTGTGGCTACGAGGAGTCTCGACCATGCCCTCTTGTGTATATGTGCAAAAGTTTCTCTCAAGTTCTACCTGAGAATGGTATCTCTGAACTTCAGTGGTCTTGCTTTAGTATCATAATTTTATCAACTCTTGTTTTACCATTTTTGCTTTGCCATCTTTTATCACTAAAGAGAAAATAAAGTTTTGTTCCAAAGGGGCAACTATCTCACTCTCTCGTTTCTTCTCCCCAAACCTGTTACTGTTAACTCCCAATCTCAATTTGAAAGCAACCCCTGAGCAAAAGGATTGCCTTCAGGAAAGAGTCAGAGTCCTATTTTTAAATAGGAAATGAGTATCATCTGAAAGCCTACTGGGGTTAGAGCTTCTACCAGAGTACAATGACTTAGGGCTTACTCATCCATCCTTTCCACCCGTCATCCTTCACAATCCTCAAGACAGCTTCTCAAAACACAGATCCTCCTCAAATCCTTGAAAGGCAATCAAAATCCAAATCCCTTGTACTCTCTTTCACCTCTTTTTCCACCTTCATGTTTTCTTACAATCCAACATGCATGCCCCACTCCAGCCACACTGGTAATTCCCCTTCTCTCACCCCATTTCTACCAGCCCGAGTCCTGCTTGGCTTTCAGCATCCTGACTAAGTGGCTCCTTCAAACTCTCCCATACTTTCCTGGTTGGAATTAACCCTTCTCTACCTTGCAACATCACGGATAATTAAAAATAACAAACAAAAAAACCACAACCCCCCCCCAAAAAAACCGAACAAACAAACAAACAAAAAAACAACCCAACATTCATAGTAATCTTCACTACACAGTTTTTCTAATATGGCTATACCTTGCTTATAATTGGTACTTGAGGCCAAGAACTCATATCTCAATCTTCACTATCCCTATAATGATTATAGAGGTAATAAATAAGTTATATCTGCCATTTCCAGGCAAAACCTGAGATAAACTCTTGCACACATACTAGAGAAGATATATCCTAGACTGTTACTAGCAGCATTATTTGTAACAGGGAATGTAAGTAACGGGTAAGTTCAACTTTCGGGAGAATAAATGCTGAATGGTTCTGAAGGAGGTTAAGACACGTGGCCTCAAAATATGGCATCCCGACCAGCAGTGTTTTAAGCTGAAGAAATAGGAGAAATGGCATGTGCAGGAAGGTTCTGTGCATGTGCACCTAAAGCAAAGGAGCGTCTTGATTCCTGAAAACAATGGATGGAGGATTGTGCATGTACAGCTCTTGCTCAGTTTGCCCTGGTTTACTAGAGTTAGCTCATTTCTGCCCTGTCCTTGCACAACTGCTCACTCTTCCTCAAACCTAGCATCAATTCACTCTGGTGAGTCAACCATGTCTCTGGGTTTCCATTCCCTCATGAAGGCTCCTGTGTCACAGAAATCTTCATTAAATAAATGTGTTTGCTCTTCTCTTGTAAATCTGTCTTGGGTTAGGAGGTTCCCAGTGGAGAACTTAAAAGGGCAGGAAAAAAGGTATTTTTCCTTCCCTAGAGTTCTGAACACTGATCCTCTTCATGTGAACGAACACATCTGCATTCCCCAGAGATAATCCCAACATGGAAACCTGTCTTGTAGGATCCACAGATTTAGAAATGGAGAAATCAATAACTGAAAAAGGATCCCATATAAAAAAAAAAAAAATTCTCAATTTCAGTGTCCAAACACTCTGAAAGAGAGGAGGAGGTTTGGGCTAACTTATCAGAAAGAACAAAGTACTGATAAAACAAAAGGAAAACCAAGATAAGCAGGAAAGATAAAAATTTCCAAATGCTTGGATTATTTTAAGAACCAGCAAGAAGAAGGAAGACACAACTCAAGAAAGGGTAAGTCGTTACCTGCATGAGCAGAGAGAGGTGAGTGTGGTCGAGGCAGTGCTGGTGACTGTCCATTGCCTATCAAGCTTTTCCGGTTGCTTGTTCGGCAACTGTGAAAAGAAAAAACAAAATCAAAGTTTGAAAAAGCACATATAACGTCACTAATGTCCAGGTATATTCAATATACACAGATACTAGAGGTTCAGCAACCTATCTGCCCAGGCTGTGGCTTAAAGCTTTGCAAGTTAATATGCACTCACTAATATTTGAGGGGTGGCTGCTCCCTGAATATTAGAAAATATAATGTATTCATATTGCATAACACCACCAATATGTTTCACCACCAGTGAAGTTGTAATTAAATGCCTTCTTTCTGCTCCCAACTGCAAAGAGGTGACACGCCATACACCCAAGTGATAAATTAACGATTCAAATCAGCAAACCACAGGTAGCATCTCTGTTGACATGAAATTTCTAATACAAAATTACATGCAGTGAAGCGCAGTGACATTCATCTTACAATGATGCACTAATTAAAAATCTAATTATTTAGACAAATTTCCTATTTGTGCCTTTTGTCAATAGAGCAGCCGATGCCCAAGATGTATTTCACTACTGATTCATTTTTCATCTTGAATACTCCATTCAAATTCCTCATTAAGGTAAATATTTTGTTATCATAAAAACGGACCCTAGTTGGTATTACAATAATAGTGAAAGCCTTTTGCCAAAGGCACACTACCAACTCTTTTTATCCTGGGTATGCACTCAATAGAAATAACCTGCTACATTCGGGCAAAGGGCAACTACATTTTCCTGTTTCTGCCTGGACCAAGTTATAAAATACGTATTTGGATTCGCAGATAACTCTCGCAAGCAGCAAAGAATAAGATAAACACGAAACTGGCTGATGATGACGCAAAAATTATCTCCCCTTCATGTACTTTTCCTTCAGCGCAGACTGGCACTGCATTCTCTATTAGCAGGAAAGCAGTGAGAAAAAGGGGAGTAAAAGCCAGTAGGTTACCTCACCGAATTCACCTATAATAAGGTTCAGGGCACTGTCATTCTATCCTCCTACACTTGGGCTGCCCTCAACTACCACTGAAGGTTTATCATAATCTCTTCTTGAATTCAGAATATACCTGTTTTAACAGGCGCTTCAAAGAGAAGTTTTCACCTGACTTCCAAATTAGATACCATGGACATATTTGAGACTTTGCACAGAATATTTGAAAGGAACATTTCTCAATATTCAGATAATACATTTAAAGACCAAACTCAATTTCTTTCAGCAATACTGACTTGGGAACCAATCCTCTCCCTTAAAAGTTTGCTGCTTATTATCATTTGTAAACATTCCCTTATTTATAATTTGTTAAGGTCAGGCTGCATCATTTTATTTTCCTTACCGAAACAATCAACATCCCTTGACATTTCTGTGAGTGTAATTAAGATCACGTTTAGTCAGCCTTAAAGAATCGCTGATTAAGAATAGACCCTTGATACTTAATTATAAAGGTGGACTGTGATACTATCAACTCATCTATCAAGAACTATATATGACCTATTAAATTCAAAATTCATAATCATTAAATCAGATAGTATGATTGTTTTAAAAAGATACTTTATAATTTATTTAGTGTTAATTCAAATTGATGTCTTCTTTCATTCCAATACAGGAATAGTAAACATATCAACTTGTTAATGTTAATAAAAGAAATTACAAATGA
Organism: Lontra canadensis; assembly: GCF_010015895.1. Taxonomy (NCBI): domain Eukaryota; kingdom Metazoa; phylum Chordata; class Mammalia; order Carnivora; family Mustelidae; genus Lontra; species Lontra canadensis. Next base: position 42,510,811 of record NW_022630998.1, read on the forward strand.
CAGATTTATACCCTGGAAATCTCAGCCAAGTTATTTGTTAATTTAACCAAATTAACTGAAATATGAGTTAACTGCTAGAAAGATGGCTATATTATTTTTTACATTTAGTATTTGATCTAAATCACTTATGAAGGTTTTCTCTTGACATTCAATTACTAATGTTCATATACATAAATAAAGTTTTCAGTAAGAAATGTAAATCAATAGAAATAGTAACCTAATGAGGGATACAGGTGAAACATAAGAACTTAAAATCTAAAAAATGGCATTTCTTGAAGAAAACCTTAAAAAATTGAATCTTCCCAACAAACATATAGAATGACTAGTACACTACTATGGGCAAAATAAACAGACAATGATTTAAATTTAAAACAAAGAAAAACAAAAGAAATTTTCAAAATTATGTCAGTTACTTAAAGCCTACCAAGAAAAGGCAGGAAAGTTCTGATTTTAAAAATGTGACTAAAAAAAAAAAAAAACAAAAACCCACAAAGAAATCTCTAAATAAAACCTGGAAATAGAATATACTTGTTTGCTTACTCTAAAAAATATTAAAATACAAAGTATAAAAATATGTTAAATTTAAATTACATTCATCCTTTTTTGCCTACTCTCTAAAAAGACAGTCATCTTTACAAACTAATGATTATGAATGCAATTTAGAGCAAAAGAAAAAAGGATTCTTCATCTATGAATATGGGAACAAGGAAAAAGTTAAAAACAAGGCACAGGGAACAGGTTTTATACAAAACCTTAAATAATCAGAGGCATATCTTATTGACAAATGCTACGAGCAATCAAAGTTGAAACGGTCTTCTCTAACCTCTCTATGATCTTGAGCATGAAGGCAGAGACAGTATTAAAATTAAATAGACTTGAATCTCTCAACAATCAAACAGGAAGCTTTTAAACATGAAATACAAAACCAGACTTTATAAAAATACAGATTCCTATGTATAAAATCTCCATACTCATGAGTAGTGTCTTGGCCTCACAAATAAATTTATTTATTGCTAAAATCCTTAGGGTAAAGAGGAATTTTATACTGTATTTAACCCCAAAATACCTAATTCTTGATATATATATATATATATATATATATATATAATGTAATATTATATCTAATATATGTATATATATGTAAATACATATATATGTAACATATATACATATGTGTATATACGTATATATGTAATATATATGTAATCTGTATATATATGTATGTATATATATGTATGTGTGTGTGATATATATATATATATATATATCTCAAATGTAATATTAGTGCTCTTAAAATCCTGGGGTCCCAGCGCCTGGGTGGCTTAGTTGGTTAGGCAACTGCCTTTGGCTCGGGTCATGATCCCGGAGGCCGGGGATCGAGTCCCACATCAGGCTCCTTGCTTGGCAGGGAGTCTGCTTCTCCCTCTGACCTCTCCCCTCTCATGCTCTCTCTCCCTCTCTCTCTCTCTCTCTCATTCTCCCTCTCTCAAATAGATAAATAAATAAAATCTTTAAAAAATAAAATAAAATAAAATCCTGGGTCCTCTGTGATATTCTGTAGACAACTTTCCACGGGTGGGGGACACTGGCATTCATCCAATCTCAATACAGCTTGCTTCCAATACCTCTGATATCACCTCATTTTATTGCTCTAGGTACCTGGTTCCCAATGAATGAATTGAAATCTGGTTTTAGAGGCACCTGAGTGGCTCAGTCAGTTGTGCCCGACTCTTGAGCTCAACTCAGGTCTTGATCTCAGGACTGTGTGTTCAAGCCCCACACTGAGCTCCACGCTGGGGCTGGAGCCTAGTTAAAAAAAAATGAATTAAAACAAAATCTGATTTTAACCCATAGTAAAACAATTTTTAGCTGGCAGGACCCATGAGCGTTCACTATCTATACCGCCACTGCACCTGGCACTGCCCACAGTGATGACACGGGTACAAAATGCTGAGTGGACCTCTGGGGTCATCATTTATTCCTCCAGGTTGTCCTGCAGGTGTAAGGAGAGGCACATGGTATCCAAGCACAAAATGAGCTCCCCACATGGTGGTGACTATGCCACACTCATTTAATCCATAAAGTGAAGAAAGAGGAGGTCGATATGCTGCCCCATGGACAAAATCCAGGTTCATTCCTTATCCCTAGCATGACTGAGTCCATTCAGCCTTCCTTGCTTTTTCTCAAGCAGGGTCATCCCAGGAAAAAACAGGGGATGTCCTGCTAGGTAAGACAGAACTACCACTTCTACCGCAGCGGAAAACTCAACTTGTTTAAAACTGATCCTCGTCTAAGCTTGTAGAACTGTCTCGCTTTTGGCCTTTGGAACAAAGGTCATAGGATTGCAGAAGTCAAACTGAAGAACAGTCATACACTCAAGTTTCAGTTCTGCATCCCATAGTGCATTCTCTCCGCTCCACTCTTCAGAAAGGAATGGAAGCCCTTTCCCCTGACTCTGCTTGGATGTGGGAGTCAAACACAGGAATACCCAAAGAGGCACATTTGCCTCTTTGGTTCTCCGCCTGAAGCAACACAGGGAGGCATGCCACCTCTGCAGCACGTGCACACTTTGGGCCATCAGTTTGGAAGGTGACACAATGACACATATTGTTTACTTGCAAAATCGGAACTGAGCCCAAGCAGCAGCCAGAGACAACCTGAGACCAAGGCAAACAGTAGACCAGGACAGAGAATGATGATGCTGAGAAAGTACTTCTCTTTACTTCATTCTTTGGTTCCTCCACCCAAGCACGAACTATACACACGCAACACGCACACAGTACAACAAATACTGCTGACCATGGACCTGGGATCTGAGAAGAATGGGAAGTGGAAAGACAATGGAAGTACTTTGGGGTGGGTGGGGCTGGGAGGCAAGGCAGGGAGAGACAGAATGACCTGGAGGAACATCATAGCTAGATGGGCACAGGGTGTGGACATACTGTAGGATGACACCAGGCCAGCACACAAAAAACTGTTTTGTCTGCCTGGTTTTTGGCTCTGGCAGGTGAAGTGAGGATTGCTCAGGGCACGCCTCCTGCTCCAAGTTCACTGTTCCCATCACAAAGCATTCTACAAGGAGTTGGTCCATTTCCTAACGAACACCAACAGAGCCTCCCACTTGCCAGGAAGCTAAAGAGACAGATCCTGTATCTTATTTTTATTTATTTTTTTTTCAAAGTTTTTTTTTATTTATTTGAGAGAGAGCACGCAGAGGGAGAGCAAGAGAGAGAGGAGACTCTCCACTGAGCAGGGAGCCCAATGCAGGGCTCAATCCCAGGGCCCTGTGATCATGATCTGAGCTGAAGGCAGATGTCCAACCGAATGAGCCACCCAGGCGCCCTGAGACAGGGCCTGCATTTTACCATCTAAGTCAGGCCTGACTCAAAAGTGAGGTTAGAGTGGTATGCAGGCTGCCTTGCAAAGGAGAGGAGAGGAATGTGATGTACATATCTTGGGTCCAAAGCAATAATATTCTTTATCTGCGCAGGTTGTCCCTATGCTGAGGGTTCCAATGAAGGGCTTGGCGGGACTGGCAAACCTTTCACATCTGAATCTGTCAACATCTCTCCTGGCCAAAGAACCTGCTAATTATCCCCAACCAGGTGTATAAAAGTGGAAGGCCCACCAGACTATAGCCTTTTGCAACTGTTCTGAGTAGCTGAGCTCCAGCTTCATTTTAAATTACACTCATTTTGAGACATGAACACTCATCACGTCTGACCATAGCACGACACACGGCAGAGGGGAAACCCCAACAGGCAGTAATTTCTAACATTCTGAGCTGATTTGAGAGGCCAAAGCTCAGGATGACGTATGAACAGCCATGACTGAGGGGCGGTGATCGCGCAGTAGACTGCAGGGGGAGGGCCCCAGGAATTCGGATGCTAGGCTGTAATTTATTAGTTCATCTTGATGAAAAATCGGATAAATATGCACAGTAGACCAATTAGAGATCAAAGCTTTACTGGATGTGAACATCTGTTCTTCTGAATACCTTAATAGAATCAGAACATTTGAATATTCCTTCAGTGAAAAGGAAATCCCCAGGGGAGGAAAGTGGGCAGGACTGGGAGACAAATGGTCCAGCTCACGGAGTTCAGCTGACTACATGTTATAAACTGGGCCAGCTTCAGTTTCCCTCGCTGTACAATGAACAGGCTACACCAAGGGAGAAAAAAGAGTGATACATTTATTTTTCTTTTGTCTAAGATGTTTTAAAAATAGAGAAAATACAGAAAAATAATAATCTCCACAGCTTGGCATGAAGAACCGTATCATTTTGTCCTATTTGTTGCTAATCACATAGTAGAGATAGGGGGAAGTGTACCCTTGGACATGTAAACCAATCAATATTTTTCCACTTCCCAACCAGAAAACTACTAAAAATTGTGGCTTATATCTTTTTTGGAACTTGACCACACACACATGCATCAGATGAACAACACCTCTGTACGTGTTCACAGTTTCACTAGTGGTTTCCCATACCAGGAAGAAATGACAAAGATGGGGGACTACACAAAAGGGATGAATGGCTTGCCTTTCAATGGCTTGTTAGGCTTTATACAGTGGACCACCGCCCCCTGCCCCTCCCAGGGACTACCTAATTCTCTAAGAATGGACAGCTTCCATGGTCTTTCTATTGACTAGACTATTTAAAAACTCTGTAGGGGGAGAAGTTAAATTGTAGAAAACTGGTAGTAAGTCAGGGATTCTTGTTTACAAAATGCAAATGAGTTTTGTATGGTACAGACATAACTTATAATCTCCATGGAGAGATGATCCTGAACACTTAATAGCACTGTCCTACAAGATATTAACCAGTTCTGCACCTACTGGCAAATTCATATCATCACTCCTATTATATATGTGTGTCTGTGTGTTTCACAATCCTTTAATCTTTTTTAATAGGTTACTGCTACCCTCATTAATTAGTAACAAATAAAATCTTTAACATATGGTCATTTTATATTTCTAGGACAGTCGTATTTTTTGACTTTTGTAATAAATTACACTTGAGCTCATACTATAAATTATAGGTATTCTGCAACTTACTTTTTTCACTCAACATATATTTTTGAGATTTAACCATGGCAACATAAATATATGGGTCTAATGCATTCCTTTTTTAGATTATTCACTTGAAGCAAATTTTAGAATTCTTAAAACACACTGAAATTATATATATCATGGACATTTCTTTTTCCTTTTCTGCAACACGAAAAGATCACTTCTATGTGTTCCCAAATCGGAATGCAAAAGCCTTGGGAAGTATCTTTGAGGCTGTATTTTGAAAGAAAAATTATATTAAGCACCATAAAGCAAATCTTCCTTAAAATCTGTGGACACCTTCCCCCAAATCCTGCTTATTCCTTCAGAGGCTGCTCTGTCCCCATCTTCACTTCTGCCTTCATACTATTGTCTTCTCCCAGAAGATTTACGTCCTTCCGATGTAAATCAGTCCTCCAAGGCTCTCAGTAATTCATTCAACAAATTACTTTTTGAGTCCCTAGTACATGCTAGATATACTCTAACTAGTAAAAATCCCTGCTACCCTCCAGGGGCTTCCTTTCTGGAGAAAGAAGCGGACCATAAACACAGTAAATGAGTACAATTTATACTATACTATGCGAGATGGTGAGGACATTTATGGTGAGAGAGATAGCGATGGAGGAAAAGAACATAGGAAGTAGGACAGGGAGTGGGGAGTGCTGATATGGGCCATCTCAGTTGTACAGAGGTGGTCAGGAAAGGCCTCTTGGAGAGGTGAGGAGTGAATGAGACCAGAAGGAGGAGGCAACCAGCATTCACAAAGAGAAGCAAAGGCCCTGAGACAGGATCTGAGTGAGCCAGCAGCAAGTGGCCAAAGAGATAGTGGAGAGGGGACAGAGACAGATCTGTAGCAGCGTGAGAGGCCAGAGTGTGAAGTCTCAGTTTCTAGCCCAGGTGAAAAGGAACGGTGCTGGAAGGTTCCGAACATAATGTGACTTTTGTCTAAAGAGGAAGGTTTAGGCTACTAGATTGAAGTAACCAAAGGAGGAAGTCAGGAGACTAGTTAGGAAGTTAAGCTGATGTGCTCATCAACTCCTGTGATTATAGTTTACAATATTTTATTTAAAAACTAACTTTTATCAAAAATGGCTCACAAACTCAATGTGAGCATGATGCCAGTCCATGCTGTCTTGTACAGCACCAAACAACAGGAGAAAGAGCCAGTGCCCGTCGTGGGGGGACAACCAAGCCTGAGTGCTACCAGCCTCAGCGTAACTGTACCAACACCATGACCTAGTTCCCAGTCATTCAGGGAATGTAATAATGACTACAACTGATGTTATCAGCTGGATACTCAAATTTAACATTCCCATTAGTGGAAAAACTCCTTTTTCAAGGCATTAATTACAATGGAAATGAATAGCTGTTCACACTATTTTCACCTATGAGCAAAAAATTGGAGCTGATTACATACCTAGAAGAAGGCATAGGTCTCCCAAGCTTTAAAAAATTCTCAGGAAAATCAACAAGAAAAAATATATATTACTGTATACAGTACTTCTTGGACATATATCTAATCCTTTAAGATAACCCGTAATGAAGTCTGGCCCAATTATCTGTCTTCATAGAGGAAGAGAGGATATTAGAAGACACTATTCGGTATAACAGATAGCAATGGAATGTCCTTTCCCACAAACAAACTACTATGAGAGATAAGAACATGAAGAAAACATTCTCCAAGTGTTTCAAGTATAAATGAGATAAGAATAATTCACAGATAACTGACTTCTAAGGGCAGAATCTGAAAGACAGGTACAAAACAAAATGTGTTGCTGTTTCAAGTGTGACACAGAATCCCAATCAGCTTTGAGACCTATTTCCGTAAATAATAAGCACTAGAATTTGATAGTATATACCATGCATGGCAAATTGTCCTTCCCTTCCATAGGTTTTCTCTAAATAATCCCTTCATCTCAGAGATCTGCCTGGCATAAAATATTCTCACACCCTCTTTCTTTTTAGTCTGTTTTCCGACCGTCTGAAAACAAGACATAGCAACGCAGCTATTTCTACGTGGCTGACATGGTGAGCTCTAATGTCGTATGTGGGTCACTCAGCTGACGGGGGGGCTGACATTCACCACATTGTTTCAGAGGGATCCTGGCAAGCAGAGTACCCAGCCTGGAGTCACTCATTTGTTCAGTAAACATAACTGGGTATTCTAAATGGAGCTTATAATCTAGGAGGGGGGATGAGTTCCTTGACACCAAACATGGTATTTTATATACTAGCAAATCTCTTTGGGTACCCAGAATGCAGAAAATAAAAATGATTTCAGTAAAGATTCAGTAAGTATTTTTGAATGATGAATCCTTAGTTAATTAACTTGAATCACTCAAAAAATATTTACTGAATCTTTGCTGAAGATGTTTCCAGTCGTTAAGAAGTTTATAATTTAACTTGGAGGACACAGTGTCACTTGTAAGATTCAACTGATCCAAGATGGTATCATACAGTCTAATACTACCTCATTGATCAAAGCCACGTATAACTGAGAAAACACAAAAAACTGATGGGACTGTGGGGCTGAATCTATGGCATGACACATCTTACTGGAACAACCTACATAACACGTTGTTTTGAATAAAATTACAATGGGAGAATCAGTGGAATTAAAAGAGGCTTAACATGATGCTCAAAGTCAAAGAGGAGCTGGTAGTGATGGGGTATTTATAGAAGCAGGGTGCGCTGAACTGCTGAAAATGTTAGAAGTAAAAAGTAATTCAACTGGTGGGGGAACGCGAGAAAAAAATTTTAGTGCAATGTATCTGCAACAAAATCTAGGAGCTACCTAGCCCATGTGCCCCTCAGAAATCCTCAGGCTTCCATGTATCTGAATAAGGACAGCTGAGGGCTAGGAAAGTCAACAATGAGACACAGATGACTTGTGAACTTATGATTCCTCAGGGAGGACACAAAAGCTCAAACCTTACATGCAAGACACAAAGTAAAGACTGTTCCTACCTGGGATGAGGGTGTGAAGAGAAAGTTGGGAGGGCAAAGTGATTAATTTTGATCTAGGAGTTGAAAGACATGTGCTGTATCTTGGGAAACTGCTCCAAGGGTGATCTGGCCAAAACACCGTATGGAGTCATTCAAATCTATGGTGTCATCTATCCTGCAAAGCTGAAGAGTTGCTATCACCTGGCTGGGCCCGCCAATGGCTAGGCTATCAGACTGGCAAAGAGAGACAGATTGGGGAGCAGTGGCCCTGGTTCCATAATTGGGTGAAGGGCCAGGGTCAAATACTTTTGAGACTCACGCAAACCTCTGGTTGTTCCCAGGGCTGCTGCAGACAGGGACCAAAGGTTAAGTCTACAGACCTACTGGGGAGTTAAGAAAGAATAAACAAAATACAAATACAAACCAATGTTTCCCTAAACTTCCGCTGTGTGTGTCTGTGTGTGTGTGTGTGTGTGTGTGTGTGTGTGTGTGTTGCAGAAGGGGGATGGGCTAATTTGTGACTTAAAAATTTTTTTTTTAAGTTCCCATGTTTCATACTCAATATGGATGAAAGTTATGACTTGATACATTTTTTCCTAAGGAGCAGAAAACCAAGTGCAAAGTCCAACTACAAAAGTTACTGTTAATCAATTAAATTTAATAACATTGAACTATTCTCAGTTGGCCAATGATGAGGAAATAAATTTTTAAAAAGCCTTAGAAAGCGTCAGCAGTACCAAACCAGAGTAAACTCATCACATTAAATCTAACGTTCTGATCTGCCTTTCCGGAAAGACCACAATAAAGTTTTACTATGAACTTCTTTCTCCAGTAGCTACTGGTCTCTAACTTTTATCGCTTTTAAGAAATGCTCCACACCCTGAGAAAGCTCAATGGTAAGATTTTCTTACTTCCAAATTTTACTCGGGCATATACAGAACAGCTGAACTGTTGTATGTAATGCTGTTTTACCCACTCCAGACTTCTCCATCCAGAAATGAAATCTCAGCTTCACTTGCAATACCCAGACACTTTTAATTTGGTGGATATATTTTAGTCTGGTAGGGTAATTTAGCTACAGAGCTAAACACTACCCATAAAAAAATCAAAGGCTCTGTTCCTTCTTCCTGGTTCAGAGGATCTTGGAGCCACTCGGTTCTGACCCACAAAAGGGAGGCGAGTTTGCTTCTGTAAACACCCGATCTTTCATGACACTCAACAGAAATGTATGTCAGACACGGGATGAGCAGCACAGCTATGTAACACCACTCCAGGTCTAGAGCATTCTGCATTTACCATGATTTGGCAGAACAGTCTGCCCACGAGTGAACCATCCCTGAGTCCACGTGCCTCCAGTCAGAACACAAACGCACACGTGTAAGGCCGACAGCAGAGCTCCACTTTGTTCTCTTCCGTGAGGAAAAGTCATGTGGCACAAAGCCATTATCTTTCTGTTCAGTATGTTTTGTTGCTAGCTGTGCCTAATTCTGTATCTTGCAAAATGACATTCTGTTAATGACAGGAATGTCAAAACTGTGGTGATGGGCAGGAGTAGAAGAAAACATTTCCTAGATGGAGAAACAACAGGAAAACTGCCAAATGGATGTGAACATTAGTTGTGTGTTCATCCCATACTTAAAGCACTCACACCCCACCCCTATTTGTTCCTCATAGGAGAAGGATGGAGCCCTCTAAGGAGGGAAGAACAGCTTATCTTGGTGAAAAGTGGGGCGGGGGGTTGGGAGTCAAAGCATGTTTTCCTTTAATTAACTGGACAAATGTCTCCCCCCCATTTGTATTCATTGATGTTTTCTTAGTGGGCCTCTCATTTTGCAAAGATGAAACTGGCCACAAGGCATCGATTCTCTTGGTAAAGACAGGAGGGCTGGAGAGATACCAGACGATGCTGACTGGTGAGTTTGTTACCCAGTATTCAGTGTGGGTAGCAAATTCACCTTGCTCTTGCCATTTGTGGGCTGAGCAATAGAAGAGTAGCTCTAGAAGATGACATGCTGTCTGCCAAGGCAGCATGACCAAGTAGTGGTAAACAGGGCCGAGGACGGGAGGTCAGGTGGCTCTCACAACCAGGGTACCGTCAAAGTCGGAACTCTGCATTAGACAGAGAAATACATTTAACTACTACTTACATGGGTGTATAAAAATTCTATCCGAGAGAGAGAGCTAGATCTTTTTAAGATTTCATGGAATGCTATAAAATGTAAGGACTTGTTCTTGGTAGATCGGTGTTCCAATTCCAACCCTCTTAAGCCCCAATTCACCATCCTGTAGAATAGGGATAAGAATACGAACTACCTCAGAGGCCTGGGTGGAGATTAAATGAGATAATGCATGTAAAGAAACTGTCATCACAGCACATGGCACACAGCAAGTGCTTCATAAACAGGAGTTGTCCAAATAAGACGTTTTGGTCTCTCTTGCATATGTTCTTTCACGCGTCGATGTTTTAGTACCTACAGTGCAGCACTGAGGCTTTCCCTCAAGGATCTTAGAACAAGAGGCATTAAGATTACCCACAGAATTAACTTCTAAGGGCAGGACAACGAATTACGTAAAAGGTAAAGAGGCTAGATCTAAGGCGACAGGACTTGATGATAGCAAATGAAAATACTAACAGTTACAGAAAAAATGTAGCAACACAAAGGTTTATCGGTTGGCTTTTAGAAACACAGAGAAACAAAAGCTGCGGAATCATAAGTTCAAGTGTCAATCCAAGCACTGACCAAGGGCTTCAAACTGGCAATACCAAGGGGGAGGGACATATAAGGGGCCCCGCCCATTCACTGTTTCAGACCAACTGTCAAAACCACGTGCATCAGTCCCCCTTTGCCCAATGCCATCCATCATTTCAACCACGTAGTGACCATCCTCCCCAAGCAACCTTCTGGCTAGCTTCATGGAGAGGTATACCCAAACGTGAACAAAAACAGCAATAATAGTAACTGCTAACTTTGATAACTGTTGAATATGTGCCAAGAAACAGTTTAATTTTCATGACAATCCTGTAAGGTGGGACTTTTTTTTAATCCCTATCTAGCAGATGTGAAAACTGAAGAACTGAGAAGTCTAGAGGCTTCTCTGACAAGATCAAACGAGTAGTACAAGGCAGAACTGGAATCAAATCCAGGCAGTCTGCCTTTAGAACCTGTGCTTGCAGTGATCTTGTGCAAGTGTCTATAAGACAGAGAAAAAGAACTCTGAGGGGTTTAAGCTCAATAATGACTGTATTTATTTATTTTCAGGATTTTATTTTTTATCTGTAGGAGAGAGAGAGCTCACAAGCAGGGAGAGCTGAACTCAGAGGGAGAAGCCGGCTCCCCGCTGAGCAAGGAGCCAGATGTGGGACTCGACTCCAGGACCTTGGGATCATGACCTGAACCGAAGGCAGATGCTTAAGCGACTGAGCCACCCAGGTGTCCCAATAATGACTATGTTTATCCTTGTAAATTAGTATCTTAGCCTTCTGGTCCTGTGCATCCAGTAGTGAGCTTGGTAACTATAGATCCATGCCAAAGAGATGAGGGGATCCTGGCAGTACCAGGTCTTGGTGCCTATAAACTAATGTTCAGGGATACAGAGGGGACATCAAAACATCAAGCTTCACATCAGATCGTGAGAGTTTTCTGGAGGCAGCAAGCCTGACCTAGATGGATGGACAGCCCAATGTCCCCAAACAGGGCATATTCTGGGATGTGCTTGTATGGAGTGTTCAGGCTCACACAGACAGACAAGTCAGATGTCATCCCGTGGACATTTCCATCTCCACAGGGTAGCGTCAAGGATCCAAAGGCAAATGACCCAACTCACAGATAACCCAAAGCAAACAGGCACTCCTGCCTTGGCCCTCTCCGAACCAGCTGGGCTAGACAGACACAACTAGAGAAAAGAATTGCGCTTAAGCATGTATGAATCACATTTTTTTTTTTATCATGAAAAAACTGTATTTAGATTTAGCCAGCTGGACTCAGTTTAGATGATCCCAATTTTGTTGGCAACATCCAAAGCATCATAGTCAGGGGCCAGCTGAACGTATGCCTTCTTCTCTCCATCAGGCCTGAGTTAAGGTGTTGACCTTGGCTACATCAATGTCATAGAGCTTCTTCACAGCCTGTTTGATCTGGTGCTTGTTGGCCTTGACATCCACAATGAACACAAGTGTGTTGTTGTCTTCTATTTTCTTCATGGCTGACTCAGTAGTCAGGGGGAACTTGATGATGGCATAGTGATCAAGCTTGTTTCTCCTGGGGGCGCTCTTTCGAGGGTATTTGGGCTGCCTTCGGAACGCAGAGTCTTGGGTCGTCGGAACGTAGGTGATGTGCGGATCTTCTTTTTTTTGTGACTGTGGACGCCTTTCAGCACCGCTTTCTTGGCCTTCAAAGCCTTTGCTTTGGCTTCGGCTTTGGGAGGGGCAGGGGCTTCCTTCTTAGCTTTCGGCGCCATCTTCGTAAAAGGGCTATGAATCACATTTTTTCTTCCATTGTTTCTTAACAGATTTCAAAATGAAATATAAACTTCTGGAACATGCTCCCTTTAATATGTTTTTTTTTTCTTTCCCTCTTTCTAGATGTCTGACTCAGTATTAGAGAATAAAGAAATCAGATTTCTGATGTGAAACATGTCTGTGAGCACGGGCTTTGGAGAAAAGGATTGATGGCACGCACTGTAATACGCATCAGAAAGTGACTTTGGCCAGCAGAAGGTGCAAAGTGTTTCATAAGCTATACTGACTATGCTATTGAGACAAACCTTTTTATAACTTGAAATATTTACAACATGAGACATCTCAGAATAAAACAAACTCATTATAAAAGGTACATATATTTACAACTTCTATAGACTTGTGACCCCAATTCTTAGATTTTTTGGTGGCATTTATTCTTTCAAGGTGTCATCCCTTTAGTCTGGCATCTTCCCCCATTCTTGCTGCCGAAAGACCTCTAAGACTTTCAGAATGTGTGAGAACGTGTCTCTATGGAAAGGGCCTTCAGGGAACTGTGAGTTATTATACCTATGGCAGGAGTTTGGCAGGTTGGAGCACCCTGAAAGCATCGTTTACTAAGGAAAAGTTGAAGGCTGGTCTCACTCACCTCGAGGTTGCTGGCAGGCCTCTCACAGGCACGGCCACCTATTTCTCCTAGGGCCAGCCTGTGCTCAAAGAGGTGACCTCATTCGTCCCTAGCCTGGGGCTTGGCCCTTCTAAGTACGTACCCTGAGCTCCAAGAGTAACACACCAACTCCACCTCTTCACCATATCCACCAGGCAACCGACCCAAACTCATTCTGCGTTCCCTGCAGTGACTCACACAGTTCCTGTTCATTGTGTTCCTGGATTCCTGTTTATTAAAGTTAGGGAATCTGACCTTCACGTGACAACGTTTCGAAGTAGAAATTCAATGCTATAGAGAGAAAGCACCCTACTGTGTAAAATGTCCATACTGAAAAGGATCCTTACGGACTTGCCCACATGACACTAAATTGCCTATCAAGACAAGAATTATGATACTTGAACTTACTGAGAACAAGTCAGTGGCCTGAGGAAAGAATGTATGTGAAATCTTTCACTGGCTACTTTTGCTTCTTAGTTTTCTAAAGATCGTTGTTGAAAGAACATAATACATATGAAAACAACAACACGGCTAACCAATCTTCAATATAAAAGCTGTCAATAGCTACCACGTGAGTCATTCCTTTGGCTTTGTGGTCACATCGTATTTTCATTCACAGTATAATCATAAAATTAGAGGGCTCACTTATATAACACAGAGTTGTCTGCCTGAGTCTTCATATATTAGCGACACTGTTAACAGGAGGCTCCGAAGTTTCTGAACTCATACTATTATATGGTAAGGAGCAAAAACCCTTTGAACCATTAGCTAATCTGCCTCATGGACAGTACATAAAAAATGTGATGCTATAGTCTTCAAATGACAGAAAATCATTTCTCATTTTACTTAAAAAAATTACACGAACACCTTTGTTATGTATTTTTTCATCTGAAAGTTTTGATATTTTAAAATAACGTAAAAGAAAGCAGATGAGTGGTTAGCAACAGGTCATGTCACCTTTCTACAAGCTGGAGACCCAGCGAGCACCTGGTGATAAATTCTCATAAGATAGAGTTGTCTTCTAACCCCCTCCAAAGATAGAACTATGAACATCGTTTTCTTGTTTTGACTCCTTTTTTCTCATGGGCAGCTCTACTGTTCCACCAAAAATCCCCCAGCATTTTGTAAAGAATGTCTCTGCTTCGGGCAAAGGAGGACTGGTACCAGAACCCAAGAGATGTGCCTATGAGTTTGCAATCAGGAAATCTGGGGAGGGAGACATTTCCCAGAGTTTTAAAATAGCTCCATTGTTTAGTTAAGCCACACTGTGTATCTGAGGACCAAAAGAAAAGAAAAGACAAAAAAACAAAAAACAAAAAAACAAAAAAAAACAAACCCAGGGGCGCCTGGGTGGCTCAGTGGGTTAAAGCCTCTGCCTTTGGCTCAGGCCTCTGCCTTCGGCTCAGGTCATGATCCCAGGGTCCTGGGATTGAGCCCCACATGGGGCTCTCTGCTCAGCAGGGAGCCTGCTTTCCCCCCTCTCTCTCTGCCTGCCTCTGCCTACTTGTGATCTCTGTCAAATAAATAAATAAAATCTTAAAAAAAAAAAAAAACCTCAAAGTGAAATAAAATGAAACAAATTAACATATAATCATCTAAATTAGAAATGCAACTGTTGAAAGTTTCAATATCCGGATAGGCAAATTGTTCGAATCATAGTCAGGTTAGGTCATTTTCTCAAGTGAGTACAAGAGACAATAAAGATATCTAGAAAGGGAATAATTTGATAATTGATAAACATGAAGTAGGGAATGAGAAGGTAGCAGAGGTCCCAGATAGACTATTTAATAATACATCATTAAACTAAAACATATAATTCCATTCATAAAATAATTTTTTAAAAATTATTCTATTTCAGCAAATGCCAGCAGAACCAATAATTACTTTGTGTGTTCTAGTTAAAAAACAAAAACAAGCAAACAAAAACAACAACAACAAAAAACCAACAGCAAAAGAATCGGCAACATGTCTGGCACCATAGTTTGGAAGAATTAATGGCACATTAATTATGAATGATAACTCCCCCAAATCCTCCTGGCCATCACTGCCACAGCCGTGCTTCAGAGCTGAGTCATTTTTCAACTGTGAAAACTTCCTCTTAGAGAAAGAACCTTGATTAGTTTTCTACCTCCTCTTGCAAGATATGATTTTACTTCAACAAGATTAATCTCTAAGTCATCTATGAAAAAGTTAATCAATTTGTATAGAAATGAAGAAAGGTACTTCCCCATCTTTTTAAAATGTTTGTTAAAAATTTATAAGATTCAGGAATAGAAATAGAGTTGGCAACTTTTCTTAGGAATGCTCCATTTTTGGTCATTCTGTCCTCCAAATGCTTTTTATGTACTAAATGAAAAATCTATTTTTAAAAATCTCCCTCGCAATAAAGACCTAGTTCTGTCTGACTCACGGCAGCCTGAAATGCAGTGATAAAACAGTCCAGAACTCAGCAAAGTAAGGGTGGTCTGAGGTGGCTCCAGGACCAAGGCTGGCCCATGACGGTCCCTCCCCTGGGCACAGAGGAGCTGGAACTTTGCAAAAAGATCCGTGGGCTCCTCTACTCACTGTTCTCCTTTTAAGATCACTTGACAATCACCTAGAATTAACCGCCTCCTCTCTGGGGAAGGTTTTTTGTTTCTAATCAAGCCATTTTTACCATTCACTCTCCCTCTCTATGCACATCCCTTTTGGGCCCTTTTTCTGAGATGGCAGAGAACTAACGATGACGATCAGTCTCTTCTCCTAAAAACCCTGAATGAAGAAGTACAGTAAGCAAGGCTATGACTGTAAGATGGGATGTTATTCCAAAAGTGCTTGCAAAGACATAGGTGAAAAGCAAACAAAGGGTCCAAAACCTGAGATCAAACATGTTTAAAATACATGAAAAGGCAAAGAAAATGGATGGGAAGGAATTGTCCATCAACAATAATGGTGATTACTCCTCAGCGCAGGAATGTGGAAGTCTAAGAGTGTGTCCTTGTGTTTAGTTTTCACAACACTGCAACCTGGATTCTGTAACCTCTTAATCTGGAAAAATATGCGTGTGATATGAGAATTTAAGCAGATGCCTTTTTTAATACTGCTGGCCATGATTCTTTAGGGGAACGGAGGGAGGTAGAAAGGGACCATGTACGTGTCCTTGACAGGACACTTTACTGAGATATTTATTTGTAGTATTCCTTCCCCTGGAGGAGGATGCGAAGTATAAAGAAGAAGAAATCCTTGCAGCCAGAGTCTGGCTCCTGGGACTTAGAGGGCCTATTGTGGGGAGTTTTGGTTTCAGGAGTGGGAGCGGAAGTCCAGAGGCAGCCATGGAGGTGAATCTCTACCCAGGTCCTTCCCTGAGACTGAAGAGTCTGTGAGGCCAGTTGCTACAGGGAATGGAAGGGGTGGAACTGTCCAAACCTAGAAGAGGACCTGGGCATTCCTGAGATGGGGAGAAGGCAGAAGTGCCTGGTTGTGTGTCTGACTTGTGAGTGGCCAGGACCTGTGTCTCCTCCTTTCCAATGCAGGGCTCCAGGAGGTACAAGATGGTAGGTCCTGGGGGATAAAGGGGAGCAGGACAGAATTAAGAACAGGAGTCATGCTTGCTTGGCCAGCATCAGCTACAGATGTTTATGCCCACCACAGGCATCCAGGAATACCACACCTCAGCTTAGAACACGCCTCATCATCCCACGGAAGGTTTGACTGTAAATAACTCAGATGAGCCGGAAGCAACTATGGGTTTCCACATCACCGGACCAGATCAGAAAGGCTACACCAACCAGCTCTAGTATGGCAGGGACTGTGCGGATGACTGCATGAATATTCACTTACCTCTGGACTCATCAAGTTGTATACATTAAATATGTACAGCTTTTTCTAGGTCAACTATACCTCAATAAAGTGATTTTTTAAAAAGAAAGCATCTAGAGAATAAAAAAAAACCACAAAAAACAAAAAACAAACCAAACCAACATACCAGATCCCCTCGGTTATGACGTAGCAGCCAACATTAACTCACTCACCGCAACCCAGCATACCAGGGAAGTGTCTCTTTCAGTAAATCATCAACAAATATCATTTCAGTATTTTAGCAAAAGCTCATCTTTTCTCAGAACCTGATTTAAAACATGAAACCAGGAACCAAGCACAGAATGGTGACCAGAGAGTTTGCTAATGGAAGGAATCCTTGGCACCCTTTAATTACAATCGAATTGCTTCTGGTTGTGGAAACACAGCGGTGCTCATCAAAGCCAGGGCAGGACGATTCTAATAGTTATTAATGACACACGGGAGACGCAGCCAGACTTCGGCAGCTGACTCTGGTCAACTTGACTAATAGCAAAGCCAAAAGGGAAAAGGTCTCCTTGACTTAAAATGTCAATGAAAACACCACATACAACCCTGGAGTTGCAGAGATCTGAAAGCAAAAGTAGGTAATCTCACTGGTTGCCTCTCAACTAGTAGTCCATCAGGCCTTCAAGGGAACCTTCCTGTTCATCAATTAGCCCCCTCAGTTACACAAGTATGCTCCATCAGTGAAGACTACCCTTTTTGAATATCCACGTAGAACACACTTTTGCAGAGTGGTAGACAGAATCAGCTATTCTACAACAATAAACAACTCTACATACCTCAACTTTTCGCAGCATTTCCTGTGAAATATCATCACTCCTTTTGGAGCTTTAATTACTAAATGTATATTCAGGTGGTAATTACCATATTGCAATGGAATATCAAGTTTCTCACATTCAATGTGCAGAACACTTACAAAGTCGAAGCTACAATGCAGAAGCTTTGTGTCACGCGTTAAGAAAGCTCCCAGTGTTGGGGTTAGTTTTATGGAGGAGTCATCTGTTATCACATAGCCCCTGGTCCTCTCTACAGAACATGTAGCTATAGAACAGATTGGGGGAAAAGCCTGAATTAGGAATCCGGCAGCACAGGGAGAACAGGGAGACCTTGTGATTTTGGAATCACTGTTACACAGCTCCCTATTGCCACTCTGCCCCATACCTCACTCAAATGCCCACAAGTACCACTTGGCAGGGACCTCATCCATTTTCCTGGTTGCAGAAGTGCCATGCTTGTGTGGTGACAGCATTTCAATCATAGGAGGTCAGAGCTTAGAAAGGATCTGCGGCTTCTCAATACTTGGCTTAAAGACAGCTTAGCAGAAAACATCTGAATAGGGACTAAAGAACAATTCCAAATTCTCTAGGTGAGGCCTGTGATGACACCAAAACAAAAGAAATAAGCCTTTTAGGCAGGTAGTTTTAAACAAAGAGACTGTACCAGGCCAGGTAAGACATTTTATACTCAAGTCACTGGCCAACTGGCTTATGCTCTAATCTCTTGTTTGAAATGTGGTCTGGTATGAAGAGTAAGCTGCCATGAAGGCCTTTTTCATTGAGAACCAAACAGATAAACAGGGTTACACCCATGATGAAATGTAATACAGTGTAGAAACCTGCTCACAGACTTCATTGTTTATACGGATCTCCAGATGGACGGTGTATGGAGATGCAGATTCACAGTGTCACAGGATAGGACAAACTGATTCCTTCCGCTGAAACTTGAACTTATTTTGCTCATCACAGACAAGAGTTGCAAAAGCAAAGATAAAGGTGACGGCGGCAACGAGCAAATGAACACAAGCAGACTGTCTCCCACAGTAGAATCAAAGATAATCGGTTATCACACTGCAAACTCTAGATCGTTCTAACGTGACGAAATTCATAGCGTACCACACACCATTGCTTCCACGCTGTCATTCTGCGTAGCTAGCTCTCAGTTACTTTAGAATTAGGTGTTCCACTTAGGACTTTGAGCAGAAGCTTCTGGTTCTTAGTCTAAAAGCACAGAATGTTTTTGGCAATATCAACCATGCCTATGTTGTAATGAATCTCAACAAATGAGCTCAGTCAGATCCTAACTTTTTTCTCTACCGGGTCTCTTCCAAGTATCACAAGTTATCAGTAACAACCTGAAAAAAGCACAAAGAAATTAAAATTCATTAGTTAGCAGGGAACCAAATTCCGCTTGGTTATTTTCATGTAAATAGGTGCCACTTTCTAAAAAGTGCTATCAAGTCAGCAAGAATTTTTTTGTTTTTGTTTTCTTAAGAGTGAATTGTTCACAGGAAGAAGTAATTAACAGACAAGAAAGAGACGGATTTCAAACAGAATACTATTCTATCATCAAATGCTGGCTTCCATTAAGTATGACCATTCATGGCTAACCTGTGAGTCTATAAACAGAGTTAGACCAGGGCAAAAAGTGTTTGTTTTTTTTTTTAATTATTCTAAGATGAAATAGTCATCTTAAATAATGCTCAATTGAGGTTTATCTTGTTTAATGTGCAAATAATGGCATATAACGTCTAATACTTTGAGGTACAATACTGGACATGAAAGAAAGCAATAAATCTGATCTACCCTATGTTTATAGGTTTCTAATTGCCACACATATGTATATTTCTTTGTACTTAATAAAATACATAAAATAAGACACATCACTTTCCTTTTCTGGAGTTCAGAATTCTGTTATTCTCCATAAAGCCTCTCATAGTGGCACAAATGTCTATGGTACACCATTCAGACCCTGACATATATGACGTGTTAAACAGGCGACCCTTCACTTCAAATGGAATTTAGAAGTGGCCTTACTCTAAAATGCCTCCTCGCAGCTCTCCTACAGGAGACTGTCAACTCTATGTGGGCAAGCACAGATCTTACTCTTCCGGTGCCTCTACTGACCTGGCACAAAGTCATCCTAGCCTAAACCTCGCCAGATACATGAACCTAAGAATAAGCTAATAAAAATGAGAAAAGCAAAGTTCTACTGAAAATGGGACAGGGGAAAGTGTGCTCATAATAAACTGTGGCCTAATAAATCTTCCTTTTTTAAAATGGTCAAAGTTACCATTTTAGTTTCTCCTCCAATCTTCATTAAAAAGCAGTGATTGGTTGCGGGGGGCGGGGTTGGGCAGGATCTGCTGAGAACCATACAAGGTCAGACCGTGCCTGGTCTCCAAGGGTCGTTCTAAAAGGGATAACATGTACCACAGAAGAACTGATGGGACAGATTCAGGTAACCACAAAAATTCTAAAAGAACCTTAGGCTAAGGGGTTAAAGTAGCAACTAAGCAAGAGTTTCTGGAAAGGGGACAGATGGCTTTTGACAAATAAGCACACCTTCAACGCAAGTGACAGAAGTAGGTCATGATGAGTAAGTGAATTTTCCACTGACTCATTTCCACACGTATCATAGGCAGCAAAGGATACCAGTGATCTAATGCTCCGCCAGGAAGAGCCATACAAATTCATTCTCAAATGAAAGAAGCTACAATTAAAGTTGACGTGGCATGGAGAACCACCATCCTAATCCATAAACAGTCCCACGGGCAGTAGGGTCAAGAGGCCTGACGACAGATACACATTTAACAAAAATCTCTGTGTATTCAGAAAATCTGGTAAGAGTTTAGGGGCATGAGAATAAGGTGATTCCTCCTCTTTCTCCAGCTAACAGATCGATGCAATCTGGTTTAATGGGGCTGCACTAATTAACATATATTCGACAAATTTCACTAAGTCTGTACACAGCTTTTCAGTTTTCAGCTTTGAATGCCAACAACCTCTATTTTAGGTCTGGTAGGGAAAAAAAAAACGAGTAAATTATTTTTTAAATACAAATTCATTTATTTTAGTGCAAATGGAGCACACCACTGTAAATGTCAAACAGTCATCATCCATTATGGTAATAGGGTCTGGCCAATCTTACCAACTTATTCAAAGTTCACTGCATGAATGATCAGAGCTCTCAGTCCCTAGACAGAAGTTAAAATATGTCCTTATTAAAAAATTCTAAGGCAATAAATCAGGTTAAAAAGGTGGCAAGAGATGACCCCCCTCTGCCATCTACTCGGGGAAATGCCCAGTGCTTTCTGCTCTGGCAGACGGGCTGAGCTGATCATTCCTGTCTGGGGAGAGCACACCAGGATGGGGTTGTACTATGAAGACCGATGGCCTCCATTCTCCCGGAACTTATATTCAAATCAGTCTGTTGAAATGCATGTGTTTTACTCTAGTGGGCGATTATCCACAGATAAAACTAAATGCTTTCCCTCACACAGGAAAAACTACCATCCCCAATAGGAAAGATTCCACCCAACGGACATGGGTTTTATTTTTTTCCAGGAGAGTTAATGAGTATGGCGTTCTCATTCATATTTGAAAAAAAGTAGCACAATATTTTCAGCCAGTTCTGAAGCACCAGTTGCAACTACAGGAAAAATAATTTTCATTTTAAATATTGACTGGCATGGGACCGACATTCCTAACCTTGGCCTCTTTAGCACAAAGCTCTACTGAACCAAGATACCAAATAAAAATAGAGCGACTGAGACACCCAAGGCTCTATAAAATGAAACACTGTAAGGAAGTGACAGGAGCACTAAAGACAGGAAAGTGCTGAGGCAAAGAAAATTTACAAAACATTAGGTGCCCCAAATATATAAAGCTCATGTGGTTTTAATGTTTCAAACTAAAGCCGCTTGAAACTCCAATAGAATGGAGGGGTTTAAAACCACAGTCTCATTACTGTATACGAAACAGGTCTTCTTCCAAATATCACCTCTAGAATTTTAATGATTTGCCTCAGAAGTGCTATGGAATGATGGTTGACAGAAATGAAGAGCTATATTCCCCCCCCCCCGATTTAAGATGTCACTCAGACGATCTATTTCTGCCACTGGGGTTATGGGGACCTCTCCAAGAACCAAACTGATGAATATGTCATTTTACAACAGCTATCCAATAACCATCCGATGGTCAACTCTGAGCGTTCACTCAGTACTAACCTGGTTCAGGCCAAAGTTTACAAGGACAACAACCTTAAACCATCAAATAATGCCTGAGACCATAAAAGAAATGAGATAGGGAATAGAGGGATCGTATCATGGAATTACTAAATTAATTATGGAGATTTTATATCATATTGCCCTGAAAAATTATTTGTTTAATGAAGACCTATAAAAATGTGAAAGAGTGGGCTCCAGGATGGCTCAGTAGACAAGCATCTGCCTTCAGCTCAGTCATGATCCCGGAGCCCCAGGATCAGGATAGAGCCCTCATTTGGCTCCCTGCTTAGTGGGAAGTCTGCTTCTCCCTCTGCCCCTCACCCTGCTCTCATGCTTGCTCTCTCTCTCTCTCAAATAAATAAAAACAATCTTTTAAAAAATGTGGGAAAGTGACATTTATCCACAGGGATATGAAACATTTAGGTAACAAAAAATATGTACTTAATTGGGAATCTGGATTTACAATTCTCTACACGTTCTTAAATCTAGGTACCATTTCACATTTAATTGTGAAATCATAGTGAATTTCAACTCGTAACAGGTCTACATTTTTTAATTTAAACAAATTTCATTACATAAAATTCTGCAGTATACAAATGAGTGAAGTTTGACATATATAAAAATGTTAAAGCCGGGGCGCCTGGGTGACTCAGTCGTTGCGTGTCTGCCTTCCGCTCGGGTCATGATCCCGGGGTCCTGGGAACGAGTCCCGTATCAGACTCCTTCCTCAGCGGGAGGCCTGCTTCTCCCTCTCCCACTTCCCCTGCTTGTGTTCCCTCTCTCACTGTCTTTCTCTCTGTCAAGTAAATAAATAAAATCTTAAAAAAAAGTTTAAAAAAATGTCTAAGTCTCCAATTCAGATTAACATTGTATAGTATAGACCCGTACCTAGCAAAACAGCCATTTCAATGATGTGATTAACATCAGATTATAAATTCAGCAAGAATGAACTTCTGTTTCACTTTTTCCTACCCTTTTCCCATATAAGCAAACATGCTTTCCTTCTAAAACCACCCTTCTGTCACCATAGTTTTCCTCTTTGAGGACCCAGAAATCATGCTGCCAAGAGAGGACTTCTAAATAGAAAATACTTTCTGTTCAAGAGAAAGAAGGCAAAAAAGCAAAACATTAAAACCCGACAGTCAAAAACCACTATGACTATGCTACAGAACTTTTCAAGTCCAGTTTCTTACTCATGTCCTATCATCTCTTTCTGTCCTGGTTTCTTTTTCCTTAAAGACAGAATTTACATAGATGGTAAGGTTCCTCACTATATTTTTAACTACAAGGAAAACAGCGCAGTACCACAAAAGTTTTGCAGCTGCAGGATTCTATGCCCAGTGATGGTTAAATCCTCATTACCCCCAAGTAAAAGAAAGTACCCAAATTTATCCAAGTAAAAGAAAACACACATACCTATGGAAAAGGTTAGGTATATGGTTCACGACTTAAATCGTGTGCAAATCCTCTCCCCCCTCACCTCCATTTCACTTGGGAACACAGAGGGCACGAAAGACTAGATTCAGTCCCCAGGTCTAGGCGGCCCTAAACACTAAAGACTCCTGGAACAGTAATATTTGACAGTCATCAACTTTGATGCTCTTCATTCATCGTTATGTGGATAACTCTCTATCCTCAGCCTGGAACTCTTTCCTACGTTCCAGACCCTTGCATCCAAGAGTTAGCTGTACACCTCTACTTGAGTCTGTAAAGGAGCTCACCAAAATTATCACCTTGCCTCAACCTGTCCTGCTTCCTGTGCTCCAGTCTCGTCCTTCCTCACTTGAACCATCCAACTGGTCTACCAGTCCTGTGGATTCCATCTCCTTTCATGCTCACGGCCACTAAATCCATGACCGTCTTTTCACCAGCATCTCTGGCTTCGAAGCCTGGCCTCCTCCTTGCCCCATTCCAATTCCTCCTCCATTGCCAGGAATCTTTCCAATGGGCAGATGGGATCTTATCACTCACTGCCCTAAGGTAAAACCCTTCTTCGACCCCTCCTGCCAACAGAGTTAATTCCAGGCCTCTAGCACTCTAACACAACCTCTTCGAGTCTCACTCCAAGGGCTCTGTGCCTGGAATATTCTCCTCCACCATATACTGGCACCTCTCTCAGTCACCAACCTGGTTTATCTCCCTGATAATCCATGGCTATGGGCCCTGAGATGCTCTAAATACCATTTCTATTCCCTCGTGACCCTCCACACCATGGCTAAGAGAGGCAACCACAGACACACGACCGCACACAACACTGCAAGTTCCTGTGAATCTTTGCGTCTATCCTTGCTCCCCCTCCATACTCCTGGAACCACCCCTACCACAATTCTCACGAAACTGCAAGCTTTCAAAAGGGCAGGAACCATCTATCTCCTTTACCTCTCCCTCCCCAGCACAATGCCCGACATAAGGGAGGCGTTTGGCTAATATTTACTGAATTCACGAATAAACAAGTGCACAGGGTGGAGGGAAGATGGCACACAACTGCAATCCCAAGCCGCATCCTGCAAATGACATCGCCCATGCTTTAGGCAGATCTTCTTAAACTCAGGGGCAGCTGTAACAACAGGTCCTCCACTAAGGGGTGGCTTCCAGGAAGTAAGGATGTTGTCTCTCTGAAGTGCTTAAAACAGACGCGCCTAACACACTGACGTGCACCGGGGGATGCGTACAGGATATGGGATACGGCCAGAGTTGACTTTGCTTCCGCGGCACAGTTTGGACTCGGAAGAGAATAAAACACTTATTCATGAGCTACTGGTCAAGACAGAGAGATTTTACTTTGTGTTTGTAATAACTATATATTCTGATGAGTTCTGTGCTACAAATAAATGTGAATGGTGGTCAAGCCATCTATCTTAGTACAACATTAAAGTAAAAAATTGCTGTCTTCTACGCTAATTATCTGAATTGTATCATTAAATATGTAGATAATAAATATCCTTATACATCTTCAAGTAATAACTCTGATAATTTACAATAATTACATAAACATTCCTTCCTGATGAATATAACTTTTAATAGTCATATGTAAAAACACTAAAATAGAACATATTATAGTTATTCTACCTTCCATATTTAACATGATATATTTGGACTTTCTCACAAATAAAGGTAACTGGTGAATTTAAACCTGATTTTTTTTTTTAACCACAGTGAGCTTCATTTTCATTTGCCTTCTGCATTAAAATATAAGGGGAAGCCCAAAGGTAAGGAGGGAGGGAGTCTTTGTCATCCACATCTAGGTCAGTTCCACGTGTCACTAAAAAATGATGGATTGTTTTTTTCATCTTTTCAGAAGAGAATTCTGTGGTCTTGAGTATTAAAGGAGGGAAAAATGTGCCTAAGGGGCTATGATTTACAATGATTCTGTTTCATGCTGATTAGCATAAACGACCGTGATAGGAAATTGCATGCAAACTCTAGAAGAGTCAATAAAAGATATTGATCCATAGCAGCAACTAAGGGAGGAGAAACTGCTTATAGCCTAGGTTTCAAGCTTCCTATCTAATTTGGTAGAGATCTTTTAACCTCAGAATGATTCTATGTTTACAAAGCATTCTTATGGATGCATGAATTACCTTTACAAGCAGATGGACAAATCAAATCTCAACACTTTCCTTTACTCATAGGTCTTTTAGGCTAAAAGTTTGTATCCAGATTAACATGGATGCATTTATAAAAGGGAACTGCAAAGCCAAAAAGAATCCCATTAGAAGCTAATATCATGAGATGATGTTTTAACAGTCAAATGGCAGGACATTTAAGAGCATTTGTAGTTCTCTCTCTCCCCGCCCCCAAATTTCCCTCCCCCAAATGCCCAGGTGAAGTAGGTAGGCAGGCAATGAGAAGCAATGGCTTCCATTCTCTGAAAGGATGAGGATAAATTCTGCTTGCCACTCCTCTTATTTAGAACATATTCAGACCTTTGTCATTAAAACACAAACTCTAGGGAAAAAAGATGACTTTAAGATTAGCAAACGAGAAGGGCTTTATCAATTTTATTCTTTAACTTCTTTTTACTTTAACGATCTTATTTTCCAGCTGGGCAATGTAATTCAAGCCTGGGAAGCAGGCAGGGGCAGCACGTGATTTCTGCACATTCATGGCCGTAGTTAATTAGGGGAGTGTGTGTGGTTATGGCAAAGAGGTGATGATGCTCTGACGGCAAGACACTGAGGGAAACATGCTCCTCCACCGTAAGGACACAGCTTACTAGACAAGAAGAAGGGGAAAAGCCACATTCCCACAAGGCCTGGCCTTTGGTTCCTTCCAAAGGCAATGGACAAGTGCCTCAACCACTGTCATGTTCCTATTGTTTGTTTTAATATACTCCTGGGCTTTACTAGTAATAGGCACAGTAAAATAAGTAATGAAAATCCAGCACCTTTTTACTTCTTACTTCTCACCCAGGTGAATCATATTTACATACATATATCTATCTATCTATCTATATATATATCTATATATCTGTGTGTGTATAATGGAATATACAATACAGAACATGCACAAATTCTCTTTAGGACATCTGCTGAACCATACAGCTCACTAAAATCCTCAATTTCCACACAGGGAATTTTTTTATTTTTTTAAGATTTTATTATTTATTTAACAGAAAGAGATCACAAGTAGGCAGATAGGCAGGCAGAGAGTCAAGGGGAAGCAGGCTCCCTGCAGCACAGAGAGACTGATGCAGGGCTCAATCCCAGGACCCTGAGACCATGACTTGAGCTGAAGGCAGAGGCTTTAACCCACTGAGCCACCCAGGTGTCCCACACAGGGAATTTTAATGGAACACTAGCTTTGCTCTATTCAGCTTAGCCCCCACAAACTTCATAATACCATCTACAAGGTGGCTTTTAGGTGATTCTATGTGTTCATTAATACCATACTTGTACCAAAAGGCAGATACTGCTATTTATTGCAGGTAATTTATGAGGCAGTCAAACATTAGATGAGGGAGAGCAAAAAATCAAACTCAAAAAAAGTTGTGGGCACCCAATGTCACAGCACAGAGACTCAATCTTATTTCACACACAAATCAGATGAAATGAAGACGGAAATGTCTAGTATATGAGACAAAAAGTTTCAAACCTTGATAAACGCACACCTTGGAATGTGTCTTAACAGCAACTTGCATTTAGTGATGTTTCATATTTGAACATTTAGTGCCCTGAAGAGGAAAAAGTAAATAAAAAATATCCAAATGCTTTCTTAAAATAATGATAAGATAGAACAAGTTCAAAGCAATTAAAAAAACCCAACAACAGGAGTGTTTTGTCCCTGTAATGTAATTTTTATCCTATACCTTGCCCCTGCTGCCCACCTTCCTCCATTTTTCAAGTCCCACAGCAGGAATATTTATTCTTTTAGAAGCTTTTCATCCTTAAGCATATGCAATGTTCATTCCAGACTTAAATGCAGCGATGTTGTACCCTCCCTTCCATTTCTTTTGCTAGGGAAAATGTGGAACGCCAAGACTGCCAATCTAGCAATAACACACCACGCAACAGGAGAGTCACAAACTTGGAAGGAATCACAAGTAGACATAAAAGCTACTTGGCATTATATATCAAGATTCATAAACATATGCACATCACTTGGGCCTAGAAATCTCTATTCTGGGAATTTATTCTAAGGAAATAGTTCCAAAGACAGAAAAGGCTAGATGAATGAATGTGCTCACTGTGGAGTGCTTTCATTCAATAAACCTTGATCAACTGTCTATTATGTGCCAGGTACCATGCTGGCATAAAGTCTCTGCCTTAAGACATTCAACATCAGCTGGGAATTCAGATAAGTATACAGAAAATTACAACACGTTGGGATTAATGTTAACAGGCCTGTACAAAAGCACTGGAAACACTGAAATGCACTGGAAAGAAGAGCAAATAGAGTCAAGAAGGACTTTGCAAAATTGGGGGTAATACTGTTACCATCTCCTCACAGTATTTTCTTTTTTTTTTTTTTTTTTTAGAGACACAGATCATGTTAAAGTACTGAAAAGAAAATTTTATTACTCTGAAAAAACATTCCTCAGTACTTGTAAAATAAAAAAACAACAAGCACCCATCATTGCCCTTAACAGCTTTCTGAAAGCCCCGCCATCTTTCTCTCCACCATGTGTGGGAGTTGGCGCGCACCCATCCATCACCAAGTCCTCACCAGGTACATTCAATCAGTCTGTTCCCCGTCTTAGTCTTCCACTAGACACCAAGGCGTCCCTAATCAAAACTGCCGAGAACTCCCAGTTCATTTTGCTTAAAATACGAAACGAAATAAACAACAACAAAAAAAATCTAATCGCTCCTTTGAGAGCTTCCTCTTTGAAACGGCCCAATCATCTAAGTCACAAAACTGCTGCTTTGCTAAGGAGGTCCTTGGCTAAACGTGGTATTTGTGATTAGTAGCAATTTGTTAACATCTTCAGGAATGAAAAGAATTCCAGTTTGGTGGAAGGTTTTGAAGAAGTATAGATCGGACACACCTAGTAAGAGAGTGAGAAATAACCTAAACTGAAGTGGGACACGTTGCTATCTACTTAGAAAGACGGTATTTACACTTGGATTAGAGCAAATTCTATTCCTACAACCTGCACACCGCCCAGTTCAAGTCCAGACATGCTATATATCAGGGTGTGGGAGTTGTGGAGAGACCTCCCTCAACGTGTTCTGTCCTGTGTCATGGCTCAGAGCTTTGGCCATATTCCAGAGGTGGATAGGGGCTTTGGAAGGAACGTTAGAGAAGGCCACACCAGAACTATCTTTCAAGAGGGCCTCCAGAGAAAGCCTGAACTTGAAATAATCAATGGGAAGACTAAAGGCAAGGCAAGACTACCGTCTTCTGAGAGCCTGCACTTGCTAGGCACTGCTATAGGCTCAGGGCTGGGGAAATCCCCCTGTAAAGGACCAGACGGCATACATTTTTGGCTTTGCAGGCCAGAGTCTCATGTTACAACTACTGGGCTCTCCTCCTGCAGCACAAGTTGCCACAGTTAATCCCTAAATGAATTGATATGGCTGAGTTCTAACAGCTTGATGTACAAAGACAGGCCAGACTGCACCCAGAGGCTGTAGTTTGCCTACCCTACGTGCCTGACCTATGTGCTTATACCTCATATAAGGCACAAAAGTTGTGCTGTTTATTTTCCTAGTTAAGGATGAGGAAACCAAGTATCCGAAGTAAGGTGACCTGACAGGCCACATGTCTATTTTGTTAAGGAGTATGGATTCCGACCAAGGTATGTCTGAAGCCTGAGTCTGAACTCTCTATTTGAAAAGGTTCTCTTAGGTTGAAAAGCGATAAAGAAGTTCATGTTGAATGAAAGAAAAAAGAAAAAAAGAAAGAAGAAAAAAAAATGACAAGTCAAAATCCTTCTTCCTGGTTAACATTAACCAATCTATGCCCACCTATGACAAAATATAGAGGACAGCAAAAATGCTGGTAAATAAATATATTTAGGGATATAATTGAAACACTCCTCCCAAAAGAAGCTTCTGGAATACTCAGTACTGAAACCTTTCATACCAGAAGGAAAAAGGAACCAAATTCTGTATTATAATGCGTCAGATCATTGTAAAGCTATAATGAAGTCACTTTCTTAGAACTGCAACACTTCCAGAGAGGACTCTGGAAAAACAATCCCATTGCTATTCACATATTCCCTAATTCATCCACTTCAGGTCCAGACAGCACACTACAAAAGTGCTTAAAAAATGGATGTGGCGTTTGTCCTTTAGGAATTTCTACAGAGTTGGAGGCAACACAGAGACACTAAACAATTAATCACCACCTGCTGATCTGAAAAGCCACCTGAGTATGTAAAGAAACTATGTAAGGGTGATGGGTCCAGCTCAGTGCCTGGAACTCGAGGAAGAAGAGGCAATGAAAATGAGGGCGTGGTTGCTTCTATGTGAACCTTATTCAAGGTTCTTGCTCCTTTTATTCCTCCTTAGAAATACAAGATTCTAGTTCCACCACGGTTGTCCTCATTTGGAACCTGAAGACCAGGATTCAAGACCATTCAGGATTCAAGACCAGCTTGAAAGCCTGATGCCTAAATATTAGTTTCCTCATCTTACAGTAAAAGGGTTTGACTGTTTCTGAAAGTCTTTTCCAAGTTAAGTGTTTGCTGAATGGATTTGTCAAACACAATTCTGTATGTCAACAATCAAAAAGGAAATAATAACCTGGACCCAACTTAGATACCCACATATTTTAATCCATGACATAGGGTTCTTTAAATCCTCATAGTAAGAAAAAGTTTCAATTATTAAAACTATCTCGGTTAAAAAGCAGAAAGTATCACTTAGAGAGTTGCACAATTATTTCTGAAAATTAAATGATGATTTTCCCCAAAGGACAGAGGGGAAAGGAAGATGTGGAGCAGATGGATTCTTTGTTCCCCTATGGAGAAAAAACATTTCTACACCTTGCAAAAATATATTAATTGGCCTGCCATCTGGCAAGCCTGCTCACATACATAAGGGATAAAGTTTAGAACTTGAGGTTTAACATTTAAGCCTGTGGGGAGATGGTAATTGGAATCTTTCTGAGTTAGCATTAGTATTTTTAAAGGGAACACTTCAAGAGAGATCTGAATATGAGGAGCGAAAAACAAGACCTAAAAAGTGAGAGCATCCAAGGTGACATCACTGCTGTCAGGGGCTGGGCCCTCATACTGCATACCAGGGAGCCAGCCACGGCCATGGCCATGGCCACGTAAGGGAAGGCTGTGTATTAGCTCAGTGGCTTTCAGAATGGGGTTTTCAATGCTTCCACACAACTTCATAGATAATGCCCACACACCTTCTTATAGATTAGAGGTATTTCTTAAATTTTCTGGAAATCATAACATTGTAAAGTTGGGTATTTAAAAGAATTTCTCTCTTTCTCTCTCTCTCTCTCTTTTTTAATTTATTTGTCAGAGAGAGAGGGAGCGCACAAGCAGGAGGAGTGGCAGGTAGAAGGAGAAGCAGGTTGCCCAGTGAGCAGGGAGCCCAATGCAGGACTCGATCCCAGGACCCTGGGACCATGACCTGAGCCAAAGGCAGACACTTGACTGACTGAGCCACCCAGGTGTCGCTAAAACATTTCTTTAAGGGAAAAAATCCGCTCATAAGACAGTAGATACAAAATATGAGTTTTGTGGTATGTATATACACATATGCACACGCATGCACTCAGAAAAAGAACTCGGAAGGATAACCTCACATTTTTAATAGTGGTTATGTGTGAGTACTAGAATTTGGGGAGATTTTTTTACTTTACAGTTGTTTGTATTTTCTCCATTCTGTCTTCAGCATCCATTGTGTTTAAATTTTTCTTTAAAAGCTACATACATTCCACTGAAATTAAAATGCACTAAAAATACTGGTAAGATATGATAAATTACTTTATAAAACAATTCAAGGAGCTTGCATTTATCTTTTATAAAATGTATGTTTTGTTCTGTCTTCCTTCACATTGGAAAACTCCAAGAGTCCTTCTGGATCTCTGTGTTTATTTTCCCGCAACCAGAATCTGTCAGGAACTACATACCTTCCAAATCTTCCTCCTCATGGCCCTCACTGAACAACGCCAGATTACTTTAAACAAGTCTAAGTAGCAGGAAATAGTTAATCTGGTTTCTTAGAACTTCTTCCCCTATGCTGGCTCAAAGGAGCTATTACATATTAATAATACACCACACAAATGAGGTAGTTTATGCTTTTCTTTTAAGTATCTCATGATGCGTTTTCCTGGTACCTCCTGGATACCACCAACCAAGTAGTCAAACTATGTGTTAATCATCTTCCTCATGAAAATGATTTCTAGAAAGGATTACACAAGGTAACATGGTGTCCTGGATGGCATCCTGGCACAGAAGAAGGCTATTAGGGAAAAAAAAAAACAAGTGCTGGCTTAATTACATATGGAAACTAATTTTTTAAAAAGGGGAGGATAGAGACAGGAAAACAAAACATCTTACTCTAATCCTATATTAGCGTTGTCAAACAATTAAAAAACACCAAAAACTTTCTGAGGGGCTAGCAATCATGGTGGTAGTTACAGGACTATTTGTCAAAATTCGTGGAGCTGCAAACCTAAAAGGAATGATTTTACTATCTGTAAATTCTATCTCAATAAACCTTATTAAAACAAAACAAAACACCCCTATCTCCCAGGAGTTGATTTTTCTAGAACAAGTGAATACAACTGGTAAACCTGATATCAGTAGGAATCTGAAGAAGGCTTGGGCCTGGGTTAGTGGCCATGAAGAAAAGCATCTGGAACATTTGAAAAAGCACCTGAAGGGGCTACTTCTTCCATTCTGTCCTCAGGGAAGGGCAGCCATTCCTCAAAAACAGCTCACATACTGTACCACTGAGAGCCACAAGATGGCCAGTGAAGGATTCTGTGGTTTAGAGGATTCTGGATAGAGTATTTGTGCCTTCTGCATGTTACAGATTACTCACACTTTATTCCTTTACAGTTGTGGTATGGATAACAAAGCAGTCACTTCTTAGTTCTTTAAATACAGTGGCTTTCCCAAGGGAAAGATGTATTTAAGTGAATGCCACCAACTCATCTCCTTTTCTTAAAAATGGTAGTTAGGGGGGGTGCCTGGGCGCCTCTGCCTTTGGCCCAGGTCATGATCCCAAGGTCCTAGGATAGATCCCCGAATCATTGGGTTCTCTGTTCAGCAGGGAGCGTGCTTCCCCACCTCTCTCTCTGCCTGCCTCTCTGCCTACTTGTGATCTCTGTCTGTCAAATAAATAATAAATAAAATCTTTTAAAAAAAGGGAAAAAAAAAAGGTAGTTAGGGGCGTCTGGGTGGCTCAGTCATTAAGCCTCTGCCTTTGGCTCAGGTCATGATCCCAGGGTCCTGGGATCCAGCCCTGTGAGTCCCGTAAGCCCAGCATTGGGCTCCCTGGTCATCGGGTAGTCTGCTTCTCCCTCTGCCCCTTCCCTGATTCTGTTCTCTCTCACAAAAATAAACAAAATCTTTAAAATAAAAATAAAAAATAAAAAAGATAGCATTAGCATAGTTAAAAGGAATTATTGTATTTTTTTTTAATTAAGAAGCTTATAGGAAATTTATCCCTAAAATCTCAACAGATTTTTTTTTGGGGGGGGGCATTCATATGGTACTCTCATTTAGGATGTAAGACCTTTTGTCCTTCTATGAAATGAACCTATATGCATTATTACAAGATCAGTGATTCTGAGATATGTCCCCACAATACATCCATTCATATGAATGGAAGGACTTTATAATATAGAGAGTGAAATCTCAGAAAAGTAGGCATGGGGTGCAGAGAAGTGTTATTCATTCAAAAGGCCTGTTCAGAGCTATACCATGAGTGAAACCTCAATTTTAAAAGCACACGCCCACTCAAATACCATTATAAACTCTGATACTTTAAGATGAGGAAATTACAGGAGAATACATATACAATTTCTATTACTGGGAGAGAGAATCAGCAGGTGGCATTTTAAAACAAAGTAAAACCTACTTCTATTTTTCACTCTTTTCGCTCAGACAGCAGGTGGCATTTCTATAGCACAGATCAAAATTATCAGGGCTCATTCCACACATAGCCTCAAATTGCCAGGAGGCTTCTGTACTATAAAACCTAAAATCTTATTTGTAATAATAAGAATATAATTAGAATATTTTGAGAGCTGTATGTCTGTTGGAGAAAGGATAGTACAGTTAAGTTTCTATCTAGATTTCCCTCTTAGTACTGTTGAGATTTGGGTACAGTTAACTAATCCCTTTAAGCCTCAACTGTTTCATCTGTATGATAGATACTATAGATCACATTAAGTGAGACAACATATACCCAACTGCCTCAACAAATATGCTGCCTCTCCCTCTTCTTTTCCTGATGTTGGTCTATCTCCTACTGGTCATTACACGTTACTGTAATTAACCTGGCTATATGGCTTTCTAACCCCACTAGAAAAGGATCATGCCATACAAATCATTGTTTCCCAGGTGATAACCACGGCCCTGATCACATAAAAGCTACTCAATAAATATCTGAATATAAATAAGTAAATGAGGCAATGTGACGAACCCCCAGCCTCCCGTGCACAGAAGTCAAATGTCGACAAACTGAGTTATTGGCTTATCAGGATTCCGAAGGTGATTTCAGGCTATTCGCAAGCCGCAAAGCAAGAAAAGGATCACACAGAGATGTGTAACTCCTAAATAACCCCTCCAAGTATTTTTAAATGAAAACAACATCCCACGCTCAGAGGTTAATCCCCCAGCTCTAAGCCTCTGGTTGCTCTGTTTTTAGGTCCAGTTTATAATCATTTGACTCCTCTTTAGTGCTGTTAAGGTAAACTGAAAGAGGAGCCGCATGGCCTGGAGTACCTGGGGCCATCCCGTCCCAATCCAGCCCCTTAGACACCCTAAGGAACTCAGTCTATGACTAGAAGGCTAAAACAAAACAAGCAAAACAAAAGCAACATCATTTGAGTCTAATATGCCTTAACATAGAATTAAAGATATATACACACCTGGAACTTCCCAACAAAGTCCATAAATGTTGGGCCATGAATCCCCTCCAAACATGTTAGTTTCTTATTAAATAGATTTGAAATCAAACCTGTTAAGTGGCTGAAGAAACAGCTACAAGCCACTGCCTGCGGGACACACCTAAAAGAATGGAAGGTCTGAAAAGCCAAGCTTGTTTCTTCGGCTCTGGGCTGGGCATGCCACTCACACGGGAACCAGAAAACTGGCTAAAAATGAGAACTATAATCTTTCTGGAACAATAGGTCATGACGAGCTTCCTTAATGCCAAAATAAGTGTTTGGAGGTGACTTCTGCTAACTGAAAGAAAGTGTAAAGGGCATATATATTTACTCTGGCTTGAATACAACATTTTTGAATATGCTTATTAGTGCCAAGAGTCAGAACCCTTTTCCTCATGGATTTTAAACTCGGACCCATTCCACAGAATGTGTTTCCTAGAAATGGCATCAAAAGGTTGCTTCATATTAATACCTAAACAACTCAACTGTCTGTACCTTTTGACTCTCAAATCACCCTTGGTCTGGTGTGAGGAGGTAGACTAATTTGAAGGTTAATTCTCATAAGGTAGACAAACCACAACTTCTATTATTTAAAAAACTTCTCTTAAGAAGTCAACAAATGATAGGTCATCAATCATAATTTCAAGAAAACTCACCTACCTACCTAGAAGGCATCTCGGCAATGATGATGCTGATAAAATGACATTAAAATGACCAGGCTCTAAGTCTGGTCTGAAGACAGCAGAACTCTTGAGCCTGGATTTTTTTTTTTTTAAAGATTTTATTTATTTATTTGACAGAGAGAGATCACAAGTAGGCAGAGAGGCAGGCAGAGGGGGCAGGAGGCAGGCTCCCTGCCAAGCAGAGTCTAATGCGGGGCTCATCCCAGGACCCCAGGACCACAACCCAAGCAGAAGGCAGAGGCTTTAACCCACTGAGCCACCCAGGTGCCCCTTGAGCCTGGATTCTTATGTTAAGAAGGCTTATACAAACCACTATTAATTTCTCACTTTAAAAATCTTAGATATGCAAAGCTAACTCATCTGAAATTGATCAGGGAGAAAACAACTACTGAAAAAGATCACTACATACAAATTTTATAGGTCACAGAGTAAAAATAATGACAATTTTATCCCTTACTAACTCTCTGGGTCCAGACATCTAACCCCAAATACCAAATCCTAAAACACACAGGAAAATTATAATTTTAAGCACAGAAGTTCATTTTGCAGAATCCATAAAAAGAACTATGACCTAAAACACCCCTGAACAATCCCATACTCTCCCTGTTCCACTATTAGCCACTATGGCCATTTGAGATCTAAGATTTAAAACTTTCTTTGCTTAAAAATTTATCATTTATGGAAAATGAAAATTCATCATCAACCATTCAAACTGCCAAGTTAGGTGAGTGTGCCTAACAGCTGTTTTGCCACCTGTGTGCCCTTTGGAGTGGTTGAGCAAGCACAGGCTAATTTTACAATGAACTATTTTTTTGATTAGCACATAATTTGTGTTTATTTGGATGGGTACTCAAATGGAGAATACCAAGTGGATAAAATTAATCCTTACCTGGGGAAAAAAAATCTATCTGACATGGCTTCAAAAGTTCTAGGGCCCCAAAAGCTCTAGGGCCCCATGTCCAACCGAGGTAATCTAATTGGAAAAGGCTTTGATTTTGTATCCGAAGTCTTTGAGATTAGCTAAATGAAAGTAGTACTTTTACAGGAATTTTATCTCAAGTTTCAAGATCAACAAGCCATTCCAAATCAGATGTAAGAAATAACATTACATAATAGTCACTTAAAGGCTATTGTTTTACAATAACAAAGGTTTCATTTACCATATTTCCTAGACTGCTTTATTCAGCAGGCAGATTTTCCCATGCCAAATACACTCTTTTCTCTTAAACCCTCCATATATCTGTAAAACATTTAATAATTATGATTTCCAATTTAAAGATCCCCACATATAGTATTTTAAAAGGTATGAATGTTAAAGGGACACAGGTGATTTTTATGCAAGCTATGGGTTCAGTTATTTTCTTCTAATTTATAGCTAAGAATCCTGGCAGTGGCTAGACGATATTCTAAGTGACTCAAGAGAGAAACACAGTAAGGTCAAAGTCAGGGTCCTGAGATATCAACATGCACTGTAATGTTTAAAATTAGAATAAAGCAAAACAAAGACAGCTTCAACAAATACTCATAAGGCAAAATGAGCCTGGTGAACCCATCAATTTTCTTCAGATTCTATGATCCTAGGAGCCCTCAGCAAGTGTCATCAGCTCCCCATTCCTCCACCCAGGTGATTCACTCACAACCTAATACATTATCTCCCAAAAAGATCTGGAATTTGAACTGCCATGTCATGTTAGAAAGTTTCCAGGGAAGTGGAACTGGTTCTTACCTTGGAAGAGCAAAAGCATACTTGAGGAGTTCGGAACACAAATGGCAGTTGGGTGACCACATGCCAAGACCTGAATATTTGCCTGTATGTTTATCTGCAATTACAGTTTCCTAAGAGATCCCAGACTATAACCCAATCTGAGCCATGGATTAATCTAAGATCACAAAGTCAGTGGAATGTACAAAGTCCCAGGGTTCTGTAACAACCCAAGCAACGTGAAGCTTAAGAGAGAAGCATGAATGACTGCCCCTTCTCCTTACTAATTTGTTTTACCTTCAAATGCTGATCAAAGCCTAAGTTCTCTGCTCAGGCCTTGAAAAAAAACAAAACGAAACAACATAGCAGTATGATGTTTCAGGCTGATACTGGTATCAATACCTTCCCTAATAAGCATGTCCAATGGCGATTAGTGTAGCTAAACCCTCCTACAGATCCTCTCATACTATTAATAAGATTTAAGGTCAACATTTTCAGAATTTACAACCAAGCTCACATGGGAACTTCCTAATTACCAAGACAGAGGAAAAGAAAATAAAGAATTAGAACGGCAAGTGTTAATGACTACGGAAATGTCTATTTAGAGATCCCACGTATCACAAAAACCAAATTTGCTACTTTAGAATCAAGACTTCCACTGATAGAGACTGTGCCTCTAATAAATGGAATTGTACACACCCTGAGCCCACTTTCATCCAGGTAGCCCCAGGACCATTTTAATATCTTGACTCTACCACTTAACTTTCAAAGGGATTACTCAGTTACCATGACGTCACTCCCAAATGACTAGGTTACATGTAGTAAATACAGCTCAGATTAAGAGGTCGCGCATGCTTTCTCACACAAGAGATGGGTGTGTATGGGGATGAAGGTGGGGGCAGTTCAGGGCTTCCAGTCGAAATCTCCTTGAGAAACCAGACTATTTCCATTTCAACCAATACAAGGAAGCGTCTCCCAAATTATTTAGAAGGAGGCCTACTCCCAGTTTTCTCCTCTGTGACCCATTTCCACACAGGGACTCGAGTGATTCCTTAACTCCAACATCTGTCAGTTTTCAGCCCAGAAAGCAGATGGTCTCTGTCTTGAGGCTTATGATCCTCTTGTTTTAAAGATACAACCTGGGCTTCTGATAACTGGATCTACGTGTAAAGAGAAGCAAGAAAAGCCATAAAACATATAATGTTCTACCCTGTCACTGTCACTGTGAACTTAGTGACACACACACACACACACACACTCTTCCCGGTGTTGACAAGTTCTGGTAATGGATAGCCCACGCCTGGCCATGGAGCAGGCTCCACATTCTAACGGTTTATTTTTAAAGAACTTCTTCTAAAATCCCCCTTTAGCAGTTTCTCACACACACACTCCCTTTTCGTTTCCTCCTTCTCTCTCCTTTCTCCCTCCCTCTTAACCCTTGGGAGACCTACCTATTCTAGGAGCCAAACGGTTTATAATCTCTTATGGAAAGCTTCACACTAAGGAATAAAAACAACATTGTCACCATGTGTGTGTGTATTCATGTCCTCTGTCCCTGGGAAGCTTTAACGGGCTACAGGATACACAAGGAGTCTGTAAGAACGTGCTGCTTTGGTCTAGGGTGGCCAGGCTCTGCCCAGACAGCACTGAGACACCTGTTGGAAGCTCCTGGCCTGGGTCTCAGCTTTCTCCTCTTCCCTCAGAGTACCCCTTTACTAGGCTGGGGGGAGGGGGACCCGGGAGTGAGGGTTTCACGGAAAAGTACCAACGCCAGAGCTAACCATGAGAGGAGGACTGAAGGGTGAGTCCTGCAGTGACAGGCAGACCTGTCCTGCCTGCAGAAAACACAGTCTGGAGCTGGAAGAAAGGAGAGGGATGAAAGGAAGCAGGTAGGAAACAGGCCTGGGCAGAGCACGGAGTGGGAGGAAATGGGTACAGAGACTCGGGGAGGGGCCTGGCCTGCAGGTCAGGCATGGAGAGTCTGAGAGGAGGCCAGCCAGTGAGCTAGCTTCCAGCCTCCTGCGGAACAGGCTGGGAGAGGCAGGGCTCAAACTCAGGGGAGAAAGGGCTGGTGGGCAGGGGAGGGGGCAAGTATCCAGATGCCCTCAGCGCCAGGATTCTGAACCAGAGCTCTTCCAGAGCTCTTAGAAAGAGAGACTCTGGAGGCTACGAACAAAGCCTGAGCTTCCGGGCAGGTGGTGAAAAGTCTGAAACTGTCATTGCCTGTTTGGGCGATGAGGCAGACAATAAAGTGAGCAACAGTGAGTAAGGGGATATGATTCAGGGAGGAGAGCTGACAGCCCAGCTGTGAATGTGCAGGAGCTGGGACACAATGACGTAGTCACTGTCATTGAGCTGGAGTCAGCTCCCCACAAAGAGTGGTTACCACCCATGGCCTGCCGTTCCTCACATCAGGGCTGGTGCCCAGCTGCTCGGCCTCACCCCCACCCTTGCTCCTACTACCCCATGGCCCCCACTACTGTTCACGCTGAGCTCAACCCTGCCTTCCCTGTCATCCTGGAGTGTCAGTGCTGCCCGGACTCCTCTTGGGATCTCTCTGAGAACACTGCGTGGCTTCCTTTTTACCAGACTCTCTTCCAGGCCTCCTGGCTGTGCCTGCCTGCATCTCGGCCCACTCCTTAAATGGGGCCTCCTTAGTTCTCCCACAGATGAACCTAACCTACTTCTCCTATGGTCCTAATGATGACGCTCAAACTTATTATTTCTGGTCCAGCCTCTCTGGGGCCCTGAACTCTCACGTCCAACAGCCTGCCTGGGGGCTCTTTCCTTCCTGCCTCTGAGACTTTGCCCTTCCCAGGTGCCTACCCCAAGTACTCCCTATTGATGGCTCTTTACCATCTTTTAGGTCTCCTGTTCAATGATACTCGCTGACCACATTATCTGAAGTAGCCCCCCCATACTGTGACTTTCTTCTCAACACCTGCTTATAGCCTTTGGAACACTGACCACCACTGGGCAACTGACTTATTTAGATGCTTGTTTATTTGCAAGGCCCAAACACTCTGTCCTGTTCACCATTAGAGCCCTTGCCCAGCTCAGGATATTGGTGCTATGAATCTTGGCTGAGTGAAGGAATGAAGGCTCCACGGTATTCAGTCTACATCAGATGCTCAACAAACGTAGATTAACTGGGCTTCTGGGGATCAAAGGAATGAGTACAAGTTCTGTCTTCCCTTCCCCCGCTCTTGCACGTACAGGGAGCTCATTCATCTCCCTGGTCCCCCAGGTCAAAATCCCCACGGCCACTGGGGAATGTTTCCTTGTGTCTCAGAGC
This sequence comes from Lontra canadensis, assembly GCF_010015895.1. Taxonomy (NCBI): domain Eukaryota; kingdom Metazoa; phylum Chordata; class Mammalia; order Carnivora; family Mustelidae; genus Lontra; species Lontra canadensis. The sequence goes on from NW_022630998.1 coordinate 42,550,985, forward strand.
CAATGGCTCATCAACTTTGATCACCTTTATATCCCCAGGGTCTCTCAAAGCCACAGTCTTACCATATTCCTTGGTCAGACTTGCAAAACCCTTTAGACAGGCTCCTGCAATAATGTATTAATTGGTTTCCAGGTATCCCCCTTCCCTCCCAGACCTAAAAGCCCCCAGCGCAGCCAGACGTGCCTTCTCCCTTTGGGTAAACACCAAGAAAGCACCCACAAATATCAAAGGCCTCAGCTCTCATCCTTGGCCTCATCGCCCACTACCCATCCCCTTGTTGTAATGATAGAAATAGCGCGAATACTTAGGATTTACAGAGTTTTTATGTGCTCGTTGTTGCGTTAGGTGTTTTACACATATGAACATATTTTACTCTTTGTAACAATCCTGTAAGTAATTTACTTGTCCCTTTTTATAGATGGAGCAACTGAAGTCCAACCAACTTCCCCGATCTCACTCAAACCCAGGGCAACTGGCTTTAGGTCAATCCTCTTCACCATCGTGGTATATTATACTGCCTCTTCAAACTTCCTGCATCAGCAATACTGGGTTATGCTTCAAGTTTTTTATGCTCCAGCAACACTGAGCTATGTGTAATCCCTTGAACTCTGCTGTTAGGGTCACTATGCCTTTGTACACACCATTTCTTTTGCCCTTTGGGAGGCCCTGTCCTTCTGCCTGATAAATACCAAACTATCCTTTCAAACCTCCCTGAGGTCTTGCCTTTTCTACGTGGTCTTTTGGCTCCTTGAGATCAAAGTCTGGCCTACCCAGTGACCACTCCTAAAGCTTACAGGTACCTTACAAATACGTCTCTATTGCCCTGGTTTGCAGTGATTCATTCCCATGTCTTCACTGAGGGCAATCCTATGACTCACCTCTGGGCCACAGTGCTCAGGCTCACAACAGATGCTCAATAAATGTGATTTAATTGGACTTTCCATAGGAGGGGTGAGTACAAATGCCTCAGTACCCGACGTGTCAGGACAAGAGACAAGTGTATTCTCCATTCTTTTTAAAAGACACACATTCGTGAGCAAAACAAAAACTCACGCAACACTACAGATGTTTTTGAAAAGAGGATGCAGCATACCTAAAGATTTGATACATTCTGACCACTGCAGCAGTGAGTTTAAGGTCCCTGAGTGTCCCTGTTATTCAGGGCAACCGCTGAGTAACAGGAATTCAGAAACACACACACACACACACACACACACACACACACACACAAAACCCCAAAACCGACTTTTATCCCATGGGTTCCCGGCAAAACACATTAGGAAACTTGCTCCAACTGGTGAACCGAGTCACAAGCTGCTCACCGGCGTGGATAATGATGCTTGATTTAGTTGTCACTGAAATTTGGATACTGTCACGTACACTCAATGAAAGTATGACAGATTTCTGACCAATAAGGTTAAAAACCAAACATCTTCTAGAATCTCTAAACTGTGTTTTAGCAACACTAAAGTTGCACCCTCAAAACTGAGCAGCGATATTTATAGACCAACAGTAGTCCTTTCCTTACATATGTGATGTAAGTAATAAAGAAGCTTAAAAAAAGGAGAGAAGTTTGATCGTCTTCCCTCCCCCCCAACAAAGTTTTTAATCCAAAGGGAGAAAAATGTTATAAAGCTCAGGGGTAACATACAGCAGCCCAGGATTTCTGTCTCCCAAAGCAGCAGGTGAATGGCTCTACTCAGTCGACCTTGCAGAAATAATAGAGGGGCAGAAGAGACAAAGCCAGGTATAAAAAACAAAAAACAACAACAACAACAACAAAAAACAAAAATCTGTTTCCTGTTCAAGAGGAGTGATGAGATGGGACATCTCTGCCTTCTACCTGATCTAAGCAAGGAAAACTCCAAGTTTCTCACTTTGGTAGTTCACCTTATTCACAGAGGACATGCTTCAAACCCCCAGTAGATGCCTAAACCTGGAGACAGTACTGAGCCCTATATATACACTATGTTTTTTCCTATACATAGATATGGATGATAAAATGTAATTCATAAATTGGGCACAGTAAGAGATTAACATTAACTAATAATAAAATAGATTATAACAACATACTATAAAGCAGTTAGGTGAATATGGCCTCTCTCTGCCTCTTGTGATGGTATGAGATAAAATGTGTGTGTGATGAGATGCAGCACGGTGAATGACGTAGGCACTGTGACGTGGTCTCAGGCCACTATCATCGGCTTCTGGACTGTGGCTGACCACAGATAATGGGGACTGCAGAAAGTGAAATCAGAGATTGGTGGGGGACGACTGTATTAAGGATTCTGTTAGCTGAAGGTTTTCTGTAGATATCTTTCATTAAGTTGATGAAATTCCCCTCTGTGCTTGGTGTTCTGAGAGTTTTTGTCATGAGTGAGTACTGGATCCTGTGGAGTACTTTTGCCCCATATAGTAATCTGATCATGTGATAATCCTTACTTAGCTTATTTTTGTGACAGATTATATTGATTGATTTTCTAGTGCTGAACCATCTTTGCATACCTGGGATAAACTGATCATGATGTCTGTTTTCATTCATTGCTGGATTTGATTTGTTAATAATTACTTGACAGAACACATGAGGTTTTCTTCCATGCAAATATTCCCTAAAAGTATAAGCTTTAAGACTGTGTCACTTAAACTCATTCATGAAATTTAAATGACAGCAAGGCAAGAGAAAGGATATTTTGAAAGGTTTAAGACTTTATAGAGTATTTATAGATGTTTTCCTAAAATTAAAAGAAGAAAATTTCCCTTTAAATAAAGAATATATGGAGCACCTGGGTGGCTCAGAGGGTTAAAGCCTCTACCTTCGGCTCAGGTCATGATCCCAGGGTCCTAGGATTGAGCCCCACATCAATCTCTCTCTCTGCCTGCCTCTCTGCCTACTTGTGATCTCCGTCTATCAAATAAATAAATAAATAAATAAATAATATATGATTAAAAAAATAAATAAATAAATTGTTTCCAATGGAATGTGTAAGTTTTCCAGCAAAACATTGGACCAAGTCAGTGTGCCTCCAGCCAACCTGTTGTCTGCCACAGTCAAGACAAAAAACAATGAAAGGAACAGTAAATTGTGTTTGGGATACAGAACAAGGATTGTCATCAGTTCAATACTGTGTAAAAGTCTAGGCCTGAGATTAGGTCTCTATAATCAGATTGTCTCTCTAAGAACCCAGAGAGTTAAAAGGTATAGGCCCACGAAGGCCCAGTTGGAAAAGAAACTTTCAAAGTTTTCCTGTAACAGAGCAAGGCAACAAACCAGTACCATGCTGAACCGGCAAGGCAAATGCAATGGAACCAACCAAAAGGGCTTCCATGATGAAAATGTCTACCATAATATAGACTTAAGGGAAGAATGTGAAACCCTTCCATCTCTCCTTTTTGTGTAAATGGTACACATATCCTACCCCAAAAAGCTCTGAGATGTTCATTCACATGCTCAAGGCGGGATTTACTCTTTGAAGGATGCAAGAAGCTGATATTAAAGAAAAGATTAAGATGAAGTCCTCTAAATTACAATGTGAATCAGGACAAGTGGCTAGGAAAAAAAAAAGGAAAATGAATGATCTGATGGACAAAGTCAGCAAGTATGCAGAGAAGAAGCTGGGCTTGGGCAGGAGAGATATTCCCAGGGCTAGGGCTCACGCACCTGAGGGTGCGGGATAGATGTCCTCACCTGGACACTGGGTACAGTCACAATGAGACTGGCAAAAGGACAACTTGAGGGTGGCAAGGTCCTTTTGAAAGGCAGCCTTAGGGAACTTGATCAGCCAGGTGCAGAATGGGGTTAAAAGTGGCAGTTGGTGGGGGAGACAGCATTTAGAGCAGTGAAGGCAGGTCACAGAATGGGAAGAGTCTCACTGTAAGCATATGCTACACGCCCTCAGGGAAGGACACAGAGCCGGGATTGATCCCTGTATAATAAGAGAATGCAACAGCTATATACACCGCCCTGGACAGGAAGACAGTTGTCCTTCAAGTTTCCAGATCTCCATAATAAATATAAAGCAGTGCTGGTTCTATGAGACCAATAATAAGTAGATGTGCATAGAGATGATCTTCAGGAAATCTATCTCCAAACTCTAAGAATCCCGGAAATCCCCAGTAACAAAGGCTGGGGCAACCTCCACTAATAGAAGGGAGGGAAGAAAACCCGCCCCCTTTTCTGTTTCACTGAACTGGAAAAAAAACCGGGTCCATGGCTTGGGGAATGGGGAAAGGCCTCCCACACTCTTCCACTTTGCTGGGAAGAGCCTAAGTTACTTCAGTTCTTAAGAAGGAACTTAGGACTCGGGCTCTCTGCCAGTGTCAGTGTTCTGAATTGCAGTGTTCTGGATTGGAATGCCCTGGGTTGGAAAGTCAGGGTCAGACTAGCCTGAGAATTCTCTCAGTAATATTATCAACAGGTAGACAGGGCAAAGAAAGGCTCCAAGCCTTTCTTTGGAGAAACACAGGTGTAACGCCAGAGCAGGCCGATCTCTTTGCAAAGTGGCCTCAACTGGGAGTAGAGACCTCATCATAGCAAGGACTACACGACTCAAATATTTAGGGGCCCCTGACAAACTTGAAAGGCAAGACGTTATAGAATGTACTGCCACGAAAGTTGTGCTCTTATTCATAGATAGCATTATCTCTTCAGCTAATTAGTTGCATTTATTTTGCTGGTCGGGCATGGATGACACATCTTGAATAAAAATGACCAACACCAAAACATCAGGTCTCTAAACATACAGAGCAGAACACGAAAAGCCTGGTTAACCTTGCTTAAATCGAAACTCTAACATGGTTTCGTGGGACCAACGTTGTTCAAGTTGTATTAAAGGTAAGTGTGACTTTAAAGTATACTCAGGATCAGACAAAGGTGTGTGTGTGTGTGTTATAGGTGTATATTTGCATGTGCGCCTACAAATAGGGCACATCAGAATATTCCGGGATGCTGCTCAAATCTATGAAACACCAAGGGAAGTTTCGGAAGGAAAATTTACTGAGTTTTCCGAAGTATGAGGTATCTGCATTCCTGTTCCACAAAGTTATAGGCATAACAAAGAGAATACACCATTTTCTGGTGTTCTTTCAACACTGGAGCACAGAGATTATGAAGCTCCCGATCTGATAGGCAGTATCCTGTTTATGTGAGCGCACCACTGCTCTTAAACGTGCTCACGGGGACATGAGAGTCAAGTTGCAAAGAAAAATGAAGAACCTAGAGTTAGGCAACTCAGAAGGCAGGCCCCTCTAAAACCACCATAATGCAACCTTTCTGTGCTGGACACAATGGGGAGAGAAGAGAAACACTCCCCTTCAAAATCCTATTCTCTCAATCTGAGTGTCAGCAGCTAACTCTGAACTGCCTTTCACTTCTGCCACCAGCTTCAACCAGATTTTAAAATTCTCTTGTCCTCCACTTATTCTGTCAAATACGTTAACAAAATGAAAAGGCCAGCCTGTATCAGGAATAAATGTCAGCAAACCAGTTAAAAAAAAAAAAAAAAAAGGCAAAGTTATGCAGACCTGTCTCTTTTAAGCAGACAATACGAAACAGGCTAACTGGAGCTATCTTTGCATTGCACATCTGCATCTTATAAAGGTCAAATATTTAATAGGAAGGAACTTCTGAAAGGCTCTACAAAGGGAAGCAGAAGCCTCCAGTGCCTGAGTGAGGGAAAGGGATGGATCTGATCAGATCAGAGACAGACAAAGTATCTCTCCTCCTCCCTTTTACTCCCCCCTCCACTCAGTACTCACGCCCTTCTCACCCACATTTCAAAAGAACAACTGGAGAACCACCGGCAAGTAGGATTCCGCAGGAAATCCGCGAGGATGACAGACAGAACACCTGAAACAGGGCCCCCCTGGCAGGGTAGAAACTTTTCAAACTGTCGCCCAGGAAACAAAACCCCAGCTGCTAAGGGGCTTGGGCAGCGTGGCTGCCGCCAAAGCCAACACGTTCCCTCTCCAGGCAAAGTATCGCCGCGTTGTTGTTTTTTACCTTTGTGTTCGCCGAAGCCTGTTCCCACTCCTCAAATGAGGCAAAGTAAAGTTTGAGAGCACAGTCCAAAAATTGGGGTCAGACATATCCATTTCTTTCTCTCTTCAATTCACTGCGGGTTCAAGGCCATAAGGCCAAACCAGGGAGGGGGCGGTAAAACGGAAAAATAAAATAAAATAAAAGACGAAAAAAAGAAGAAAAATATCCCAATTATCTACTCGCTCCCTCCAGAGGAAACGTGCTGTGAACTGTGATCTCAAGAACTTGGAGCCCGTCTGAAAAGTACCCGTCCTAGCCTTTAATTAACGCACAGCCATTTCTCCCAGGTTCAGGAAACTTATTTCCTCCTGGGTTTGCCCTCTCCTGGCCAGCCCTGGGCAGCTATAAACAGTAATTACAAGAGTTGGGCCGTGCGTTCTGCACAAAATGCTGTCTGTGTGTGATTCAGTCCAAGGTACTTTGTCATCTGTTTGGCAGATACCATTTGCAGCTCCTGCGGGGGGGGGGTGGCGTGGGGAGGGGGGCGGGATGACTATTTTAAGTCTCTGGTTCCGGGAGGCTGTTGCTTATCAGCAAACCATTCAACATCCGAACATGCCCAGTGCCGAGTTTCCTTTTGGTATCTACATACAAGGAAAAGAACTGAAATACAAAAAGCGCCTCTTCTCCCCCTTTGCAAAAGGAAAAAAAAAAAAAAGGAAACTTACAAGCACTTTTAGAAAACTGGCCTATAGGCGGACTAGAACAGGACACCTTTGTGCGGCCCGGCGGCCGGGCGCTGGTTGCGGAGGGGAGGAGGCTCCCCACCCGCAGACACTCCCCCAGGAGCGGGGCCTCATGGGAAAGGGGGCCGGCGGGGGTTGGGGGGCTCCCGTGTGCGAGCCCCGGAGCAGCCCGAACCCCAGCATCCTCTGCCCCCGCGCGCCACGCCCCACGCCCCACGCCCCCAGCTCGCGGCCCCAGATGGATCATTCCCCGCAAATAAATAAACAAATCCAGCCTCGGCCAGCACCCGGTGAGGCGAGCCTGGCGCACACCTGAAGGCTGGTCTGTGATTCACGGCAGAATGGATCACCATGTAAACACTCCTAGGAAGTGAGTAATTACTCTTTACCCGGACGCCGTTTGCAGGAAAAGCACGCCGATGGGATGCCACACTCACCCAAAACCTCAGTCAACTATATTTATGAGTTTACATTCATTTGATGAATTACGACAGGCACACCTGTTTGGCTTCGTGGACTGCAGACACCGCCAGGGAATGGTGAGCTACTACCTACGAAGACACTACTTGGCATTTATTTAACAAATGCTCGATTATTTCCCTTCCACGTGTGTTCAGACTTGAGGGAGTGAAAGGCAAGGTTGAATCCATGTTTCTGTCGTTCATCTTGAAGAAAGGCATGGAATTCAAATAACTTCCCAAACTGACAAATGCTTGTGTGAAAGTCTATGAAGGAAAAAAAAATTAGAATTTAAATTAGCTGCCTTAAATCTGGCATAACAGGGTGAGAGCTACTAAATTTCACAAGATTTTAATAAAAAAAAAATCTCATAAAAAATGGTTTAGTTCACCTACTAAATACTGGAAACAAACTTGCTTACAGAAATATGAGAGTGGTGGGGGAGGTCAGCTGACAAAGGGTCACCTTTGTCAGGTTTAGTTCACCTACTAAATACTGGAAACAAACTTGCTTACAGAAATATGAGAGTGGTGGGGGAGGTCAGCTGACAAAGTACACTTCTACAAACAGAAGTGTACTTTGGGATCCTCTCTATCTAATTCTTATGACTCCTGAAATATTTTCACCCCAAGGGCTCTAGGAATTTCTGATAATCATTATTTTACAAGTCCATATTACACATTACCTCCTGAAATTCTCACTGAGCCTCCTTGGATCCTTGGTATCTACTAAGATAGACAAAAGCAGCAATTTTTCCTCAATTTAACAAGTGACAAAATATACTTCACCAGATACTTAGGAACTTTCTTTTGTATGTTTTGTTCCATACTAAGCCATTTCTTCTCCCCCCATCTTTTTTTAAAGTTTTTAAGTTCTTAAAAGGGTATTTTTTAAAGGCTGACAGAAAGACAGTACTACCCATGTTCCAGCACTGTTTGTCAACCTCATTCCTTGGACATGTGAGGGTGCATAATTCTTTGTTCTGGGGGCTGTCTTGTACATCAGAGGACCTTTAGTAGCACGCCTACCTCTACCCACTAGATGCCAGTTGCGACAATCAAAAATGTCTACAGACATTGCCAAGTATTTCTTAGGGGGCAAAATCACCCCCTGGCTGAGAACTACTACTGCCTTAAATAAAGCCTCCCTCAGAGAAAGGGAGCACAGAGCATTGGTGAAGAGCAAAAAACTTGGGTCTGAATTCTGGATCCAATAGTTAATTATGAATTAAGATAAGTCACTTAATCTCTGTCCATTTCCCCCATTTTGGGGGGGGGGGCACATGATAGGACCAACTTTTAAGAGATCAACATACATAAGTGAGATAACATATATAAGCTCCTATAAGCAGTGTTGAGAACACACTGCACATAATGTCAGCAGTACACAGAAGTTAAAAGAATGCAATGCTGAGGGGTGTAGGAATAGAGCAGAGGACACCGCACACCATGTCCTCTACTTTCATGGTGGCCAGATAGTGCCTCCACTGAGGTGTAAACAAACTGTTTACTGCTGTCTTCCCTACTAGTCTGTGAGTTCCTCAAGGCTGTGGTCATGTTTTACTGATTTCTCTGTTTCCAAGATCTGACAGGTCCGGATTTATATAAGCAGTTAGTAAATACTTTTTGAATGGAGATGATTCAGATGCTTGGGCTTCCCTCAAAATGCCCTAAAATTATCGGTATTAGCAGGTCAACTGACTTGTCGAAGAATCTTAACTTCTTATGAATCCTGTGGACATACTTTTAAGTTCTAAAGAATTTCTCCCATTGACTAATTTTTATCTACACTCTGTAACTGAAAACAGAAGTCCTATAATTCCTCACGTCACAACCAAAACTAAGAGAAACCCTCTTTGGATCCCACCCACTACCTGCATCCCCAAAGGTAAGCCCAGGGAATTTTGTGTGCTGAGTTAATAGGTACTCGAGTTTAAGAAGGAAAATTACATAGTAGAGACTGCCCAGAGAAGAACCATCAGGATGGTGAAAGGAGACATGAAAGTGTGCTATCTACATCACATGGTGAAGAAACTGTGTTCGAAGTGCAGAAAGAGAAAATTTGGGAAGCTTGACAGTGGTCTTTGAATACTGAAATAACTATTATGTGGAAGAGTCTTCGGATCCAAAGATGAAAAGGGCTGATAGGCCAAGAGAGGATGTCCTATAAAAGTGTCTGAGTAGAGGTAACTTGAAGGAGATGCAGTGCACAGAATTCAAGTTCTGGATGGTTCCAAGAACTAATGACTCTGTAGCTCCCAAATCCTATATTCTATTTCTTCTAGAAAAGCCCTTTTATTTGGGCAATACCCATTAACAATGATAACTAAAATGGGTAAGTGAGTACATAAAACATTTTTTCTTCTTTTGATTGAATGATAAATATCCTGGTCTGTGAGCAGATGTCATTACAGCCTCCACTCTGTACATTCTGGGTAATCCATCCTGCAGATTTTCAAAGGGATGGGTAAAAACACATTTTTTTAAACTACGTATACTTAAACATGTGTTTTGCACTTAGGTGGCTTGGGAAAATTGTGGTTGTATCCAAAATGAAAAAATAAAAATAGGTAAAGTAATGAGGAGCCAGAAATGAACTACTTAACACAGTGAAAGTGGCTGATACATTCCCACATTCATTTAAGATAAGAGTAGGTGTGACACTCAAGTGTTACTTGTCTTCTAACCTGTTTGACTTGATTTGGGAACCTATGATTCAGAAGCTAATGCAGTTAGCAAACACAAGAATTAAAATTGTCAGAACTACTGATATTTTCCTACAGAGAAATAATTATACGGGCTACAACTATAGTTTGGTTGCAAGTACAGTGAAACTGGCTACTAAACTAAGAGGAAATTGAAATTAATGGAAATTCTTAAGACTATAACTGGTCTAAGTCAATATACAGATATTCAAGATTTTCTACTTATTGCACAATAACTGAGCCTACACAGTAATGGACAAGCTTTGTGATCCAGAATGCTCACTCATTTAATCAGATGATATTATGAGCCATTGTTTTTATAAGAAAGATAAACGACAAAGAAAAATAAGCTTCTCACGATTCTGAAATGCTGGCTTAGAATGAAATGAGTAGTTAAAAATGGGTCGAATTCTTCATTGTTCACCTCCCTCCTATATACAAAGAAGTCCCATGTTCTTTTCACTTACTTGAATTCTCCCATCCACTTGGTACCCTCTGCCCCATGCCCACTCAATAAGGTTTCCTCCCACCCTCCACAGAACAGCAGATAATCATCCCCAGAGCCTTCCTTGAACTTCAACACTGTGGGAGACTAAGCTTTCTAACGCAGGTGTGCAGCCCGGGAATCCGTCAGCTCCCTGCACTGACACTCTGGCTACAAGGCCAATTCCAATGAGACGACACCAGGAAAAGTGGTGTTGATACCGAGTTCCCAATATATTCTACCTAATCTTGGCCTCCTCTGGGGATTGTGCTATAAACTAACTCTGATTTTCATCCAACCCCGTTTTTAGAGCACCTTGAAGTGACTAATTCCCTAATACTGTCCATATGTACAGGTCTGCCTTGTTCACCTTCTAAATGCTGCCTTGTTAATTGAAGGGCAGAAGTGTGAGCAGCAAACTGCCTGACCTCAATAAGCCATCCTTGTAATCATGGCACATATTAAGAAATAAAGCTTAGGGGCAACTGGGTGGCTCAGTGGGTTAAATCCTCTGCCTTTGGCTCAGGTCATGATCCCAGGGTCCTGGGATCGAGCCCCGCATTGGGCTCTCTGCTCCGCAGGGAGCCTGCTTCCTCCCCTCTCTCTCTCTGCCTGCCTCTCTGCCTATTTGTGATCTCTCTCTCTCTGTCTAATAAATAAAATCTTTAAATAAAAAAAGAAATAAAGCTTAAAGGCTGAGCTAGAGATGTGAAGAAAGTTGCATCAAAGTGGAGTAGGTTGAAAGAAAACTCTACTAGTGTTATTAAACTTTTTTTTTTTTGCTCACATTACTAAACTATGAAAGAAGATAAAAGAGATAAATGAAAATTATCATGTAGGGATAAATGTGAATGCCCAATAAAAGGAGATGGATAATAAGGAGGTTACATCATCCTTGGAATATGAAAAAATATTAAACAATATCACAAGGTAGATTCACATTTATAGAGTGAGGAGATAAAACAACAGAAACACAATTAAACTGATCACTGTTTCTTAACAGGTTGAGCAGAAAACTGCGTGATCCCAAGGGCTGGCTGAAGGATAAGACCCAAGACAGCAAAGGGCAGGGTGGAGACTAACTAGAATGGGAAGAGAACATAACATTGTCCTCAGGTACTTCTTGGACTCTAGGAGAATCACTGGCTCAGAAATGTAGCAAATAACCAGTAACTTTAAAAGAAAAACCCAAGAGGAGAGAACAGATGAATATAGACCATGGAGTACTTAACCCTCACACTGGTGACTCCTTGATGGGTAGGACAGAAGAGTGGAGCAGAACATGCGTGATGACAGTCCAGCATACAGGACCAGGTTGGGTTGCACAATCACTGTTTGCAAGCACGTCACCCTAGCTCTCTGCCCTCTGCCTTACCAGCAAGCGAAGGTCCTGGGAGAAGCTGCACAGTCAGGCTGACAGAGCTCTACCCCCTGTGACAGGAAGTGGACAGAAAAGGTCTATCACCCTTATGGGGCTGCTGCAAGGGTCATCCTACAGGAGATGACAGGGAACCAGAGATGACTGTGTCACTCCATTCTAAACCAGCTGTCTGCAAGATCTGCCAATAAGTGACACAGAGTCGTAGCTCTAACAGAGCTAAGCAACCCAATTTGGGAGCAGAGAACATGGCTTGGAGATCACACACCTCATTTGACAAATGGGAAGGCTAACTCCTGTCTTTAAGACCGAACTTCTTGCCACTTGTTCTAGGCAGCCTTCCTTTGAGGTTCCCTATCCCTACTGTTGAGTATCCCTCTACTGGCCTCTGCTCCTGAGAGCTTCTGTAGGGAAAATGTTCTCCCACTGTATCAAAATCAAAATCTGTTTGCAGATCAATCCCCATCAGAATAAGAGCCCCTTAAGGGAAGGGCTCTATCCCCTTCATCTTTCAATCCTCAATACAACCATTTGTATGAATGTTGAGAGAAGGGAGAAAAGGAGAAAAGATTTGCTCAGGGTTAAAATGATACTTGATAGCAAAGTCAGGTATAGAATCCTGATATTTTGGAGACTCAGTTTGTACATGTTTTAAAAAGCTTTTTTTGATCTAGTCCTCCTAAATTTCATGACTCCACTGCTGTACCTATTAGGCAGGTCTATTGTCTCAGATTTCAAAATCTCAGAAAATAGAGACTGCGCATAAATAGTTTTATGTATGTACACATATACATACATATAATTAGTTTATATGAAATACTGTTTTTTGCTTGTAACAGTGACCCCCAGATCGTAATCATTGCATTAGTCTCTCAATCTGGAATTAACTTCAAGGACATGGAGTTTCTTGATCCAGAAGCCTGGGTCTAAGGTTCATCATTTCTTCTGCGGTTCCTGAGCATGAATTACAGTGCAATTATCACAAGTGTCAATTTGGTTTAAGTGGGTCAGGGTAGTTATATTTAGCCCTTTGGTAGTCGACACTAAGACCTGTCTGTAATGTAAGATTAAAGTTAATTTATCAGTTCTCCTTTTCTTGAATATTTTTCCAGGTCAGACATCTAAAGTTATGGAAAATTGCGCCACTAAAATAAGAGGTAAGGTTTCCATCAAAGTACCACATAGGGAGTATATATAGACTGAGGTAGAAACAATGTGCTTCTGCTAATAGTAAGAATTTTAGTCGATTAAGCAAGTTGATTTACATTATTCCACAAATCAGAGACTGTTATTTTAGGGAAGACACAAAATATTTTAGCTAAGGAGTTCTCAGGCAAGCCTCTAGTAAGTTAGGTCATTTTCATTACCAACAAAGATTTTTATTTATTTTTTTAAAAGATTTTATTTATTTATTTGACAGACAGAGTTCACAAGTAGGCAGAGAGGCAGGCAGAGAGAGAGGAGGAAGCAGGCTCCCTGCTGAGCAGAGAGCTGGATGCATGTGGGGCTCCTTCCCAGGACCTTGAGAACATGACCCAAGCCGAAGGCAGAGGCTTTAACCCACTGACCCACCCAGGCGCCCCCCCAACAAAGATTTTTAAAGAAACACTAATTCACAGAATAAATAAATGTTTAGAATGAAAAGTGTTCAGTCTAACTATTCTTGTAGAAATGCAGTCAAAGCATCAATTAAATATTTTTACCTGTTTAAGTGGCAAAGTTGAAAAAAAAAGACCATCAGTGGTGGTGAGAGCATGAGAACATAAGTTCTCTCTACTAACTATTGGGAAAGCTATCTGGAGAACGAAAACATACACACATGCACGCACACACACACACACACACCCGACACACATATCACCTATACACAGACACACACACACATAAATGTACATGTCTGCTACATATGTATACATATAATACACACATACAAATAGACATTTTAACCATAATTGACATCTTGGAACTTACACAAATACAACCAACTGTATACACAAACATTTATGCATATGGAAATTAATCTCAGAATTCCTTATAAAAGCACAGTATGGGTGACAAAAACTAATGGTACAACATGTTAACAAATGTAACTCTATTAGGGCAAATGCTAATAAAAACCAAAAGAGCCATAAAATAAAATACTATGAAACCAATAAGAATAGAATAATAGATTCCAGTGATATCCAGATTCTAATCCCTGGAGCCTGTGACTATGTTACCTAATATGTCAAGAGGAATTTTGAAGATGTGATTAAATTAAGGGTCTTGAGACGGAGAGATTTTCCTAAATAATGAAGGTGGGCCCTAAATGTAGTGTCTTTATAAGAGGGACACAGAGGGAGATTCGACTGTAGAAGAAGGCACAGTGGCACAAGCAAGATGCTAGGTTGTTGGCTTTGATGATGACGAAGGAATGAAAGGAATGCGCAGAATTCAGCTCATGAAAGAAGCTGGGAAAGTCAAGAAAACATACTCTATCTTACTGTTTCTGGAGGGAGCTCAGCCCTGCAGACACCTTGATTTTAGCCCAGTAAGACTGATTTCAGACTTCTGGCCATTAGAACTCTAGGAGAATAAATACATATTGTTTGAAACCATACAGCTTGTCATAATTTGTTGCAGTAGCCATAGGAAACCAAGACCACATTTGTAAAGTATACATAATGGGAAATGCTCCTGAAACGTGTTTAAAAACAAAATGGAGCAGTTAGGATATAACTTGCTTATAATATACATGAAAGTATATGAATACAAAAGTGAACTAAACAAAGTATTTTTCATGGCCATCTGTAAGTGTGGAATTATGGTTGATTTTATTCCTTTATACATACATACATACATACATACGTGTGTGTGTGTGTGTGTGTGTGTGTGTGTATTCTTTTTTACAGTGAATCCTATTATTTTTAATTAGGAAAAAAAAACAAAACTCCAATCCCAGAAGCCACGTAACTGACAGTCCCTTTACCATGACCTGAAAGTTCATGTTCCTGCGAATTTTAGATTACTGTGAAGTTTACAAACTTCAAACGATGTGCCTTTACATGGACATTTTCATAAAACTGGATTGGCATCTTTTAACAAAATAAAATGCAAATGTGAAAGCTCTAAAAACCTTAGAAATACTAACATTGCTTTAAAAATGAAGTCTTTCCTACTCCCAGGAATTTCAGAATATAAAAATGAAAAATAACTGCTTCTACACATAAATCCTTACCTGTCTATGGCAACTGGGCAAATGGGTATTTTCAAAACTGACTGGGTTATAAATCCATACAGGGCTGTGTTTTGGGTTGAATATATATGTTGTTATTTGCAGACTGGTCAGGCTGTGCATTTTATGTGACCAATTCTGAATTCCAGAATTATTTCATTGTGCTGTACATGAAGACTTTCTTCTTTCATTGCTCAGAACATTTACTTTTTTAAAAAAGATTTTATCTATTTGAAAGAGACAGAGAGAGTACAAGTTGGGGGTGGGAGGACATGGGCAGAGGGAGAAGCAGTTCTTCACTGAACAGGGAGCTCAATGCAGGGCTTCATCCCAGGACCCTGGGATCATGACCTGAGCCGAAGACAGACACTTAATGACTGAGCCACCCAGGCGCCCCCAAAATCATTTACTTTTGATAAAGCAAGCTCCATTTTAATATTGGCCAACTGGTATGCAGTAAAAAAAGATGCTCCTAACTTCAAAATATTATATTATCTGTAATTTGGGATTACCTCTCCCCTCTCCCCAGCAAACACAAACTTGTTATTTCCCATGTTGCTAGATAATTTAAGATTTTACTGTTTTTACTTAGCTGGATTATGAGGACTGAAAGGCACAAACCAAGTTTCTGGCAACCAAAGAAACATTCTTTGAAACAATGTATTGTAAGACACATCACAGAAGATAACTATATTAAAGTTAATAGTTACAAAAAAAAAAACTTTCAAAAAGAATTTATTCCAGGTTTAAGAGCTATAGCAACAGTCAATCATGTCATCCAATATAGTGGCAGTTGGGTGATAGACGAGTGATCGCCACAGGTGGCTTTCAGCTCATGAAGCACATGAAGAATTATAAAGAATGCTAATACACCAATGACAAAAGAAAGTCAAGGCCAGACCAGATGACACGTACACTGCAGAAATAGAAAACTCAAGAGAGTAGAAAAAAACTGACTTAAATGTAACAAAAATACACTAGTTGGGAACATAAGAAATTGAGAGAAAAATCAATGAAGTTCTCACTATCCATAAAGTTAAAAAAAAAAGAAAAAGAGCACAGATTTTCACGTTGTATGGGGCCGTCTGGTCAAGGCCTCCATTATCTCTTGCTTGGATTCATAAAATGTCCTCCTGCTCCCCACTCCAAACTGTTCCTCCAAAACCGCCAGCGCTAATGTGTGCACACAGTCGTTTGACCCTCCCTCTCTCCCCTGAAAGTTCAGTGGTTCCCGCACTGTTCTAGCAATATTCCTTCAAGAACAGTTTCTGTCCCACCATCACTGAATTACCGGCGTACAGATTTGCGGAGGCTTCTCCACACCCACGGACTGAGGATTTCTGGGCATGAAGCCCAGGAATCTGCATTCCACCTAAGTGCCCGGCGGGGGGTGGATGGAGGTCTTCTGCACATTAAAGCTTGAGAGGTTCTTCGTAGGAAAAAACAAAACCTCTTTAAATGGAATACTTTATAAATGGCCTTACTGATTTTGCCTCATACTTTGACACATGTCCCTTTGTGGTTTATGCTTCAATAATAAAAAAGTATGTACTTGTCAGAAAAAGTGAATTACTTTCAGCTCCCCAGACGCAGGAGCTGCTCCATACCTCACTGCCTCATTGCCTTTGCACATCCTGTTCCCAGTTCCTAGAATTTCCATCTCCTCTGCCTGGAAAACTTCTGCTCATCTTTCAAGTGAGAGATGAGAGGTCACCTCCCCAGCTAAGTCAGTCTGACCTTCTCTTGAAGACATAAGAGGTTTCCCTCCTGGATCTCGAATGAACTTTATACATATACATGCCTCTTTTAGAGCATTTTACTAGAGCACAATTGTCTACAGGTCCAATTCTCCATGAGGCTTTAAGCCTCGGAGTACAAGGATAGTTTCTATTCATCTGTGTAAGTTTCTAAGTACATCAGAGATACCCAGCAGGCTTCATGGATACAGACACATTATACTGTAAGGTTTAAAATACACACACACACACACACACACACACACACACACACACACACACCTCTGTTATTTATTTTTTCTTTTTCTCTAACTTCTACTTAGAAGCCCTAGGGGGATGTTTCCAAAACCATGTTGCCTTTTGTCAATTGGCTGGATGGCTTTTCTTTTAAAGCACTGTCATTAAGGACAACCTTCATGATTATTAATAAAAAAAAAAAACAATGAAAATTTAAGACTGATTTTTAGGCAGATTTTAATGGTTCATTAAGAAATGAACCAAAAAAAAAAAAAAAACCCACTATTAGCTTTTATAATCCATCACAAGTATGGCTTAAGTCAAGTGTTACTCTGCCGCCTCTGAAAAGATAACTAAAAATGCAGAGTGACCTTTTTCCAAGGCTGAAAACTCAACCCTCGTGGGGACAGGATCAACATGTGCGCCCCCGCCTCCGCACACCCTCCTCGCCCACTGCAGTGAACAGATGACAATTTTGAGTACCAAGGCCAGAGTGTTCAAGGTCTGCAACCTGTTGGCCACCACTTCAGAGTCCCAGGCTCTAAGCTCTGGTATGTTAACCTGTTCAGCAAAACTCTCCCTCCCATTCAGGAGGAACGGACACAGCCGATCTGTTTCTTCTTCTAGCACCTCTCCTCCTCTTTGGCAAATGCCCATTTCTACATCTTGATCTTGCTTGTATACCACAGTCAACCAATCCCATCTAGGGGTCTAAGAATTAACTTTTGTTTGTTTTTTAGGGACAGCGTCGGGGAGGGGCAGAGAGAGAGGGAGAGAGAGGGACAGAGAGGATCCCAAGCAAGCACCACACTCAGTGAGAGGCCTGACCCAGGGCATGATCCTATGACCCTGAGATCACAGCCTGAGCCAAAAATCACGAGTTGGATGCTGAACCAACTGAACCACCCAGGTGCCCCTACAAATTAACATTTTTATTGATGATGTTGAAGATCTTACTATCTGGCAGGGTTTATACATGAAAGGGAATTAAAAGTTTTAGAGAAAGGTACAAGGAGGAGGGCAGAGTCCACTCATGACTGTAGGAGCGTGTTTAGTGAATGACGTCCATCTGAATTTGGAGATGGGCTCCTCAAGAGCAATGGCCACTAAGTCAACTCCCCACCCCTCTTCACTAGAGAAAAATAGAAGTGAAGCTGTAAAACCCTGCAGTGGGAGGGCTATCAGGCCCTGATGCCAATACTACTGTATGACTTTTCACACACATGTCAAGGGTAGATGGCTTATTTACTAATTATGCAGCCACCAGAAATGATCATCACAAATTCTATAACAGCATAGTAATACATTACATGGAAAAAAGTATTTCAGAAGTAGCCTAACTATGGTATGATTCCCATCTCACAAAGCATATATGCATACTTGAAAGGATTTATATATATCATGGGAAAATGGAAAGAATTCATCCTAAGTGATTTATTTTACTCTTTCATTTCTGTTATTTTTGTTTTAATAGATATGAAAGCACATTGTATGTGTTAACAGTATTTGCTGGTCTTCAGGTAACTTGCTTCATTATCACATCAAATTGCTTTCATGGGAACTCATCTTCCAGCTCCCTGCAAACAACACTGCTTGATACAAAAACAGACAGAAAAGGTAGTAGGGCCCAGGCTGTCTCTGGGGGACACTCAGGGAGGGACAACTTCAATTGTTCAAAAATAGTGGACAATAAACTGCTGGGGGCTCAAAAATAAACATAATCATCAATGAGCATTTTGGGTGGCATGGTGACAACATCAAAGCCCTTTCTCTTGCCTTCAAAAGAATCATTTCTTTTATTTACCCTTTGTTAGTGCCTAGTACCACAGCTTTAAAAACATTACTATGGAGTTCATGGCTCAGAAAAATTGATTCAGTGATTCTGTCCCAGAAATGGGAAGAGGTATGCTTCAGTGAGCTGCCAGGTATCTGCAGGACACCTAAAAATAACACATTATTTGTTATTGTCAGCTTTAATGGGGAGCAAAGCCTACTGCATTTAACTTACATAACTGCAGAGCTCTGATCTCCCAAATTACAAAGGACATTTTAGGGGGTGCTTATAAAACATAAAACAGGCAATGGAAGTTCTGGCTGGGTCTAATATCCATCAGTCAACATATGGTCTATTGGTTAAGCCCATCCGTTAATGTAAGTATCCAAACAAAGACAATTTTGGAGGGTAAGGGGAAAAGAAGTCTTTGTAGTGTTTCATAAATATAAGTCATGATATAAATTACCGAATTTTTTTTTCAATGAGCTGCTTCTAAGGGAAGCAAACAGAAGAACAGGTGGAAAACAATAAACAAATGAACAGACCAGAGCATGGAAGCCAGACAGCCATCTTTCATAGACGCACACTAAGTGTGGGGAAAATGTCATGCCTAGAATCTGTAACATACCTCTCCTACCCAGCTTACTACTTAGGAGTAAATTAGGGCATAACTGCTTCTTTGAGTAGAGTTGGAATTTAAGGTCCTGTATTTCAGAGTCATGTCTTAGAATCTTTCACTGACACAATTTCAAATCATGCTTCTTTTTCTTTTTCTTTTTCTTTTTTTAAAGATTTAATTTATTTATTTGACAGAGAGATCACAAGTAGGCAGAGTGGCAGGCAGAGAGAGGGGGGAGGCAGGCTCCCTGCTGAGCAGAGAGCCCCATGTGGGGCTCGATCCCAGGACCCTGAGATCATGACCTGAGCCAAAGACAGAGGCTTTAACGCACTGAGCCACCGAGGTGCCCCTTATTTTTATTTTTCATCCAAAGAGCCAGCATTTCAGGAGGGAATGACTAAATCAAATGACTAAATCATAACATGCTATACTCCTAGAAAATTCCAGTAAATAAAAAATAAATAAATAACATGTTTCCCCAATGAAATTACAACTAATCTACATGTCAGATTCCAGGAAACTAGAACAGATTCCTACCTACAAGTTTCCAAGACCAGTTAAGAATTAAAAAAAAAAAAAAAAATCTCAGAAACTAATATGACCAGATAAATTTATCATGAAGTGAGAGATGAAGTAATAGAGAATAGTTGTGGTCATATGGCTCTTTAAGTTTGGGTATGAAAACTGACTTCATAAATAGAATACACTTCTAATGAAAGTTTATTTCTGATTTCAGAACAACTAATTGAGTTTCCAAGGCCATATAAAAATTTGTATCAATTTCTTTGTTAAGAAAGAATGAGCAAAACAGGAGTAAGAGAAATCCCCTGATAATCTATAAATTTCATCTTATGTAATTATTTTAACTTCCTGTCACAGTGAAGCTTCCCTGGAGCTATCAACACCTGGCAAACCTGAAGTCTGAATTTCACTTCTTCTACATCTCCCTATGAAAGCTGTGCGGGCTTGCTGGAGAGGAAAAAAAAAAAAAAAAAAAAAAAGTCCTAAGGGAGAGATCTAGAATAAAGCTACAAAAGCAAAATTCTTAGTGTGTGTGTGTAGTCTTTGAATATTCTGTGATTGACTATTGATAAAAAAAATATTAATGGAAATGGGACATGGGATACAAGTATCATTTTATTTTTTAATTTTTTAATTTTTTAAAAAGATTTTATTTATTTATTTATTTATTTGACAGACAGAGATCACAAGTAGGCAGAGAGGCAGGCAGAGAGAGGAAGGGAAGCAGGCTCCCCACTGAGCAGAGAGCCTGATGCAGGGCTTGATTCCAGGACCCTGAGATCATGACCTGAGCGGAAGACAGAGGCTTAACCCCCTGAGCCACCCAAGCACCCCCAAGTATCATTTTAAAAAGGGATTTAAGATAGTCTAAAAATTCTTTCCTGTTTCAACAGAAAATATTGATCATGTTTTACTTATTCTAGAAAAAATATTTCCTTCTTCCTTGGTTGAAACAACTTTGCCTAGTGTGAATATTTATTTAATTGCATATTGTTGTTTATCTGCAACTATATTTCTTTCCTCAGAAGAGTTGGTTTCAAAATGTCAGTGGGGGAAAACAGTAACAATTTACCATATAAAATAACATTTTTTCACACAGCTACACCTTGTGTGTCAATATAGCTTTTGGCTAGACCCATACATGGAATTGCTTCTGTGCCTCTATTCCCAAATACCACAGACTCGGCTCAATTTGCTTGAACAATTCTGGGTCACCACATACTTCCATGGGACAGTGAGAACTTAAACTTATCAAGGACTGGACAAAATCACTCTGAAGACAAATTTTCTCCCCAAATGTTCTTACTGTTACAATTTTTTTTAAATAAAAATAACTGGCTTCCTTACAGAAAAATAAATAGCCCCAAGCAAATGATACACAAGAAAGTGTGAGGAAAGACAGAGATGGTTTAAAGGTGCTTCCGAGAATTGAAAAGAGGCAAAATTCAGGAACAATTTTTAAATGTCAAGGTTCTAGGGATCTTACCTTTCCAAGCCCCATCTGACATAGTGTCAAACATTCCTGCATCTCACATTAAGCCTTTTCTCCTGTGAAACATGGTGTGAGTATTTTCTGTTTGCTGCATTTCTAAGCAATCATCACATATACTTGGGAATTCTTATGAGATGGAAAGATTTAAAATAGAAACTGTCTCCAAAAGTTTCATTTTTGTGATTGTTAAATTTAATGATTAACAGAGTTGATGTTATGTTTTCAGACAAATATCTTGTTTCCTCTAATAAAGCTGTGAGCCAACAACCTGATTCCCGGTAGGTTAAAATGTAAAAATAATATATGTTTTCATGGATAATGCTACAAAATATGGTAAAAATTTTGCTTCTGTGGCTTTCCTTTTGTTTTGTTTTGAACCAAAATATCTTCCCCTTTGCAGACTTAAATTGGTCATAGTTCCATGAATGTCCCCTTATGCACAGAACGTGGGGTGTATATGGGGTGGCAGTGCCACAGAGCGGCTGATGACATGGACTGGAGCCATTGCCCAGCTTGTGATCACAGCATCAGTACTTAGTAGTTATGGGATGTTGGGTAAGTTATTCAACCTCTAAGTGCCTTAGTGTCCGATTCTGCAAAATTAGAATTATACTTACCTCATATGACTGTTGCTAGGATTATGCTCATAGTTTTTAATGCTGAAAGCACTGCCTGGCATTTTAAAAGTATTAATCAAGCTACTGTTACTTCACAACCAGCAGATGAAGTGCATCTGAAAGAACCACTCATTTTCCCCAGCAAAGCTGCTCATCCACAGGGAGCTGTCTTGAAGAAATGGACAGACCCCACATTTTGGGCAGATGTCAAGACAAACCAAGTCCTCTAGATCAATGTCCTTAGTTCTTTCTTTTCCTTCCCACAGATTCTTCTCAGGAATAGGGGCAGGGGTGGTCCCAATGGTAAGGATAACTCCATCTGGGTTAAGGGTCAATGAAGAGGAACAGAATCACAGAGATTAAACACCTCTCCCCAGAACAAATAATAGAGTCACTTCCCTCTAGTGGCTGAGATACAAAATTACAACTGCCCCAGCCAAGTATAATTCTTGAGATGTGTTGTAATGGAAATAATTCAGAGGATGGTAAAGTGAAAAGCCAATTTTAAGCCAGTGGGGAGTAAGATACAGAATAACAAACCACTGAGGCCTTTTAAAAAAATAAATATTAGACATTTGCACAGAGTCATAATTATTAACCTTAACATCACAAAAAGAACAATTTTAATTAAATGTAACCCCACCATAAGTATATAATACCTACTTCAGTGTCCTCTAAGTACAGCCAGTGTAGTCCACATGATAAATAGCTTTCTCCTTCTCTAAGTTTTATAACAGATGAGGCTCATTACTTTACATAATCATCCCCAAAACTAGGACACCGCTCCCACTGTCGCTTTGCAGTGAAATATTAATCCTACCAAACCAAATATTTGACATGATCTGTTGGGCTTGGAGTATTTTCCTTAAACCATTAACTTCTCATGTGTATGGGGAGACAGGAAAAAAAAAAAAGAAAAAAAGGAAAAGACAGCTTTCATTACAGTTGTGTTACATGAGGAATATTTAACAAAGGCAACCAGATTTTCCTTAAGAGTGCTGAAATTACTTCTTAGCAGTTTATGTTCTAAGCCGTTTCAGACACTCAGATACCCAGCTCTTCTGAAACGTTCTGATTTTAAAATCCCATTGCACATGATTCATCAGCATCCACTCTGGGCTGTGTACGGAAGAAGGAAGGTTACACCAAAAACACTGCAAAAGGGGCTCATTTTTCACTTATAAATTCATGTAAGAAAGCTAAAAAAAAAAGTCACCTACAAGACACAGAAGATATTCCTAAAACAAAGCTCTCCTGTTTTTTCTTTCACAGAAGCCACATACACACATTTGACTTTTAAAAACCTCTGATCTAAAATACACCCATTAGAAAGCGTATTTTCTTCTTTCATGCTCTTAAATACACAAACCTCAAGAAATATTTTCTCTAGCACATAAAGTACCATGACGAATCTAATAAATCTACATAATTTCATACTCACTTAAGATACTGAGAGGTGTATACTAGCACACACAGGCATATCTGTGTGCAACAAAACACAGTGTGGGAGAAGGAAGAATATGGGTGTTCAGTATTTCTATTTGACGAGGTGTCAGTTCATCTAAGGATTGATTTTCTCTCGGCATTGGGACCAACAGATATGAGCAGGGTGAAAAACTGATAGGCCCGTTTACAAATGTGCTTTCCCTAATGGTCAATTATTTCTCTGTTTAAAGGCCTATGGTCCTTAGAAAACGAAACATCCAGCAGGTGCCCTCCTTGGAATTTACCCAAAGGAGCTGAAAATTTACATCCTCACAAACACCTGCATACTGATGTTTAGAGCAGCTTTGTTCATCACCGCCAAAACTTGGGAGCAATCGAGATGTCCTTCAGTAGGGGAACAGATAAGCAACCAGACAAGAGAATATTACTCAGGACTACAAAGAAATTAGCTATTAAGCCGTGAAAAGACATGGATGAACCTTAAGTGCATATGGCTAAGTCAAAGAAGCTAATCTGAGAAGGCTACATACGGTGTGATCCAAACTAAATGACACTGTAGAGAAGGCCCAACTATGGAGTCAGTAAATAGATCAGTGGTTGCCACGGAATGCGGAAAAGGGATGAATAGGCAGCGAACGGGAATTATGGGGCAGTGAAAATACTCTGTATGATACCATCATGACGGTTATTTGTCACTGTCCTTTCGTGCAGACTCACAGAACATACACCTCCAAGAGTGAATCCTCACACAAACTATGGACGTCAAGTGACCAACCTGTGTCAGTGTAGGCTCACCCACGGGAACCAACGTGCCACCGTGGCGGTGAACACTGATTAGGAGTGTATGTATGTGTGTGGTCAGGGGTGGGGCATATAGGAAATCTCTGTACCGTCCCCTCACTATGAAACTAAATGTGCTCTATGAAAAATTAAGTCAACCGAAAATAAAAAGTTAAAAAAAAAAAAAAAACAAAAAAACAAAAAACCAAACCAACTTTATATTTTGGGGCACCTGGCCAGCTCAGTCAGGGGAGCATTCAACTCTTGCTTCATCTTGAGGTCAGGAGTTCGAGCCCCATGTTGGTTGTACAGATTACTTTACATAAAATAAAATAAAAATTTAAAAACTTTGCATTTTTAAGCCAAAAGGCATTTCAGATGACTGGTAATTTATTCTTTAATGAAATGAAACCAAACCCCAGAACTGCTCTGCCTGCAAAAATGAAGCTCAGCTTGGGCTCAGCCACCCTCTTGAGCCTCAGCACCGAAATTTGCCTTCCACTGCCTACCACTGGGCTCCCCAGGAACCATGACTCCCTCATAACCACAACATTGCTCCTGAGCTATTCCTGCCATGGCCTTTGCCCAGGACTGGCTTCCCTGCTAGCTCCTCTTCTCTTCCTGATTGACGTCTTTTCATCCTTCTACAGCCAAATAGCATCTCCTCTGGGAGCTCCTCGTTGAAATCGAATCAGACAGAATTAATCCTCTCTCCCCTTGTCTGTTATTGTATTACAGTTAACTGTTTTTGCGTCTGTCTTCCCTGAGGGAAGGTCATGGGTCATCCATCCTGGTAGCCCAGCCTTTTCTGTGGGGTCATTCCTGGCAATCAATACACGTTTGTAGGATGAATGAGTGGTTCTACGATGTGTATCTACGTGTCCGTGGTTTCAAATCTTTTTTAGAAGTAGGTGGGGCCCAAGTCATAAGTGAAACCTGAGTGTCCTGTGTTACTGGACTACGTACTAGAGTTTTCACCAGCACGTTAAATACACTGCTCATTTTCCTTCTAACTCAGCTTGTCTCTAGCTCCCTCCCCATCTTCCACACTCATATTCTGCCTCCCACATCTTATCCTTCCTCCAAGCCTGGCCTCCTGTCATAGGTACCCTAAAGGCCTCTACCATCTACACAGATATGTGCACGTAAACTATGTGCTGAAGGAAGACAAAAGCTAAGTCATTAAGTCACACAAAGCCTACTGCTCACATAAGGCTGCACTAAAGATAAACCTGATTCGGCAATGGGAGGTATCAAAACGGAGAGTACTCATATGTCACACAATAAGCAAGAGCCCCAAATTTCCCAGAAGGGCCATCAAGAGTCCCCATGTGGCTGGTATCACAAGGGTCTTTGTCCTTTGTCTTGTGTCTCTTCTGGTATGTGCTGCTTACCTTCCACGCATCGCTTTCCTCACCACAGACCCCTGAACTCCACGGCCTGTGCCCAGGGCAGCACTGACCTCAGCATCACTCTCAAGGGGGATATTCCCCTGCTGGAAACTCTGTGATCTCACTTCTGTGAAGCCATTCGTCCCTTCCTCCGGATCCCTGGCCACGTGACCTGCAGCTCCCCAGCTCACATCTGGATCTGCAGTATCTCAGACACCCACCCCAGGGCCACTTCCCACCAGTTAATTTCATCCAGTCCCATGGCCTTATGTCAGGCCCTAAATCTGCTTCTCTGGGCCTAACCTTCCTTGGGAATTCCGGAGTCCACATGGGTATCACAGAGACCTCTCCAACTTGACATGAACAAAACCGAACTCATGATTTTCTGCTACAAGCTGTTCCTCTCCAAGCCTTCCCTACCTTGGGAAACAGACCTACCATCTACTCTGTTACTCCAGCCAACAATCTAGAAACTCATCTTGATTTTGTTCTTTGCCTCAAACCCCTTCCTTCAACTCATTCCCTCATAAGTCCTATGCATTTTTCCCTTCAGAGCGGCCAGAATCTAACCACTTCTTTCCAAATCCCCTAGTCCAGGCCTCCCCTATCTCTCATTCTGGACTACTCCCTCAACAACAAAACTGAGGGCAATCCACGCACCACACAACAGCCAGAGGAAACTTGAACAACCACAAATCAGGGGCACCTGGGTGGCATAGTCGCTTAAGGGTCCGGCTCTTGGTTTCTGCTCAGGTCCTGATCTCAGGGTCATGGGATCCAGCCCCATGCTGGGCTTCAAGCTCAGCACAGAGTCTGCTTAAGATTCTCTATTCCTCTTCATCTGCCCCTCCCACTCATTCTCTAATAAATAAATATATCTTTTTAAAAAAGCAGATCAATTTCACATTATTCTCTTATCTCCAAGTCTCAAGGGCTTCCCCCTCAGGCTTAAGGGAAAGCGAATCCCTGACTCTGACACTTTAAGTCCTTCACACCTGGTTCTGCCCATCTCCCACCACATCACACCATCTCGTCTGCGTGCTCTCCCCTTGCCCACGTGGCTCTTCTCTAGGCTGCTTTTGCCCTGCTGGTCTTTTCCTTTTGCCCCTGCTTTGGCTTTCTCATGGCTGGTATCTTCCACTCATTTAGGTCCAGCTTGCATGTCGCTCCCTCAGAGAAAAAGAAACCATCAGACCATCCTGCTGAATTTCACTGCAGAACACTTGTTACCCTCCAGGGTTTTCCTGGCTTGTTTTATGGTAGTTCCTCTTTCCTCCCATCCCCTACCCCACTAGGATGTAAGCTTCATGAGAGCAGAGACCTCTGTCCTCAGACTCTAGAACACAGCCTCACCAGTAGCTGATGTTCAGAATGAGCGAGCGTCGTGTGAATGGAGGTCAGACGCAATGCCTGGGTCTCCCTGTGTCACCCTGAACATTTTTTGGCCAAAACACTTTGAGAAGCATTGCTCAGGATTTCTCTGCTCTCTTTTTAGAGTTTCGGGTGGTCTACACCCTGTGCCCATCAGCTGATGTCGTAAGTTGCATCACTGTACTTCTCCAGGATCCCTACCTTTAAGAAGACTTCACAGAAGGCCTTCTGCCAGACCCCTGCTGTTACAACATAACACAGTAAATCCAAGCCCACCTGCTCCTCCTCAGCTTGACAGCTACTGTTGACTCATCGCCTTCTCTGTGCCTTGAAGTCAATCATCATCAACATGCAAAGATATGTGTGTGAACTTTCCCGTTAAATAGATGAGGAAATTGGGAACCAGAGATCCTATATAACTCGTCCCAAGTCCCTTAAAGTGAATGACAAAGCCATATGTCCCTCACAAACGGCAGGCACAGCATCTCACAGAGAGGGCTAGATACACTGAAGTGAATGAGAGTCTCTTCACCTTTAAATCAGCATCCCAAATCCCAGCTTCTGTCAAAATCGAGAATGCTCAGATCCTGAGTCATACATTCAAATTTCTGGAACAAAGCTAACTGGTGTCCATCTGTTATCATGGAGAGGAAGCACTACAAAAGTGAGTGACATCAGCTAAGGCCTCCAGAACAAAACCTCCACGGTGACTTCACTCAGGGTCTCAGCCACAAATGTTGCCACCAAGCTCAAACTATCCACTAGTGACATTTCACAGCCTTATAACCAACAAGCTACACACAGATGCTCAGAAGGAAAGCTCACTGGCAGCAAAGGGACAGAACTCTAAACTACGTAGCTACCCCTGTGAAATGAAGTCAGATACACAAAGCAACGTCACTACTGAACTCCTTAAACAAAAATGCTATATAAACGCTGTGTGCCCAAGAAAAGCTCGAATTCTCTGATGAATGGGGCAGCCTTCCTCGTTACACAGTTTAATGTACTTTAGATCAATATTAAAACTAGAGCTAACTAGACAACGAGGCCTCTGTGGTTGGGCCAGTGAATCATCCGCAGAAGGGCACCACACTCCAGCGGTGGTCGCAGGCTCCTTTAAACGAACTGCAGATAGGCACTTTAATGAGGGAGAAAATAGAAGCAAACGTAACTAGTCAAATCAGATCCTACAGGAGGGAAAGCACGTTAACTGATGGGCTGATACCTGCCGCCAAAATATCAGCTAGGGGGGAACAAAAGGCTGTCAAAGCAAGATGCTGGAATGAAGCCAAGACAGCCCAGGGTTTGGGCTTCAGCTGCAACGCAACATTCTCAAGAGGAACATGAGTTTTGCTTCCAATGTCAGCTCTCTAAGTGATTTTTTATTGATGTCATAGTTTTAGGACTTGCTAGTTCTCCCTGACAACCAACAGGAGATTCCAATAGACCGTCATGGTGACTTCAGATATACACGCTGAGATAAATAAGAAATTTTCCGTCATCCTTAAGCACTCTTTGATGACATAACTTCCCTACCTATCTATGCAGGTAACAGTGTCCAGACGCATTCCTATCCCTCGACTACATCTCTGAGTGACCCTCCAAGTAAGAAAATTCATCAAACCTTTACTAAGACCAAATTCAGCCTCGTTAAGTAAAGTAACATGGAGAGGTTCAAGGTGAACACGAACATGGACACACACACACAGACAGAGAGATGCAACAGCTCAAAATGGGACAAGGCCAGTGATAGTAAAGGAGAAAGAACATTCCACCTGTTTCAGGCTGTTGAAGCCCCAAGGCTTTTCTCTACCAAGAGAATGGGGGTCCTGACCTTACTGCTTTCTCATTAGTGAGACTCTGGACAAATAACTTAATCTCTGTCAATTCTCATTTTCTCATCTATACAATGGGAATAACACCACTGAGTAACTCTACCTATCCTACCTATTCCCACCAAGTGGAGGCCTCAAATCATTTGGGGCTGCCTCAAACCATTACCGGAAATAAATAACGGATAAAGGTCAAATAAACAAACAGGAAAAATGACCTCCTTGGGTTTTTATGAGGAACCAATTAGCATGTGTATGGGAGAAGTGCCCCTGAACTGGACGGCACTTCACAATTAATGAGCCAAACTGAGCTTGGCTGAGACGTCGAGTATTTAATCTTTCTCCAGAAGCAATACCACTACACAGCCTTAAGAATCAAAATGGGTCAGAGAGTCTCTTGTAAAAATGAAATCCCAAAATTAAATGGGGCAAAATGAGCCTGGCCCTAGCCTTCCTTATCCCTCAACACCCAAATCAGTTTATCAATCTATAGTATAGGGTGATAGAATGCGTGCTCTCTAGGTACAACAAGCTAGAATGGCTTTTTTTTTTTTAAGATTTTATTTATTTATTTGACAGACAGAGATCACAAGTAGGCAGAGATGCAGGCAGAGAGAGAGGTGGAGGCAGGCTCCCCGCTGAGCAGAGAGCCCGATGCGGGGCTCGATCCCAGGACCCTGGGATCATGACCTGAACTGAAGGCAGAGGCTTAACCCACTGAGCCACCCAGGAGCCCCCCCACCCCCCGCTTTTTTTTTAATATCTAAAGCTTCCGGACAATTTCTGTCAAAATAAATTCAATGCAACTAGCCAGTTCAGGGACACAGTTTCCAGTGGCAAGTTGATGGCACAGGTGCTGCCCACAGAAAGTACTGCCGATTGACTATAGTTTCTAGTCACTAAGCCTCTCACAGAGCCTCAAAATCCTTCTCTACATGGAGGTCTGAGTCCATCTTACAGAAGAGTAGTCAGAATGAGCATCTCTCGCTAGCCATCCCTAGAGCACAGAAATGAGCAGCTGACTTATCAGCAAATGTTTTCCAAAGTGGAAATTTCTACTTTGAGCCGATAATTTCCAATGAATAAAAAAGCATTGAGATTAAATTCATTCATGAGATCAATATATTCAGCCATTCGAGGTAACATTTTCCAAGTATTTCGTGCTAGGAGGCTTAAAAATAGGCAAAGCTATTCAAAGTCACACGCTGTACTACATTATGAGGTACACAGAAAAGGCAGCCATTTGTAAAAATTTTGCCTTTCAGGTTTTTATGGCCAAATGATCCCTCCCACAGTCCACTGCATGGAGCTTGGGGATCTGAATCCAGTGCTATTTTTTCTTAAGGATAATTCTGTTCTTTCTTGAGAAAAAAAAACACCAATGGGCTGCAGTTCATCTCCACAAGTAAGACAAAGACCTTGGTTACTGTTAGAATTCCTCAGGCTCCTTACCAGCATCAAAAGCAGGAGGAGCTCTTCTGCCCAGTTTCTGGGGCATTTCTAGGAGAGCAAGAGGCTATGTGCCCAAACTGGAACTGCAAATGATTCCAGTATCTCCAAATCTCCAAATGTAGGCTTAGTCCACAGTTAACTGGACTGAAGATACCTCAGTTCTAAGTTGCCACTCAACATGCCTCCCCAGGGCTAATTACTATTCCCTGAATTGGGAACTATTCACTGTTTTTTGCCCCAAGTATAGACCCAAACCACGGGAACAACGAGCAAGGTGGATTTTGCATGGCATCTGCCTCGCCACCCGCAGTTGGAAAGCATTCTTGGTGTCTGATGATACCACCCACACCTTCACCCACATCATGTAAGAAGTCCTGGCAACGCTTCCCAGCTCTGGGACCCATCTCCAGCAGCACGCTTGACGTTTCCACTTGGCTGTTTCAATATCATATTCAGACATCACATTATAAACATGGCTAAAATGAAATTACTCTCTTGAAAATGGGTTTTTCTTCTAACTTCCCTTTTTCTGTGACAACACAATTCCTCTGATCTATATGATGCTTCCATCCTTCCACAAGGTCTACCGACTCATCTTTCCTAACACCTTCTGCCTTCTTCCTTCCCCTTTTCAAGGCTGTCCTTCTGGTCTACTCTGTGTTTGCCCTTTCCTGCACCGTGCTTCATCTACCCTATTCATGCCACGGGCAGAAATCTCACCAAACTACCAAGTTCATGAGATCAATATCTTGGTTAAAAACCTCAGACACATCTCACATGGAAAAAAATAAAATGCAAGGTTTGTAAGCTGGCATGTGAAGACAGTCCACAGTTTGCTCCCTACCTCTCTTTCCTAGGAAATCCCTTCTATGCAAAGTCTAGTCTTACTCAACCTCTCAGGCAAGCTGGTTAATTCCTCACCCCTGACCATGTGTGTCTCCACCATTCCTTCCATTCCTACTCCCATGTTCATCCCTCAAGATCCACCTTCCTCTGTAGTCCCTCACCAACTTTCATAGTCAGTCTAGTTCAGATCCTCCTCCTATATTCCTAAATCCCCCAGCTGCACCAATTA
Organism: Lontra canadensis; assembly: GCF_010015895.1. NCBI lineage: Eukaryota > Metazoa > Chordata > Mammalia > Carnivora > Mustelidae > Lontra > Lontra canadensis. The sequence goes on from NW_022630998.1 coordinate 42,582,291, forward strand.
GGTGGCCTTTGTAACAAAAGCTTTTTTAAAATTTTTCAGGTATTTTGATTTTACTGTTACTAAAAACCAAAGTAAGTTCCAAGAAAAGCAGAACATCTCTTCTTGATATCTTCTTCCATATCAGTATAGCAAACATAGGTGATTCTTTGCCAACTAGTTGATATGCTACAACTTATACACAGTTTTAAGATGATTCCTGAGGACTGATTTTTAAAACACAGAATAAACCAGAGTGGGTACATTTTAGGTTTTCGCCTTCACTGAGTAAACCTTACTCTCATTATTCTAACTCGCCCACTGCCACCCAACTGTGGAAGCTCTTAAGAAATTATCCTTTTTGGAGGGAAGGGGAGAACAGAAGAGTTTATTTTACTTTACTGAAATGATTATTTTTTATTTTAACACTATGCTAAAAGGAACACAATAATTCCAAAGTGTATCTTCACTCATGTTCATTCATAACCAAACTTACAAACTTAAACACAGAATAAAACAGTGCCTCAAAATAAGCAAGCAATATAAAAACTGATGTGTGATTTCATAGCAGCGCTACACAACAGATTCAAACTGGAAAATAAAATCCACCCTGAAGCTCCAAAGAAGTAGAAAATAGAAATGAAAATGCTTTAGGAGACAGGAGAAACAGAGTTCCAAGCGCCAAGTTCAAATCCTCAGTAGTCACTGCCATTGTATCAAAATGCCACTGAAATATACCTAATTAGGCAAACACTGAAAAAACAATAAATTACATTTTCTCTCAGATTTCTTCAGTGCTATTTTCACAGAAAAATATAGCATCACATGGAATCTTACTTATTCCTGTAGGTCTGGTGATTTATCATCTTTTTCCCCCCTTTGGAAAGACACAAGGCCAGTGTAAGCTCAGAGTATAACCTGATGGGTCACGAAGGTGAAGAACAAGGACTCTGTTCATGAAGCTGTTATGAGGTATCTGAGTCCAGACACTGCCGAGAGCCGGAATAAACAAAGCCACGCATAGAGGCACATTTCCCCTGCAAATGCCTACAGCTCTTGCTGTGATCAATAAATTAGACAATTTTAAATGTTCTGGAATCTGCAGTCACTCTCTGCTTTCTGTCTTTTCTCTTTCAAGAGATATGTTCAATCCAGGGATCATGTGGGTGATCTACAAAATGCCTCACATTAAAAAGGAATCCCAGAGTCATAAAGATGAGGCGGTCCATCTCAGATCCCTGAGGCTAACCCCACGTATCATCCAATGCCACATAATGCTGGGGCTTGTTCAAGCTCTCAGGTTGCTGGTCTCTGTGCTGTTTACAAAATTTAGCTCCTTTAATACCTTCCATTATCGATATAAGGATACAGATGCAACGGAGTGGAGGAAGGTGGTCAGTGGCCATTGAAAGAATCAAATGAGTGTTCGGTTATCCATACTGTGCTTCACACTGAGCGAACAACGAAGCCCATATGAACCAGATAATGCTGTAAGTTCTACAGAGTTGGTAGGTACAGATAGGATAAACCAAAGCCCATTATAATCACTGCATGCAAAATATCCAGATCTATGTCGTGGGGATGCTAACTGTTGAGATCCTCCTGTAAGATGCCACAGGTTCCAGGGATTCTCTCCCACACCTTGGATCCTGGGTGAGCCTACAGAGTCCCCTGTATTGAATACACCGCTGTGTTCTCCTAATTGAGGAGGGAGCAGCACGGGAGCACACTGCCCTATTATTACTATCACACTTCGGACAAGCTGTTTCCTTGTCTGAATCCCACTGACTTTCATCTCCCCCAGCACCACATCTGGCTCTCAGAAGCAAAATGACTGAAAGCCTCAGGGGACATGAATCCTCCTCACTGGGGTAAATTCGGGGGAGTAGCGGTACAGGCCATGATACCTAGAGTGTGCGCCTGTGGCTGGAGATTTTTAATAGCTCCTAAGGGAGAAAGAGTGAACCCCAGCAGGTGTCTTCCAGGAGGGGGTAAGGGCCTCAGAAGACTGAAACTGTACTTCATTACGTGGTTTTCCTCTGCAGCCTCATAGAGGCTAACACAGACCCCACTGCCTGTAAAAGGCCAGGAGGCCTACCAGCCCATGGAAACCACAGAGACCACGGCTCCATGTGATGGGGCAAACAGTCAACGAGAGAGTGAGGGATTCTCACTGCCACGCAAATACAGACACATAAACACACACGGCTCCAGGGTATCCAAAATCTGGAAGTCACTTAAAACAGCCCCTTCAAGAGGAAATGAGTCCCCTGGACTGTGGGAAATGGGCTAGTCATCTTCCTGGGAGGATGCCTTTGGGGTCCCGCCTCTCATAGGTCTCTCATGAACACTTATGAGCAGTGTGCACTGTTCACCACATTCACCGGCCCTCGTTTCTTGGAGGAGGAGGATACCCAGGTCAAAACAGCGCTGAGCTAGGGGGCGCCTGGGTGGCTCAGTGAGTTAAAGCCTCTGCCTTCGGCTCAGGTCATAATCCCAGGGTTCTGGGATCGAGCCCCGCGTCGGGCTCTCTGCTCTGCGTCGGGCTCTCTGCTCTGCGTCGGGCCCTCTGCTCTGCGTCGGGCCCTCTGCTCTGCGTCGGGCCCTCTGCTCTGCGTCGGGCTCTCTGCTTCCTTCTCTCTCTCTGCCTGCCTCTCTGCCTACTTGTGATCTCTCTCTGTCAAATAAATAAATAAAATCTTAAAAAAACAAAACAAAACAAAAAACAGCGCTGAGCTAGGAATCAGCAAAGCTGGTTCACATGGCATGACTCCCTCAGTCCTTGGGCTACTTCTTCACCAAAACCAAGGTCAAAGTCCTCACCACACAGCTCTGAGAGGGTCATCTGAGAGTCACGACTGAAGTAAAAGAATGTACAGTTTAACATTATATTTTGTTCCTGTGGCTGCTATAACTAATGAACACAAAGTCTGTGGTTTAAAGCAACAAGAATGTCTTCTCTCACAGTTGTAGAGGCCAGAAGTCTGAAGTCAGTATCCCTAGACCCAAATCAACCTATCAGCAGGCTCTGCTCCTTCCAGAGGCCCTAGCGGAAAATCCTTTTCCTTGCCTCTTCCAGCTTCTCCCTGTGGCCCATCCCTCTGCCTCACTCTTACAAGGATTCTTGTGATTGGATTTAGGACCCACAGGGATAATCCAGCATAATCTCTTCATCTCAAAATCCTTAAATTAATCACATCTGCAAAGACCCTTTTTCCATTAAGATAACATTGACAGGTTTCAGGGATTAGGCTCTGATCTCTTCCGGGCCACCATTCAGCCCACTACACCCACCAATTACACTGAGTGTTCATGTACAATGCCTGCCCCACATTCTTTTCTTGTTCCTTATCATCTCAGCTAGAACAGAAATTCATCAAGGATAAGACCTCTTCTACTCTGTAAGTCCCATGAAGGCTTTTAACGTATTATGTCCAGAATGAATGGCTATTTGTTCATTTAGAAAATAAAACCTCTGTTCTACTTAATTTTCTGTTCCCAACATGAGTATGCAGGTAAAAATTCTAACATAATGTCAAGTGCTTCATCTATTATTTCTAAAATAGCCAGCCCGTCTGTTCAGAGTAGCTGGAGAAGAGAGAACTGCCAAGTACCTGGCCTAGAGTGTCATCCATGCTGTACTATTAGTAAGAGTTTCAAATATCACCAGAATCCAAAGACAGGAGGACGACTAGATGTGAAAACTGCGATGAAATCCAGACAAATGAGTGAGGAAATCCCGCAGCTCGATTCATCTCAGTGTCAAGAACAGAAAAGCAGCAGGTAATCTGGAAGAGCTTGAAGGAGGCTCAAGATGAGGGTAAACTCCCTCAGGTTTTCAACAGCTATTTGCTGGGGATGTTCTATGTTTCAGACACTAGGGACCCGGTGGTGAATGGGTTAGATGAATAGCAAATAAATGTTACATATTGAATGTGGATATGCAACACGGATATGCAGGAAACATAATGAAGCAGGAAAGGGAGATGGTGGGGCTGGGGGCGGGGAGTCCCTCTGTGGCAGGGATGTTTAGTTCAGATATTGACGTGAAGGAGAGATGAGGTGACTGGTGATCAGGATCCACTACTTTTCCTGCACAGCTAGAACTTGTTGTGTTGGAAAATGATGAAATGCTAGAAAACAAAAACAAATGAACAAAAACCCTAAGATGGTCACGTCAAAATGACCCAGTAGTCAACCTGAAAGAATTTCCATCGATGAATTCTGAGACAACCTGACCAGCAAAAAGGGCAATGATGGCCATGGGTCATTACACACCAAATATGTATTTGTTTTCTGTTTTATGCCTTAAAAAATACATGAATCCATAGTAATACTCCCAACAGTGGGAGGAGAAGGAGGAGAAAAGTTCTTCTTTAACTGAAAACACCAACTAATAACAAACAAAACACTGTCATTTTACAAATGGCAAGATATTAACTGACTCAAGGTCATCAATGAATGCAAAAACCATTGGGTAAAAGCTTGAGAAGAAGACAATTATTCACACAGACTCTTAATGTCACTCCAGAGATTACTTAATAAAGCAAAAAACATGGTACCACAAGGGAAAAATCTGGCAGACGTGGGATTCTGGGCTTCCAAATGCGATGTTTTTGGGAAGACAACATCGTCTGTTCCTGCCAAATACGTTTAACCTGAATCTAGTGAAGAGGAAACCACCAGATAAAGTGAAATTGTGGGACAGTCAACACAACATTTACTATATGCTTGAAAAATGTCAACATTATGAAGAGAACACCTCCCACCCCTACTCCCAATCCCCCAGCCATTCTAAACAGGTAAAACTGTTATAATTTAAAGGAGACCAAAGGGATATGACAACTAAATGGAATATATAATCTTTACTAGGATCTTGGATTTAAAAATACAACTATAAAGAACTTTTTAGGGACAACTAGAGAAATGTGGTATGGCCTGCCTACCAGATAACACTGTAATCATGCTCAACTTGATAGTATAATAATGACATGATGATACTATGCCTATGAAGGAGAATGTACTTGTTCTTCAGAGAAAAATGTTGAAGGATTTAAGGGCATAGTGAATGTCTGCAAAGTACTCTCAGATGGTTCAGCAAAAGAAAAAAAATTAAATCTACCTAGGGGCTAAGAGGGAAGGAGGCAGAAAGATAAAGCAAAGGTGGCAAGTGTGAATTGGTGAATCAAGATGAATAAGGGCATTCACTGTACTATCTTTCCAACTTGTTTTTGTAGGTCTGCATTTGTAAAAATGTTTAAAGGTGAAAGGACAGGGCGGAGTATTTCAGGACCAGGGGGCAATGTGTGCCGATACAAACACAGTTGGGACGGCCCAGAAAAAGCAGAGCTCAATGTGGCCAGAAGGAAATGAGTGAGAGGCAGCAGGAAGGCAGCTCAAGGAAGATGGGAGGGTGGCCACTGGAAGGCTCTGAGCAGAGGAGTAACTTACCCTGTGGAGCTCACTCAGAGAGCTGACTGGAGCACAGACCTTAGCAAGGCAGAGGCTGAACTGAAGCTTTAAGTTAGGAAGCTACTACAAACATACAGGGAGAAGTGACAGTGGCTCAGACTAAGGGAGTATTAAAGAAGGAGTAAGCAGAGCAGAGTGCAAAGAATCAACAGGACTTCCAGTATACCTGCTGCCGTATACACACACTAGGAAAAGGTGGGGGGTGGCAGGACAATTAAAGATGATTTTGACTCTGAACTTGGTTAAGATTGAGCCAAATACATATTTTATTTAAAGAGAAAAGAAAAAAATTCTGACACCACTCCTGGAAAAGCAATGTTAGGTCACTTTGGTGTAACACCATCAAAGTTTTTTGTGTTTTGTTTTTTTTTTTTAAGATTTTATTTATTTATTTGACAGAGAGAGATCACAAGTAGGCAGAGAGGCAGGCAGAGAGAGAGGGGGAGGCAGGCTCCCTGCCAAGCAAAGAGCCCGAGGCAGGGCTCGATTCCAGGACCCTGAGATCATGAACTGAGGCAAAGGCAGAGGCTTAACCCACTGAGTCACCCAGGCGCCCCTCCACAAAAGTTTTTATTAACTGGATCAGGTAATAATTCAACAGAGCATACTGTCATGGGAATAGCCATAAAAAGCCTAAGAAGCCATGAAATTTAGCTCATCTCCTATTCACTCGAGATCATTAGTAAAGTTATCCCAGTTTCATAATATCTCATCACTCACTGTCATGTTGGAATATGCAATATTTTTCATACAAGGGTTGGGTTCTGTCGCTCAGTTTCAATACTGTGTTTCCAAGAACAATATGAAGCTAATAATAATAAAATAGAACACTCATCTTGGAACTTTTCACAAATGCTGCCTAATTAATTCTCACAACACCTCCAAGAAGTATTATAATCCTCATGTTACTGCCGGAGAAACTTGAGAATTTTTTAATTCCGCATTTGTATTCACTTACTGAGACACCTTTGTATTATCATCACCATCTTTTGCTTTCAAGGAATATCACAACTTCATTCTCTTATCAACAGGGTGGGTGTTAATGGCTGCAGCAACATTTTAAGTATAGGAAATAGGTTTTAAAAAACGATGTGAAATCTCTTTTTTCTAGTCTAAAAGCAATACAGAAACCAAAGAATATAGAGCCAAACTGTCACTCCCTCAGCCACACACACACACACACACACACAGAGAACAAAGTAATTTCTTCATCTGCCCCAAGATGACTTCGTAAATAAGAGATAGCTGCTAAAACTCCCAAGAGTAACTTCTAAATATTATAATTTATATTCTAAATATATTCTAAAGCCGAAATTCAAAAAGTTGTTCCCACCCAGCATTTGGCCTAGAAAGACCGTAATAATGACTGCTCCTGAATGGTAGGATCACACAAACATTTAATGGGGAATGCCACAGAGCAAGTCCTGGCTCCCTGCACGTTGTGGGGTGGGGGTGGGGGGGGGCCTCCTTCTTCAAGCCTGAGGAGGTGTGGCTTCTAGTAGAGCTCCAAGGGCCTAGGACCCTCAGAGCAATGGGGAGACACTGTCAGCCCCCAGGCAAAGCAGGCCAGTGTTGGCTGAGGGAACCCGACACAGACTGCTCAGGTTAGAGCAGCAGCAGGTAACAGAGCTGCTGGGGTGCACAGCCTGACTGTCAAGTGAAACCAATTTAACCCTTATTGCACGATCTAGGCTCTGTCTAAAATCAGTTTTTTATACAGAGGGGAAAAAAGGGCACCCCAACTCAAAACATACTCCCCAGTTCCATAACCACACTCTCAACAGAGGACTGAAAAATGTACTTATGTAGTGACCCAAGCAGAAAAATTCCAAATGGAGTGATGAAATCAACTCTCCTGTGAATAGAATATTCTAATCAGAAGGCAAATTTCACATGACTGCCGACTCCAGGGTATTGAAGGAGAACATAGACAGTTCACCTCCATGCCACTGAGTGAGAACGCGGGCTCTCCCACCAGATGCTTTAGTTTGAACCCCATCAGGCCGCCTTCTTGACACAGGTAGGTGGGTATAATTTGTTGCCCACACTTGGGAGGGTTTGAAAGTCAGGGAACGCCCTTTCGAGAACCACCCTGGGAGAAGAGGCATAAATGGAACAGAACCTGGGCAAACCAAGATGTGTGTTGACTGCATGTGACTTTGTTTCTCTGTGCCTCCATTTTCACGTTTGTAGAATGACAACATCAGCCTTGCCTCCCAGGCAAATTGTGACAACTGCATGAACTCATCTCTGTGAGGGACTAAGAGCAGCCCTGGGTATGCAGCAAGCTCCTGACAAATGAGAACTAAGATAACAGTGAGGCAAGTATCTAAGTTAGTCATGTTGGCCTCTCAACCAAGTCCTTAAACTAGAGAGCAGAGCACATGAAAACATAAACACTTAACCAAAACCTGAGAATCATCATGACAGAAACAAATGCCCTGGAAGGCCGCCCTGGGGGTGGCACAGGCAGATGCCTGCAAATGCACGAGCACAGGTTAGGAAAGGACGCATGCGTTCCCAGGACGCCAGTGAACTTGAGAGTTCTGCTTGCTGTCTGACCTCACAGGACTTCGTGCCTTAGGCTCAGTAACTTTGTAACAGGTAAATTTACGGTATCAGTTTAAGATGAAATGAAATTAAATGAAATAAAATAACATGTTCTAGAAAAAGAAACTCAAAGGAAAACTCCCAAAGCATCTTTTTGCAGTAAGCTTATTAATCACCCTTCCCTGTTCTCGCACATGAGTCTACTCCCAAGCCATCCCCTCTTGGACTACCTCACACACATCACCTCATTCTTGCCTCTTTGGATTCTTACAAGCAACAGAAGCTTCCAGGAGGTGGCAGAGGCAGAAAGTGGGGTGGGGCCCAGGGAAGTGCCTAACCAGCCGGTCCACACTCCCCCTGCCCCCCTCTGATGCCAGCCTTCCCCATCTCTACCCAGACCCACACCCACAGGAACAGCAGAGCGTTCATGATCCAGTTCAGCTTTGCTTAGTGGAGCCGGTCCTCGGACTGTGTGCACTAAACAGAGTCAGTTCTACATAGCAATTCTGAAATAAAATTCAAGTATGCATAAGGCAATTCATTAAACCCATCACATTCACAAAAGCACGGGAACTGGAATCCGTACAGGACAAAAAAATTGCCATCTGGTACCAGCTTCTTCAGATTTGCTCAATGTTCTCCATCAAGTGAAAGTGGAGAAACCAAAATTAAAAAGAAATGGTCCTGCTCATACTATCAAGTCAATGAAACAAGAAGGGTTTAGCCGTCATGTGACTTACTTATGCTTCCAGGTTCCCCAGATAAAGGAGACACAAAATCATAACATACAACCATGTATTGGGTAAATACTTGTTATGTCTCCCCCTCACCATAGCCACAAATGAAGGGCATTTGGGAAGCTGTGGGAAGCCAGGAACCCTCCCAGCAGCAACAGGACAAATGGAAAAGCTCTTAGCAAAATGAGATTAGGTGACACTGGCCCCTGATGCCCTCTTCTATGACAGTATCATCTACCTTCCCTTTGAGTAATGTATCCTCTTTGGTGTGGGATCTAACACGACTTTGAGATCATTTTCTCAGTCCCTCACTAGAGTGAGGCCCGGTCTCTGATATACTGTGGGATTCACCTCTCTTTGATAATGCCAGTCTACTCTGGCCTTGAACCTTACTTCATTTGTAACTGATACCTGGTCAGTTTTTACATGCTGATGGCTATCATTTAGTATTTACGAAAGAATCAAAATGTACGCCCTACCTCTCCCAAGTGTCAACACCATTCTCAAAGTGCACATACTAGGGACACCTGGGTGGCTCAGTGGGTTAAGCCTCTGCCTTCAGCTCAGGTCATGATCTCAGAGTCCTGGGATCGAACCCCGCATCGGGCTCTCTGCTCAGCGGGGAGCCTGCTTCTCCTCTCTCTCTGCCTGCCTCTCTGCGTGCTTGTGATCTCTCTCTCTGTCAAATAAATAAATAAAATCTTTTTTAAAAAAGTGCACATACTATAGAAGCATAGGCCATGTTTTGAGGACAGGTTAAAAACATCAGCACAGCCTTGAGCCCCAAGGATAATGGTCATTTCTCCAGCAGTACATATTTAAGGAGCCTCTACAATGTGTGTCAGGCACTATTTTAGACTTTGTGGATACATCTGTGAAGAAAAAGAGACAAAACACATTGTCCTTGTGCGATGTGTAGCACAGCGGCAATATTCTTCTTGGAAACGAGTCCTGAGTCCTACCAGCAATGTGGCCTGTGTGACTGTAGTCACAGCTGATGTAGGGCGATGGGGGTTCGGGGGAATCTAAGAAGAAATGGAATATGTGCTTCGTTGCCGACTCTACTAGAGCTGACTGTGTGTCTATGACCTGAGACTCTAGGAAACAAATGGAGAGGTAAACTAAGGATGGAAGAAGTCCAAAAGGAGAAGTGTACTAAGTGCCATGGAAGCGCCAAGGGAGGCTGTCCACCAAGAAACTGGGGCATGAAATGGAGACACAGAAGAACATGCTCGATCACAACAGAAATGCAGCTGCTGAGTAAAGGCAGCCAGCCTCCAGCTATTTACTGAGTCCCTACTGAGGGCGAGGCAGGCTAAGTGCCAAGAAAGACACGGAGAACGTAAAACGAGGCAGCTTCCCTTAGAATCTTGCTACATGATCAGAGTCGAGATTAGGAGCGGACACGGGTCATATTCAAATTGCTCATGAGGCACTGTCGTCATCATTATATGACCAGACACTCAACTGTCACCAATTTATGAAATACTGAGGATTATGGAAATTCTGAGTCGCTCTGATTGGCTCAGACGGGGGAAAGGGAAGGCATGCAGAAATTCCAGTCAAGGTTTTTAAGATGTTCTCAGTCATGTTTGTACTAATAAACCAATATCTGGGCCATATATATATATATATATATATGTATGTATGTGTGTGTGTGTGTGTGTGCATATATATCTATATATATTAGCTCACTGACAAATTGTCTATTTTGGATCTCTCTCCAGCCGTGCTGGAAGACAACAAAGATGTCAGAATTTCAGGGCAGAAGGGACTTTGGGAATTGTGTGGTCCTACTGCTCTGCGGGCTGTAGGAATGACTTCTGCATCCTTCCAGCTAAGTGGGAAGCTGGCTTTTCTGGAAGACTTCCAGCGGCACAAAATTGAAGGTTTAATGAGGCAGCCCACTGCCCATGAGCCCACAGCCCCTCAAACTACCTTGTGGTCTCCATGCAATGATGCAAGGTTCTGCTCCCAAGATGGACTAAGCTCACCTTAAACTTCATTTAGCATCAGAGTTGCCCTAGAATCTGCAGATGTCTTGTTTCTGGGCAACCTCGAGGAAGCCTGAGCTGGAACACTAACTCCCGTCTCAGCATAGTCTGCCTCCAGGGCTTTACTATGAAAGGAACAGAATCTTCCATTGCCATATTTAGAAACTGTGTGTCAGCACCTCAAAAGGGCACATACACTGTGAATGCTCCCCACCACCACTCTCCCCCTAGACATGCAAACACTACTCATAAAAAAAGAACAGAGAAGAAACCTGATCCATCACAATCAAGGAAAGAAAAATCCGTGCAGCGTTTTAATAAATCCTGTTCGGTGGTAATAGCATGAACGTATTTGGAATCTCTCTATTCATACAAGACTATTATTTGGGGGCACACCATGAAAGATGCCCAGTCCCAAGCTGACAACCAGGTATAACAACCTAGAGATATCTCCGGGTGTTCAAGGTCAGACTCAGGGTGACGACTTTCCTCCCTCCCCAACTCTGCTCTCTTGAGGTCCATTCATTTAATGTTAGAAATCTCAGTGCCCATCATTTAGTTGAAATTATTTACTGAAGACCGATCATGGGTGACTTTCTTTCATCAACTTTTCTGACCAAGACTGCTAAATATTGAGCAAACTCATTCTCCCTAATACAAGTAAGCTGTACTTTCCAGCCTTTCTTGTCCATAGGTGCAGTCAGAACAGCAGATCCTGGGCAATGCCATATGAATAGAACTGATGTGTGCCATCTTCATGTCTGGCAGTTCACCAACTCCCATGCCCCTTCCCATTTCACCAGCTGGAAGCTGATGCCCAGGGCAAACTTGACAGCATGTGCTAAAGAGCCCCCTGGATCCCTGAATCACCATGTGGAGCAGTGAGTCTCTCATGCTCCTAGTCTGGGAGTGAGAATGTGAGTCATTCTCTATTTGGTGGTTCATGTGTGAGCTGTGATTTAACTAATACATCTTTTCCTTCCAATCTGCTCATTTATTCATTCTTTGATAAACACTTCTGAAACAATACATTCCAAGCATTGAGAGAAGCACCAGGGAAATAAAAATGACAAAGAGAGGTCACAGGTCTACCTAAACCAGATAATTAAAATTCAATATAAATGATCTCAGAGCACTATGTATCTTAAGTTAGTCACAGTGGAAAAATACGAGACTTCATTCTGAATCCTTGGCTAGCAAAGCTGGTTTATCTCTATGTGTAGTAGCATCCTCACCTGTAAACAGAAGCATTATCCCTTTCTGTCTTACAATGGTGGATTACATTGAATAAGATCATGAATATGAAAGCATTTAGTCAACTATAAAGTACTTTGCACATGTGAATTAAATTCATGGCACTGGTCCTAATCCAGGACTTGGTACTCATGAAGTATTGTACCAGCATCCTCACTGGAGTTTCCACCTGAAATCCCATCCGTTCTTAATACCCATTAAGGGTATTAAGGGTAAAGGTTCACTTTTCTTAGTCTAAGCTCGCATTGGTCCTTTCCTAATTCAGAACTCTGGAATGCTTACAAAATGGAAGTCAAACTTTTTAGCTCAGTTTTCATGCTCCCAAATTAATTTTTAAGTCCATATCAAGCTCTTTACAACTCCTGGTTCTCTTCTCTTTTATCCATCTTAAGTTCCAGCTACACATGACATGTCTATAGAGTACCACACTTGCATACCTCCTTCATTGTTTTATGTTCTGCCTGCTTTTGTCCTTTACCACCATCTCTCCCCCCACTGAAACACCAAGATTTTTCAAGGTCCAGTTCAATTATCACCAGGTCCAATACATCTTTCTCCAAAAGCACTCTTTCAACCTCCTCCTCTTCCATACTGCCAACAGCATTCGTCTCAGACTCTTTTCTCCCCTACTACTGATAGCACCTGCATTTTGAATAGCTTATTGTCTTGAAAAAGGAAAAAGAAAAGGGAATGTGAGCATTTAATGAAGACATGTTACACTGAAGAAAAAATTCAGAAGAGAGTCCAATTACTTTCAGTTGGATCACCAAAAGGAGACAAATTATAAGCTCAGGAAAATTCTCTGGATTGTCAGAAAACTATTCCCATGCTTTAGGATCTATTATATCCAGATAGCATATATTATATGCTTTATGAAAGCTATTACATGGAACTTTCATGTGAAAGTCACTTTTACAATAAATATAATCCTATCAGCAGAAGAGTAGAACCAAAGTTCAAAGTCATTAATTTATTTCCCCAGTCAATTCTTCTTCACAAATTTTTAGTTCAGTCTTATTTTAGAAAATAAGAGAAACAAATAGGTTAAATTGACCCAATGATAGGAAATGGCCATGAATTTTTTTTCATTCATTTGAGTATGTGCAGAAAAAGGTATTCAGTAACAAAAAATAATTTAAGTCACTCTTCCCATCAACTGAGAATTTCATTCCACTTTCTCTCTTAGGATTAAAAAAAAGGTTGGGGGGTGGTGGCTGCGTATTGCAGAGGATATGTGTATCCTCTAATTAAGTATGGAGAGACCCACTCTAACCAGACACTGAATTCATGAAAATATTAATAGAACATAGGTATTACGCATACGATGTGAACAGTACTTTCTACCGTGAATTCTTCTAACAAACTGGGCTAAAACACAAGTAGAGCTCCTTGGGAGATCTTTCTTGAAAGAAAAGAGAATTAATTTACATCAGCCTGTGAATGAGAAGGCGGAGATGTAGTTGGGAGTTCTAAAAGAGATGAACATTTCTAATCCTTTTAGACAATTTAAACATTTTGTCCTGCAAATAACAGGATGGATATAAAATAATTTCTGGCAACCCACATTACAATACTTTAATCTGAATCGGGAAATACTTTCTAGAAACTGCAGTAAGTTGTACTGTAAGAGACAGATCAAAATTTGTCCAATTCAGCAGATCGTCTCCTAAGAAAGCGAGAGGAAAAACTACCATACACACAGGAATTAAACAACTAATCACCAGGCATGAAGTGAAATATAGTTAAGATGAGCTAACTGGGAGAAGCACCATACATTTTCCAGGTGCTCCCGTAAATCACCAAGCAAACAACTCAGTCAGTCTTCCTTACTCTGTTAACACTAAGATGACAGTTAGGAAGGACGATGAATTGTGTATTGCAGTCATAGGTGTTCCAATATGTGTTGTGGGGTCTGGGGGGAGGGAAGGCAGAGACAAAGTAACAGCCACAGGCCGGGCTGGCACTGGAGCTCGCTTACCTCCAGAAGTGGAAAGCGAAGAGAGGACTACAGGGGCTGCCTGGGCTGGATGGGGTTGGACTCAGGCTCCTTGGAGTGAGACTGAAAGTTAAAATAATGTCATTCCAATTGGGGAAATGATGGCAGTAAAAATAGCAACGCTCATTTAAGGGACTGTGCTCCCTTTAGGCCAGAATCACTGTGGCATGCCTATCAATACCCCGAGGTAATCAGCTCACCACTTGCCATTTTCCAGCTCTGAAATAGAGAACAAGGGCAATGCTTCCTGCGGAAACTGACAGCCTCAAAGCTACGGCTGCCATTTGCATTTATGCCTTTTCTTTGTCACAGAGCAACTTAGCAGGTACCTTCTGTGATGTCTGCAAAGAAAATCTAGTCCTCTTTTACTCAGTATATTCTGATCAACAATCAACGGTAAATCAGTAGAGCTAGAGGGAAGTAGTTATCAGACAACAGAATTCAAGTTAAATACTGTAGTATTTAAAAAGGCAAAGCGGCAAACATTTCCAAATAGGAAGATACGTTTCTAAGCGCTTTGCAGTGAAAAACAGCCAACATCATTTTCTGTAATTTTCAAGGGAATGGTAAAAACTGTTTCTTACATTTATAATAAGTAATGTGAAAATTTCTTACACATATTACTATAAATTATTTTACTTTCTAGAGAGTTTTTTTTTTTTAATTTCATCTGTCAAGGACCATTATAATCCCCTCCCCCACCAATCTATCCAAACCATCCAGCCCATTCACCAGCCAGATCACAAATATTCATCACAGGGTGGTGAGCCTACATTGCCTTTATCTTTTTTCCTTTTGGCCTCCTATATCTCCTTTTTCAGGGAAGAGATATAACTTAAATTTGTCAAATATCCCACTCAAAAATTTTGCCAATGGATTTATCAAAGTATGAATCTAATACTAGTCAATCCCCAATTATTTTTACACACCAAAAACAAAATTAGAAATAGCCAGGTACTCTGGTACCAACTCTTTGGCTGAAATGAGCAAGAGAAATTCCTACCACAGTGCAATGAGATTTTTTAAGAACACTCCTCTCTACTGGCCATGACCCTACCCTGTACCTGGATGTTTGCCTATCTTCGAGAAGGGGTCCTGGATTGGAGCTGTATATTGTCTGATTCCAGCTGGTTGTGCCCTTTACTGAACAGAGAAATGGCAACGGTGGCTAAAATCAGAGTTGGGCTTATCAAATTCTCAGTTCCATCCTTGTTTCCCATTACGTGGATAATTGAGATTTGGCTGTATTTGTCTTAAACTGAAAGATAAAATTACTGCTCCAAATGCTCCCACTTATTAATAAAATGTCTCCACAAAGTGTTGTTTTGTTTTGTTTTGTTTTTTAATCTTTTAAAACCATCTTCCGGTTTGGTGCCAGTACTTAGTAAACTAAGGAAAGGATTTCCTTATACATTCAGAGCACGTTCAAAAGCCACCGCTCTTAAACATGCTGTACTTGAACTTAGCAGCTCATTGGAAAACTCTCAGGAATGTCTACTGATACAGACATTATTTAACCTCAGTACAATCTTATCTGTCCCTTTGGGTCTGAAAATAGGCATACATAGGCACTAAAGCCATGCCATGGTGCCAAGCTGAGACAGGGATCATACATGCTCCCAAGTGTCTATTTCTATCCTTAAACCAATTTCTATCCTTAAATTGAAAAAAAGAAAAAGAAAAAAAGCAACTTACTTTCTCAGAAACTGTAAAGCCACATATATGCTATCTATACAGCAGAAATTTCTGAATAAATTAATGATCCATTAACTTCTGAAATACTTATGCATCTGGTATCTCATATCCAGAAATTTCAGTTTTCAAAACAGGAATCAGAAAGTGATTCCTGAATTGTATCTGAATTGTATCTACAGAGTATAAAACATGCTGGTGTCATAGCCCATGGGCCGCAGTGCCTACAGAACACTCTCTCCTCAAAGGGAAATAGTATTGTCTGTGGAAGAATGTTCAAGAACCACTCCATGTAGTTGGTGTGTTATAAGGTCCCTAAATAATTAAAATAATATACATATTAAATCTCCTTTTAATAAAATCAGTAATTTTTAAGACTTCCCATTAGAATATTTCTCTGCGGTGGTTAGAAAATGAATTTACTCAGAGACTGCAGGATTTGCTTTCTCCACGAATGAATATAAAATTAACTATGTCTACCTAAGAGGGATTTTACGTTTCAAGGTAAGCAAAATGTTCACAGTAAATTTTATGCTAACACTACAGTGACATTTAATAGTGATCCCTAGTCTACCATGTCAAGCTCCCTGAATGGAGGAGTAATCGATTTTAAATGTGGAATAACATTCAGAGGCTAGACCCAGGGGGTGTGACCTGATCCAACACAAAATCCAGGGAACCCCCCGGGGTTTAGCTGATCCATATGCGCTGGGTCATCATTGACAAAGTCATAAAATCTGTGGCCTACCTCGGACTCTCAAATTATGGGTAGAACATTTGATACAACTGAGCTTGTGTAGTAAGAAGTTCCTTTCAAGTGTGTCCTCTTAAAGTGGACAGGATGCTAAAAACAAAAGAACAAGGCATAATGTGGAAGGATGTATACTACTAAGTCTGAAAAAACGAGTAAGTTGAACAACCTGAAACAGAGGTGAAACAATGCTGGGGTTCATACCCTGGGTCTTGAACATAAAAACACTGGCCTCTGAGCTGTGCATTTCCAGAATGCCAGAGAGAGGTGCCTTGAGTAGAAGAATGAGTGCATGCCACTGAGATGTGCCATGTGCCATGAGGATGGTGAGGGCTGAACGCTAGGGTGGAGTTAGAGAAGGGCACAGGGCAATGGGCAATGGGTAAATATGGCTTGTATGTCCATTAGGAAAAATGCCACAACTAGCAAGAGGGTTCTAAGAGCCCTCTAACTTTTTCTAAGCAAGTACTTGTTAATAAAAACTCAGTGTAAAATTTGAGAGCAAGGACTGACTAGAAAAGTATTCACATCACTTCAGAAATGTAGTGTTTTTATTAATTTTTTATTAACAGAGTAATTTCCCTTATATGATGCATATCCAGGATTTAAGAGGAATAATCAATCCTCAGAACTGGGCACAGTACTCTCTTCCTGCAGGTTCTTCCTGGAAGTAATCCAGCACAAAATGACTGGGACTGCATGAATTTCAGCTAAAATGTAATTTTCTATCTTCACTGGAAGTTAGAAAAAGGGGTATCTCTCTTCCCCTACCAGATTTACATGTGACTGTTTATTATTTTCAGCGTGCCAAGCACAGACTAACTCACAGTTCCTGCATCTTTGACTAACAGATTTAAAATAAAAATTTGCTGACACTTCCTGCATCACAGATGTTTAACTTCTGCGCCACAAATGAGATGTGGGCATTTTCACGGGGCGACATCAAATCAGAAGGCAGTCAGATGAGTTAACGGGTTAAAAAAAAAAAAACAACATCTAAGCAAACACAGATCCTCAACTAGGTAAACACTGCATATGCAGTGGCTGGAGACTGCAGAGAGGACTCAAAATGCACTCCGGTTCATTAATATTCTGTTGCACAAATAAAACATGGATCACATCTAATGAACGTTACAAATAACCCTTCTCTTGTACTCTAATCCATTGTCACGTCTCCTGTTATTCAATGCAGACAGAGGCCTTTCTTGAGAAAAAGGCAGCATGGGGATAAACAAATAGTGAGAGAGGAGAAAAAGACAGCTACACCATGGCCTGCTGAGGCATTCTTTCACAATGAGCTGTTAAGATGTTTCCAGCACTGAGGTTTAGTAACTTTACATACGCAGCCAGCCACGCTTCTCCTGACTGCAGTGCAAAATGCAGGGTCTGGCTCTCCCCCTCCGCTGAAAACCAAAAGCCATGCATTTAAGACATGTTCCTCCACCTCACACTGCGGTGCTCTGAGGCTGGCAGTACAAACAAATGCTAAAGAGCTATTGGTTGCAGGAAAGCGGAGTACCATGCAGAAAGCATTAAAATATTAAAGACAGACAATACTTACTCCAAGGTCAGCCCCGGAATCTGCAGCCTTTCCCGCTGGGCTTTCATGCTTGTTGTATGTTACCACACTGTATTGTAACCATGACACACATTCCCTGCCAGCGTCCCGGTGATGACAGAGAGCCAAAACGAACCTCTAGAAAGGACTGGACTAACAATCTCTCTAGGGGGAGGGGGATCCTGCAAGTTTGGGTCCTTCCACCTCTAGCTGTAATCAAGAGATGTCAGCCGCCTTCCTCAGGTTAACAGCGGAGCACACTGCACTGCTTTCGTTAAGGGAATGAGGCTTTCAGTTCTGCATATCAAGTAATTGGTTTCTGATTTTTTTTTTTTTTTTAAAACAAAGTCGCTCCACTCACAGACCCAGTTTTCACCTCAGTGAAATGAAAAGTCCCTTGATCATACAGGCTGGAAAAAAATATGTATATAAAGCAACAGTATCATACTTGGGAAAGAGTTTATCTCAGCCAACCTCAACTATTTCCCACCTCCCAGGGATGCTCTCGAAAAGAATCGGGCCACCGGGAGAAGTTCCGTTGACTCTTCCTTTGGTGGAGTTAACAAAATCACTCAGGTGCCACAAGAAAGACATGGGGAATGGTGCCGAATGAAAACAATTAGATTTTTTTTCTATATAAGGCAATCATCAGAAAGAGGAATAAACTAACTGCATTAATTTGGGGGATGTTGAACTCCGATGTGAAGCAAACCCTTGTATGAACAGGCAAAACCCTACGATGGGAAATACCAACTGGAAATGCAAGAGACAGGAGCTTGTGTTTTTATTTTTTGAAAAGTGATTTTTAAGAACACCCTGGTGCTACATACTTTACAAAAGCAATCAAATATGAATAAGGAAGTAAAGGGAGAACGTACAGTTTGGAAGCCAAAAAGTTTCATCCTGTATTTATTCAAATAACACAATTTTGCACAGTACTCCTAAATGGGGACTAAGTGTACTTCCATTGTTGTGTATGAAGAACTGACTCATTTCTTCCGATGCATTTTAAAATGTTTTAAAATTCAGTAACCACCGGTCTGCTGAGAAGTACTTGATCAAATTAAATTTTATTTTAGCAAGAATTCTCATTCTCAAGCACTGCTGCTGGTCCACACAGCCAATCTATGATCAAACAACCGTGTTTGAGTAGTTACATTTAAAAACTATGAAGTCAAATTTCGTCATTTCACAGACAAAGAAACTGAGAGCATACAACTGGTGACAGTGCTAGGGTTAGATGCTGGTGTATTTATTCCCCTATCCCGAAGGCCTTCACTTGCAGGGGTGCCATGTGCAGTTGTTCAGGTTGTGCCCTTCACAAAGGGGATGAGCGGGGGGCGGGGTGGGGGAGGGAGAGTGAAGGCTGAAGTCCAGCCTGCTTCCCACCCTGCCAAACCTGCTGCATGGCTCTGGGCTGCTTCCACAACCTCCACCCCCCTCATTTTAAACAAAAATACCCTAAGCTTTGCATCCATCTAGAGGGTCACCTGTTTCTAATTGTACCAAGGTTCCTGTGGGCTAGAGAAGACTCATAAAATATTCCCAGAACCCTTCTCTAACCCCTAACCCACTAACATGCTCCAGGGTATTTGTTAACTAGGTAATGACGTCTCCTACTGTGTGGACTCACAGAAAACTAACCATATCGACTTCTCAGTGGTAGCAAATCCATACTGGGAACATAGACATTGTGTAGTGACCATAGGGAGGCCATTTTAACTAATATGAAAAGCATAACAATAAGAAATGATAAAGATATAATAGAAGGGGGATCAACTTTGCTCAGTAAAGTTAGGGAAAGCATAAAAGGAAATATGGCAAAAGTAGGGTTATAATTAAAAAAAAAAAAAAAAGGAAAGAAAGAATTCCACTCTGTCTCCCCAAAAGCTAAATTTTCTAAATTTTTTATTTTCTTAAAATAAACTACTTTAAGGATCACATTAGAGGGGTGCCTGGGTGGCTTAGTCATTAAACGTCTGCCTTCAGCTCAGGTCGTGATCAGGGTCCTGGGATCGAGCCCCACATCGGGCTCCCTGCTCAGCGGGAAGCCTGCTTCTCCGTCTCCCACTCCCCCTGCTTACATTCCCTCTCACTGTGTCTCTCTCTGTCAAATGAATAAGTGAAATCTTTAAAAAAAAAAAAAAAAGAATCACATTAGAATTTTATTCAAAATTAGATCTTAAGTGAATTTTAGTTCCACATTGTCAATGGACAACAAAACAATTTCCCTTGAATTTCTTTTTAATACTCTTATTTTAAAATATCCAAGCCCAAACTCCCCATCCTCCTCTCTGTGCCAAATAAATTTCCATGCAATGTAAAATATCCAGACTCTCACCATTCTTTCCCCCTGAACCACTCTGATCCAAGGAATGTCCTGCCTGGCTGGATGATTCGAATTTTCTTCTCACTGATCTCTCCACTTCCTCCCTGGCACTCTCTATGCTTTGTTGGATACACAAATTCCAGAGTGATTTTTTCCAGAATATCACTCCTGTGTTCAAAACACTCCAACAGTTTCTCTCTCTCTCTAAGTAAAGCCTAAAAATCTAGGAAACTTAGCCAAAAAGCCCCAGAAAATCGAGCATGAATAGGAGTGACAATGGTAATGTACTAGAACACACCTGAAGTTTAAGGCCATGAGTTCAAAGAGAGAATGGAGAAAGGAAGTAAGAAAAGAGTGAAGAAGGGAAGAGGAAGGGAGAGAAGGAAGGAAGGAATGAAGGACAGATGGAAAGAAGGAGGGTTGGGGGAGGGAACCAGCCAGTCAGGGCACCCTTTGGAAGATGCTAGGGAACTACCCCATTCATTGTGAAAACTGGAAAAGGAAAAAAAAAAAAAATTACCACTTATCCTGATTTCCCTATGGACTGCACTTCATGGATAAGAAAATGCTTCTCTTTATTCCAACAGGTAAATAGAGAAAGAGTGCTCCAATTAGAGTACCATTTCTCAAACCCTAATAAATGATTGGATCTAAGCCATGATCATGATGCCTGAGTGTTCTGTGCCTCTTGGTGCAACATCTATGATGTAATCCTACTGAAAAAGCCACACCACCACAGGATACAATCAAGCTTCTACACCAAAGTGTCGATTACAGTATACATAGGGACAGAGAGACGTGGTCAGCAAAAGCTCAACTGGAAGAAGAGAAAACCACAACAAATGACCTGGTATCTTAAACCAAAATGTTCAAGTGGGGATGTGAAAGAAATGGAGGGGCTAAATAAGAATGGAGAGACAAATCCATTAATGGCAGCCTATGAACCTGTGTGGGTCCTGATACCAAACACACACATAATCAAATACTCGGAAATAATCAGTGTAACAGACACACACACTGACTGGGTATGTGGTAATATTAACTATTTTAAGAGAATATTGGGATCAGGATCACTTTTTATTTCTCATCTTTCAGAGATACACATAAAAATATTTACAGGTTAAATAAAGTATGCTTTGCTTCAAAATAATCTAGGGACGAAGAGTAAGATATAATATTAATTAGTAAAAGTAGTGTTACTATTAAATCTGGGTAATGGGCATATGAAGAGTTTGCTACACTGTTCTCTGCAGTACCTGCCTGAAATTTAGCATAATGAAAAAACTGGAGAGTTCTCACCAGGCCCACAAAGCTCCATGTGACATGTACACCCCAACCCTTCCTGGTCTCTGTCCTTGCAACTCCACTCCTCATTGTCCTTCTGGTACCCCAAAACCACTTCCATCTCATGGCCTCTGCACTGACTGCTGTCTGCCACCAACTCTTGTTCCCTTAGTCATCCAAACATCCCGCGGAGTGGCTTTTACAACCTCGCTGACCAGGCTTGAAGTTGCAAGCATCCCTTCCACCAACTGTTTCCTTCTCTTTCTGATGTATTTCTCTTCTCAGCACCTGTGACTTGAGACATATTTTAAATTTATTTATTGTCTCTCCTCTACAGGACTGTGGGCTCCAAGAAGTAAGTGTGTTCTAACTCCAGTGCCAAGAACAGTCCATTCAAATATTTAATAAACGTCTGCTGACATTAAAATACACTATGAAGGGGAGCCTGGGTGGCTCAGTGCATTAAAGCCTCTGCCTTCAGCTCCGGTCATGATTTCAGGGTCCTGGGATCAAGCCCCGCATCAGGCTCTCTGCTCAGCAGGGATCCTGCTTCCCTTCCTCCCTCTCTGTCAGCCTCTCTGCCTACTCGTGATCTCTGTCTGTCAAATAAATAAATAAATAAAAATCTTAAAAAAAAAATTAAAATACGCTATGAAGCTGAAGTAATTGAAACAGTATGGTACTAGCACAAAAACAGACACACAGATGAAGAGAACAGAACAGAGAGCCCAAAAAGAAACCCATGCTTATATGGTTAATTAATCTAAGACAAAAGAGGCAAAAATATGCAGTGGGGAAAAGACCGTCTCTTCAACAAATGCTGCCAGGAACACCGGACAGCAACATGCACAAGAATGAAACAGGATCAGTTTCTATCTCTAAACATGAACATAAATTCAAAATGAATGAAAGACCTAAATGTGAGACCAGAAATCATAAAATCCCTAGAAGAAAACGATGACAGTAATTTCTTTGACAGTGGTCTTGGCAACATTTTTCTAGATACAGTTCCTCAGGCAAGGGCAACAAAAGCAAAATCAAGCTATTGGGATAAACCAAAAGATTTGGACGATGAAAGAAACCATTAACAAAATGAAAAGGCAACCTACTGAATGTGAGAAAAAATTTGCAAATGATATATGTGATAAGGGAAAAGCACTCATACACAAATAATCTGATTAAAAATATGGGCAGAGGAGGGGTGCCTGGGTGGCTCAGTCAGTTAAGTGTCTGCTTTTGGATCAGGTCATGATCCCCGGGTCCTGGGATTGAGCCCCACATCAGGAGGCTCCTTGCTCAGTAGGGAGCCTGCTTCTCCCTCTGTCCCCTCACTCCCCCTGCTTATGCACATGCACATGCACGTGGACTCTCTCTCTGACAAATAAATAAAAACTTGTTTAAAAAATGCAGAGTGTATGTCTGTGTTCATACTCACATACACACAGGAATATTACTCAGCCATAAAAAAGCATGAGATCTTGCCATTTTCAAAAACATGGATTGGCTTAGAAGATACAAGGCTAGGTGAAATAATACAAAGAAAGACAAATGCCATATGATTTCATTCATAGGTGAAATTTAAGGAATAGATGGAAAAACAAGAGAAAAACAAAACAAAACAAAATCTTAAATACAGAGAACTGGTAATGGCCAAAGAGGGGGTTGGTGTGGGGTGGGCAAAAATTATAAAGGGGATTAAGAGCAAACGTATCTTGATGAGCAGTGCACAGTGTACAGAATCATTGAATTGCTACACTGTACACCTGAAACTAATATAACACTGTATGTTAACTATACCTCAATAAAAAAAGAAAAAGAAATCTGAAAAATGAATGAATGAGTCTCCCCATATTGGTACAATTACCAACTAAGGGCACTCACCCTCCTTCTTCTTACAATGACAGCTCTTCACAGTGTTTGATAACTAACCAAACAGTACCAGCAGCTCAGAGAGTGGCATCCAAGAAAGTGGAGAGTCACAATTTGTTCAGACACCACAGAAAGACCCAGAAAGACCCCTACTGGCTGGAAAGCACACAGCAAATACTAGGTGCACACTCATTTGTGTGCAGAGGAGGAACTTAAGGGAACACTAGAGCAGTGTGCTATGTTTTGGTGGAATGTGGAGAGGACACTGTTTGAAACTACACTAGAATGACTGAGAAAACATCTACACAACAAGGCTGAAGTTAAGCAGCTTTCTATTGCTACAGGGAGGGAACACCACTGTGCCCTTAATGGTGGAGATATGGGTTCTAAAGAAATCCACTGGCATAGTTTAAGGCTGGGTGGTTCTACACACACTCTAGAACGGTAGTTCTCAACCAGGGATGGAAATGTCTCCAGACATGTTTGGTTGTCACAACCAGAGAGGAAAGGGGCACAGAGGCCAGGGTTGTTGCAAAACATCTTACCATGCACAAAGACAGCCCCCACACCAGAATTATCCAAGCACAAGTGAGTAGTGTGACTCTAGAAACTCTGCTATAAAGTTAAGGGTCAATTTCTGTAGGACTCTCAGCGTCATTCACTAGATTGAAACATTTTGGTTCTGATTTCATTGGACTTAGTTTAGGGAAAAGAAAAAAAAAAAAAAGAGCAGGCATTGTTCACTTATCCTCCCCCGTTTCCTCTCTCAGCAATACTGCCAACCTAAGTGTCTGTGGATGCCTCTGTCCTGTTTTCAGGGGGAAAAACTTTTTATAGCCAGAGCCCCAGAAGTATCTGTAAGTCACAGAAACCTAATTAACAGTGTCTCCTGGCCACACTCAGCCAGCAACCTAGATAGGGAATTTTGCAAAGCAAGGTGTACAAAATCCTAAGGCAAGAGCATCATTCTCCCTGAATGTTCAATTATTTATACATCCTTAAAAGCTGTGTGTAGTTGAGGAAAACTTTCAGAAAAGATGTATGTTACCTCCTTTCATCACTCATGCATTCCAGTAAAAATGAGAGCATGTTATGAACATTTTCACTCTCTTAATAGCCAATATTACTCATTTCATTCAGCACTATATGTGGTGCCAGAATACAGGAGTGGGTAGGACAGAAACCCATCTGTGGAATCCATTTAAGCTGGAGAAATAAAGTAAGGACACAGATGGAATCATTTCAGATAAGGACGGGTACTACTCAGGTGCCAGCACAGGTGGGATGAGGGTCAGTGACCGGGGAGTACTCAGTGCCCTTAGATCAGGGTGGGGAAAACAGAGTGATGCGTGAGTTTCAACGGTGGGATGCAAAGGGTGAGGAGACGGCACCAAAGAACAACAGGCAGAGAGCACAGCAAATGCAAAGCCTCCGAAGCTGGGGACAAGGGTAAGTCATTTAGTGGTCATGACGAAGGTCCTATGTCTGATATGCAGAAATGCAACACATTGTTACTGAGCATTTATATAAACCATGGCATTATAGGATATGCAGAGATGAATCACACCTAAGTCTGGTTCTTAGGGAATGATAACATTCAGTGTAGCAGGAGGAAGAATAGAATAAAAGCTCAAGGAGGAACAAGTTTTATGTCCTATGGGCAAGGAGATAAGGAATCTGGGTTTCAATGTTAACGGTATCTTTAATAAGTGGAATTAACTCTTCAAGCAGGCCTTTGTGAGACACAGCTAATGGCTTCTAAAGATTCTCCAACGCTTCATAGAGCAACGTCAGACAACACCACGACGGTGTCTGTGTGTGTGCATTCACTGAGGAATCGAGGTTACGCGCCTCCAGTGAGCACGATACTAGCGAAGCAAGGTGAGTAAGAGAGGACCCTGTCCTAGGGGGCCTTGACAAGTGAAGATCAGGGCAGAGGCATCTCCCACTCCTTGACCCGTTCCTCTCTCCTGCCCTCTCCTGTTCTTGTTCCTTCCCCCACAAAAGTAAGACCCTTTTTCAACAGAGACAGTTCCTCATTGTCATCTACATAATTGGCTGAAGATAGCTTAAGACATAAAAGTTACCCAGTCTACCATCTATATACACTTTCTCAAGAAATGACTGGAGGACGCGCTGCCCCTCAACGAGGAAGCAAATCATGTCAGAGAAATGCGGAGGATGGAAGGGCGATGCACGGAGATGAGTGAAGGGAAAGAGCAGGATGGTGGTCATGATGGTGAGAGGAGATCCCTGGAAAACAGCCGTGTGTCAGACCCCGACAGCGCATAGTCTGGCTGGGAAGGCAACGATGGCGACGCGCTGAGGAAGAGCCTCCAGGGCGGGGGACTTACAGGTGAGCTGGTGCGGCGGGTAACGTGCAAAGTGCTCACAGAGGTTTTACAGTTGTATAAAGAGTATGGGAAGGATTCGTGCAGGCTGCATAAAGTCTGAGGGGAGGAACAACACAGAAATTATTTACTCCAAGAGAAACACAGGTATAAAAGAGGGGGAAGAGAATCAGTGACGAGGAAGAGGAGGAGAAAGAGGAGATGAGGAGGGAGGAAAAGAAAAAGAAAATTAAAATATTAAAAATATTACATATATTTAATATATAAAATATTAAAATATTACAATAAATACATACAATAATAAATAAAATAAATAAACAATACACACACACACACACACAGTGGTAGCAAAATAATGACCCCTCTGAAGTTGGCCTAATCCCCAGAATCTGTGTACTGTGCATGGCAAAAGGGACTTCGCCAATGTGATTACATTAGGGTCTTCTGATGAGGAGAATGCTCTGGATTATCTACAAAAGATCCAATGTAATCACAAGGGTCCTTACACAGGAAAAGGAGGAAGCAGAAGAGTCAGAGTCAGAGACACAACTGGAGGGAGATCTGAGCCATGCAGCCAGGAGCCAGGAACATGGGTGGCTTCTAGAAGCCGCAAAAGGAAAGGCACAGATTTCCCTCTGAGAACCTGCAGAAAGAATGCAGCCTTTGATTTTAGCCTCCTCAGAGCCTCAGGCCTCTGAGATGACATGTGTTGTTTTAAGACACCACATTCATGGTACTTTGTCACAGGTGCAATAGGAAACCAGTACGTACATAACCTAAGATGAATACTGAATATTGATTTAGCCAAAAACATTGTACCATAACAGTGGTCTAACTATTTTGGCAAGTTGGGGGATGGAAAAAGGAGATAGAAGAGGTTGAATAAGAGCTACGTTTCCATGTTCCATATAAGGAAGTCAATATATAATGTCCAGATTGATAAAGAGAGCGACAGAACTATATAGTTCTGAAATATGGAGAACATCATTTAAAGAAAGAGTTCTGAGAGTTGAAGCTGTTCTCTCAGGGAACCAGGCCTGGACAGTGGGAAGAGTGAGGTAGATTTCTACAGTTTTTCACAAGCCTCAGAGTACTATTTAATTTTTAAAACTATGTATGTACATTATTCCGATAAGAATAAAATTGAAAGAAAAAAAGATGAGCTATTGTAGATAGCAGTAATCCCTTGCTATATCTCTGGATTTCATCTGATTCACCTTTACCAAAACATTGTCTCATTTCCTGCACTTGTCATCTATTATGGAACCAACATAGCCAAGAGCAGAGTTGAATGTGAATGAAATTGTCTGAGCCCTGGACCAAGCCATGCTTGAAGCTAGACACTGAATCTTTCCAGGGATGTGATCCAACAAGTCCCTTTTTTTAGGCCAATGTAGGTTGGATATTCTGTGACTTGAGATACTGAGGATTACCAAGCAGTACCATAAGGAAATTTTGTTAGGTGTACAAATAATTCCATAAATGTAACCATTTTTATTCCAGTAATATAAGAAAATTAAAAAGCTAAACAAAGCGACAGATCCTTAAGTCCTAACTATAAAATGCACTGTAATAGTAATACTACTTATAATGGCCAGAACCTACAACCACCCAAATGCCCATCGACAAGAGAACAGCTATAAATACTGCAGCACATTAACTAACAGAACGCCACACAGCAATGAGCATAAATGACCTATAAGTGCATAGTAATGTAGATGAATCCTACAAGCATAATGTTGAGGAAAACGAAGTTTAACTACCCTGTG
Source organism: Lontra canadensis (assembly GCF_010015895.1). Taxonomy (NCBI): domain Eukaryota; kingdom Metazoa; phylum Chordata; class Mammalia; order Carnivora; family Mustelidae; genus Lontra; species Lontra canadensis. Next base: position 42,609,873 of record NW_022630998.1, read on the forward strand.
GGAATGTAAAATGATGCCACCAGTGTGGAAAACAGCATGGTGACACCTCAAAAAACAAAACAGAATCATCCTATGGTTCAGCAATTCCACGTCCGTGTATATATACAAAAGAAATGAAAGCAGAGACTTGGACAAGTATATGGGCACCCATGTTCATAACGCCATTATTCACAGAAGCCAAAGTTAGAAGCAACCCAGGTGTCCAACAAAAAACCAACATGTAAGCAAAGTATGATCTATACACAAAAGGGAAGGAAACTTTGACATATGCTATAACATGGATGCAGCTTTAGACATTATGTTAAGAGAAACAAACTAGTCACAAAAGAATACTGTTGGATTTCATTAAATGTGGTACTAGAAGAGCCAAATTTATAGATGGAAAGTAGTATGGTGCTTGCTAGGGGCTGGGGAGAAGGGGAAATGGGGAGTTACTGTTAACAGGCATGGAGTCTCCCTGTTTGGAAAGATGAGTAAGTTTTGTGGGTATACAGTGATGATGGCTATACAAGAAAGTTAAGGTACTTCATGCCATAGAACCATTTACTTAAAAATGGTACCTTTTAGGGATGCGTGAGTGGTAACAGTTGGTTGAGTGTCCGACTCTTGGTTTCAGCTCAAGTCGTGATCTTAGGGTTATGGGACTGAGCCGTGCATGGGGCTCCCTGCTCAGCACAGAACTTGCTTGGAATTCTCACTGCCTCTGTCTCTGTCCTTACCCCACGCCTCTAATAAATAAATACATCTTTAAAAAGAATGGTACATTTTATATTATGTATATTTAACCACAATTTAACCAAAAAAGAAAAAGTGTACCTATCCTATGATTCTATTTATATGAAGTTCAAAATCAGGCAAAAACAATCTATTCCTCTGGAAGTCAGCACAGTGGCTGTGGGGATGGGTGGGCAGCATCAGGGAGGGAATGACAGGAAGTATGAAGACTTCTGAGGTAGAAATCATGTGTTGTTTCTTGAGCTAGTGCTGGTGACATGGATGTGTGCACTTTGTGAAACTTCCTCAAACTTGTGAATTTGGAGATTCCTTCAAGTCTCAGGCTGCATCTTTCATAAAAGCAAAAAAAAAAAAAAAAAAAAATCTCTTTCCGAGGCTTTAGAGCTTTCTCACATACTTTTCAAACACACTTCCTATTTTTGGAAAGTTATTTATATCCAGCATCATTCCAGACAGGATTTGAGACAATACATATAAGAATACACACACAGCTTACTAAATCATTATTTGTTAAATTTACAAATGAAGCAACGTTTAAAAAAGGAAATTAAATCAGAACCAGAAAAAAGAATTGAAAATGGAATAAGATGACAAATCCAGGGGAAAATATGCAGAAAATACAGCACCCTCAAGTATAGGGGTGAATTTTACAGAGCTACCCGGGACTGAGATAATTAATTACTTCCCTCACATTATATATTTTCTAAGTGACTGAGGCAGGATTTTAAGTCAAATTTTCTGACTCAATTACTTTATGTTATTACAGTTTACCACACTTTTCCAGATCATAAAGTACAGACACTGATTTTTTTGATCAAATGATTCCAGGAACATTTTCTAGATAAGATACCCAACATATTAGATTAACACCAAAATTTGATTTTTGAGAGTATTTTTGGAAAACATAGTGCATAAAGTCAGATCCATGTTAGCTACATCACCCAGAAGATAAGCTGGAGATACTTGTTAAAAAAAAAAACTTTGCCAAAAATGGACAACGTACAAAAATATCAGGGTAAATTACAGAGGCTTTGTGAGAAAGCTGCACAAGCTACCAGGGTACGCTCTAGAGGAGGTAATGGATAGAAGACTTCTTCTATTTCCTTAAAAAAAAAAAAAAATGGAATGTACAATTTATACACAAAGACAGGGACCCAGCCTGGGACCCTGCATCCCCTACAAATACAGAGCTCTCTCTACAAAATATAGATAATTTTGCTCCCCATAACACTTGGGGAGGCATAGGGAAGAAGTTGAGATCTATGTTCTGAAGAACAAAGGCACCATCAGTACTGAGAGGTAAGGGGCACCGGGAGGGGCTATAGGAGAGTGGTAGGAGGCTGGGGGCCCCAAAGTGGGCCCTGAGGGGATGGGGTTCTCTAGTGTCTTTGGTAGGGGCTGAAGGCACCCTGGGTAGAGATGGGGATTACACTGGAGTCTTATAAATAGAAACTGGGCCGGGAGGGTTGGGGGAATGAAGGTAACTTCAGCAACACCATGATTGTCCCCTGGTTTTTGTACAGCTTATCAGGACTATGGAAGACAGCACCACCCTCAGCATTTTCCATTTTTGTTAATGGTTGAAATACATGTGGCCTGATTAGCAGAGCTCTTCAATAGAGAAAGATCCTCTAGACCTATTAAAGGCTATCCTAATGATACCTGATTTTTAACATTTTTTTCAATCGTCAAGGTGTGATTATACAACTAAGATACTTTGCGTAGTTGAAGTTCTGTGATTTTTATAAATAGACGCAATGTCGGGGGGAGGAGTCAAGATGGCGGAGAAGTAGCAGCTGAGACTACTTCAGGTAGCGGGAGATCAGCTAGATAGCTTATCTAAAGATTGCAAACACCTACAAATCCAACGGGAGATCGAAGAGAAGAAGAACAGCAATTCTAGAAACAGAAAATCAACCACTTGCTGAAAGGTAGGACTGGCGGAGAAGTGCATCCAAAGGGACGGGAAGACAGACCCCGGGGGGAGGGGCCGGCTCCCGGCAAGCGGCGGAGCAACGGAGCACAAAATCGGGACTTTTAAAAGTCTGTTCCGCTGAGGGACATCGCTCCAGAGGCTTAACTGGGGTGAAGCCCACGCGGGGCCAGTGTGGCCTCAGGTCCCGCAGGGTCACAGAAGGATCGGGGTGTCTGAGTGTCGCAGAGCTCGCAGGTATTAGAACGGGGAAGCCGGCTACAGAGACGGAGCCGAGGAGTGAGCTCACAGCTCGGGCTTACCTTGAACCGGTCGCAGGCTCGGTGAGCTCGGAGCGCGGCCAGAGGCCAGGCAGACGGGAGTAATTGGGCGCTGTTCCCTGAGGGCGCACTGAGGAGTGGGACCCCGAGCTCTCGGCTCCTCAGGGCCGGAGACTGGGAGGCCGCCATCTTCCTTCCCGTCCTCCGGACTCTACGGAAAGCGCTCAGGGAACAAAAGCTCCCGAAAGCAAACCCAAGCAGATTACTCAGCCCGGGCCCTGGTAAGGGCGGTGCTACTCCGCCTGGGGCAAAGACACTTGAAAATCACTACAACAGGCCCCTCCTCCAGAAGATCAACAAGAAACCCAGCCAGGACCAAGTTCACTTACGAGGAGTGCAGTTTCAATACCAAGGAGAGCAGCGGAATTCCAGAGGAGGAGAAAGCAAAGCACGGAACTCATGGCGTTCTCCCCATGATTCTTTAGCCTTGCAGTTAATTTAATTTTTTTTCTTTTTCAATTTTTTTCTCTTCTTCCGCTAAATTTTTTTAAACTTTTACCCTTTTCTTTTTTAACGTTTTTTAACTAGTTTATCTAATATATATATATTTTTTCCTTTTTATATTTTTTTCATTATTGGTTTTCTTTTTTTTTTTTTTTTTTCTTTCTGAACCTCTTTTTATCCCCTTCCCCCGCCCCCCCTCACGATTTGGGATCTCTTCTGATTTGGCTAAAGCATATTTTCCTGGGGTTGTTGCCACCCTTTTAGTATTTTACTTACTCCTTCATATACTCTTATCTGGACAAAATGACAAGGCGGAAAAATTCACCACAAAAAAAAGAACAAGAGGCAGTACCAAAGGCTAAGGACCTAATCAATACAGACATTGGTAATATGTCAGATTTAGAGTTCAGAATGACGATTCTCAAGGTTCTAGCTGGGCTCGAAAAAGGCATGGAAGATATTAGAGAAACCCTCTCGGGAGATATAAAAGCCCTTTCTGGAGAAATAAAAGAACTAAAATCTAATCAAGTTGAAATCAAAAAAGCTATTAATGAGGTGCAATCAAAAATGGAGGCTCTCACTGCTAGGATAAATGAGGCAGAAGAAAGAATTAGCGATATAGAAGACCAAATGACAGAGAATAAGGAAGCTGAACAAAAGAGGGACAAACAACTACTGGACCACGAGGGCAGAATTCGAGAGATAAGTGACACCATAAGACGAAACAACATTAGAATAATTGGGATTCCAGAAGAAGAAGAAAGAGAGAGGGGAGCAGAAGGTATATTGGAGAGAATTATTGGAGAGAATTTCCCCAATATGGCAAAGGGAACAAGCATCAAAATCCAGGAGGTTCAGAGAACCCCCCTCAAAATCAATAAGAATAGGTCCACACCCCGTCACCTAATAGTCAAATTTACAAGTCTTAGTGACAAAGAGAAAATCCTGAAAGCAGCCCGGGAGAAGAAGTCTGTAACATACAATGGTAAAAATATTAGATTGGCAGCAGACTTATCCACAGAGACCTGGCAGGCCAGAAAGAGCTGGCATGATATATTCAGAGTACTAAACGAGAAAAAACATGCAGCCAAGAATACTATATCCAGCTAGGCTATCATTGAAAATAGAAGGAGAGATTAAAAGCTTCCAGGACAAACAAAAACTGAAAGAATTTGCAAACACCAAGCCAGCTCTACAGGAAATATTGAAAGGGGTCCTCTAAGCAAAGAGAGAACCTAAAAGTAGTAGATCAGAAAGGAACAGAAACAATATACAATAGCAGTCACCTTACAGGCAATACAATGGCACTAAATTCATATCTCTCAATAGTTACCCTGAATGTTAATGGGCTAAATGCCCCAATCAAAAGACACAGGGTATCAGAATGGATAAAAAAACAAAACCCATCTATATGTTGCCTACAAGAAACTCATTTTAAACCCGAAGACACTTTCAGATTTAAAGTGAGGGGGTGGAAAAGAATTTACCATGCTAATGGACATCAGAAGAAAGCAGGAGTGGCAATCCTTATATCAGATCACTTAGATTTTAAACCAAAGACTATAATAAGAGATGAAGATGGACACTATATCATACTCAAAGGATCTGTCCAACAAGAAGATCTAACAATTGTAAATATCTATGCCCCTAACGTGGGAGCAGCCAACTATATAAACCAATTAATAACAAAATCAAAGAAACACATCGACAATCATACAATAATAGTAGGGGACTTTAACACTCCCCTCACTGAAATGGACAGATCATCCAAGCAAAAGATCAACAAGGAAATAAAGGCCTTAAACGACACACTGGACCAGATGGACATCACGGATATATTCAGAACATTTCATCCCAAAGCAACAGAATACACATTCTTCTCTAGTGCACATGGAACATTCTCCAGAATAGATCACATCCTTGGTTCTAAATCAGGTCTTAACTGTTATCAAAAAATTGGGATCATTCCCTGCATATTTTCAGACCACAATGCTCTGAAGCTAGAACTCAATCGCAAGAGGAAATTTGGAAAGAACCCAAATATATGGCGACTAAACAGCATCCTTCTAAAGAATGAATGGGTCAACCAGGAAATTAAAGAAGAATTGAAAAAATTCATGGAAACCAATGATAATGAAAATACAACAGTTCAAAATCTGTGGGACACAACAAAGGCAGTCCTGAGAGGAAAATATATAGCGGTACAAGCCTTTCTCAAGAAACAAGAAAGGTCTCAGGTACACAACCTAACCCTACACCTAAAGGAGCTGGAGAAAGAACAAGAAAGAAACCCTAAACCCAGCAGGAGAAGAGAAATCATAAAGATCAGAGCAGAAATCAATGAAACAGAAACCAAAAAAACAATAGAACAAATCAACGAAACTAGGAGCTGGTTCTTTGAAAGAATTAATAAGATTGATAAGCCCCTGGCCAGACTTATCAAAAAGAAAAGAGAAAGGACCCAAATAAATAAAATCATGAATGAAAGAGGAGAGATAACAACTAACACCAAAGAAATACAGACAATCATAAGAACATATTATGAGCAACTCTATGCCAACAAATTTGACAATCTGGAAGAAATGGATGCATTCCTAGAGACATATAAACTACCACAACTGAACCAGGAAGAAATAGAAAGCCTGAACAGACCCATAACCAGTAAGGAGATTGAAACAGTCATCAAAAATCTCCAAACAAACAAAAGCCCAGGGCCAGACGGCTTCCCGGGGGAATTCTACCAAACATTTAAAGAAGAACTAATTCCTATTCTCCTGAGACTGTTCCAAAAAATAGAAATGGAAGGAAAACTTCCAAACTCATTTTATGAGGCCAGCCTCACCTTGATCCCCAAACCAGACAAGGATCCCATCAAAAAAGAGAACTACAGACCAATATCCTTGATGAACACAGATGCAAAAATTCTCACCAAAATACTAGCCAATAGGATTCAACAGTACATTAAAAGGATTATTCACCACGACCAAGTGGGATTTATTCCAGGGCTGCAAGGTTGGTTCAACATCCGCAAATCAATCAATGTGATACAACACATTAATAAAAGAAAAAACAGGAACCATATGATACTCTCCATAGATGCTGAAAAAGCATTTGACAAAGTACAGCATCCCTTCCTGATCAAAACTCTTCAAAGTGTAGGGATAGAGGGCACATACCTCAATATTATCAAAGCCATCTATGAAAAACCCATCGCAAATATCATTCTCAATGGAGAAAAACTGAAAGCTTTTCCGCTAAGGTCAGGAACACGGCAGGGATGTCCGTTATCACCACTGCTATTCAACTTAGTACTAGAAGTCCTAGCCTCAGCAATCAGACAACAAAAAGAAATCAAAGGCATCCAAATCGGCAAAGAAGAAGTCAAACTATCACTCTTCGCAGATGATATGATACTATATGTGGAAAACCCAAAAGACTCCACTCCAAAACTGCTAGAACTTGTACAGGAATTCAGTAATGTGTCAGGATATAAAATCAATGCACAGAAATCAGTCGCATTTCTCTACACCAACAATAAGACAGAAGAAAGAGAAATTAAGGAGTCCATCCCATTTACAATTGCACCCAAAACTATAAGATACCTAGGAATAAACCTAACCAAAGAGACTAAGAATCTATACACAGAAAACTATAAAGTACTCATGAAAGAAATTGAGGAAGACACAAAGAAATGGAAAAATGTTCCATGCTCCTGGATTGGAAGAATAAATATTGTGAAAATGTCTATGCTACCTAAAGCAATCTACACATTTAATGCAATTCCTATCAAAGTACCATCCATTTTTTTCAAAGAAATGGAACAAATAATCCTAAAATTTATATGGAACCAGAAAAGACCGCGAATAGCCAAAGGAATATTGAAAAAGAAAGCCAAAGTTGGTGGCATCACAATTCCGGACTTCAAGCTCTATCACAAAGCTGTCATCATCAAGACAGCATGGTACTGGCACAAAAACAGACACATAGATCAATGGAACAGAATAGAGAGCCCAGAAATAGACCCTCAACTCTATGGTCAACTAATCTTCGACAAAGCAGGAAAGAATGTCCAATGGAAAAAAGACAGCCTCTTCAATAAATGGTGTTGGGAAAATTGGACAGCCACATGCAGAAAAATGAAATTGGATCATTTCCTTACACCACACACGAAAATAGACTCAAAATGGATGAAGGACCTCAATGTGAGAAAGGAATCCATCAACATCCTTGAGGAGAACACAGGCAGCAACCTCTTCGACCTCAGCCGCAGCAACATCTTCCTAGGAACATCGCCAAAGGCAAGGGAAGCAAGGGCAAAAATGAACTATTGGGATTTTATCAAGATCAAAAGCTTTTGCACAGCAAAGGAAACAGTTAACAAAACCAAAAGACAACTGACAGAATGGGAGAAGATATTTGCAAACGACATATCAGATAAAGGGCTAGTGTCCAGAATCTATAAAGAACTTAGCAAACTCAACACCCAAAGAACAAATAATCCCATCAAGAAATGGGCAGAAGACATGAACAGACATTTCTGCAAAGAAGACATCCAGATGGCCAACAGACACATGAAAAAGTGCTCCATATCACTCGGCATCAGGGAAATACAAATCAAAACCACAATGAGATACCACCTCACACCAGTCAGAATGGCTAAAATTAACAAGTCCGGAAATGACAGATGCTGGCGAGGATGCGGAGAAAGGGGAACCCTCCTACACTGTTGGTGGGAATGCAAGCTGGTGCAACCACTCTGGAAAACAGCATGGAGGTTCCTCAAAATGTTGAAAATAGAACTACCCTATGACCCAGCAATTGCACTGCTGGGTATTTACCCTAAAGATACAAACGTAGTGATCCGAAGGGGCACGTGCACCCGAATGTTTATAGCAGCAATGTCTACAATAGCCAAACTATGGAAAGAACCTAGATGTCCATCAACAGACGAATGGATAAAGAAGATGTGGTATATATATACAATGGAATACTATGCAGCCATCAAAAGAAATGAAATCTTGCCATTTGCGACAACATGGATGGAACTAGAGGGTATCATGCTTAGCGAAATAAGTCAATCGGAGAAAGACAACTATCATATGATCTCCCTGATATGAGGGAGAGGAGATGCAACATGGGGGGTTAATGTGGTAGGAGAAGAGTAAATGAAACAAGTTGGGATTGGGAGGGAGACAAACCATAAGTGACTCTTAATCTCACAAAACAAACTGAGGGTTGCTGGGCAGAGGGGGGTTGGGGGGGGTTATGGACATTGGGTAGGGTATGTGCTATGGTGAGTGCTGTGAAGTTTGTAAACGTGGAGATTCACAGACCTGTACCCCTGGGGGAAAAAAAAATATATATATATATGTTTATAAAAAATAAAATTATAAAAAAAAAAAAAAAAGAGTATGTAATGCATTTACGATAAGCCTAGAAAAGTAACTATAGGGCGGACTCAAAATAAGGGTAAGAATAAGAATAGAAAAAATAATTACAATAAAAATGGACATAAGATTAGGAACAAAAATAAGAATAAACATGAGAATGAGAATAGGGACATGAAAAGCCACATTTTAATTCATGCTATTTGCATCATGATACTAAGTTTTATTGTAAGCATAAAAATTTGTTAATCATTGAGACATTTTATTTGTGTTCTATCTGTATCCTGGCATATTTAAGCATTTTTGAAAACTTCTGGAGATTTGTGCTTTTAATTGAATCATCAGGAGGTTTATGAAACAACTTTAACTTTGCAGTCAATATCTAAGCATTTAGGGAAATGTATTTTATTAAATCCATAAGTTTTTATTCAACATGAATCTAATAGTATGTGACTATTTAGAAGAGTGTTTATTGTTTACTGGTAAAAAATTAGTTGATAAATTCATAATATCAATAATTTGGACATTAAATAAACATAAAAGAGGTAATAAAAAGGCTTTTCTGTGTATAAGAGTCATCTGGGTTTTGAGAATCTATTCATGGACAGTGACACAATATCCCTAATAGAAAGTGGATTTCGTAAATGATCAGCTTTTCTTCTCAATGGGACTGATGGAATTTTACTTATCCCAATACCTGAGCAACTGGTCCCCAATTTCTGGTGACCCTCTCCTGAGAGTCCTTACCACCTTTGGGGAGATGTTATTTTCTCATTTCCAGGCTCTTGTGACTATTACTGTTTTGTAAGGTGTCCACAGTTTTGTATCTGTGATTCTAACTGGGTCCCTCTTTTACTTCCTCTATCTTACCAGTTTCAGTGTTTCCTACCATGGTGACTTCATGGGAATGTTATGTCCCTATTGTTACTTTGGTGTGAATTGGGGTTTATGATAGCCAAAGACTCCTCGATTTCTTGTCAGAAGTTTCTACTCTAACTACCTTAAACAAAACAGACAAACAAAAAATATTGGCTCGTGTGCTCTGCACAGGCAAGGGTAACGCTGGGATGATCAGATCAGACACTCAAGTGTTGTTGGATCTCTTGTCTCTGCTTCTCTCTGAATGAACACTGACTTTATTTTCTCTTAATGTAAACAGGCGTCCTCCACACTGTTGCACATGTGCTGTCTGTGTCCACGGACTCACATTCTAACAGTTTCCTGACTAAAAGACAAGAGGGTTTTTCTCTCCCAGTTGGAGTTGGAAAGATCCTGTGGAAAGGTTGTTACTGGCCAGACTATGATCATGTCCAGCCTATGGCTAGAGAAGTTGGAGGACTATTATTGGCTCACTGTGACTCATATATTAATGCTTACTATCTAACAAATGAGGTCTTTTCAGAGGTTCGAGTGTGGTCCCTGGGGAAATTGTCACGACCTGGAAATATCATGAGAAATCCAATTTAGGGTGTGTCGAATCCTGGCAGTGCTACAACATGTTAAAGATCCCAACACTGATAACATCTGCTAATGGAGATGAAGACCCAAAATGTAAAAGTTAAGTACCTACAGTCTACATAAGGATTTACAGACAGAAAACTAATAATAACCCAAATACCCATGATATCTATTTCAGTTCATTCTAATAAACAAAATAATATAAAAAAAAAAAAAAATAGACGCAATGTCTCTCCACTTCCCGATTCCCACTGACCCTCAAGGCAGACTGGCCTCTGTTAATTCGCTCAGCCTCCAGGCACTAGCCCAACTGGGTCCCTCACAGTGGATTAGCATTCTGAATCTTTCATTTAAGAGACGTCTATGGTGTGCGTTAAGGATGAGAAGTGTCCCCTAGAGAAAAAATACAGAAATCAGACAGCACTTCTGAGGCTAGGAAAGGAAAAGATACTTGATCCAGAGACAGTATCTTAAGAATAAGCCACAGCAAAGGATTCCTTTTTAAAAAATCTGGGACCAAGAGTAGCCATGTGTTCTAGATTTAGAGGCACCTAAAAGAAGTAATGCAAAGATTCACAAATAAAAACCTTGCCTTTTAAACAGGAGAGGGAGAACTGTAAATTTGGAGCAGTTGAAAAAAAAAAATCCAGATGATCAGCAGTGGATTTTAAACATGAAAAGCCATATGCAAGACCTTAATTAAGTCCTTTATGGAAATCTTATCATCAGCATTTATGGACACTGAGTTTTGAAACCTGGGGGAGACAATGTGTAAAGAAAGGGCACAAAGGTTTGCATCACCACTGAAGGTCTATATTCTTCTCTTAACAAATGCTCACCCATCTGAGATTGCTTTCCGTAACATATCTTGCAAATTCCAAGTCAAATACACTCTTTGGTTATTATAAAATGCTAAGATGACTTGACAATCTTTTGCCAATAATTTTTAGGAGACTATTATTTCAAAAACATCTGAAAACATATTAATTACTAGTATTGTACAAAAAAAGCTTAACCCCTGTGTAAATTTAAATACTGGCATTCTTATCCACATTTTACAAGTGAGGAGGCACAGGTGTAGAGGTAGTAATTAAATTGTCCAGGGTCACCCATCTACAAGAAGAACAGAACCCTTAATAGTATGCTTTGGGTAATTTACTGAGATTGCTTTCTGTAGTCTAATGAAGGATTGATTTGACAAATGTTCCTTAAGTATTGAAAGGTGGGGTGGGAAGATATAGTCTGTGTTCATAGCATGTAAAATTCAATACAGATCCATTCAAATCCTAATTAACTTATTTTTATTTACTTCAGCTAATAAGGATACTATTGTGTTAAAATGCCTGCCCCCTTTCAAAAAGCAAGTACCTCTTAGATCAGTATACTCAGCATTTCTGGTTTTTAGGGTTGCTGAAGGACATCATCTGTTTTTGAACCAAACGGTCTATTTGTGAGGGGTGCCATCACATTTTATTCATCTCCTGGCACACGCTCTGTCCCATGGCAGTTACTCAAAGTTTGTTGATCTGAATTTAGAATTTTACTATTTCCAAAATAATTATCTTCACTCTCCAGTGGCATATTTGTTTCTAACCCCCATTTTTTCCATATTTAACCACTTACCACAATACTTATTTTTTGTCCCCAATATTATTCCCCTTAATAGGATTATCTGTAAACATGTTATACATTTTGAATTACTCCATTTGGCCTTTTTTTTTTTGTAACATCTAAAGTCTGTTCCCTGATTAGCACTCTAAGATTTTAAATATACATAAAGGATCTATGATGTCAACTGCTTGAAATACCCTATGATGAAACAGAACAGCAAATTTTATCCGAGTAAAAAATGCCTCTCTTCTACCTTACTAAATTAAAATATTGAACTCAACTCAACTATCATTTATGCTCCTGACCTCCCAATCTACAGTAGACCCACAATTACCCTCACCTAGAACATTCTGCTCCTTTCCTTCAGAACATCTTTAAAAATCAGGATATATTTTGAATAAAATGTATTAATATAAATCCCAAGAGAGCAGGGGTCATGCTTTTTCTGTTTACCATTTTATACTAAATGCTTAATTAGCATAATGCTCACACATAGGTTGTATTCAATAAATACAGCACAAAGCAAAGAGTTAATTAATAGTTAAGAAAATCGTTACAAGTACAAGCACAGGGGGTGAAGGCATCAAATTCAACTGGGGGAATATTTCTAGAAGGCTTAGTTACCATTGCTGACTGGAAAAATCAGGATTATTCTGGGCTATCTTGAGAAGTCCAACATACTATCTGCTACTCAACTCCACGCCAGCCAGTGATATGTACAGCATCATCTACAAAGCACAATCATAGCCATGTAGCTTGGAAACGGCTTCAGAGGAAAGCTGAGAGCTACTCTGGGAGACAAAGATCCTCAAGTGCTTTGCTCTGCCCTGGACCAGGGATGGAGGTGAGGTGGGGGTCGGGGAAGGCAACAAGAAGACTTTGGGTTCAGGGAGTGGGAAAGGAGAAGTCTAAAGCAACAAGTTTTGATAATTCTGTCATCATGCCAAATAGCTGACAACTAGTCAAGAAAGACCTCTGGTGACGGACTACTGGTAAGGTCTTACCCTATTCCCAGAAAACCTGAAACCTGGAATCACATTGGAAGGATCTCTTATCAACCCCACATTCCAATGGAACTTAGTCTTTGGTTCCTTGACAAATAATCCAATTCACAGTATGACAAGGGTTCTCATCTTCAACTTTCCTTTTCTGTCTGCTCAGTCAACTTGGGAAATCAGTCTTTGAGCATTTAAGTGATCTAAGCTGGCAGTCTCCTTCGTGAGCTCACCCCCTTCTCTACCAATGTGGGACTCAAAATGGGATGGGATGTTACAGTTGCCTTGTGTGCCGGAGGGACAGTCACTTTATAAGAGAAGCCTGTCATTCAGATAGTCCATTTTCCTTTCTATTTTGCAGGGGAAAGAAGTTTTAAAAACAAAACAGAAAACCCACACTGCACAGATAATTGAGTATCAATGTATTTTCACCAGTTTCAGTTCCAAGATTCGTCCAGACATCAGAGGTCACTATCTCGAAAACGGGATTCTTGAGACCCAACCCTATGATATGAAATGCTCCCATGAAATCCCATGGGAGTTCATGAACTAAAACTAAACTCCTATGAACTAAATTAAAATTCAACTTCCTTTTCCTATGGGAGGCAACCAGGTTGGGTAACATGTTCAAGCTTTAAGGGTTATTCGGTCTCCTGCCATAGAAAATACTCCACAGGATTGGCAAGGGTTATGGCAGAAAAGAATATGCCCTGTAGAAGTCTCACCAGAAAAATTCTTCTAGAAAGATAAGACTGCAGGGCAAAGTGATATTGAGCATTAAAGCGAGTGGGAGGCTAGCTTCCAGTATCTAGATGGTGAAATAGAAAGCTTAAAATGTTCAATATCCCTAAGTAATCAAAGAATAGGGTTAACCCATCCCCTTGTGATTTCTATGTAAGTACAGACTTGAAATTTGATGCACTTTATGAGAAAAGGCAGAGGAGAGAAATGTTCATACATTTTTCTTTGTGTGGAGATGGATACAGTATGGGAATTTAAAGCAAGTTTGCATTCCTCTATTTCAACATTACTGTGACAGGTCAGGATCAGGCAGAAACTCAGGTCTGGTCCAAACCCTACAGGGACCATAAAAGTCACCCAGGAAAAAAAATATATCTGTTTTCCAGGGTCCTACTTCTTCTAGGGCAGAAACAACAATAAAGAATTCAGAGGTGAAAAGAATTAGTATGTCATAAAAAAATAGGAAAGAAAAATAAAATACTCTCACATTGACTATCCCTTGGAGAATTTACTCGCATACTTAAATTTATGCAGCAAGTTACCAGGAGCCTCATAAATACTGGACCCATAATCAAACTGTAATCATTCATTTTATTTACATTTCATTAGGGGGCACTAAGGTAATGATCTTCGAAAGATTTCATTTGCAGTCAAGGAAAGAGGAAGTGGATGTCCTGGGGGGTAGGGGAGGAGAGTGCCTAAGAAGGGGGATGTCGTTTGTCCCAAGGGCACAGAATTACTAAAACTGTTTAAAAAGTGACCATGTGATAAAATCTTAAAAAAAAAAAAGTGACCATGTGCTTTATGCATCTCCCACGCATCATCGCATTCTCTATTATTTTTATTCCCTGCGTTACATGAGAGGGAAGACCTGCATCTATCTGACTTGAAGAACTCAGATTGAACTTTGAGCAGGACGTGAGAAACAAACAAACTTCCGTGAAATAGAGGCTGCAACAGTAATTTCCTAGACAGCCAGAATATTCACCATATATATTACCACCTGTCATTTACTGTTGGCAAAATGCATGACAACCTTTCAGGCACTTCCAAAGCAATCTGAATAGCTGCACCAAAGGACGGAGCAGCGATACACTGAATAAAACATCCCATGCCCGCATCCTTCCTTTGAAGGCTGTCGGCCATACATTTTGAATAACCTGAAATGAAGATCAAAAGGGAACAGGAGCCATTTATTTATTTATTTATTTTACTAGAGGCAACGAATGAAAAGAAGGTAAAATTAAGGATTAAAAAAAGTTCACATATAGGCAAACATCAAGACTCTGTTCCCAAGATTCATAAAGTGCAATGATCTCGTCTAAGTCACCAAGCCATGAATGACACTGCGGTAGAACACGAAGCCACAGCACCAGAAAGAGCTCAAGGAAAAGAAAGCCTGGCGTTGCTTCCTTTGACTCTTCCCCTCCACAGCCCCCTGTGTGCCCACCTTCCGCAGGCGCAGCTGCTCCCGAGCTTCGGTCCTGAGCATCACCGCGATTCTCTTCAACACATCAGCCTCAGAGTGGCTCCTTCCTCCTGCGGGGATTCCCTGGGTACCGTTCACGTCTCCCCTCTTTCCTCAAGCTCATCGTCAAGACAGGAGGAACGTGATGGAACTCAAGATGGGCAAGTGGAAAAAGAGAGGCTGCCTCATCTTTCAACTATTCCACCTAACATGTAGACATTGGTTGGATATAAGCCTCATAAGCTAGCTTTTTATACAGACATTAAAGAAAACGAACCGAAGGATTAAAAAAAATTGTCACACACTTTCACTCTCAACCTACTGTGAAATTTCAGTGGAACCACTTAAAAACCTGATAGCACTAGGTAACTGATTCACTGTAACAGGTAATTACACTAATAAGATTCTGTATGTAGCATATGACATAACTACCTAAACAATAAACTAAACGTGATCTCAATTTCTCAGAGCAGGAAACTGTTCCTACAGCTGAGGAAGGGGCTGCTCCTGCCCTCCCTGTGTAGCCCGGGATCTGGGGCACTACTGTCTCTGTGGAGCTGCCCCACACACCAGTTGCAAGGTGCCAGGAAGTCTGAATGCCTTTGGGGGGCTCAGGGATTAGGACCTGAGGGGTTCTGGATTACTCAGAAGACAACCTTCCCGAGAGTATGTGTTAAGTTGGATTCTGTGGGGCAGCCCAGGAACTCACCATCACATATAACATAGCTTCCCTGGGGAAACAGGTTCATAGGTTTTCAACAACTCATCTAGATCTGAACTGGTGAAAAAGAGCTCGTCTGAGAACCCATAGCTGTTCATGAAAACCAACAGAAAAAGAGGCTCTCGGTCACTCAGAGACTTTGTCTCCAAGGTTTTGTGTTTGGCTCTTGAATTCAGTGGGAACTTGAGCCACTGACTCAAGCCTCTGTAAACTAGGTTTTGCTCTGACTCAAGTCTCTGTAAAACTAGGTTTTGCTCATCTGTAACATGGAGGTCATAATACCATGCTTAGCGACCAGGAGGTAGTCAACAGATGTTCATGCTTTCTTTCTCCATAGAAAAGTTGTGTAAGCTTTTTTGCCGATGATATGGTAGGCAGAACTCTTAAATGACCTCTAGGAGCTTAAACTATTAGGTAATCCCCTCCCTGTCCACTCTGACAGGCAGATCTGTGAAGATGATGGAACATTATTCCCATGGAGTGGTTACTAATCAGCTGACTCTGTTATTCAGAAGGTGACAGTCGGTGAGCGGACCTGACCTAATCAGGTAAATCCCTTAAGAGACTGTGAAGCGTCAGAGAAATGCTTCTACCTGCCTTGAAGACAGTGAAAGCCACTGAGAGCTTACCACTGCGAGGAACCAAATTCTGCCAAACATTTGAGCTGGGAAGAGAACCCAGCTGAGCCCTGTCCTGACTTCTGATCTACAGCATTGTGCGATAATAAATGGGTGTTGTTTTAAGCCATTAAGTTTATGGTAATTTATTACACAGCAATAGAAAACTGAAACAGAACACAGCTATAAATTTATGTGTTTCTATAACTCTAGGGAAAAGAGGCATCAGAAATAACAAAGTACACACATATTAGAAGAAGAAAGAGAGGGAGGAGAAAGATTTGAGATGTATTGTGCTAGACACTCTGGCAGATACTGAACAAATGTTAACTCTTATAAAGAAAGAGTTTTATTTAGAAAGTTCTAGTGTCTTCTATTACTCTAATATAAAGTTTCTATTTCAAGCCCAATTACCACCAACTTAATAAAAGTTTTTATTTCGTTATCATGATAGAAATCTTTTTTAAAATTTTTCTAATTTTTATTATGTTATGTTAGTCACCATACAGTACGTCATTAGTTTTTGATGTAGTGGTCCATGATTCATTATTTGCATATAACACCCGGTGCTCCATGCAATACATGCTCTCCTTAATACCCTTCACCAGGCTCCTGATAGAAATCTTTTAACCAGCAAAAGGATGTAATCAAAACATGGTTTTAAAGTATTTTATTTTATTCATTTTTTTCTTTTAGATTTTATTTATTTGAGAGAGAGAGAGAGCATGAAAGAGAGAACATGAGTGGGGGGGAGGGGAAGAGGGAGAAGCAAACTCTCCACCGAGCAGGGAGCCTGATGTGGGACTTGATCACAGGACCCTGGGATCATGACCTGAGCTGAAGACACACTTAACCGACTGAGCCACCCAGGTGCCTTAAAGAATTTTATTTTTATTTATTTATCTATTTATTTATTTTGAAGAATTTTATTTTAAGGACACGGAGAATGACCCAGTAGTAGGTGATTGTGACCTTGGAAGCACTATACAAAATCAAACAGCACTTATCACATAGGCCATTCAGAAACAATTTTTTTCTACTGGTGGAATAAGAATAAAAGAAACACCTTTTTTTAGAAATAGAGGAGACATAAATCCATATGACAATGCAGAAGGCAAGTGGCTGCACCAAAAACACTCAGAATAATCTATGAATTACGAACTATTTTTAAGTGGCAAAAATCAGAAAATACCCACATCATGTTTTGATAGAAATCGTACACATAAACTTTAATAAATTTATGGAGGAAAAAGTGGGGAAAGCGTTGCTTATATTTTAAAAGGTCTTGACATCTATGCAAGACATGTAAAATTAACATCCCAAGAACACTTAAGGTCCCCAAAAACTGAGAGTGACTTTCCAGAGAAGACCAGTGAATGTAAAACACATCTGTGTGACTTCAGAATGAAATTTCCATCATTTATCATGCTCTAACTCTGATTCTAAAAAAAAAAAAAAAGGCACAAGCACCAAGCATAGACATAAAACATTCTGAAATGCTTCCATAGGGAAAAGACAGCAGTTTTTCTGTAAGCACATATTTCCCAGTACTGTAATTGGTAGTCCAGTATTTCAGGAGATAGAATGGAAATATTCAAATAAATAATAATAAAAAAATTTAAGTACTTTTACTAATGATATTTGCTTAAAGACAAAAAAACTCCAGGTAGTGAAATGACTGTGCCCATTCCATTAAGCAAATGAGCCTTTTGGAATTTGCTAGTATCTTAATTTGACATAAATATATTTCAACTGTTAGGCTACAGATTCCACAAAATGATGACAACAAGGACCCAAAAGATCCCTGCAGTCACTCCTTATTTTTTAAAAGCAATAACAACTTTAGGTAATAAGAAGAATCTTTAAACAGTCCTTATTCTCAGAACCTGACCTCTGCATTTTCATGTTTGGTAACTATTTCTTCAAAACTCTGCATATTATCCACTGTGTGAAAAGCCATGTTTTACTAGAAATGCTAGCCACATTTATAGGTGCTTGCTCTGAGCTAGCACAGGACATGCATTACCATACTCAATTCTACCAGGTATACATTCATCAAACTCATTTCATTAATAAGGAAATTAAGACCTACCAAAGATTATTTAACTTATCCAAAGTTAGGTTGGGTGGTACATGATAGAATTGGGGTGGTCAGTCTCCAAAGCCAAAATAAGCAAACTATCTTTAACTCTCTTTCATAAGTAACTGTAATGAAACAGAGGCATGATTACGTATCATGAGTACTTTACCATGACAGGGAGAAATCAATGGAAACTTTTTGTACATATATATATGCCCATAATCTAACAATTTTAGATTTACAAGGTAACAACATACTTGCTTTCTATCATACATAGACACACCCTCATGAGTATCAACAGTGATACCTCAAACTCATGAAAGATACTGGCTACTTAATTATACCTAAATAAACCCTTAATTTGCTAATCAGATGATGTTTATATTAATCTCTAGGTCTAAAAGAATCTGCCATAATTAATCCAAGACCAAAGTCATGAAGAAATTTAACTGATAACAAAGTTATCTCTAACACTCTTCTCAAACAAGCTCAATTTCCAGCGTAATGATAAGATATATGGACACACAAACTTGTACAGAGGACAGTATGGAAAACAGAAAATAATAACTACAGTCTCATGCAAGTGGCTCAGAATCATGATGTGAAAACTTATTTTTTTATCAACTTACATAGCCTTCTAGTATAATATTCATTACACAAATCCACATTCTCTTCTGCTAAAGAAAAATAGCGTAGTAATAAAATGTTTTATACACACATCTAGAAAATATGTTTGTAATGGAGATAACAAAAGTTGTAACTCACATACAAAAAATACAAACTGATTAAAATACTAACCCCAGAGACATTAACAGCAAACATATGAATAGAAATTTCCCAGAAAAGAACATCTCAATAGCAAACTAAATGAAAAGATAATAAAATGTTTTGTTAGTGAAAAGTGAATTAAACTAACAATAAAGTATCACTTTACACGTCAAGAGGCAGACTATAAACAGTGTCAAAATACCTATTGTTGGCAGATTATGAAAAAATGTGGCTTTTCAAATTGTTAGCTAGTGGAAATACATGCATACATTATTTCTTCTGTCGGATTCAATTTGGGTATTTTCTATTAACCTGTCCTTCACATTGCTAATAGTGTCTTCTGCTGTGTCTGTTCTTCTATTAAAACTGCCCATGGAATCCTTAATTTCAGATATTGTATTTTTCAATTATCAATTTTTCTACTTGCTGCTTTTTCTCCCCCATAAATTTTAATTCTCTGGTGAAATTTTCCAATTTTTCATTTTTCTTCTTTAACATACTAGTCACACTTTTTTTTTTTTTTTTTACATTTTTTTTTAAGTCCCTAAATTCTAACTTAAATCTTTGGGATAGCCCTCATGGGCATTCAACTGATGTGTGGTGGGTCTTTGCCCCAACTCCTCTCTAAACTCATGTCTCGAACATAGAAATTAGCATTCTCACTGTAAAACCAACCAAGACAATGTTCTTCATATTAAAAGGGAATAGTCCATTAAATTTAGGCAATTTAGTCATCTCTGGAAGCCACTGTCTCTTTCTGGAAGGCAAGCAACCCTTGAATATGAAGAAGGGAAAGCATTATGTGATAAAACTACCATGTAACTTAAAAGAAATTCAGCTATATTCCCTTTTAAGTGTAATATTTCTTATATCACACTACCACTCTACATTTATCTTAGACACTAGCAGCATTCCAGGAACAAACCACCTACCATGACTATTATGTGATGCTTACTTGGGAACAGGAAATATTGGAAAAGACCAATACCAGAAAAAAACAACTGCTATCCAAATGTGATATAATTTTGTATCTAGAAAGCCAAACAGAATCAATTGAAAAACTACTGGAGTTAAAAGAAAAGTTAAGTAGCTTGGACAGATCCCACATATATAAAATCCAATAGTTCCACTACCAGTTAAAAAAAAAAAAAAGAAAGAAAGAAAGAAAATATGACTTATTAACAAACCCTACTCACATAAAATTAAATAAATGAAAATACTCCAGAATAAATGGTTCCCAGAGGGGACGTGGGTGGCAGGGAAGATGGGTGAAACAGGTGAAGGGGATTAAGAATACACTTACCTTTTTTTATTGTTTTAAGATTTTGTTTATTTATTTGACAGACAGGGATCACAAGTAGGCAGAGAGGCAGGCAGAGAGAGAGGGAGAGATCACAACTAGGCAGAGAGGCAGGCAGAGAGAGAGACAGGAGGAAGCAGGCTCCCTGCAGAGCAGAGAGCCCGATGTGGGGCTCGATCCCAGGACCCTGGGATCATGACCCGAGCCGAAGACAGAGGCTTAACCCACTAAGCCACCCAGGCGCCCCAAGAATACACTTATCTTGATGAGTGCTGGGTGGCGTGTGGTATTGCTGAATCACTATAATGTATGCCTGAAATAATCTAACACTGTATGTTAACTCTACTGGATTTAAAATAAACTTTCAAATAAATAAATAAATACTCCAAGATATCTTAAGGAGAAATATATGCGATCTGTTAAAAAAAAAATTTAGAAAGAGAGATACCAGAGTCATTAAATTAATAAATGTTTCTAAAAGGATAAAACATAGCTTAAGATGACACTTTCTTCTAAATGAAATGTACGCTTTTAATATTTCACTTAGGGAACTGTGGCCTTGTAAGTGAACCCCAAACATGATTCTAATATTTATCTAGAAAAAAAATGAATAGATGAACTTTATCACTTAAAAGTCTGCAAAACAAGAGCAAATATGGAAATATATGTCTACAGTTATCAAATATAGTATAGTCCTAGTTAAAGAAAATATGGATAATAGAGAAGAGATAAGGTGTATATTAAATATAAGACACAACAAAT
Source organism: Lontra canadensis (assembly GCF_010015895.1). Taxonomy (NCBI): domain Eukaryota; kingdom Metazoa; phylum Chordata; class Mammalia; order Carnivora; family Mustelidae; genus Lontra; species Lontra canadensis. The sequence goes on from NW_022630998.1 coordinate 42,631,213, forward strand.
CAGTGGGAAGAAAATTATTTAGTAATGGCAGGAAGGAGTAACTGGTTAGCAAAATGGGAAGAAAACTGTAACCTACTATGTAATAAAATAAATTACAAACACATTAAGACAACATTTATTTTGTGCTCCTAGATGTCAGACACTGGTAGGTACCAGAGACACCAAGATGAAAAGACAGTGGAACAGTCTAAGAAACAAAGGAGCAGCTAATGAAGTTCACAGAGGCCCCCAGTCCCGTCTAGCTGGAAGTACTTCTCATCCTAAATTGAATGAGCATTTGGAAACTTGTAAAGTACCATGTGTGCCTTATTCCCTGCCCCCCACCCAAATGCCTTCACACACAAATGCACAGTGCCTGACACACAACAGGTGCTCACATTTTTATGGAATAAAAAGATACAGGGTGCCTGGGTGACTCAATGGGTTAAAGCCTCTGCCTTTGGCTCAGCTCATGATCTCAGGGTCCTGGAATCGAGCCCCACATCGGGCTCTCTGCTCAGCAGGGAGCCTGCTTCCCCCTCTCTGTCTCTGCCTGCCTCTCTGCCTACTTGTGATCTCTCTGTCAAATAAATAAAATATTTTTTTAAAAAGATACAAAAGATGCTACAAAATAATAGGACTGCTTTTCTGTGTATGTTTACCGTATAAAAGCATCAGTTCTTGTCCTTCCACTTCCAGTGTTGGAAAACCTACTGTAATTTGTCACTTACAGAATGATCTGAGGGACAGAAGGAAGAGATTTCATTAAAGAAAATGAGAATGTATTTTTCACGTTTCTCAATCTATGCCAAATTCTGTCCCGAGGAGGAAAATAGTAAAAGATGTGGTCAAGGTACAGGCAACTGAGTAGGGAAAAAATGGTTTAAAGTACTTCTGAGAAGCAAAGAAGATACTGCTAAAGATGATGAGCTTAAGACCAACCTAAACATTTACGACTTTCTAAAAGCAAAGGCTGGCAGCAGAGGTGCTCAGAGATAAAGATTACCTATGAAAAAGAAATTGGCAGAAAAAGAAAAAAAAAAAAACTTTCCCTAAAAAGAAAAGACTTTTCATTGAGTTACATTCCAAAGGCATTTTACTGTACATGTTTAACACACCCACGCGAGGCTTAACATACACCAGGAACTGCTCAAGTGCTCTTAGAAATATTATTTCATTCAATCTTTATAATAACCCATGATTCAGGTGCTATTATGACGTTCTTCCATAGATAAAGATACAGAGGACAAGAGATGTTAAGCAATTTGACCAAGGGTATGTAACTATGAAGTGGCAAAGCCAGGATTTAAATTCAGGCTGTTAAAAATAAGTTTCCATTGACAGAATTCATCCCAAATGCATGGCCACCAAATTAACATGTTTTTCTTTTACGATGGGAATAACAGAACATTCAGAAATAAAGGGAGGAGTCTAAGCAGTGAGGAAGACCTGATGTGAATTCTCCATCAGTTAAAAGCTGTGACACCCTGGACAAGTTAAATAACATTTCAGCACTTTGGTTTTCACATCAGTTAAATGAAGGAAAAACAACCGAGCCTCAGAAGTAAGGACTGAGAGAAAAATACCTACAGAGGAGCACCTGGCAACGGGGGACCACAGAGCTCTGGACAACTTGCAGCAAACGTGGCAACAGCTGCATGACCACTGAGGGTCACAGGGCATTCTGAGCTGGCCACAGTCACTGTGGGGGTCCCCCAGGACAGAGAGGGAAGAAAGCACAGAACTGGAAAGATGGCTCCAAGAATTTAAAGGGACTGAGGGTTAAACAGGTAGGAAAAGGGCACAAAGGGCAGATTCAGTGGGTAGCAAAGAGTTTTGCAAGGTTACAATATAATTGGACTCCATAGGCACCTTGGAAGATGCTACTTCCCCTTACAAAAGTGCTAATAATGATACAAGTACATCACGTTCTATGGGAAAACATGGCACTGCACAGTATCAAAACCTAATGATGAAACTGAGACATGAGGATGTCTCTTCTTAGTCTCCTCTGCATGTAAAATGAATAAAAAAATCAGAAAGGGATATTCTGAATCCCTTTCTTACAGTACTACCTGTACCACTAGGAACTGGCAAAAATTTATTGGCGCCTAGCATGTTCCAAGCACTGTGCAGAGCATTTCTTATTTTTTTTTTTTAAGATTTTTTATTTATTTGACAGACAGAGATCACAAGTAGGCAGAGAGGCAGACAGAGAGAGAGGAGGAAGCAGGCTTCCTGCTGAGCAAAGAGCCTGATGTGGGGCTCGATCCCTGGACCCTGGAATCATGACCTGAGCTGAAGGCAGAGGCCTTAACCCACTGAGCCACCCAGGCGCCCCTGTGCAGAGCATTTCTTATACATTATCTCACCGAATCCTCATAATGGTCTCATTTCCATCATCCTCATTGTAACAGAGGCAAAGTAACATAGCTACAGAGTAGGAGAATTGGGCGGTAAGGTAACACCACCAACTGAAAAAAAAAAAAAAAAAAAGCCTATGATTTTATTTATTTAAAAAGATTTATTTATTTATTTATTTATTTATTTTTCAGACCAAGAGTGAGCGCAAGCAGGGGAAGTGCAGGCAGAGGAAGAAGCAGGCTCCCTGCTGAGCAAGGAGCCTGATATGGGACTTGATCCCAGGACAGAGCCACCCAGGAGTCCCCAAAAAAAGCCTATGATTTTAACGACAGTAGCTACTACTTCTAAGTACAGAGGTTTGGGGGAAACCTCTTCAGAGAAAATATGGAATCACTAACTCAAGAGTACCATTTCTCCACCCAGTGCAGAGGTCCACCACCTTCTAATTCATTAACACATGGCTGGCCCGTCCCCGCCCCTGCTTTAGATCCTTCCTTTGTTGCCAGGTTCATTATTTGCTGCTAAGTAATACAGCTAAAAGCAAGGCTGGGTTTTGTATAAGAAACAACCAAGCCAAAACAAACAAACAAACAAACAAAAACCCCACAAAGCTTAGGTGCAAATACTTATTTCGGTAAAAAACAGAAAGACAAGAATTAATTGAACCCAGGCTCACCTATTTCAAGTATAAATATTAAGTCAACCTACTTAAAAACCAAGTAACATCCATGAATACACTAAAACTAATTTGTACCAATTTTGGCCCTTTGTGTATTCTATACCAGTGCTCCTCCTCAAACTGGAGACTAAAAATGACTGTTAGGGAGATGAACGTTAATGCAGTATAAAAAATTTTGTTGACATTTCACTGAGAGTCTTAAAAAAATATGAACTCTGGAATGACTATCCTTTAAATTCAGACTGTTCCATGATTTCAGTGCCATGTTTCCATCTGTGGTAATGATCAAGTCGGCCCTGTATTACTATTTCAATTTTCCCGAGCTAATGAGAAAAAAACCAGAGGATTGAATATACAAATAAGGCGAGGGCCAAATGATATCATGGAGCACTGAGGAACCATCGAGAAAGGCTTTCTGTCAGGAAAGTCACAGCAGAACTGAGCTCCACACTGCATAGGATAAATATGTCAATTCAAAAAACAGACAAATGAAGGAAGCAGGTAGCATATCAGCCAAGAGAGATTTTGTTTTAGCCAAATATCATCATTAGTAAGTAATATCAGGAGCACCTGTGTGACTCAGTTAAGTGTCTGCCTTTGGCTGGGGTCATGATCCCAGGGTCCTGGGATCGAGCCCCGTGTCCCACTCCCTGCTCAGCAGGCAGTCTGCTTCTCCCTCTCCCTCTGTCCCTCCCTACTGCTCACGCTCTCTCTCTCTGTCTCAAGTAAATAAATAAGTATCTTTTAAAAAACAGGTAATATTAAATCAATACTATTATTGTAAATGCCACTCCTTTTTTTTTTAAAGATTTTGTTTATTTAAGATTTTGTTTGACAGAGACACAAGTAGGCAGAGAAGCAGGCAGAGAGAGAGAGAGGAAGGGAAGCAGGTTCCCTGCTGAGCAGGGAGCCCGGTGGGGGGCTCGATCCCAGGACCCTGGGATCATGACCTGAGCTGAAGGCAGAGGCTTTAACCCTCTGAGCCACCCAGGCACCCCTGTAAATGTCACTCTTGGCGGTTTTGTTGTATTTGTTTTAATTTATTTTAGTTGCAGTGGTAACAGTGAATCTGAGTTTGTATCTGGCTTTTTTCTTCATATATAATAAAGTATCATTAAACTAAATATATTTACATAAATATATTTACATAACATTGTAGTGAAATTAAATATATTTACATAACATTGTAGTGAAAACATTTTTTATGGAAGCTTAAGTTCCTTTAAAGTAAAGGTCTAAATATTGCATCTCAAATTGCAGTTGATCCTTGAACACCACAGGTTTGAACTTCATGGGGTCACTTATACACAGATTTTTCTGGATAAATACAGTACGGTACTGGAAATACATTCCCTCTATGATTTTCTTAACATTTTTTTTTCCCTAGTTCACTTCAAGAGTACAGAACAAATATACAAAATATATATTAATCTATTGTTTATTTTATGGGTAAGGCTTCTGGTCTATGGCAGACCATGTAGAGATAGTTCTTGGGGGTGTCCTAAGTTCTATGTGGATTTGTGACTGCCCGGGCATTGGTGCCCCTAACTTCTGCGTTGTTCAACGGTCAACTCTACATGGGTTTGCACTGAAATTCGTGAGCAGTTTCCCACACGCTGATGCCCTGCTCTTGCATACTCCACACAGAGCACGTGTGATGCAAAGCATCTTACCACAGGATGCTTACCACGGGAAGGGAAAAATGAAACAAGATGGGATCAGGAGGGAGACAAACCATAAGAAACTCTTAATCTCAAGAAACAAACTGAGGGTTGCTAGGAGGTGGGAGGGTAGGGATAGGGTGGCTGGGTGATGTACACTGGGGAGGGTATGTGCTATGGTGTGTGCTGTGAAATGTGTAAGCCTGATGATTCACAGACCTGTACCCCTGGGGCAAATAATACATTATATGTTAATAAACATAATTGAAAGAAAGAAAGGAAGGAAGGAACTAGCTTAACACATAGTTAGACAGAAACTTTGACTTCTGACAGCCAAGGAGGCATGGGAGAGTCCTGTGAAAGCTATGGCAAACACATACCGGTTCCCACACAATGTCAGCAATTTCAGAAAGCTGTCAGGTGTCCAGACTGAAAACACTTTGTTGGAAAATAAGTATAGTTTAGAAGAGGTGCTTTATTCTTTTTAATTAGTAAGCAACATGCAACCAGGAAAGAAAGAGTGGGGACCAAAAAGTCGAAACTACTTGGATCACCAAAAGGGATCAGGAACAACTAATAGGTTTGGGTGAGAAATTTTTGCTCAAATAAAGGTATACACAATTCAAAATCTCACAAGCTCATTTTCAGAGAGTCAAATTTAAAAAATACCTCATCGTCACTGAAATATTTTTATTGGAAATTTTTCTACATAAAAGGAGCACGTAAGTACAATGCAGGCAGAGAGAATTATCAGAAATATATGAGTACTAAGTCTACTCCATTTAAGAGTATGGGCACAATCTATGGGTGGCTAAACATGGTAATAAACGATAATGAACTTCAGATAAGCAAAAGCCACCTTAGGCTTTGCAAAAGCCAAAGGATTTCTGGCTTCCCGGTGTCTGTGGGTTTCAAAATAGGACCTCTGTACAGATGAGAATTAAAGGATACATCTATCCAATTGGAAATAGTGATGAAGAGTTGTATTTATGGGTTGCGAAAAAACCACTAGGTAATATTTTGAAAACCCCAACACAGCATTTTGTTAAAATTTATTTCAGCCAAGTGCAGACTTTGAATAAATGAAAGGACTTAATTGCTAAATTTCATGGTGTGTCATAGAGAAAAATACCAAATTTCACTCTACCAAAGATTAATAGAAAAATCATAATAAAACACCCAATTATTTACATAGCTTAAGTAGATATCAAAGATTGCAGACATGCTCTGAGGAACACAACTAATCATCAACCCATGACCCATGCACAGCTAATTACCATCCAATATGGAGAAAACCTTCACCACCTATTCAGTTTATAATGTGCCCCTCACATCAAGGTTTTGTCATTTTTGGTTTTAATAAGAACCAGTCATGCAGGGAATTTAATTCAAAGTGCAAGCAATTTTAACATTAAGTTTATTTCATCTCCTTTTTTTCTCCACTTTTTCCTTTTTATTTTCAGAAGAAAGCAAACTGTGTTAATTCCTGAAATACACAACCTACAAGGGTGGCCCAGAGTTCTCTATCACCTCCACTTGTGAAATCCAACTCTCCAGCTAGAATGAAATAATAAAACCAAAGTCTTCTAGAGAAAAGGCATCTTATGAAATCGCCGTTTGAGTAAGCAAACTAGAGGTTAACACAAGACATCCATTTCTTGGCTTGGCCTCCTCTCTCGAAGCCCGGGAATTCCAACGAAAAAGCCAATCTCATCTTGAACTGACGAAGTTTTTGTCATCTTTCCTAGGAAAGGTGGAAGAGCTTTCCCTGATCAACACTGCCTAGCTACTCATCTCTAGAAACCTCTCAAATAATTCCAACTTTAGTTTGACAGACTTAATTATGAAAAAGCCCTCATGGTTAAGATTTTATGAACAGCAATTCAGCATGGACAGGTAATGGAAGATAGTCCGTATTTTCTATTTCTCACCAGCTAGGTTATCTTTTGGAGATAACATCCGTATCACCACCACCTCCAAAAAAAGAATGCTGGATACACACCTGTTTTTATAGCATTTCCATATTTTCCTGAAGATAGGAACTTCACAGTTCCCTCCATGCACAGTTCACCCTTAAACAACACAGGTTTGAACTGTATGGTTCCGCTTATATGTGGATTTTTTTTTTTATAAATATAGTACCATAAAATATATTTTCTCTACCTTGAGATTTTCTTATTAACAGCCTATTTTCCCTAGCTTACTTTATTATAAGAATATACCGATATGTGTTAATTCGCTGTATATAATATGGGTTAGGCTTCTCAACAGCATTAGGCTGTCAGTAGCTCCATTTGGGGGGGTAGTCAAAATTTATACTTGGATTTGTGACTGCACAGGGAGTCTGCACCCTTAAACATCTTGCATTGTTTAAGGGTCAACTGTACTTTAAAAAGTGGCGAGAAGCGCCTGGGTGGCTCAGTCAGTTAGACATCCAACTCTTAATTTTGGCTCAGGTCATGACCTCATGGTCCTGGGATCGAGCCCCACATGGGGCTCCATGTTCAGTGGGGATTCTGCTTAAGATTCCCTCTCTTTCTGCCGGTCCCCTTAACGTGGGAGCATGAACATATTCTCTCTCGCTCTCAAATAAATAAATACATCTTTTTAAAAAGTGGCGATACATCATCAGGTGTCTGTATTCCCATACTGGTTGGAATTTCAGTGGGAAACTGAGTCCTGCATTTGAGAAATTGAATGGCATCCCTTTTCTATAGTATCTTAATATATACAATCTTTCCGGGCAGCAATGCAGCTTTCAGTAGACTCTGAATATTTTCAGTGATGGAGGCCAGGGACAGATAGTATGGATAAACAAAATACAAATATTTTTTTTTAAAGATTTTATTTATTTATTTGACAGACAGAGATCACAGTAGGCAGAGAGGCAGGCAGAGACAAAGAGGGGGAAGCAGGCTCCCTGCAGAGCAGAGAGCCCGATGTGGGGCTCGATCCCAGGACCCTGGGATCATGACCTGAGCTGAAGGCAGAGGCTTTAACCCATTGAGCCACCCAGGCGCCCCAATACAAATAATTTTTAAAGCTTCTAGATTGCTAGAAGCTTTACAATCTAGGAGCTTTACAAGATAACAACTAGAAATTAATAAATGAAAACCAACATAATGTAATGCCCAATCTCTTTTTTTTGTTCAGCTGCTAACTAGAGTAATTTCATCAGGAATGCATTAAGAAAACTGTGAATCAGAGTTAGCTAGGCTCCTTTTTACCAACCTCACCACTCTCCAGTCTTCCAGTCAATTAATCAATCAGTCAATCATGGAAAAAATACATTTATCCAAAACCAGGGCAGAAATTCCTATCCTACCATAAAGAATTAGGATCCTGGGTGGCTCAGTGGGTTAAAGCCTCTGTCTTCGGCTCGGGTCATGATCCCAGGGTCCTGGGATCGAGCCCTGCGTTGGGCTCTCTGATCGGCGGGGAGCTTGCTGCCTCCTCTCTCTCTCTGCCTGTCTCTCTGCCTACTTGTGATCTCTGTCTGTCAAATAAATAAATAAAATCTTAAAAAAAAAATAAAAAAGAAAAGAATTAGGATCCTGATATGTGCCTGAAAGGCAACCACACAATTGATAAAATCAACAGCTTGAGGGGAAAATGGGGTAATAAGGATATGAGGTTAGAAGTGAACTTTCAAACACTCTGCTAAATGTATGAAACCTGATAAAAATAAGGGAAAACATGCTCAGCGAGAAAATGTGACATTTTACATACTTCAAGTATAAAAGGAGAGCATTAGTTGTCTTAAAAGTACCTCAGGCAGGAGGTACTTTTTAGGGTCTCACATCACTGTGACTTGGAGACACTGAGAAAATGACTTGGCCTTGTTAGAGATAAAGTTCTGAGCAGCGGTGTTTCCCCGAAATCCGGACCTCCATGAAAATTGTCATCTCTAGGGCTAGCTGTGAATCCAGAGCTGCCGAGAAACATGAAGAGTTCAAGAAGGCTGAGGACAGCTATGGCAAAACCTTGATTTATCCCACGCAGCTGCACAAAGTAAGTCTCGCCCACAGCACCAGGTACTGAAGCTTAGTCCTGCCCCAGCACCTGGGTAAATGCCCATCATCCCTCCTCTCAGGCTGCCCCTGTACAGTCCCAAAGCAGCCTCACCCATCTTGGCTTCCTCCCTATTCACTGCCTTGTACAGGACAATCAGACGCTAAAAGGATGGGGAACCCACCTATGAAAGCAATTCTCTACTTTCTTGCTTCATACATTCCTCAAGAAGTCAAATATATGTTGTCAGGCAATTTTTCATTCCTTGAATGATTAAAAAAAAGCTTCAAACATTCTAATTATTGCTCACACACCCCTCACTGATACGCTCCCAATCTGTCCACATCCTCTCAGTTTTGTCCTTTTTGTTCGCTATCAACGACACACACCACTGACCCAAGGAGAGTCCATGTCTGACTGAAGCTAACTATTAGTCCGTTTTGGAAAGCCAAATAATTTTCCTCTGGTGTCGGCTGTATTAACTGTATGAGAGGTACACTTCTTATCACTGATACGGCCCGTTCTTTTCTGTTTTCAATTCAACTCGCTAAAACAATGGTAAAAAGCAATGAAATGCTCACATCAGTGTTGTACTGCCAAGATAGGGATGCTGCTGAAAGTCAATGTTGGCTGGCAGAAAATGGGTATGACTAACACTGTCTACACCATTAGGAAACAGAGTTCTAAATAAATAAGGGAGCAGTTAAGCAGGATACAGTTTCACAATCTTCTCTTTGACTTCATATAGAAGGTGCCTTAGGGGGGAAAAATGTCATGAGGCACAACAGACTAGTCCTTCTTTAGGTCTTGGAAAGAAATTCTCCTTTCTTCCTTTTCCTTGGACCAGTCTTTTCTTCCTGAGATACTGTGTACTCTATAGGGCAGTGATTGGGGTTCCCGTGGAGAAGATCTCTGGATCAGTTAGGATTAGGCATAGCTGTAACTGTATATGACTGTTAACCCACATATGTGGCTTAAACAAAACAGCTTACTGCTTTCTCAGAAGCCCAGAATCCAGTGTTGGGAGTGGTGACTACCAGATGGTCAGACTCAAGTGACTTGTACCTTCCAGTTCAACCATCCTTAGTAGGTAACTCTATCCTAATGGTCTCCTCAGGGACCAATACGGGTGCAGGAGCTCTAGCCAACACAGACGCATTCCACACTGGAAGGAGGAAGTAAAAGAAAAAGGATTCCCACAAGTATCTCTTGAGCAACTTTAACTTAGATCTCCCTGGTCAAAATGTAATACCACCGTAACTCTATCTAGCTGTGAGGTAAGAAGTCTCGTTAGGCATAGTCATTTAATTGAGCACATTACCACTGTAACAAAAATCACAGTTTTATCTGTGAACCAAAACGCAATCATGGATACCGCGCACAAAGCTGGATATCTCTGTCAGTGTCTCTGCCAGTTTTCATTCTGGGCACGAGCCTTGTCTTGAGGCACCTGAAGGTCCAACCTTGTTCACTAGACACCACTGCCAAGGATGGCGGTCTCCAAGTAGGGAAGAGCACACTGGTTCCCCGTGTCCTTTTGCATCTTCCCCCAAGCACCTGATGGCAGGGAGATGGCCATCAGTGCCTCCAGGCCTGCCCAGATGCCTATCCCCAGCTCATCTCAACAACATACAAGGCAGTACTCTAAAGGTACATCATGAAAGTTAAGACACCAGATCACAACTGTCAGAGAAACAATGTGATAAATCGTGAGAGGTTTCCAGGTCCATCCACAGAGGACCACTTCACAAGTAATGGAGCAGAAACAGCAAAAACAGTATTCATTTGCCATCATCTAAAGTGGAACTGATTGGATTTCGATAGATTACTCTAATGAGGTGTAGAGGAGAGCCTGGATGGAAAGAAAAAGGAAGAACAAAGACCAACTCCTACTTCCTGCTGGCTTTGTTCTCTGCCAAGTACACCCTTCCAATGCTCTCTCCCGAACAAGCAACTTGTCTTTGTTTTTCCAGTCAGAGGAGTCCAGGAAAAAGGAAGGGGACATTGCACAGACTACAACAAGCTCAAACTTGACAGCACTTACTGGCAGGGGGAATCTGTCTTCCACATTTGAGCAGGAGGAATAAGAACAGAGGGGCTTTTTGAATTGAACTGCACACCTCAGAAAATACTTAGTCCTAACCCTCAGTACCTATGAATGAGACCTTTATTTGGAAATAGTGTCTTTACAGATGATCATAAGGGTGAATCCTAACCCAATGACTATGTCCCTATGAAAGGGGAAGACTTGGACACAGGAAGAGTCATGCACAAGAGGAAATGCCCGGTAATGATGGAAGCCAAGACCGAGGTGATGCATGTACAAGCCAGGGAGCGCCAGAGTGCCAGCCAACCACAAGGATCTGGGAGAAAGACCTGGAACAGATCCTCCCTCATAAGACTTCATGAGGAACCAACCCCACAAACCCCTTCATCCTTGACTTCTAGCTCCTGGAACTGTGAGATAAGAAGTTCCTATTGTTTAAGCCATCAAGTTTGTTTGCAGCACTGTGTGATGGCCGCACTAGCACACTAATACACGGGGTGACTGGATCATATCCACTCACCTCAGTGAGCCTGGGGCAAAGCTCCCTTTCTCTCAAGTGTCCACACCTCAAGCTACTTGTCAAGGGCCACCGTTTTCCATGACCATCATTTATGTAACTGAGGCTCCAGGCATGCATGTTCTATGGGGTGGTTCAGGACTGTTCACCAAGACAGTGTGAGAATGAGGGGTAGCCACAGGACCCTCCACCCTAACGTAGATCACCTACCACTGTGACCGAGACAATGAGAAGTCAGACACTGCACAGTTGGATACCTATGTGTCAGAGTCTGCTGACACTATACCAAAAACTATACCAAGAGATAACTGCCAAAGCTTCTGCAGAAACAGAAGTATCTGAGTCAAAGAAAAAAATGAGAGCAAAGGACCACGCACAGAAGGCCCTATAATCACTTCTTGTGATGAACAGGTTCACATATGAAAATGTATTCTCTTTGTCAATCTCTCTCAAACATGTTTCTCTGCTTCCATAACACCTCTCCTTTCTCTCTCTCTCCTGGGCTTTCTGTCATAGCATGGGGCTGGAAGACATTGGAAATGGAAGAGGCTGAAAAAGCTGGTGAAGAAAGTTAAACCTTTTAATAAATAGAAGTGAACTGGAGGAAGTCTCACTTCTATGCACATCCACTCTCTTTTATGGTTTCTAATGAAAAATCTAGGAAGGGAATAGTATAATATACCCACCTGGTTATCAACAATTATTCAACCTGACATGTCAAAAATAAATACTGTTGCGGCCCCTGCTCCCGCTCCATGATCTTGGTTCCCTTCCTTCCCTGAAAAGGTAACCACCATCACAAATTTGGTCTTTATTATTCTCATACATGCTTTTACACGCTACATTTCTACCACAAAAACAACTCACCTAAAATGGTGGTGTTCTTTGGCCACATTACCCACTGGTTCCCTTTTTTTCCCCCCTCTCTTTTCTTTCTTTCTTCCATCTATCAGAAGAATAATATCAGACAAATGTATTCAAAAGGATGGCAGGAATAACCACAAACAGCTATTTTTATTCCTATCAACGAATATCTATTTTATTCACCTGTGTTACTTGTTCCCTTCCCCTACGAATCTGTGATATAAGGAAATCAAGCCGGAACAATGGGAAGTACACTTTGAAAGGTATCTATTTCTGGCACTCAATGCAGATTGGTAAATGGAACTGTACATCACTTATGCTTAAAATTCTCCTGGAGAAAAAACCGAATGGATAAATTAAAAGTTAGGAGAGTATTAAATTTACATTGCACTTCTTAAATTTATTTATTTATTTATTTGAGAGAGAGAGAGAGAGAGCACGCAAGCAGAGGAGGAGGGAGACAGAATTCCAAGCAGACTCTGTGCTGAATGCAGAGCCTGACCTGGGCTCAATCCCAGAACTCTGAGGTCACGACCTGAGCTGAAATCAACAGTCGGACACTGAATGGAGTGAGCCACCCAGGCGCCCCTTGTACTTCTTTACACAGAGGACTAGAAAAACACTGAAATATTAATCAGCAACTATTTCATCACTTTCATCTGTTTCCATAAAATATTTAAATGCAAACAATGAAATAACACTGCGCTAGACACAAATAAATTAAGCTGACAAGCCAACATCTACCATCATATTTGGAGCACATCACGGTCTTTTAAAAAAAAAAAGGATTTTATTAATATTTATTTGAGAGAAAGAGAGCACAAGTGGAGGGAGGGGCAGAGGTAGAGGGACAAGTAAACTCCCTGCTGAGCATGGAGCCCGACTTGGGGCTCGATCCCACAACCCCATGGTCACAACCTCAGCCAAAGTCAGATTCCTAACTGACTGAGCCACCCAGGCACCCGGAGGAGCTTACCACATTATTAGAATTTGGAACAACTTAATGTAGGAATTCAGGAATTGCTCAGTCAACTAAGGGGTTAGTCATTGAAAGTGTTAAGCAGCAGGGGAAAGAAGGGATTTAAAAACACACAAAACAGTATCTACAAATATTTGTGGCACAACTCTGACATGCCAGGCATGGTTCTAGACACCGAGGATACAGCAGGGACCCAAACCTCCTGGCCCTAGGGAGCCTCCATTCTAGCGGGACAACGTGGACAAAGGTACTCTAATGATACATCCTGAGCAACTCTGGGAAACCCTCCCTGATCAATGAATCACTCCACAAACCACAACTTGGCTAAGGAAGGCTGCAGTGCTGGTTTCAGGGGAAATCTTAAAAAGCCCCAAGTGTTAGAGCAACACAAAGAAAAACTGTTCTACTCCCTAAATGAATATGTCATCTCTTTGTTGACTACGGGAACCTATTAAAATGTGTTGTGAGAAGTGAGTTTTCTGCACATAAGAACTAAAAGCTTCCTTGAACCTAAACAAATACTTCCAACAGCTGCAGAAAAAATGTGAGCATTTTTGAGTTTTCTGAAATGAATTACACAAAATAAGGAAATGCCTCAGTACCTAAGCAAGCATACATGACCATGAGTAACGGCCCAGTTTGTCGCTCTCCTGGCTCTTCCGTTCAAAGGCACAGCAAATATGCCCACATTTGAGCAGAGTACTCAGCTCACCTATGACTAGTTGAAGCTCCAGAAAGTACCTCCCTGCTGAAAGAAAAACGTGCACCAAAGAATCAATCATCATCAAGTAATGAGGAGTTTAAAAAGAGCCTGAAGAGAAACAGACTAAAATGCTTTCAGGGACTCTCTTTACCTGGTGAGATTATGGATGAAAACTTCTATCCTTTATACTTCTCTACTTTTCTACAAGGAAAGAATGAGAAAAAATGATAAATGCTTTATGATCTGAGAATTTTCATGGCAAAATAAAATGCTACTCCATTTCTTAAATGCTAGGAGCCTCTAACACTGTAGACACCTAAAGGAAAAATTATTTAATGCATCAAAAGACACAAGTGAAAGCTACATTCACTGCTTTTTAAACTGTCTTTCCTTTAAGTGATAAGATAAGGGGTAATTTCAAATGCATCTTCTCCCGCCTGTATTTTCTAGTTTTATGATGGTCACCTGTGTGACTAATTCTAAGTATCATTTTCTATAAATACCAGTTGGCTGTAACTTATTAAGATACTACAAATTATACATTATTACTCAAGAAATGGACAATAGGAATACACATATCAGTTTCTGCCATAAGAACAGTTCTTGGAAATGCCTCCAGGTTTGAATTCTTTCCCTCTTTACAAGGACACAGGGACGCTCATAGAGATTACAATGCACCAACTCTTCATAAATTAGCTATCTCCATGGAACAGCAGTCCCAGGTCTTCCACCATCACTGCTCTGTCAACATATCAACACCACGTCTGATGAGTCACTCACTGACAGGAGACGGCAACAGGGAGAAAATGGAACAGGAAGGTCTGGTTCTCAGGTCTCTGTCACATTACATACATTGCAGGATTGAAGTGTTTTCTGATGATAGAAAAACAGCCGAACTCAGGGCCAGCTCCCTCTTGATGACAGGTTTTTAAAGCTCATCTTCGAGCTTGCTTCTGCTCTGAACCCCATTTCCCAATCATCGGACGGTGGGTTATGAAGGCAGAGAACAATTTGTTACATCTCTGAATGCCTCCAGCGACAAGGCCAGATTCCATCAGTCTTCCAACCAACAGCCTGAAATATACAGTACTGGGCTCTTAGGTTAAGGTCAGTGCTCAGGGTCACAAACACCAGCAGAATAATTTCTACAGGGACAACAAAAAAGAGCCAGAGCTCTGCCCTCCTCAACAGAGTCATTTACAGAGAAGCAGGATGGCAGTGGCCCCAAGGCGTGAGGCAGAGGAACCTTGGGGTTTCTGGTGGATGCGGATTCAGGATACAGTACTAGCAAGCCAAAAACGAGAAGATAGCCTGAAGTATGTGAGCCGCAGCCTCACAAGGTACCTACAGTCCTCAAAGCACTTCGTCACTGGCCCGTTTCCTTTCTTTTTCAGGCAGGTCTCCCAATGGCTGGCTAGAGAGATTTTTTTCAGCCTTCATTTTTAAGGCTCCTGCTGCCAACACCTGTCTCAATTGTCATTGGCTGACCCCTAAAGATGGGCATGAGATTCCCCAATATTAACGGACCCCAAGAGAACAATTCTTTCTTTCAGGCTCACATTGGGTACGAAAGCCTTCAACTACCTGGCATTTCTTTTAATCAGTTATACTGCTTTGGGGCTCATTTCACAAAGCCATCTGGCTTTGCAAACATCAATGCAAAGACTATGAAAAAACCCACTTTTTATTGTGGCCCTGCAATGGGGAGCAATCTACTTCAAAGTATGTTAAGCTCCAAGGGTTCTGGTGTGGAAATAGCTGGCTAAGATTCTTCATTGTTCAGACATCCAAGGAGCCTGGCCCTTCTAGAAGATAAAAGGATTCTTCTAAAAGCACCATGTAAAGGAAAATATTTGTCCGGTCACAGTGTCCCTACAAATGTGATCTTATGCTCCATGGCTGGGTGTCTAAGAAGATGAAAATGAAGGGGCCTTAACAGATCTGGTGGAGACCGGGTCAGATAAATTAAAGGTTGGGGGACATGTGCTGTCCTAAATTGGAGAATGCTGAGGTGCCCTCCTTCCTGTGCATATTCTACTCATTCTTACAACATGTTCCATACCTCAGGATGGCATTAAGGAGAAATGCTTTGATTTTTTTTTCCCCCTACTACTGAATACAGGTGCAATTATATATATATATTTTTTTCAACTGCAATTATATTTAAAATATCTTTATATTCTACTGCTTTGAGAGGTTCACTTTTGAAGTTTTCTATTCATACATTTCAATAGTCCTACCCCTCTCTAAGAGATTGTAAGCTGGCCTTGGAAAAATCCAATAGCAGGAGAAGGTACCAATAGAGGTGGCTCTTTATTTTTCTCTCTCCAAATACTATTCCATTCATTAGAATTTGAATGATAGCAGAAATGACAACAGAAAACTCAAGGAGACTGACATTCCAACATTTAGATGTACAAAAATAGGGGCGCCTGGGTAGCTCAGTGGGTTAAGGCCTCTGCCTTCGGCTCGGGTCATGGTCCCAGGGTCCTGGGATCGAGCCCTGCGTCGGGCTCTCTGCTCCACAGGAAGCCTGCTTCCTCCCCTCTCTCTCTCTCTGCCTGCCTCTCTGCCTACTTGTGATCTCTCTGTGTCAAATAAATAAAATCTTAAAAAAAAAATAGATGTACAAAAATATCGTGGGGACTAATAACTCGGGGTCAGATTTAATGTGTCATTTTAAAAAGTCGTCCTGTGACATAACTTAACTTGGAAGTTAGATGCAGCTGGCAGTACGTGTCCCCAGCTCATAAGAGGTTTCCCCAAAAGCAGCAGCTTTCCTCTTTAAGGCACAGAGAGGAAGGGTCATTGACTACCGACCCAGCGGCTTGACCGGCATAACGGAGCAATCTCAACACAGTTCTCAAGGGTGAAACGCCCTGACAGCAGAAAGGACAAGTGCTTACGTCACACTCACAGCTGATTTATAATTTCTGCCACTAGCCCAGGGACAGGGTGGGAGCTCACTCCTCAAGACATAAATGTTCTCTGATGATACTACACTTTACTAGCAACAGACCTGTTTAAAATCGAAGCAATATGGAAGTCTCACACTTTACACTGGATCTGTTGCATCAATATTTTCTTCCACCTCCCATGTGTGGAAGGTTTAACATATTCTAGCAGTAGACTAAAGAAAATAAAGATGAGAAACTCTACTTGGAGATCATTTCAGACAGTGCCAAACACATGAAAGTGATATTCAGTGAGGGTAAGATTTTAACAAGAACAAGAGGATAGGATTAAATTACTCCAACGGTACATGAAGTCACATTCTGCCTTGGTCACTTGGAGGCAACCTTGGTAAATCTTAAAGTGAAAATCTGCACAAAATATTTACCTTGATTAAGGTTTAATTTCTAGTTTAAGATTTTTCCATTGTTTGAAAGTACAATATCACATAAGGAGTTCTGTTTCAATGTGATCTAGATTAAAAATGCCTATTAGTTAAGGTGAGTTCCGGTTTACCTCATCTCATTAGGTCCAGGAATGATATCTGCAGGCTTTGGGAATATTGCTTTGAACCCAATACCTGAGATGCTCTGGGAGCTATGTCGCTGTTTTTTCGGGCAGCACAGGAGTACCATCACTGGCTTCACATCTTTTTGTCAAGTGCAGGGATTCCAAGTAACCCTGGTCAGTTCATTGAAATCAGCAGAGGTGATGTATTCAATACAGTGTTGCAGATGTGGGGGACTGGCCTCCTCATTCTTCCTGTCCTGTGAGCATTACTCTGATTTTTCTGGTTCTTGTATCTTCCCCATGTCGGATTTCAAGGCCTCTACTCAGAGTGGCTTTGTGAACACACTGATGATATACTGTGGGAACTGTGGTTTTTCTGGCTTCAAGAAAAAAACTGATCAACAGCCATTCCAACCCCTGTCCAGAGCTGGCGGTTTACGTTTGTTGTTTATGCAGTTTATTTATGATGGTTGTTTATGTGTGTTTGACAAACACAGAGAGGGGTTCTCTATACTATTTTTACTTATCTATGTATTTATTTGAAGATTTTATTTATTTGTCAGAGAGAGAGAGTCCGCACAAGCAGAGGGAATAGCAGAGACAGAGGGAGAAGCAAGCTCTCTACTGAGCAGAAAGCCCGATGTGGGGCACAATCCCAGGACTCTGGGATCATGACCTGGGCCAAAGGCAGACGCTTCTGCCTGAGCCACCTAGGTGTCCCTCTCTACCCTATATTAAACAAATTTTCCTAAGTCTCTAGGATCAGGTAGCCCTAGAGCTACTTGAAGTCTTAACTATTTGACATTAGTTTTGAAAACAATTCCTTTATTATTAACCTTATCATACCCTTACTTACTGTTTTGTTTTCCTATGCTTTTCAGTTCCTGCAATAGCCTGCATATATTTAAAAACAAATTTGTCCGGGCCCCTGGGTGGCTCAGTTGTTAAGTGCCTGCCTTCGGCTCAGGTCATGATCCCAGTGTCCTGGGATCAAGCCCCCAACGGGCTCCCTGCTCAGCGGGAAGCCTGTTTCTCCCTCTCCCACTCACCCTGCTTGTGTTCCCTCTCTTGCTCTGTCTCTCTCTGTCAAATAAGTAAATAAAAATCTTAAAAATAAATAAAAAACAAATTTGTCTTAAAATTAACAATGTAGAATTTATATCCATGATTGTATTTAAAATATAGTCCAATGATATCTTTTTAAGTTTATGTTTATCAACTGTCAGTGTTGATCCTGATTAAAACTTGAGGACAGGAAACAGAATCTGAGTAGATTAAAATACAGTCTCTTTGGCAACACCAGAAACATGATAAGCCTTTTATTTAGCACTGTTTATATCACTTGTTACCTATGACAGAACAAGATCCGGGGCTTGGGGCTTTTGGTAGGCTCAGCTTGTTCAATGGCTTCTAAGTACCATTTCCTCTGTCACTGAAATTTCCGCTAGGGCCCTGCAGAAGAAACTCCTTCAATTTGGTTTATCTGACATGAACAGCTCCACCCCCGCCCACACTGTTGAAAGCATCCTTGAGATTTAGCACAAAACAAAAACAAACAAATCCATTCTGAAACCGACAAAATGTTCCCTACCCCAATCATGGCTGCCAGTTATATTCCTGAAAGAGTCTGGTTGACCTTTAGTGGAAAGTTGTATTAGAGGCCAGAAGGCAGGGACATGAAGTATCTGCAGGATGGTACTGGATCTATGAACTGGATGGCAGCTGGGAGCTAACTGTTCATTACCTTTAGAACAGAAGAAAAAATTCCACTTGGCTATCTATGATTTAATAAAGATTCAAAGTTCACATACACGGTTTAAATTTAACTCTAACTAAACTAAGTCCTTTTTTTGGTCTCAGTGTGAATAATTTAAATGAATTCCCTCTCTCTTTTCTAAATTACCGTCTTTAATATTCATACACATGCTCAAAATTGCCATACCAATTAATTTATTTGAATTATAATACCATTAAAAGTACGAAGAATCTCATTTTTTAAAAACATAATTGTTTTTTGTCCAAGTATTTCATTCAATAATAATCACAATACATTAATTATTTTACCATTTCATTTTTGGCTACAGAACTAATGGTTTTTTCTAATTAATTAATGAAACACGGGCGGACTCTACATGGGGAAGTCCCTTTGCTTTCATAAGCAAAATACAGACCTTGTATGTGTTTGTATATATATTTATCTGTAAGACAACATTACTATTATTTTTATCACATGCAGTTTTAATGGTTAGCTATAATATTTCAAATCCCCTTAGAAAAACACAAAGTTATTTAGTGTTTTAATATTATAAGTAAAGTTTCCAAAAAAGCAACTGAGAATATCAGTGAACACAAGTTATTATCACAGTAACATAAAGTTGAGAAGTATCAAAAACATGTAAAATATTAGACTTTACCCAAAATTTCAGGTGTGACAGTTTCTTAGGTCAAGATTATTTAAGGTTTAGAAGAATGAAATCATAAAAGATCGCAAGATACATGGTTTGTTATGCCCGTCTACAGTTCTTTCTTTACATTATTTAGATAGCCATCAACCAATCCAAGTCTGGAGTATATTTTATAGTTTGGCACATAAACAGAAATACAGAGTATTACAAGGTCACAGTCACTGAGGGCATTCATTACTGTAGCTTTAATGCAATAATCTAATTTTTGGATAGATTTCAACATGTAATGCCTGTAACCCCCATTTCTCCATTTTGAGGTAACTGTATAATTATCACAGGCACAAAGTAAAATCACATTTAAAGAATCAAAAGTCACAAAAGAAATAGGTCCTCAGTTTATCAATAAATATTTTCCAATTAGTAATACCAAGTGACAAGATCCCCAAACTGAGAATTACTAATTTAATTCTATTTATTATATATTGTTATATGACCTTTTATATTCAAAACATTTAAGATAAAATTCTCCAACTTTAAGTTTTAAATTTAAGTATGGAAAAAACAAATGGCTAAAAACAACAATGAAAACTATGAGAAGACCAGTGAAGGACAACTTACCAGACATTACAACTCCCTAGAAAGCCACTGCATTCAAAACAGCATGGTGTTGGCACAGAAATGGATAGGGATCAGAATACAGAGTCCAGAAATAGATTCAAATATATATGGCATCCTTATATGTGGCAAGATAACATTTCAATCCCATGATAAAGGTTCTTGTAATAACTACAAACTAATAAAGACAGAATCCTTCTTTGTACCATGTACAAAACTTAAAAATTGCAGTCAGATTTGAAGGTTTTAAAAACTGGGGAGAAAATAGTGGAAAATATTTAATGACCTTGAGATACACACACCACCCTGAACAAAACAGATTATCTCAGAAGCAATAAAGAAAAAGACAGACATATTTGATTAAATAATAATTAAAAATTTTCATGTGGCAAAAGACATCCCACACAGAGAAGAATGATAAAGATACATTTGCACACATATAACCAGGATTAACATTTCTAAAACATAATAACTCTCAGAAAATACAAAAGAAACACATTACCAAGCAGAAAAATGGGTAGTGGAAATGAAGATGAAGTGAAGAAAAGAGAAATTCATATGGATAATAAACATATGAAAATATTCTCAACATCAACAGTAGTGGGAAAAAGGTAAATGAATGATCAGGGACGATTAGATTGGTAAGAATTAAAAGGAGCAATGACATCTAATGCTGATGAGAATGCGGGAAATGGGCACTCTTACGCATAAATATCATTTGCTATTCCTCTGAGGAAAATAATTAGCTTTATCTGTTAAAATTAAAAATACACATACCGTTTGACCAAGCAATTCCACTTCTGGGAATCTATCCTATAGAAGAAAAAAAAAAAAAAAGGACCAGTACGTAAGGACGCAGGTACAAAGATGTTTACTGCAGCATTGTTTGTTGTGTGGCAGAGGAAGAGGGGGGCTTGGAAATCGCATTATGCCCAGTGATGGGAGAAACAGTTAAATGAAATGTGATATATCTACAATATGCAATTATTTAAAAGAACAGGATAAATTGGTAGATGCTAACTTGGAGGTAATGAAAGCAAACTGGTAAGGTAAGAAAAGCAAATTGAAGTGCCATAATCCCATTCTTAAAATGGCAGCCACAGCAGCAACAGAACAGCATGTGTGAGGCACTCACATGTACATGAAGGAAGACATGGAGGAATACAGACCAGACTGACAAAACCGACCTACGGCTCAAAGTGGAATCAGGGATTAGAAGGGAGAAGGATTACTCACTTTCTCTTAGTATATTTCTGTGCTGTTTCACTAGTGGCTAAGGGCACCATGATACTCTTAAAATTTTCAAAAATATATTTAAGAAACAATTATTAACTCTTATTAGTGGTAGTAGAGCCGTATTTCCAGACATTCATCCTCAGTGAAACAGTAGCAAATAACTATTCCTTTCTTTGATTATGCCAGTCAACACAGTATTCATGTTTAATTGCTTGCCCAGTCACCATTCCATCTCTCTCCCATATGTTTGTTAGCATGTGGTTTAGGTGGGTCAGACTCCCAGGGACACCTGAATGGTCTAAGGTAATTCTGTACACAAGAAACACAATTGGAGCCGCTTCTAGAATTTCAATTTTCTAATAGTCACATTTTAAAAAATTAAAAAACAAAACAAAACACATGGAAGTATTTCCAATCATGTACTTGCATTCTAACTCCATAAATCCCCAAATACTACTGTTTCAACATATACTTAACATACAAATTATTAATTAGCTATTCCACATTCTTATTTCATATCTCAATTTAGACAAGCTGTATTTCAAGAGCTCAATAGCCACATGTGGCTAGTGGCTACCATACGGGATAGCATGAGTCCAAGCTAATGGAAGAACTGTTTTAATGTTACCATATTCAAGGGGGACATATAATTTAAGATGGCACACTTAAAAAAAAAACCACAACTCATCATGACAGAAGAAGAAATATCTTCTTGTGACAAGAATGAATAAGAAAAAAATAACCCTGAAAACTCCTGGCAGCCATGTGTGACCTATGAAGGAAAGCTCAAATGGGATGAAGGAGAAAATGGGTCCTGTGTCAACACTGAACCTTGGGATCAACCCCTGCCAGGACCATGGCCCATTTAGTTACTTGAGCTGGTAAAGTTCATTTATTTTTTTCAGCCACTTTGAGTAAACTTTTCTTTATGACCTGCCATCAAAAGTATCCCAACTGAAGGGCACCTGGGTGGCTTAGTCAGTTAAGCATCTGCCTCCAGCTCAGGTCATAATCCCAGGGTCCTGGGATCGAGTCCTGCATCAGGCTCCCTGCTCACCAGGGAGCCTACTTCTTCCTCTACCCTTGCTTCCCTGTTCTTGATCTCTTTCTTTCTCTCTCTCTCTCTTTCTCAAATAAATAAATAAAATCTTAAAAAAAAAAAGTATCCCAATTGATACTCATCTATGGCCAACACCATATCTAAACAAATAATCTCTTCTTAAGCAAATTAACTCAGATGTTCAACACTTCTTCCATTTATCTGCAGTCAAGGCATGTTTTTGTTAAACTAGCTTTATTTGATAACATTTTTAGATATCTTCTGGAAATACGCCTGAAGATTTCCACAGACTAATTCCTCATCACCCAGAATAACTGTCCATGATTACTACCCAACAGAGTAGTTCTCCTCAAGACAATACAGACAAGAGGAGCCAAAGAAACCTAACAGTTTCACTCTCACTCTACTCTCTTTTCTAGTCCTTCCTCCCCAGACCAGGGTTCCCCAACTTGAGCACTATTGACATTTTGGGGAGATAAGACTTTGTTGGGGAGTGTGGTTTCCCTGAACATCGTAGAATGTTTAGCAGCATCCCACTAGATAATAAAAGAAATCCCACTCTCCCAGTAGTTGCAACAATCAAAAATGTCACTAGGCATTGTCAAATATCCTCTTTGTGGACAAAAATTGCCCCTGGCTGAGAACTACTGTTCTAGATCAACCACCAGTTCAACTACACAAGTAAACTTCATTGTTCTGTTAGACTGAGTCACTGTAGAAAATGTTAAAGTTTGTTCCCTGTATCACAAGCTTTCCATAAACACATGAGGTTCTAGAATCCCATCTGTTCATGTCTTCCACCTACCTTTCCAACTATGCTGACCCTAAGCTCTCCATTATATTCTTCTTTCCAGAAGAAATGCACCTACTTCCCTCTAACTTCAGCTTGAAATAATTAGTTGACTGGCTTCCAGAACAAACCACCCAACCATTTTTCTTGGGCTTCTCTGAGGGGATTTTTCTTATAAATAAAATATTTGCTCTCTCATTTATAGTCATTCATTCCTCAATTAAGACTCTGCCAACTACGCCACCCAGCTCCTCCATCAGTCCATGTTGGTGAGCAACTCCACCCCTGTCTCTCCACACTATAATACCTCACATTTTATCCTCCCTAATCCATCTCTAAGACTACAGTTTCACTGTAACCCCCACTGGAAAGCTTCACAGCTTCTCAAACTGATCTACAAAGTTAATTCAATTCCAGTAAAAATCTCAACAGGTTTTTGTTTTTGTAGAAATTGACCAACTGATTCAAAAATTAAAGAATCTAGAATAGCCAATACAATTTAGGGGAAAAAATCAAGATGGAGAATGAACACTATCTAATATTTAAACTTAGTATAAAGCCACAATAATAAAAACAATGTGGTATTGGTATAAAGACAAATAGGTCAATGAGAAAGAATGTAGTCTATAAAAAGACACATACAAATAAAGACAACTGATTTCCAACAAGGATAAAAAACAATTCAGGGGAGAAAGAATGATTTGTTCAACAAATGGTGCTAGAACAATTAGATACCTACATGCAGGAAAATGAACGTCAATCCATATTTCACCCACACACAAACTGAACTCAAAATGGATCACTTAAATTCATGACTGTAAAATTCAGAACTATAAACATTCTAGAAAAACAACAGGAGAAAAGCTTTGTGATCTGGATTAGGCAAAGATGGTTAACCATGTTCATTTAAAGGACAAACTGGTAACACAGACTTCATCAAAGTTAAAAACATTTGTTCTTCTATCAATGCTGTAAAGAGACTGGAAACACAAGTCACAAGTTGGGAGAAAATTTACCAATCATACATCACAGTATTATCTATAATGGCCAAAAACTATCAGCAACCCTAATGTCCATGAACAAATGGATGGATAATCAAACTATGGATAAATAAACTGTACCCATTCAATACGACATTACTTAGCAATAAAAAGTAATTCACAGAGAAATCTCCTAATAACTAAGCTGAGTGGAAACAAAACAAAACAAAAAACGGTACAAACAGTATTGTTGCATTTATTGAAAATTTTAGAAAATGCAAACTAACCTTTAGGGATGGAAAATACTAAGAACTGCCTGATTTGGCATGGTGGTGGGGGGTGGGGGCAGCAGTGGAGGGAGTCCTAACAGACCAGTAAGAGGAAACTTCTGGGCAAGACTGTTTCATTCCCTTGATCCGGTGGTGGTTTCACAGGTATATGACAAAGTTTATGAAATTGTGCACTTTAAGTGCAGTTTATTGTATGTGAATTGTTCTTGCATAAAGCTGTTTGTTTCTTTTTCCTTTTTAAAGGTGTTGGCAGGGGTGGGGCACTGTCAGCTGTTGTGGAAAACATTAGCTGCTAGATCACCTAGGGCTCTACTGCCCTTAGCGCAGCTGAAACTGGGTCATGCTACATGGAATTTCATGAGAAGAAGCTTTTCTGGTGTGTTTTGCGTGCTTGTTTCACATGGTTTTAAATTCCGCTGAGGAGTAATACAAATGAAATCCATTTCATTGGGTACTTAACATCACACAGCTTAGGTGATGTTAAATGTGTGCTGGACAGAGAGAGATCTGAGAGAGCCTCAAGAAGTACCACTGTCCACTACCTTTACTATAATTCCCCTTTTAAGTTATCTCCCCAAACAACGACCACCATGACTGTTTCTCCTGTGGTTTTCAAGATAAGTCTGACCAACACCTTTCAGAAAAAGGGAAAGAAAAATGAGAATAAACTAAGTGGCCTGAATGCTCAAAGATAATAATTAAGTAACATGCTTTAACCAGATGTTTGATGACAGTGTTTTTCCCTGCAATTCTATCAGCATCAACTGCATTTACATACAAATTGATAATACCTTGGAATCCCACCTGAAAAAAAACAAAAACAAAAACAAAACAAAACCCAACCCTGTTCCCCTAAGACATAAAACCCATGTACTGATCTATTAATTCCTTTCCGGTATGTGATGTCAAGTGCATTTTAAAAATTATACTCCATTGTCTCCAAATGCTTCTTTAATCCACAAGGAGTGGTTTTAGCATTTAAACTAATCTATCCTAGACATAAAAAAAAAAAAACCTTCTGCTTATTCTCCCAGATAATTGATTCTTGATTTGTTAAGATACTAAACACTATGCTTTATACCCTGAAATGCCAAACCCCTGGTGATCTCACTCATGTGCCCCATGCAGAGCAAATACCACTTAGTGCCTCAGCACAGAGGCCAAGGGGAGCTAAGAAAAGAACACACCCCCTCTTTGTCCTGCTGCCAGCTCAGAGGGATGGTCCCCACTGTCCCTGCATTAAACATTACCCTTTGCTCCGCAGCAGCTACAGAAGGAAGTCATATGGTGCCAACTTCTCAAAGCAAATACCCTTTTCAGTTTTGGAACATGAAAATAAACCCAAAAGATAAGCTCTGCTCAAAGCTGGCTTAAGGAAAGGTACAGACCACCCCCAACAGTCACATGAAGAGACAGCACTGGAAAATCAGGGTTTAGTAAGAGATTGGCACCCAGGACTAATGCCATTCCCGTGTTAATCCCATCAATCTGGATGACAAACCGAAGTTAGAAATCACTTTTCCTATACAATAAAGAGCACAAAGCATACGCCAAAGTAATATTTTCTAACAGAACAAGAACACTTTCACAGAAACATTTACAAAATATGCAAATATTTCTTGAAAGATTTTATAGTTGTAGAATAAAGGCATTTCAAAATCTTTCCCTCAATATAATTTGCATATTTGAATTTATTATGATTACAAACTTCATTTAAAAAAATAAAAATTTATCCTTTTTTGGTAGCTCAAATGGATGTCACCTATTTCCACATGCAAGTAAAATTCATAGAATTTTAGTGGGTTAAAGTCTCTGCCTTTGGCTCAGGTCATGATCTCAGGGTCCTTGGATCGAGCCCCACGTCGGGCTCTCTGCTCAGCAGGGAGCCTGCTTCCCCCCCCCCACCTCTGCCTGCTTCTCTGCCTACTTGTGATCTCTGTCTGTCAAATAAATAAATAAAATCTTTAAAAAAAAATGAATAGAACACACTTAAGGAAACTCTTCCCCCTCATTAGAGAACTCTCTGCATAGAATTTTCTTATGGTACTACTCAAAAGTTACCTGGGTGGTGTACGAGGTAAAGCAGAGCCCAGAAGGCCATGGGAAGAGATGTGTCCAGCTGCTGGCATGTTCTATGGTCTCATCTTATGTTCCACAACCTAAGCGTGCAGACGCCCTCTAACTCATCCAAGGAGAGGGGACTTTAACGAATAAAATGTGAGAAGTCAATGCACATGTACTCAGATGAAAGAAACGACCCACCAGGATTCTCAGAGGGTGAAAACCCTATTGCAGAAAAACAAAGAGGGAACCCTCAAATAACTTCTTCCGAGCTGTGGAGATTGGACAGTCAGCTGCCACAAAGAGTAAAAGGGCAGGGAGCTGAATTCTCCGGCGTCAGGAACAACTGAGGAAACAGGAGAGATTCTAAGGAGAAACATCAAGACACATGTGAGATCTTGCAGCTACCACCCACCTCTCCGAGATCCCCCTCAGTGGGCCTGACTCACTACCATACCACAGGGTACCGAGGACAACAGAGAACTTGTCCATTTGGCTCATATCTCAGGGAATAATGGATAGCACTTACTGCAGCTGGGACTGCTACACCACACCAGCCAGGCTCTCCCCAGTCTCCAGATTAGTCCGACTAAACCTTGTTTCCTGGCAGTTCTGGGGTGTACCTCAAAGCCTTCCCTTTGGTTGCAGTTCTAAGTGTGAAACTCAAGAAGAGTTGAGGTTAAGCTTTCCAAAATGTCCCAAGAAACCAGGACAAGCATGGTGAAGTCAAGCATATGGTGGGCGTCTACCATTTATTTGATCCACACTGTGGACGTCAATGCTAAAACTCCTGTCTTCCAGAACAAAGCACACCCATTTCCTTGCTGATTATGTCTTTCCAACTCAAGTACAGTCTTAAAAAGGAAAGGTTGCTTTCCAATCCCTGAAGGCAGGAACCCTAAATTCTGGTCACAGTTCACAGTCAAGGAACTAGACTAAGCACAAGGAAATCTCCAATCCTCCGTGTTGTTAGTTCCACACTTCTCAAAAAAAGGTATGTCCAGTCAGAGTTCTGTACAAGTTTCTTCCAGGTATGAAATTCTGACTAAAATTTTTGGTACGGACATAAATAATAGCCCGCTTTGTTTTCCTCAACACCTGTCTACCCCAAAACACAATTTTAAGAACTGAACTGTATAGTATGCTGAGAAAAAGGATAGGCAGGTCTAGGGTGAGGGCTTATTCTGGAAGAGGGGCCACTGAGCACACAGAGTTCCCTTATACCCTGATGACACAGAGCCAGAACATGTGTGGAGTCCATCCCCACAGCACACCTAGAAACCTCCTGTTACCAGGTTTGACCATCATGGGATGCAACGGAAAGGTCTACCCAAGGCTATGGGGCCAAACGCCCTCTTAAAAACCTCACCATTGACAAAAGCTGGGAAAAACCCCAGCTCCTCAGAAAATGCTCTGCAAATGATCTGGCTTTAAAGGAATTTTCCCAGCCTACTTTGCAGTCTTTGGTCTAACTCTAGAGAACAAAAATAAGAGATGGGGGAGGGGATGGCACAGGGAGGGCTTAAGTGCTGGTACTCTTTATTTTACAGAACACGTACATAGTACTTAAAGTAGGCCACACACTGCTGTAAACACTTTACAAATATTAGCTGATTTAATTCTCAAGACACTCCCCATTTTACAAATGAGGAAGCAAAGACACCTAGAGGCTCAGTGACCTTCTGAAAGTCACTACACTAGTTAAATGGCAGAAGTAGGATTGAAACCCAGGCAGTATGTGTGGCTCCTCAGTCCATGCTCTGAAATGTCCACTGAGGAACAGACCTGAAAAGGTGGCTTTTAGTGAGAAACCAGAGGCAATCACCCACCAGCCTCAGGGAGTTGCTGTACAAGCCTACACAAGCCTCACAGAGTGAGGAGTGCTCACTGAAAAACTCCCCAAATTCCTGTTTGATTCGCTTTTGTTAAAGAGTTATTCTAGCAAAGATGAAGTAGAGAACTTATCCTCCAGCCTCAGGGGCATCCAGAAATCCACTTTGCCACCATACACACCCTGAAGCTCTAACAATACTTCTCAACGTGGGGAGGGGGTGCATTGTAGGCTCACTTGGAGAACTGGGTGAAGGTCTGACAGCCTCCACCCCCAACACACCCAGATTCTAATCTGCACTCCCAGGTGTGTTTGGAAATGTACATGTATTTTGAGAACCCTCCCTAGGGGACCTAGCCCTTCTTACCTTGGGGCAAAATTAAGGTTTTCCTACAATTTTCTAAGGTAAGAAGATCAATCCTACTTTGCTTCTACCTGGCAGGTCTCCTCCCAGCTCACTTCACGGAAGATGAGGATAGGCATAATAAAGGACGCTGCAAGCACGTGCCAAATACCAAACCAGCTCTTCGATGAATATATAAATGCAATTGACATTCTTTCACAGGCTGCAGTCCTCTCTTTACTCTCGGGATATATTACACCATTCTCTTTTGATATAAACATGCCACTTTAAATGCTAATTCAGATGCAACACTCAATTTCTTCTTCGTTTTGTTTCTGGGTTTCTAACATTAAAAATGACACAGGACTTCCATTCGGCTTTGACAAGAGATATTGTGAGTTTTTGCTTCCATATCTATGGGTGTGGGAGGGAAGAAAGTACTAAAAAGGAAGCTAATTTATTTTAAAATGCATCCAAATAACAAGTGTGGTTTACACAGCCTTTGGCGTGCTTGAATTAAGCCCTTTCCCTCCATTTCAGGACATGTTGCCCTCACCTTGCTGAAAAACTCACAAAATCTAATGCAACTCCATTGTGAAATGAAGGTGATTCCCTCTCCTTGCAGTCTAGACTGAAACTACTCGTTTTACTCAAACTATTTTTCTAAACACTGTTTAGAAAGTCAAGGGAGTACGCTCTGGCTGAAATACAACCAGTGGGAAAATAAGCCTTCTTTTCAAAAAACAGACATTTCTACACATGCCAAGTACATCGTCCCAAGCCTATTAAATTACACTGAGGGCCACTTCCCAGCTGGTCTCAAAACGAGAAATTCCAACCTAACCCTGTACCTTCAGTTCAATATATCTACAGTAAGACAAGCCACCTTCTACGTCCAGCAGGCCCAGTTCCACTCAGAACCTTTTGACAACCCTCAGGGTCCTCTGCCTCCATTGTCCTGACCACCCTCTGACAACACTCTCCCTCTGCTGCTGACTCATCTTCCATTCGTTTCCTGCCCTTGGCCCTGCCCCAAAGAGACAAAATTAGAAAGAAGGGAAGTCAGTCTGCCACTCATTCCTATGTTCATTAACTTACACGTGGAGCAGAAGAGTTCTTGAAGGCTGCTCCCCTATCTGGTGGCCTCCTGTCCCACCCACCCAGGAGACGCATTCCAGTAAGGGACTGTTTGCCTCCGTGCTAAACTCAGCACAGTGACCTGCGGCCCAAAGCTATGCACGAGTCCATGAGACACCAAAGAGAAAACATCTCTGAGCTCCAACTGAATGGATTTCTGGTACGAGGATGTCTGGCACTGTGGCAGATATATTTAAGATGCCTGTCTTCTCTGTACATGGGGAGGTGGGTTTCTTAGGAGACCTGAAACAGCTGGATGCCAGCAGACAGCTAGCTACGGGTGCCATACCCACCCCTGCTAGCCCCCAGCCGTCTCCAGAACACGGAGATAGCAGACGGAAAGCGTGAATGGAGAGGGGACAAGACTCCAGGGAGAGGAACAATTTACTGGATACAACAAGTACTGTTGCTACATCAAGAAATTAAAATAAGCCAAGACTCCTAAGATGTCTTTTAGGCATTTCAATCCTCCCAATGATTGCTGGGCATGCAGAAACACACTTTTTCAGGACCTTTGTGCACACCAGGAGTGGCATCTACTTGGGTTTCAACTGCTGGATGCCGCTTTAAAAGGTGTCTAGCCAAAGACCTGGCCAAGTGTCAAGTCGCTGATTCTACTCTAATCAAGTGGTAACTATTCACATAGTTTTATGAATTCTACATCAACCCGGCTCCATAAAACGGTGCCCTCTATGTTCATGATTAAAAGTCATAGAAGAAACACTATTTAAGTAGCAAGGAGAATTTCCTTGCTAAGAATAGATAGTGCAGTTTCCTTCTCTGTGTAAAGACATCTAAAAGATAGCTGGAAAACAACGGAGGAGGAGAGGGACTGGCCTCCAGCCCACATCCAGCACATCTCCCTGGAGGAATTCTATGAAAAAAGAGGTTCTGCCTGGGAGAAATGTTCACTCAGACAATTAACAAAACACAAAGGGGTCCTTTAAAAATAAAATGTAGCTGCCTGGGCCACCCTGGCCTCACTCCTCACCACTCATCTTGGGTTTTTAGCACCTTCTCTGTCCGAAAACAAACAATTCCCAGTCTTGCCTCTTGCCCTGAAATGTCATTTCAGAGCCCAAGATCTAACTATGGGTAAAGACTAGATAAGGGACCCAAAACACCATGAGCACTTACATCAATATGAACAGTTTAGATTCATTGTCATTAGGAAAATAAAAAGAATGTCAAGAGAGCCTATGTATTGCACACTGAATTTAAACCAAGAATGATTGGCATGAGCCAACCAGACACGGAATCACTATGAGTCCTCAACACATTGTGACAGGAACTCAGAGCAAAAGCAGGACAGGTCACTCTGCTGGGAGGCTCACTGTCTGGCTCGGGGAGACAGACATTGTGGGTCATCTCCCAACACCCATACTCTGTATGTGACCATACTGGGCACCTTATGATAGATAAAGATTAGTCAGTCACTTCTCTTAAAGGGCTGAAAATTCAAGACAACAAATCTAATTCTGCAGCTAAATGTCATAATGTCCCATTTAAGATAACGTCTCATGTGCCTCCTTTCTCCATGAGTACCAAAAGTTATTACGATGCTTTGGCATTAACTAGTAAGGTACCTGCCACAGCAGATATTCCAGCGACTGTAAAGCTGTACTCATTTGAGCCAATCTTCAAGTCACAAAAAAAACAAGAGTAAAACAAAAATAAATACAGATTTGGTACAACCTTTCATTCAAAACAGGTAAACTTTACCTAATTTTCCCCTTCAAATCATTGTTAAATCTCCATACATATTGGATAAAACAGTCTGAAATCTTACCT
Organism: Lontra canadensis; assembly: GCF_010015895.1. NCBI lineage: Eukaryota > Metazoa > Chordata > Mammalia > Carnivora > Mustelidae > Lontra > Lontra canadensis. Next base: position 42,663,018 of record NW_022630998.1, read on the forward strand.
TCATGTAATTACTGAGTATTTTAAATAAAATAGTTCAAGAATATCAAAATGTAGAGGGTATACTGTAAATATCCATGTACCTACCTCATTAATTATACACATGAAACCCCTGTAGCATTTAGTACTGTAAATTTGTCGCCCATGCATGTTTTTATATTTTTACTGCACATGTTTGCATTCACTAACAAATGTCTTATTTTGCATACTTTAAAATTTTATCATGTAAATACTTTCTTGTATATGCAATTTGCTTTTAGCTTTTGTTCTGCACATTTTTGATACTATTATGTGTTGATACTTATGTTCCAGTTCATTCATTCTACCTGCTATGTAGTATTTCACTGAATGATTATATCATGATTTATTCAAAGGTTCTCCAGTTTTTGACAGGTAGCTTATAGGAGAAAGAGCAGAGAGTATCACAACTTTAGTTCCAAAGAGAAAGAAATGGAAAGTGCTGGAAGGATCTAGGATCAAGTCTTAGCATATGGCGACTCTTGAAAGGAGGAAGACAACTAGCTGAAGTCCAGCGATCCAAGCAGTCAGCGTGGAGAGGACATCTGGGACTCTTAACTTGATAAAGGACTGAGAAAACCTCTGGAAAACTGATCTGGAGTCACTTGGTTATTTAGTAACACCTTGCCTGGAAAGCGGTTCCTTTGACTTCTCCTCCGTTGCCCCTTTGTGCCATACAAAAAAGGTCACAATCATTCCCTTTGCAACCTTTTAAAACATATATGAAACAACACAGATTTCAAGTGATTTCTTGAGAAAATGATCATATTTTACAAATTACTGAGGAACTGGATTATCTTCTAGACAGAAGACAGTTTGGTTTTTTTATACTTTAAGATAATAATAAAAAGAAAAACCTATTTTCTTTGATCTATTGTGAGAGCTTTAACTTTTACATATATAAAACATGTTTTTGTGATTCCAGACATAAAAATTATCTGTAAGACAATACTAAATCTTTTAAAAAATCTGATAAATCCCTAAGTACTTGAATGATGACAATGCATTTTAAAAATATAATCCTTCAATACATACAAAGTTGAAGCCCCAGGTATAACAAAATCAGGCACCTTCTTCCAGGAGCACAGCCTTTCTGAAGGCACACACCTCCCCCTACCCCTCCACCCCCACCCCATCCTACCCCCAACACATTCCGTCATACCACTTTGTAACTACAAGCAATGAGGAATCCATCACCCTGTATAGTTGCTTACTGCTAACATGGAAACAAGATTCAACAGAACAGAGGAATCAAATCCTCAATCTCTCTGGGAGAAGATACTAAAAGATCTGAAAACACTTATGCCAGAGGAGTTTAACCAGTAAATACAAGAACTAAGTGTTAACAAGTTTTAATAACCAGGAACAGTTACGCTGGCAAGTGTGACTTGTGCCCTTCTTCATTAGATTTTTCATTAGATTTGTATTAAATCACTCTAGCAATTATTTTTAAAAATATTTTCTTTTTGGGGAGCCTGGGTGACTCAGTGGGTTAAGTCTCTGCCTTCCGCTCAGGTCAAGCCCCACATCAGGCTCTCTGCTCAGCAGGGAGCCTGCTTCCCCACCTCTCTCTGCCTGCCTCTCTGCCTGTTTGTGATCTCTCTCTCTCTGTCAAATAAATAAATAAAATCTTCAAAAAAAAAATTCTTTTTCTCCAAGTCATAAAATAACTGCATGAGGAAATTAATTACCAACGTTCTATATGGGGGTCAATGAAAATGCTGAGTGGTGTCAAGTCCCAGAACATCTCTATCATACACCATTAATTCTACTGGGAATATTTAATAAAAAATACAAAAGAGCATCTTCGTTTTTTTTAACTTGGAATATTAATTTCCACAGAATTCACTAAAAAAGGAAAAGGTAGATTTATGTTGATGTACACGCTATGTTTTACTTCCATTATCTGATTGATGTATCAATTGACTTTTATTAAGGATGAGATTTTTTTTTTAAAGATCTTATTTATTTATTTGACAGGCAGAGATCACAAGTAGGCAGAGAGAGAGAGAGGCAGAAGGAGACTCCTTGCTGAGCAGAAAGCCCAATTCGTGGCTCGATCCCAGAACCCTGGGATCATGACCTGAGCCAAAGGCAGAGGCTTTAACCCACTGAGCCACCCAGGTGCCCCAAGGATGAGATTTTAAATGACTAAAATGTAATTCTATGTTTCTCTTAAGTTTTCAAACCATGGGTGTCAAAGAAACTTATGCCGTCACCCTTTTTATTCATGAAAGATTCTATGCTCCCAAGTCAAGAAATTTAAATGTATCTTCTATTTTCTCCCACCAACCCACAGTTATCAGCTAACATTAACAGACTTATACAAGGAGATGTGAGATAAGGAGATATTACAAAAGGAGATGTGGCCCTTAAATAGACATGGGGAACCTAATTTGTAATTAACATGACCTTAATAAAAATTTACAGGAAACATACTAACTCAAAAACTAAAAGAAAAAAAAAAAGTAACCTAATATAAAGGCAAAAAGAAAATCTGACTGAAATTCTGAACTTTTCAAATAAAGTATTAAAGACAAACCTAGGATAATTTAAGCATTAAATAAAGGTACAAGGGAAAAGAGATTTTTTTCCTAGTAAGATATTTCATGTAGTTTTACTTCGGGTTTTCTTATTTCTTATTTTTCATCTTGATTAGAAATACCAAAATATTTGGACTTTTCCAGGTCTAGGAGAGAGTCCTAATCACGATTCAGAAGAAGCCAAGTTTTTTATTCTAAAGGCATTTCCTACAGCCAACTTTTAGGTCATTAACCTCTAGCACACACAGATAAAAGCTAAGTCCGTGAAAATTTATCCAGACACAGTCTTCAAAAACAATGATTCCGTATCCTCCAGGCAGCCTAAAGCTGTAAAACATTAAGAACCAAAATAGATAGTACTGAAATGTTCATAGCAGATGAAATTTTGGTTCTCAGGTGCAAAAGCTGACATAATCCAAAAATTGGTAAACAAAATAAATACTATCTTCCAACAATTATCATATACAATTCTAATACTTCAAGTTGAGATCTGCATCTACCTACTTGAAATATTATACTTTTCTATAAAAAGGACATTGCCCATCCACTCAATTCTGTAATGTAGATACCAAATCCCAGTATTTCTAGATCAGCCCTTACACAACATTGGTTGGTAACAAATCTACCCTAAATTTAGTGGAACACAGAGGTAATTAATTTCCTTCTGCAACTTGCTAATGGTAAAACAAAACAAAAACAAAACAAACTATGATTTATGCAAATATATTATTGGCCTTCAAAACAAAAGGTTGGAACAAACTATGAAGAAATCAAGTTGAAGTTTATAAATCTCCTATTTTTAAAATAAGACCATGACAACAGTCAATGCAATAAGATCCAGATCTAACAGAAAGTTCAGCTGACTTAAATTCTTCATCATCATGGCAAAAGTTTATCATTTCCTTTGCATAAAATCCATAGCATAAAAAACAATCACAGATTTCTGGAACATATAGGAGAACACTAATTCTTGACTTGGATCCATTTATACCATTTGCAGACCAAATAATGTGTTTGCTTGATTACCTGAGAGAATTTTTTTTTTAATTAAGATTGTCCCAGGAATAAGTAAGCATTTTGGCTTACAATGCCCATAAGGACAAAATCTAGAAAGTTTCTTCAGCTTATCCTGAAATCATGAATATGTGACATTTATAAGTAAATGCAAAGTGTCTGTTTCCTCAATTCAGTTGATTATCATTAATCCTCCATTTGCCTGAAAATCCTAACAAGTTGGAGAATAACCACATTACAAACTGTACAACATAGTAATAATAAGGAAACAAAATTAGGCTACTTACAAACTTCCTCTTCTGGGGAGACTGAGCTCCTTCTGCAAAAGAAAAACAAAACAAAACATCTACATGAGAGGTCACATTAACCTTAGCCTAGTAAGGCACCAAACAGATAGCCTAATTCTTCATTATGCTTGATTTAGCATTCTCCACAAGGAAAATATTTTAACGTCATGATTTTAGGCTGGATCCCTTCTTACATTGTTCTCTTTACATGCTGTGTTGAAATTACTAACATAGTTCATCTAAATTCCAAAACAGAAAAGGCACTAATCCTCTCAAAGCAAGGACAATAGGATACTAAGTTGAGCTCCATGGCCCTAAAATTGAGCTTTGGGAAAACGGGAGGAACCAAAGGACTTATCCAAAGAGGAAAGGGATAGAAGGAGGAGAAGAAATTTTGCAGGATTATAATTAAATGAGACGTGAAATGAAAAACAAACAAAAAACAAAAACAAACAAACAAAACAGTGAAATCCCCAACAGAAATAAACGCATGCAAGGCAAATAACAGAAATAAACTCATGCAAGGCACTGTGCATACCAAAGATTACACGTTATTATGATTTGCCTAAATAAAGCCAAAGATTTCCTTCTGGTTTCATTTCTTAACATAAATGCAGTTTAGGTCTTTGGTTATTTAAAAGTAGGTTAATGAATCTCTCGAAAGGTAACCAGACAGCAACAATTAATAGAGTGCTTTAAAGTCTTCAAAAGGGTGATCTCACACTAATCACAAATTAAGATCACTATCCACCTAACTATAGGGGAGACTGTGAAAACAAACAAACAAACAAAAAAGCCAACCAAACAAACAAACAAAAAGGGATACAGAAATATCTTCACCAAGGAATGGAGATTTCAGAAGCTTTGGTCCTCGGGAATGATTACGTGATAACAATAATTAAGGAGTAGGAAGCCATGAGTCATCCGGCTATTTGAACAAACAAACAAACAAAAGAAAACCAGTATAAATTTGAAAGACTTGACTAAATTTAGTTTTTCATTCCTATAATTACCTTTTTTTTTTCCTTTCTTTTTTTGCCTTCCAGAAGTTTTTTTGAAAGGTGTTTCCCCCTCGGCTTCAAAATCACCTTTCCTGTCCCCTATTTTTATTGGATCCTTAAATGTGTGTCACAGACAGTGACCGCAGATCTTACTTCTAAACAGCACAATTTATCCCAGCACAGCTTACAGAACATGGCCTTGAAAGGAGCAGACCGAGGGGAGGATGTTGCTTTAAATGTAACACGCCTTACTTATTAACTGGCAAATGTATTCCCATAGAGTTATAATAATCCTATCACTGTTTAATTACAAGAAGAAACAAGGAAACCATTTTAGAAGCAGGAGCTCTTTCTCCTCTCAAGGGCCTCAAGGTTCAGGGATGAAACACTGTATTTTTGTTTTGTTTCGCTTTTTTCTCCAATCCTTGATTATCTCCGAGAAATTACAGGGCTTGCTCAACTTGGTTGCTTGATTGTGAAACCTAAGTGCACCTTCATTTACTAAAACCCCTAAAGACAAGATGAAAAGTCTCTGGCCAAGCCTGTTTTCCTTGTGAACTGAGATGTAAATGGAAAACCAATGAGCAAGTCTATCTTTGGTGATGACAAGCACTGAGACATGTGTTTTGTTTGCAGGTTAAAAAGAGAAAAGAAGGAAGAGAAGAACAACTCCCTAGAAGCAATAGTTCACGGGTCAGTGTGTCTATTAGAAAGGAATTATGGAAGCCTGCTGCACAGCAAAGGCCTAGAGCTTGAGAAAGGAAACGCTGTGGTCCTGTGAGCTGATCTGACAACAGCGCAGCAAGAAAAGGAGGCAGGGCTGATGGGTTATCATTAATAACAGAGTCATTCAGATGTTATTTCAACTCCATATGCAAATAGATCACTCATGATATGAGAGGCAAAGGGCCAAATGAATGATCCCCAAATAGTTCAATCAATCACAGTCCACCAAATGACCCAACCGTAAGCTGGCTGCTCTGCTCTGAGAAGGGAAAAAAAAAAAAAAAAAAAAAAAAAAAAAAAAACCTGCTGAAACAGCAAGATAAGGGATAAAAACCAACTCTGTTTTTAATCAGAAGTCTTTCCAATAGGCCCAGCATCTAGCATGATGAGCTCCAAGCAAGGAGAAAGGTCACGGTGGGTAACCTGGTGCTCCAGGACGAGGAGCAGAGGACGTTTAATCGGCCACCGTCGACTGACCTGAAGCCTCCACGCTAACCAAGCTGAGGGAGCTAATCCACCTGACAGTTTGAATGTCAGACTCGGCACTGGAAACTCAATTTGGGAGCAAATTGGAATCAGATGTGATGGTAATAAAGTGAGAGAAATGAACGCGCTGTGGCCAAGACCTTGTGAACAGTGGCTGCAAAAGGCGGCGGATTCCAGGAGGACCCAGCGATCGGAGACGGAGCAACGGGTGGCTCACGCGTGGGGACCAACGCTGATGGATCCGCGGCCCGCATAAGTCAGTGAGCGGCGGCAAGGCATTTACTGCCGAAGCACCTGTGGTACATTGTGCACGTGTCTTCATTTTATTTTCTTAATGTCAGGTGAAGGGCACTAACACATACTTAGATAATTAGGTAAGACATAAGGTATTGGTCCGAGTCATAAACCAAAGCTTCTGCTTAGGAGATCGGGAACACACGTTAATAATTTAGCATCAGGTAAGGATTAGGGGAGGGAAGAAGTGTGGGACAAAGAGAGTAAAGGTCAGGAAGTATCTGCCTGAACTAAACAATATGGAACTATTAATCATCACAGGATTAAAGACACTCCTAAGAGTACATTCAAGAACATTAAAAATTTTTTAAAAGATTTTATTTATTTGACAGAGAGATAGAAGGCACAAGTCCGCAGAACAGCAGGGAGAGGGAGAAGCAGGCTTCCTGCTGAGCAGGGAGCCCAATGTGGGGCTCAATTCCAGGACTGTGGGATCATGATCTGAGCTGAAGGCAGACACTTAACTGACTGAGCCACCCAGGAGCCCCAAGAACATTAAATATTTTTTAAATGGTTTTCATGGATACTGATTTCTCAGTGACTTCTAACATCTTTTTAGAATTGCTGTGTATCATTACTTGCTGACAGTACGATTTCCTTTGCCCCCCCTTTCTAAAAGTGCTAACTAGCTTATATGCATTCGGAAAATAAAGGTGAAGCTTAGTTAATTTTGTCTGAGAACACTGTGACTTTCTTGTGATTCCTGGATAAGAGTGAGGACAAACAAGGGTCCCTCAAACCCAGTAAGAAAGTTCTAGGAGAATCTGGGAACAAAAGAGCCCTAACAAATGATTCAGCTTCTTCTTCCCAGCCAGCCCCCCTCCACCCCGTGCCCCCCCACCCCCGTCAACCTTGGGCACAAAAGAAGAAAATAACTTGTTTTATTCATGAAGGCAAGAGAGAAAACTGCAATGTTTCATATGTATAGACAATTTCCACATGGTAATTTTAAAAGAATGTACTATTTAATATGGGTTTTTTAAAGGTTTTATTTATTTATTTGACAGAGAGAGACACAGTGAGAGAGGGAACACAAGCAGGGGGAGTGAGAGAGGGAGAAGCAGGCTTCCCGCTGAGCAGGAAGCCCGATGTGGGGCTTGATCCCAGGACTCTGGGATCATGATCCAAGCAGAAGGCAGACACTTAACTGACTGAGCCACCCAGGTGCCCCTATTTAATATTTTTAATAGTTATACATACAAAATTAGAACAATATGTTCACATATGTTTAGGGACTCTTTGAGCTGTTCTTTTTAAATGATGGGTCATTCTGTGATTTAAAAGAAAGAAGATGTGATTATATCACAAATAATATATGTTGGAGCACCTGGGTGGCTCAGAGAGTGAAGACTATGGCTTTAGCTCAGGTCATGATCTCAGGGTCCTGGGATCAAGCCCCGCATCGGGCTCTCTGCTCAGCAGGGAGCTTGCTTCCCCTCTCTCTGTCTGCCTTTCTGCCTAGTTGTGATCTCTCTCTCTGTCAAATAAATAAAATCTTAAAAAAAAAAAAATATATATATATATATATGTGTAGATAACCCTCTCTCTAAGAGGTGGAGCTTAATTCTCTTCCCCATTAGATTGGCTGGATTTAGTGACACGCTTCCAAAACTAGAATAGGGAAAGGGAAAAATAACAACTTTTCAGTGGAGAAACCTGACAGACAAGGTCTTAACCAAGTGATTCAGATTAACACCACCTGCTAAGTTATGTCGCTCTCATGTGCTCCTGATACGATGTTATGGGAAGGGGCTTCACCTCTGGTTTTCTTGCTAAAAACCCTTAAGTCCAGTCTAATCATGAAAAAAACATAAGGCAAACCCTAGTTGAGGGCCGTTCTACAGAACACCTGACCAGTCCTCTTTAAAACATCAGGATTGTGAAAAACAGGGAACATTTGAGAAACTGTCAGAGATTAAAGGAGGAGGGAGAGAAGATGACTAAATGTAATCTACGTAGGATCCTGAGCTAGTTTCTGGATCAGAAAAAGGGGGAAACCTGCTAATATCCAAATAGAGTCTGAGTTTAGTTAATAGTAATATACCAGTGTTAATTTCATAGTATTGACAAATGTATTCAGACTATAAAAGATATTAACATAGAGGATGGGTGCCTGGGTGGCTCAGTCGGTTAAGCATCTGCCTTTGGCTCAGATCATGTTCTCTGGGTCCTGGAATCAAGACCCGGGTCAGGGTCCCTGCTCAGTGGGAAATGTTCTTCTTCCTTTGCTTCTCTGCTGGGGCTCTCTTTCTCTCAAATAAATAAATAAAATCTTAAAAGAAAAGGAAACATATTAACACAGTGGAAGAGTATACAGAAATTCTCTCAAGTCTTAAAACTTTTCTATAAATATAAAATTATTTCAAAAAAATTTAAAAAGTTCTTTCTCATATAGGAGAACAGAGAGAGGTAGGGAGAAAGTAAAACTGGTGGGAAGGATGGATAGGATGAACAAATCAACATCCACATATTCTAAGATTATTTTAAGGAGACGTTTAGCCCCAATTTTTAGGAGATTATACAAGTCATCTTTGTGAGAGAAGACTTGGTTAGGTCCACCCATGAAGATGGTGAGAAGCAGTCAGATTTGAGAGACATTTTTATAGAATCTATAAAAGAATTGTGTGTGGAATAGGAGAGGAATCAAGGAAGTTTTCTGCCTAAGCAAATACAGTTTGCGGGCAGAAGAGTTTTGTTTGGACATGTTTCATCCAAGATGACTCTAAGGATTCCAAATAGAAATTTCCAAATAGGTGGCTGGACTTCTGCAAGCCTGGTTTCAGGAAAGAGGTTGGAGCTGGGAAAAGACTTTGGAGTTATTACCCTACACAGGGCATGTAAAGCCCTGGGCTGGCTGAGACAGGAAAAGAACGGGAAGAAAGAGGCACACCCTTATGCATCATCATGGGCACCTCAACATTTCAAATCTTCAAGGACGGAGACTCATATTACGTGTTGTTAAATGGTGCATTGCATAATGCAGCAACTAGGGTTCTTAATAACCAAGAAATTGAGAAAGGCGACAAGCAGAAAAATATCTACTGGGTAGATACTAGCTCTCACACAGGGGACAAGATGGTAGCACAGACAAGATCAGAAAAAAGGACAAAATCCAGAAAATTAAATCCCAGACAACATGGCCACACTCAGGACCATCCCCACAACTGAACACTGAACTCAAGCCCAGCCTCCAAGAAGTGAAACTTAACTGCCTGTGCACCTTTCCCTCATCACTCCTAGTGGGTTTTTCCCCTTCTTTGAGAGTGTTAGTGTGATCATACCTGGGTCTCTGCTTCAGCTGTCATGGAACAGAGGAGAATACTAGATTCCTTCACCAGTACAGTGGGAGAAATAGTCATTGGTAAACTCAGCATGTCATTGAGAGTTACAACTATTCTACATTTACAGACAAACTGTTAATTTAGGGAGAGAGTCCAAAGAGCCAAGATATGCAGGGCAATACATCAGGCACTGCTTAGGGGACTTAAGGAGGAAACAAAATAGGACAGATTCAAAAGCCATCTGGGGGAGGTGGGAGCAGTGATGCCTGGGTGGCTCAGTCAGTGAAGCCTCTGCCTTCAGCTCACGTCATGATCTTGGGGTCCTGGGATCGAGTCCTGCATCAGGCTCCTTGCTCAGCGGGGAGTCTGCTTCTGCCTCTGCCTGCTACTCCCCTGCTTGTGTGCTTGTGTTCTCTCTCTCTCTTTCTCTCTCTCTCTCTCTCTCTCTCTCGGTCTCTGACAAGTAAGATCTTTAAAAAAAAAAAAAAAAAAAAAAAAAAAAGCAAGCTGGGGAAACATATATGCACACAAGAAAAGAGATACCAGATATGATACTATGCAGTTTTACCTGAACATGTAAACACTAACAGTGGACAGAAGATAAAAGGGGAGGAGATAATTCAGCTCAGGCAGTGGGTCTGAATGCAGCTGGTGACACATTAATATCATCCAGGGAGCTTTTAAAAATAACAATGTCTGAACTCTACCCCTGGAGATTGAGAAGGAGAGTGGTCTGTGTAAGTTATTTAGTGGAGGTTAGTGCGTGCGTGTGTGCGTGCGTGCTTATTTATTTATTTATTTATTTATCTATTTATTTTGAGAGCGAGAGAGCTATGGGGGGGGGAGGGAGAGAGAGACTCTTAAGCAGGCTCCGCACTGGGGAATGGGCTCAAACTCAGCACCCTGAGATCATGACCCGAGTGGAAACCAGGAGTCATACCCTTAACCAACTGAGTCACCCGGGTACCTCAAATACTTTTAAGTTCCATTAAGAACAATGAATATGCATAAATCTTTTGCCTTTGGATTTTTTTCTTTATGGAATATTAGTTTTCTTGCCATCATTACAATAGTGAACTTTCAGATTTTCAGTTATTTCCTTTGCAAATGGGAAGCACTGGAGGCCAAGGAGAGGTACCCTCAGTGGAACTCCCTCTACCTGGGAAGGTGTAAAATGAGCAAGGAGTACAGATTCCTCTGGGAACTGGTCCTCCCAGAGAAGGGATTTGGGCCCCATTTTTCTGGCCTCCGTTTCTAAGGGTCACTTGTAAAGACAGAAGCACAGGTCAGGCAAGTTCACATGACAGAACCAGATCTTACACGACACTTCGGTTAGAATCAGAGCAGTGGTCAACAGCAGCTTCTGTGCAAACAACGCTTGAAAACTCCAGTGAACGGCCCGTAAAGTAATTGGTTTTCTGCATTAAAAGCCTGTAGTGTACAGCTAGAAAAGGAGCAGGTCGCCCTCCGAAGATCTGCGTGGGCATTCACACCATCCGACCTGCAAAACGCCACTAAAATCCCTCAGTGGGAACGTGAGATCGGTGGAGAATCCCAAAGGATCTCCCCTTTCTCCCAGGCTCTATTTCATTCTATTTTGGTATCTGTAAACACTTAAACGCATTTATTTGCAGTTGTAAAGCTCAGTACAATCGGACATAGAAGGTGTCCACAAAACGCTTGCTGGGTTTTCATAGCCATTTTCCTTGATCAAAAACCACATCCTCACTTTCTTTTAATAAGAAAGGGGCTACCATCTTGCTTTCTTGCTTTCTGGCTGGCTTTTTTTCTGCTGTAAACCCAAGTCATCAGCTATTGTCCTCATGACTTGGCATTAGGCGCACAGGCTCTTTCCATAGACAAAAAGTTTCTTAAGTCACAATATGGCTATCTGTCTCTTTCGGTTTTAGAAGCTCTTATCAAAAACTCAATCTAAGAATTTTACATCATCACCCGGCTATCTGCCAGGACCCTAAGGCCCTCCCACTGAAAGCCCGGGGGGAGACTAGTAATTGCCTCATGGTCACAAAGCCAGGACATGCTGGAAACAGAATCTGAACCAGTGTCATAAGGTTCCAATTTGTTCCCCTACAACGAACTGTGAAAATGTCAGATGGGGCAGAGTGGAGATGTGAGCCACTGAGAGGGGTTCTAAATGAGTACATGTGCAGAGAGGGCTGGAATCAATAACCAAAGAGGGCAGCCTTTCCTCTACAGAGTAAGAAAGGTACAGGTTGTGAACAGGTAGGTCTGTAATTTCAGAAAAGCATAAATCACAATCTTTGGCCAAGGGTGAAGCCCAGAGGCTCGTGGAGGGACGACAGCAAGCAAATGGAGGTCCTTTATTCTAGCACACACTTTTTAATAAGGACCACTGTGGGGGGTGCTGTGCCAGGCTCTGGGGAGAAAGGATTCCATTTGCTGTAAATTTTAGTGCTGAAAAACTTGGAAGAGAGACCTTTTTAAATTGTGCAACAGGACCAAGGGAGGAGGTGATCAGTTTTCCTTAAGGAGGGTCAGTACTGCTTATCGCCCAAGGATGCTACCTGTTATTTGGGATAACAAAACCTGGTGGAATTCACACTACTCTCAACCCTCAGGCTTAGCTCAGGTTCGGTGAAGCTAATGACAAAGTTCATTTGCTTTGGCCAGAGATGGCATGTGATTCAATCTGGGAAAACAAGATGCAAAACAATGTGTGTTTCCAGGATCCTGGGAGAGAACTCCTTCCCTTTTCCAAGAGAGCTAACAGGAAGGAAGGTGCACTAACCCCAAGAAGCTAATGGCGGCCGTAGGGTAGACAAACATGGAAGATGGCAGACAAGACAGAAGGTTAGAAACTGGGTATTGGGTGGTATCTTTCATACATGACACATGAGCCATTCGATTCTCTTTACTGTTTTAACCAGTTTAATTTGTGGGTTCTGTTCCTTGCCAGTTCAAATATTCTCACATGACACACTACTTTCGTCTGGTTCTTCTTTAGCAGCTTGGGAGTTGGCCGGGCACCCCCAGAAGTGGGTGATAAAAGGGGAATCCCTGAAAAAGCAAGAGATGTAGCAAGGCCGGGTGGAGTGAAAGAGTACACAGCTCTTAGTAAATTTAGAAGGGCTGGAACTAAAGGTAGAAAGAAAAAGCCAACAGGACAAGAATATGGAGGCAGAGACAGGGTCAAGTCACAAAGTTTTTGGAAGGGTCTGCCTTTTTGCTAGTGGCAATGAGGACCAGTAACATTTTATTATTATTTTTGAAAGATTTTATTTATTTGAGAGAAAGAGAGAGACAGTGAGTACAAATTGGGGGGAGGGACGGAGGGAGAGGGAGAAGCAGACTCCCCCCTGAGCAGGGAGCCAGACACTGGGCTTGATCGTAGGACCCCGAGATCAGGACCCAAGCCTTAGGCAGACACTTAACCCACTGAGCCGCCCAGATGCCCCTATAACATTTTAAATAGGAGGGAAAAAATGGTGAAGTCTGCACATTAAAAAAGATCACTCTGCCATCAGGGTGTCAGATTGCTTATTAAGGACAAACAGGAAAGAAATTAGGTGGTTTATGAAGTTGTCTGGAAAGCATGGTGGAGTAGGGACCAAGGAAGAGGCAGTGAGGAGGTCAGAGAGGAGCAGATTCAAGACAGAAATGTGCACAGGATCTATAAGGTGTTGATAATAAATGCTTAACTAACAGGAAGGTTTAGAACCCTAGGAGCTATGGGCAGGGTGCCATGCAGAGCTTAGGAAAAAGGGCCATCCCAAAGCACAGAGAACCTTTCAGAAGTTAAATAAAAGAAATCTGAATGGATGAGGGGATAGAAAAACCATTTAAGTTAGACCACAGGGTCCCTGATGGGCAGGAACATGAGATAAAGTTCCAGAGTAAGGCAGGAGCAAGGGTCAATATCCTGGGTCTTTCTTATATGAAAGTTACACATCAATCATCACAAACCCCTCTTCCACTTTATGATTCATACACACAGGGAAGAAGTGGTTTTCCTTTACTACGCTCATCGGCCTCCCTCCACTTAAGAACAGCAGCTCCCATCTACCGTGTGCTGATGTACGCTATCTCATTTCATCTTCACCACCATTTCCATTTTACAGAACCGAGACAGAGACAGGTTAAGTAGCTTACACAAGGTCACAGAGCTGGTAAATGGCTTAGCCTGTCTTTGAATACACATCAGCCAGAGTCCAGAGCAGTTTAATTATTTTTCATCCCCAAGGAAGACCTGGTCTGCCTGCACTGGGACCCTGTCTCATGGAGGCTATCAGGGTGTCCTCGTAGTAGATAACACACTGGCAATTACTCTCAGAAAGGGGTTCTACCGATTTCTGCAGCTCTTTCTAAGCAAATTTCACACAAATTATTTCTTACAGACTGTATTTGAAGCAAAGCTTTGAAAACACATTACTTTTAACACAGACCTTTTAAAGTAGAAAAAAAGCGTAACAAGTCAAATATCCAGCTAACCCCAAGTAAATGAGCAAATGAAACAAGCTTCCTTTCCCAGCCAATTACGATGCTTCCTGATGGTTCGTAACATGTTACACCTTTGACTTAAAAAAATCAAGCTTGGGAATCAGATATTTGTAGCCACATTGCCTTCCAATTTGGTATTATATATGGGAAATCCACTTCAAAGTCAGATTTTCCACTCCCTACATGGGTTGCTGAATAACAGCTAGTACTTACATTAGTAACATCTCTGGTTTACTGAGTGTTTACTAGATACTAAAGTGAAGGGCAACTTATTTACTCATGGTTAGTAGCTTCCAGCACAGTCAAATTTTACTTTATGTGCTTATTTTGTTCTCTAAGAACAAAGGATTATTTCTTTCAAGAGAAAGCGTGTCCTTTTTGAAATTAAAGAAACTCCTTTAGATCCAATTAGAAGAGTCACAGTCCTTTGCAACAAAAGAAGCTAAATAAGTAAACATACTAGATCAGCCAAACTTTAGGCTAAAAAAAACTCTATTTAAGCTAATATCTAATTTAAACTATTTAAGCTAAGCTAATTGTATACTCCATAATGATTAAATGGAGAAGATTTAGACTCACATACACGTATATTCTACTCTAAATCAATGTTAGAAAGCGTCCTTAAAAATTTCCCTTACCTTGTCTAGGACTCAGTCTCTTGAATTATTACAGGAGGATACGACAACTGATGTCCTAAAGTGTTGAGAAGCTGAATGAGAACACAGGTCCTGCATTAAGCCCGGGTCTCAGACACGAGAGCACCCTAAATGTCAGCTATTACTATGTGAGCAGGCTTCTCACATTGGACGAGGCACCCAGGGCACAAGGGAAGAGCTCTGAGAAACAGAAATGGGGGGAAATCAAAGAAGAGGCACAGAAGACGCTTCCTCCTCTTTCTCGGTGTGGAAGCGGCCACTGTTCCGGGAACCACCAGGAAGATTCGAGGCAATCCGGCTTCAGTAAAATCATGCACTGTTACTAATCATCAGAAAAATGCCTGTAACAGGAGATCAAACTCAAAGGCTAGATATTGGGGCGCCTGGGTGGCTCAGTGGGTTGAGCCGCTGCCTTCGGCTCGGGTCATGATCTCAGAGTCCTGGATCGAGCCCCTCGAGTCCTGGGATCGAGCCCCGGGTTGGGCTCTCTGCTCGGCAGGGAGCCTGCTTCCTCCTCTCTCTCTGCCTGCCTCTCTGCCTGCTTGTGATCTCTGTCAAATAAATAAATAAAACCTTAAAAAAAAAAAAAAGGCTAGATATTTAGAATTTTAATTGCCTTTAAGACAGTGCGAGTTTAGAGACCCTTCAGGCCTATAAAATTAAGGTCACTGTGGACAAATTGTGTGATTTTTCTTTTTTCCCTGAGAAGAGTCTTAATGAAGATCTTGATAAATACGCGTATCAGCACTGCCACTTAACTATGTTTCTTGTTACTTGGGAAAGCCTGTGACCGACAGTGAGCTTAGATAAAAAGGCAACACCGCACAGCTGTGCCCCACAAGGCTTGGCAATTTTTTCAGTTCTTCCATCCATTACCCACAAATTATAGTAAATTCAAAATATTGATCTGCACACCCCCCCATGGGAAGAAAGTTACCATCGACTTTTATTGCTTATTGTTGGGTACAATTCCCTGGAATCAATAAAAGCTACAATGTTCATAAGCTTCTAAAAAGCTAGTTAATACAGTGGATATGAGACACCTCTTAGGATCAGTATAAATCTATAGGATTCTTCAATAGAACAGTAAGTGGCTGGCAAACATCTTCAATGTTCAAAAGCTTTATTTGATTTTAAAATCTTCTCATTACCCAGGAAAATGTATCTGTGACTGGGAATAAACATTAAGCAATTAGAGAGAACCCCACTTTAATGGATCTTCACTTTCCTTTTTTGGTTCCCTTGCATTCCCACACTGATGTCAATGTCCAATCCAGGGGCAATTATTAACAGTTGTGATCATTTTTTAGAAAGTATAGCTTAACACCGATTTAAGTTAGCTTTCTGGACAGTAGCTTCCAGGTTCGATCAAAGAAGGCCAGTTTGCCCATAAACAATATTTCAACTGCCCCTAATTCAAAGAATCAATATCCTTTTATGAACCAATTTTTAAAAATCAGGTAATAATTCACAGGTTCCATTAAAATTACAGACAACCATAATACAAAAAAAAAGGGGGCTTTTTATAGAACCAGGAACCAGAACTGGATGACTATTTGACCAGTGATATAGAATTTATTCAGCTGAGATTAATCATTTTTATTTACTAAGGGCCCCGTAGAGTTTATCCAGCAGTCACTCTTCTGAAAGCCCATTTTAGTGTAGAAATTTACTGGCAAATCAGCTCCAGGGAGCTCTTGAAGTGCTGTATGAAGCTAATACCCACAAGCCTGCTTTCTTCTGACACTCTTCTCCATCTAAATGCAAAAGACGACACTTAAAATGTACATATAAAATGTACAAAGGTGATGGAAGATTAATGACACACATATTCAAATAATCAATAATGTGACTTAAGCCTTTAATGGTACTGAAATTTATTGTAAGGAGGTCACAGAATAAAATAAACAATTGGCTTGCGGGGGATATATCTTTACTTAGTAAGTAATAGGTCCTATTTGTTAAAGGGCACGGTAGCTGACTTTTAAGATTATTTTCCCCAATGTGTTATTTCAAGTAACAGTACCTGGAAGATGCTGGAATTGGGAGCCCCAAGACTGACAAACACGAGTTAAGCTATCTCCCTTTTCCTACTTCGCACCTCCCCCAACAAAACCACCAGGAAAATTGGCGCTGCTCTGCCTGCCACCACAATGCCACCCATCAGCTTTCCTCTGGTAAGTGCCAGGCGCTGTGCTCCATATTTTCTCATACACGATCTCACTGGAGACTCACTTCAGCCCCGCAATTACAGACAACATTCTTCTGAATGGGAAACTGAGTTTTGGAAGAGTTACACTGTGATCTGCTCAAGGTCAGAGGACACAGGCAAAGGACTGCAGAGCAAAGACAAAAGTGGGGTGAGGGACCCTATCTCCATACTGTGCCAGCCATGGGCCTTCATCTGGCAAACATTTTTATGGGAGAAATAATAAATCCTTATTTATTTAAACGGCTCTTAGTTTTCTGTTATTTGCAGCTAAACATATTCCTGATAACTGTCCAAAAACAGTTCATACCGAACTTTTCAAGTCACTTTTGGAGCAGGGTATCTAAAGGCACACTAAGCATCAAGACAACCCTGGCACCACCAATTATGAGCATTAGAAGGGCTGATGTTCAGTACCCAAAGAAAATGACCTTAAAATGATCCTGAAATTAAGATTAGATTCTATGAGAAACCAAAACTTTGACAACATTGATTACAGACTGTCGATGGGGTTCCTTTTTTCAAAACAGATTTGAGAGGGTTGCACAGTGTGTGCTAATGACTTTGAAGTTAACTAAAGAGATTCCAAATTTAATGGCATCACATTTGTGACAGTTAATTAGCAGAAAATATTACAGTGCAATGAAGTTTTTGCTTTTTATTTTTTTTTTAAAGCATCAAAAGCAATAAAAGGTTTTGGGTTTTTAATTGCTTCTTCCCAAAGACTGAATTATGTTCTAATGCAAAGATAGAATGAATCCTTCTCTCAAAGTCAAAAGATCCCTTGTGATGTTTTTGTATCTCAAGGACTACAAAATAAGTGGATGTTTAAATTTGAGACCTAAGAAAGTTTTCGTAAGGTGGCCTTCTCATTTTTGTTGACTGAAAAAATAAAGCAATCTTCAAGTAGTAAGATTTTTCCTTTATAATATGTGAATGTCGCCATTTGTAATTCGGGGTGAACGGAAGTGGTTTCCACTTCGGTTTTTATTATACTAATTAGGTTCTTCCTTTGAAAAATCAGAAGCATAATAGATCTTACTGTACTGATATACTTACTATATCACACGGAAGCTCCGTGTCCTCATGATGGATTACACTGGATTACCTTGGAAACCTGAAACTGATGGTTAATTTTGGACTCACTGTCTTTTGAATGAAAGCAAGCAACAATAACAGTAAAAGCTGAGAAAACATGCATAAGATATTGAAACAGTTTCATGCTTATCTCATTGAAACTAAATTAAAAAAAAAAAAAAACTGACGATACCAAACAATATTATGAACAAAGAGAGGGAATCAACTTTAGATCCTTAAAGAATACAAAATCACAGACAGTTGAACTATCTTTCAAAGCCACACTATCTAGACAAGCTGATGAATTTACACTAATGCTTTTAAAGGGTTTTATCACTTTTAAAAGCTAGTCAAAAAAAAAAAAAAAGAAGAAGAAAAAAGAAAAGAAAAAGTAAACTTAGGGTGCCTGGGTGGCTCAGTGGGTTAAGCCTCTGCCTTCAGCTCAGGTTATGATCTCAGGGTCCTCTGTCGAGCCCCACATCAGGCTCTCTGCTCAGCAGGGAGCCTGCTTCCCCTTCTCCCTCTGCCTGCCTCTCTGCCTACTTGTGATATCTCTCTCTCTCTCTCTCTCTCTCTCTGTCAAATAAATAAATAAATAAATCTTTTTAAAAAAAGAAAGAAAAAGTAAACTTAATTACACTGAATTGAATAATGTATCAAAAAAAATAGTACCTAAGTAAAACAGACTGTTAAAGAATTAGATCTTTTTTATCCAGATGTAATTAACATAGAACTTTGCTTAAATTTAAGGTGTGCAACATATTGATTTGATACATTATGTTGCAGTATGGTTGCTCCATTCTACTGTGTCCCATAATTATTATCTCTTCTAGTGGTAGAAACAATTAAGAATTTTTTTTTTTTAAGATTTTATTTATTTGACAGAGATCACAAATAGGCTGAGAGGCAGGCAGAGTGGGGAGGGGGAAGCAGGCTCCCTGCTGAGCAGAGAGCAGAGAGCTGAGAGCCCAATTCGGGGCTCGATCCCAGGACCCTGAGATCATGACCTGAGCCCAAGGCAGAGGCTTTAACCCACTGAGCCACCCAGGCACCCCGGTAGGAACAATTAAGGTCTGGTTTTTTAGTAAGCTCCCTGTGGACATACAGTTTTATGGTCTACAAGCACTGAACTATATATTAGATGCCCAGGATTTATTTATCTACTAGTTTCAGGTATGGACTCTTGAACCACATCTCTTCACACTCCCAGCCCTGGTAACCACCATGCTTCTTTGTCTTTGAGTTTGGGTTTTCATAGATTTCACATAGAAGAGATTATACATCTCTTTTAAAGAAAGAATGTAAATACAAAAATCTTCTGTGCTAAATATTACATACTAATTGAATAAAGTTGATTACCCACACATGCCTAGGTCCACCAGTATGAATGTGTTTAAGTGGCAGAGCCTCAGAGAGGCAGCCAAGCAAGGTGGCTCAGAGTACTTGGCTTAGGAGGGGCGTCTCGGTGACTCAGTGGGTTAAGCGTCCACCTTTGATTTCAGCTCAGGTCATGATCTAGGGTCCTGGGATAAAGCTTCGCATTGAGCTCCTTACTATACCAGGCTCCCCTCTCTGTGGAGAGGCTGCTTGTCTCCCTCTCCCTCTGCTCCACTCCCAGCTCTCTCTGTCTCAAATAAATAAATCTGAAAGAAAGAAAGAAAAAGAGAGAGAGAGAAAGAGAAAGGAAAGAAGAAAGAAAGAAAGTAAACTGGTTTAGGAGTATGGTCTTGGGCAAAGTATTTAACTTCTCTGTGGCTCTCTTCTCTCACTGGAAATTATAGGTAATAATAGGTGGTGTTATTGTGAGGATTCAATGAAATAATACACATAAAGTACCTAGGAAAGTGATTGGCATACATCGAGAATGCTAATATTAGGTTATTATTCTATTTTAAATATTCATGCGCAAATCTGACATTGCAACCTTAAGGTTTTGCAATTTAAAAGTATAAAGTGTTCATCTACATAATAGGTAGTTATGCTGATGTATCTTCTGTGCACCAAAGGACAGATGAAAACCAGTAATAAATTTAAATATTCTCTCAGCCTGCTTAAATGAAAGCTTAAAGAAACTATCTTTGCATTTCTTATTGATACTCTCAGGTGCTTCCAGATGAGCTCTGCTCCTTTAAAACTAAACCAAAACAGATTACCTCACAGTTGTAAATGCTCTTTGTCAAGTACGAAGTCCATCTCAATGGAAACCAAACTCCCTAAAAAAGCCAGATTCCATTTTTATCCCCCCACATGCTAAACAAGTCAGCATATGTTCCAAGCGTTCTATTGTGCATATCTTAAGCAGACCTTTTTTAGCACGTGTGGGTTTCATTAAATCACAAGTGAGAAGGTTATTTCTTGCTCTGACCGGGAATAAGGCTAGATTTGTTGTCTACTCTGCATTCTGTATTTTTCTTAGTCTACCTTTCATCAATAAATAACAGTCTTGCTTTAACTAGAAAGTGTGGAAAATTCTGATTGAATTTTCCACTTCAAAGTACACAAAATCATTTCATCTAACATGCTGTGTTGGAAAATCTATGCTCCATTCTGACCTCCTGTTGCAGTCTATTTCAAGTGTTGGTGATGCACCGTGTCACACCGCATGGCTGGTGAAGGAGAGTAAACATATTGACTGAGAAATGTTTTGAAAAACCCCTATTCCACATAGATCCCAGCTACTGTCAAAAATCACAAAAATGTTTGCATTCTGTCTGTGCAAGAGCATGACCGAGCTATAGGAGAAATTCCCACAATAAATAAAAGCAGCTACCTGCATAACTCTCCATCTAAACAAGATGGTGCTGGGCTTGGGGCGAAGGGGAGGGGGAGTTGGGGCCAAGGTTTGGCCCAAATAATATGCTCAGAGGTGTCTAAGAGAAGACATTATTAACGGTGCCCTTCCTTTAACCTATTTGCAAGATTAAAATAAAATTTAGCAGAAGAGATTACCACCACTACTGAGAAGGCACAACTCAGCCGGCGGGCAAGGAACACACCGAAGGAAAGGTAATATATTGATTGACCTTTCCTTCCAATTGCAGTCCAGGCAGCTAGCTGTCTTTTTTCATTTGGAGGGATATGACAGCTGACCTAGCTTATTTTCTTGGACTAGCAAACTAGGGCAGTCCTTGGACAAGTTAGGCAGCCAAGACCAGAATACCCTACAATGACATAGCACTACAACACTAACACTGTTGTAAGTGGGAAGCCCTAAACAATAACACTGTCATCAGATAGCCTTCTGGGTTAGAGCTCTGCTTTCCTCCAAAAATGAAAGCTTCCTTATTAGGAAGCAGCAGTGAGGAGGGTTTCCAGGTTACAGAATGGCAATCATATGAATTATTCACAGTCTTTGGAATAAAGAGCAAGAGGGTCCCCATAACTTCACATTTCCCAGTGAATGTGGTTAATGGGTTTCTGGACGATAGGCTCTGTATTCACTTAAGGGGGAGAAGCACATCATCAAACACAGGGCAGAGCGCTTACTTGTTGCAAGATTTTTCCCATTACTAACATTTTACCTAACTAGAGCAAGGGGCACGGTCAACAGTGCTCTGCAAAATAATGGGTTCACAGAACACTTTGAGGGGGAAACTCCACTTAAGGCATGCACATGGAACATGCTTTGAGAAATGCAGGCTCAACCGAGCCCTCTTTTTAGTACGTTAGGACGACCATAGGAAAAGCAGAGACCAAATTACTGTCATGTAATATGCCAGTCACTGCAGTCAGAAGCTTTGAATTTCACAGTCTTGTATCGCACTATGATGAACCCTCGAGGTGACCTATGCTGTAATTCAATCAAGTGTCCCCTACTACACCTGGCAAGACTGCACAACTAATCCAAGAGGAGACTGCAAACAAGAGCTACACAAAAACTTGTGCATCACAGTGATTGGATCTCTAAGGAATGAAACGCAAAGAATAAGAACACTACTATTCCATAGGCCTAGAGTGCATGTGCCAAACAAACACAGTAAATAAAAACCATTACTACATCCATGTGTTTATAACAGCAATGGAATAACAGAGCTGGGCCCCTATTTATCAATGGGCAAGACTTCTCTTTGTTCTCTTTGCACTACTGGCCCATTTCCTGATCTCCCTGAACAAATTTCCTATTTCTGAGACTTGGACTTCCACTTCGGATGTAGACAATCATAAGAGACCATTACTCTCAACAACGTGAATGAAGATATGAAGAAAAACGAAAAATGAAAAGTGGAGGTTTGGCTGTTTCCCCCCTGTCCCACCATTCTATCATGGTTGAGAGCTAACTGTGGGCCTCCTGCTTCAAGAGTTTATCACTTTTTGGAATTTGCTTTTCTTTTTAGGTTTACTTGTGCCCTTAGCTTTTTAAATTATTTTTTGTTAAGCTACAGCATTGTAGCTGGTTTTGATTGTTATGGTAACAGCAATATTGTCATTGTCTATATTCTTGTCATTGTCTATATTCCCAAGTAGAAAAGGAAGACAGAGAAATAGGAGATTTTACTTCTTTGTGAGTCCCTAATTTTGAGGAGGTCAAACTTTTTGAATAAGTAAGTAGAAAGTGAGGTAAATAATATTTAGGTCTGGAAAAAGCCTGGCTCTTCAATGTCACACCACTTGATCAAGGGTGCTGAGTCATTCCATTCTCCACTAGAGCTGGGTCTGGGCACGGCTGTGACCCATAGATAAGAAGAGAAACAGGCAGTGCACACAGATGTACAGATAACCAAGATCTGGGTGTTATCAGACCAAGACTCAAAAAGAACTATGCTAAAGGATAGAGTGGCAAACATGCGTGACAACATGAACCTGTAGGAAACATAGGAAATTTCTGTATAGAGGTAAAAACTGCAGTAATAATGAAGAACAAAAAGGGAGACTGAGACTGAAAGACAGGACACCAGAATGAAATGGACTTACCAGCTGACTGGGCAAAACAAAGTTAAGTTTAAGGAGAAGCAAAGCAAAACAAAAACCAAAGGCCAAGAGGAGTATCTAAGACCCACATGACAATATAAAACAGCTTACATAGGTATACATGGAGTCCTAGAAGGAGAAGAGAGAAAATGAGGTAGAAGATACATTTCTTTGAAAAGATACAGGCCTAGGACTTTCAAAAAAAAAAAAAAAAAAAAATGATGGAAGGCATCCATCCACATATCCAAGAGGCTCAGTGAATCCTGAGCAGAATAAATACAAAGAAAGTCATCTTGGGCACATCACAGTTAAATCTCTTTTTCAGGCAGTAAGTAGGTAAATGTGTGTGTGGGAATGGCAAGGGAATGCCAGCCCCCCCAAATTAATGTAGAAATGTTAAGAGAGGCAAGAGAGTTAGCTAGATAAGCAATCCAGCTACCAAGACGATATCCTGGTCCGTGAGCATTAGCCAGTGAGTGTGTCTGAGCTGTTGAGAACGCTCTTCCAAAGTATTAAGAAACACACTCCTTCCAAAACCTTATCAGGATCCACAGAATCTCCAGGGTCAAGGTAAGAGTAGCCTGGCTAAATGTCTACAGTACTTTTTCAGAATTGCTATTTAAGTTTTGATCTGTTTTTCCTTTTGCCTGAGGGCTGGGGGATAGAGAGGCACAGAGGATACAGAAATCCTTGAAGGCAAAAGGATGATTTCAGTAATTCCTCATAAATCTAGAGCCAAATTGGGTACCCTGTACTTAACCCATTTTGTAATCTTTTCACCTCTAAATTAAAAGGATTTCCTACACCTGTCCTCCAAATAAATTGCTAATCTCATTTTGGCCAATTACCTGTTATACACATCTTTGGCGAGCACAATTCTGAATAGTCTGAGAAAAGTCCACAAATGTAATTCAGGACTTTTTTAAAGCCCTTGGCTGGTGGGGGGGGAGGGGTGTTGGGGAACCCACCTAAGGACAAAAGAGGCTGAGCTACAACCAATCAAGGTACCTATGCATGCTTAACCTTTGCCAGCTGGAAAAAAGTGGAGAAAGATCACAACCTAAGAATTTATGTTTGAGAAGAGGGATGGGCCAAACTAAATACTTTTTCCTCCTTCATGTTTTCTGTCACAACACGCAAGCAGACTTGAAGTAGAAATTCTAGCAACCGAAATTCTGAAAGCCACAATGATTGTGATCTTTATAGGCTTGTTCTTTTTACCTGTGTTTTGAAGCTCAATCCCATCCTTTTCTTAAAAATCAGAGGCAAATAAAACCAAATACCACTTACTGGATAATAAATCAGATGTTGGAATACAGTACGAGGAAAGACATAAAACTTCGACAACAAAAAATTGAAATTTAAAACATTCTGAAAACTGCAACAAGGGGATCCTCTGGGGTGTTGCTAATGCTGGTTTTTTTGGTGTGTTTTGGGGGGAGGGGGCTGTTACGTGCGTATACTCAGTGCGTAAAAGTTCACAGACAACCGCATATTTTGGTTTTGTGTTCTTCTTACAGAAGAAGAATCAGTGTCTAAGATCTGTGGGACAATATCAAGCTTAAAATACATTTATATCTCAGTAAAAATATGTTTTTAGAAGACTAGGTAGGAATTCTTCAAAAGGCAGCAGGCTGTAATCACCTTCAAATCCAGGCACTAAATCCCAGTGCCTAACTACAAAACGGATAGTAAGCATATGCTACCAGAACTGAATTCCAACAGACACGTTTTAGCACTGTAATTCTGAATGCTTTAGTACCGGATTTATATAACACTACATAGAGAAGTAGTAATGGGAATCCACTTCCCTTGGAATTCTTGTATGTATCTAGGTAGAGAGATGTTAGCCTTAAAAAAAAAAAAAAGGGGGGGGAGCCTTTTGCTGATTTTTTTTTTTTTTTAAAGATTTTATTTATTTATTTGACAGAGAGCACAGGCAGGCAGAGTGGCAGGCGGAGGGAGAGGGAGAAGCAGGCTCTCCTCTGAGCAGGGAGCCCGATGTGGGGCTCGATCCCAGGACCATGGGATCATGACCTGAGCCGAAGGCAGACACCTAATGGACTGAGCCACCCAGGCGCCCCCTTTTGCTGATTTTTTGATTGAATTGTTAGGAGTGTGGAATTCTGTAAAAGCCAGAATCCTTATAAATTAGGATAAACACACTTAGGAATCACAGGAGAATAAACATTTTACAGCTTTGCAGCAATACAGAGATTCAAAGCAGTGGTGTTATTAGGTGGAAGAGAGTGGTATGGAGGCCAAAGACTGTATCCGATGCTTGAGGCAAAAACAACATCACCTTAAGGATAGTGGCTGCCTTCCTTGTGACCCTGAGAAATACTGGCTGGTACAGGGCGTCCCTTAGGAAAGAGGCACAGCGCCCTTTATAAAGATGGTGGTGGCAAGGCAGATACCATGGAGGCTATGCACAGGGAGTAACTGCGTGTGAGTCCTGGCTTCACCTTGTACTAGCTCTGTGACCTTGGACAAGTTAGGTAACATCTCTGTGCCATCCTGCCAAAGGCAGTGAACAATCCTGCATAGATTGCCAGGCAGAAGATCACTGTATAAGCATGGTCCCAAAATTCAACATGAGATTTTACGTGGCCACGAAAAAAGGGGAATTAATCATTTGTCCCGTGGGAAAACATTATTCTTTGAGTGTGATGTTTACTGTCATAGCTGTGCCCTGTCAACTGGTACATGGAGTCCACAGGAGTTGAGAATGACCACCAAAGAGTTAAAAAACTAGGAGGGAAGAGATGAAAATACCATTGATCCTCCCATTGGGGGGTCTTCCTTACGATCCAAACCCCAACAGCCTTTACCTATGTATTTATGTCTAACTGACGTCTGCTGCCCAGTCTGTTATATGCTGTAACAGCAGGGGGTTGCCTGAAATTCACTGACAGACTTCCCTGCTTTCCTTCATGAGTTGTCTACGGCCCTCAGCCCATTCTAACATAAGTCACTAGCTGTGGTAAAATCAATGGAAGCTAGGTTTTGTTTTGTTCTATTTTGTTTTCCCTATTCTTTAGAAACACCCATAAGCTGTAGCAACTTTTTGGAATGTTTTATATTTCCACTGTTTCGGCTTTTAAAGGCTTATAGGTTTCGCGGTGTTGCTTTTCAGCATTGTAAACTTAGTGCCAGTAAAAATGACAAAAGTTTTTGTGTAGCAGGGTTGCCCATCCCCTTCTGTATCTTGATCTGCGAGCTCGCTGCACGGGATTGTTCAGTCTGTGGAAATATCTATTAAATAGATATTTCACATAAAAAGTACTATATACATGGACACCCCAAGCACACACTATTAAAACACACACACACACACACTTTATCCACAAATTTGCAAGTGCCCAGCATGTGCTGAGGGCACCGTGTATGGGAAAGTGTCTACTCGTCCCTCAGCACTTCAGCTGTGTCCCTCACGAGACAGCCAGACTTCATGCTACAGAACAGGGACTCCAAGCCAGGGTGACTGCGTTTGAATGCTGGCTTCTATGTCACCAGCTACGTGATCTTGTGCAGGAGACTTAACTCCATCATGCTTCAGTTTCCTCGCCTGCAGGGGGACACTCGTAGTACCACCACCCTCCTCGGGCTGCTGAGAGGAAAGAAGTCGGTCCGGTGTGCAAAGCACGGGGAACCACGCTGGCACATGCCTGGCTGTGTGTTAGCTCTTCCATGATCTGTAGCCACAATACTCCCCTCACATGAGGCTGCTCCCACTTCTGCAGCATGAAGCCTCCCTCATAGCCTATCTCCTGGCCTATCTAATTTTGCTTGGGGAGATTCAAGTACAAAGGATGGGACAGAGGTAATCATATTGCTTGGCCTGGAGCATATGCTTGTTACCCATCGGCTTATTTACAATACTTTCTACTTCAGTGCCCCCGCTCCCCCCCACTCTTTCCCTGACTCCAAGCTACCCTCCTAATGCCCCGGATGGATATTCAGCTATTTGTATCAGCTCCTGGAAAATGTCAATTATATGGTGGGCATCTATTTTTTTTTTTTTTTTTTAGTAGACTCCATGCCCAGTGTGGAATCCAACATGGGGCTTGAACTCACGACCCCACGATCAAGAAGACCCGGATTGAGATCAAGAGTCGGACACTTAACTGATAGAGCCACCCAGGCGCCCCTGGTGTGCATGTACTTTTAATTGATGACAAAAGTGTGGTACAACAGAACTGAGTTTCTAAACTTGTTTTCACACAGTGACATGTTCTCAGCTCTGTCCTCATTGTTGCATGTCTCTGGGCTGCTGCTTCTACCTCCTGGAAGTTTCAGGAAGGCATCCACCCTATTTTCCCAGCCATTCTCTCAACTGTCTACACTCACAATACCCCTGAACTTTCTGGAGCAACAACAGTGCTGCAAGAGGCATCTGTGCACACGTCCTTGGCAGAGGCCACTTTTTCCAGATGGAGATGTCAGGGTCACAGGGCAGACCATGCCCAGTTTAACTAAGAGCTGCCAGTTTACTCCCCCAAACAGCCTTATCACTCTGTGGAATGGCTGTATCAGACATTTTAGTCCAACAACCTTCTTAATGAGGGAGACAGTGTTATTCCCCCAGTGTACTGCTGAGGAAAGAGGAGACTTGTCAGTCTCATAGCTAGTACACGTCTGCCTGATCCCAAAGTCTCTGTGCATTCCCCCTCATGGACGGTCACATCAAGGGCATACCTTCTACATCGCCCTCATGTCACACTCCCCCCCATTCCCATACGGCAGACAGCTTTCCTATGTGCATTACAGAGTGCTGACCTCTGCATTCATGCTGTTTACAATGTCCTGTTCCTCCTTCAAGAACCAGATGAAAACTCAGGAGTTCTAGGAAATCTTTTCTGACTGCCGCTCACAGATTTCCCTCAGTTCAAAATCGATACCCAATACCGCACTGATACTGTTAACCATACAATTTGCTATTGTCTTGGGTTTATTTGTTTGCTAATTTTATTACATTCTTGAAAGTAAGCACCCAGTCCTGCAAGTTCTATTCCTCCAAGCCTAACTGCTGAGTGCACTCATAAGTAGAACAGAGTTTAAACAATGCAGACATTTTACCTCAAAAAATCATCTAGTCCTAACCCTGTATTTTACAAAATAAGAGGAAAATTCTAGTTGAATAATTATGAACTAGTAACCTTGATAACACTAACTGTAATTTAAAGGATAGCTCCAATTTATTCCTTAACTGGCTGTGTGGGAAAAACTTTTCATCCATTATCTCATTTACTCGTCAGAAGAAGCTGGTAAGATGGATATTATTTTATTCCCCCATTTTCAGATAAGGAAACTGAGGCTCTCCTTGGATGAGTTAAGTGACTGGCCCAAAGTCATAGTAAGTTTCAGATATAGATTCGTGTCCTCTTAACTGGGGCCAAAGGTAATTTGTGGATGGCTGATGTCAAAACTAATGAACAAAAACTATAAACAGCCTCAAAAATTTCTTTCTTTTTTTTTTAATATTTTATTTATTTATTTGACAAAGATCACAAGTAGGCAGAGAGGCAAGCAAAGCGAGAGAGGGGGAAGCAAGCTCCCCGCGGGGCAGAGAGCCCAATGTGGGGCCCGATCCCAGGACCCTGGGATCATGACCTGAGCCGAAGGCAGAGGCTTTAACCCACTGAGCCACCCAGGAGCCCAGCCTCAAAAATTTCTGAAAGAAATCTACCACCTCCAAAAGCCTTGGTTAATTTTTTTTTTTAACATAATACAACACTTTACATGACTAAAATACTCTAAGAAATTATGGCAACTGGTCTTCCCAATTCCTTCCCCCTCTTCCAACATCCTTAAATAGAGTAACAAGTATTACAACCCCCAAAAAAGAAATTATTCTTTAACACTTGAAATTCCTGGGACTAGGAAGGTGTTAATTACCATCCAGAAACCCAATGCATAATAAAGCTCAAAATTGTAGACATTTTTAAAACCAAACCCCTTAGTGCTCAAAAATCAACCTATATTCTTCTACTATTACAGACAGGAACGCAATGCCTTGGTTTCCACAGCCATCATTCCACTTCATCTCTGCAACCAAGAACTCTGGTCATTGTAGCTTCTTGTCCTCTCTGAGCAGTGGGTTTCTAAGGTCTCAAAGACATTTACTCTTCAGATAGGTAAAAAATGAAAAAAAGGGATCAATCCTAAAATGTTTACAGTCATGAGAAGGGAAGACCATCTGCTCTGAGAGAGCTCTGGGCTGATTTTCCCGGCAGGGGAGCCCAGTTTTTACAAACCTTATTCTCATTAGAAAAGGTAGAAAAATAGCTGGGAATTACTACAAAGGATTTTCAGGCCGCGGAGCCGACTAAAACAATGTAGTTTAGAATTATATTTAGGTTTCTGGTAGTTGGATAGTCAGTGCAAGCAGGACATTTGGTTTGTTTTTACAGGAAGAGAGAATGTTACAATACCTTCTGGTTTTGAAATTTATTAGATGCTGTGCCTCCCACTATTTACTCTCACACGCTCAAATTTTAAGTACAGTCTTTATGAACCTATTTATTCTGGATCAGCAAAGCTTCTGATGGAAAATGACAGCTCATCTAGAATAAATCTTCATCATCCTTTTGTGGGGAAATGCTGGAGGATTTGAAAAGCAATCCTCTGTACTCTCCTGTGTTCTTTCCTTGTGTACCTCCCGTCTCCCCACATCGTGTCCCTGATGCTTCCATATCAAATTGATTTTTATTTAACAGAGGCCTTTACCAGCTCCACAAATAACTGCTCTGCGGTCTTTGAACTATTATTCCTATTGCCCGTTTTGCTTCATTCTTTGTTCATTTACTGTGTTCCAGCATTCATACTGGGGGACAGACAGGTGAGCACATTCTCAAAGTGAAAGCCTAGTTAGAAATTCCCAGTGGACAAGCTTAGCCAATCAGAGGCACATTACTTACCTTTGATTTCTTCCTAACCCTTTACTCTTATTCAAATAAAAGAGATTTAAAAGCTTGTTTTCCTATATTTAAAGCACAAAAGGCTTTCTAAGACTAAGGGAAAAAAAAAAAAAATCCAGGCTACAGAAAAAAAAAAAAAAGCCAATTCCTTGAGCAGACAATGAGCCCCTTATGTCTGGTCCATATTTTCCCCATAGCTTTAATGTAATTCTGTTCTAAAAATTAACTTCCACTGAAGACAGTGATAGAAGACTGCCTAATAATAATGCTTTGCAAGTAATGAGGAATGATGTCATTGGTGGAGGGATTTTAGGATTGAGAAATGCCATTCAAAAATCTCAGACTAAAAGGTAAAGTGATGTTATAAATAGCCTTGAGGGAAAAGAAAAATAATTGCTTAATTTGATTAAGAGAACATTTCATATATTCTCATTTAAATAGATGAGAAAATCTAGAGCCACGAAGGCTCTGTGTTAAGGGGCTAACAAGAGCTGGTTGATGGCAAAGCTCACTGTACAACCCAGTCCAGTTTATTCTCCCATCACTCCATATTGCTACGGGGAAACGAAACATTTCTACCTGATCACACTTCTTTTGAGATTACACAACACTGACTCAGAACAAAATCAATGTCCTCAGAAGATCTGGCAGCTGGTTTACCATAAATTGTTTCTGACCCCCACAACACGGGCACCTATAATTTGCAAGAGTTCTTTACTACAGTGCGGGTTATTGAATTGAAAATGATACAGTGCAGATTCTAAAGCAACGTGCTTCTAATGAAAGGTCACCGGCTACACAGATGCACATTTCCATTTGCTATTTATTGTCCAAGTAACATATCCACACAGCTAACAGTGGCTTCCCCATCACTTCGCAATTTAGAAAAGATTTTTAGGCCCTTCTAAAATTTCTAGGACTTCAGTGTTTTGGGGAGAAAAGGAGCAGACCTTTAAAACCTGCTTGGTAACAGGGCTGAACCTATTCACATGCACATGAAAGCACTAGATAACTTCTCTACAGGAGCTTAATGACTTAAAGTCTTTCTGAAAACAAAACAAAACAAAAACAAAACAAAACAAAACAAAACAAAAAAATATGATCCTTGCTCAAAACAAAACAAAAAGACCCTCACTACCATTAAAAGAAAATCCGCTAACTCACAATGTAATTTACACTGCATGGCAAGGCACAGTATTTCTGAAAATGCCAAGGAAGAATGAAATGAATACATGAAAAACAAAGAGGAACCAAAGCATATGCTAAGTGGAGTCCTTAGAACACCACTGACCAGGAAGTTTGGGCTGTGCACAGTGTGATGCTTCAGGGCCTCATTAGTTAAATCTCTTCGGTCTGGCCCAAGAAAGACCCAGTCTACAGAGATCTATGTTCTACTCCAGCAAAATTCACATCTTACATGATGCAACCGTCCAGGTTCTTCAAAGCTGGTTTATTTCTACCCCTCACACACCAAGAAGACTTCCATGACTTCATCACAAGAATTATGAGCCTAAAATGAATTGTCTGGAGGAGCTTGGGGAGTGGTTACCCTAGGCCCTTAATACGTGTAACAAAGGGTTATGACATCTGGAGTCCACTTCCAAATATTCACCATGGGCGGTGTAATTTTAGGTATGGGTTAAAATCATCCCCTATACACAGTCAGTGGCCCTGACCACGATTTACTTCCCTCAGAGTGGTCAGCTAGGCTTAGAT
Organism: Lontra canadensis; assembly: GCF_010015895.1. Lineage (NCBI taxonomy): Eukaryota > Metazoa > Chordata > Mammalia > Carnivora > Mustelidae > Lontra > Lontra canadensis. The sequence continues at coordinate 42,694,630 of NW_022630998.1, forward strand.
AAGAGGTATCACCATTTTAGTCAACACTGGAGAGTTTACGAAATGGCATCATGTAAGAGGTTTTCATTGCTGATGGGCATAATGGATGGTACACACAGGTTGTCACTATTGAAACTCATGATATTCAAGGTAAGTGGGCAAAATCCATCTAGAATGAAGAAATCCATTCTTCACCCTTGCACGGGCAGGGCTTACGAATGTAGGGAAGCCTATAACTTGTACCCACACGACTGACACAGGAGGACCAAATGCACAATGGCCTCCTGTCCAAGAGGTGACTTAGAGGAGTTCTGTTGCTTGATGCCCACTACAGAGGTGAGAGAATCCTGCCTGCCAGAAGTTGTCAGGTCATTGACCTTGAGTGGAACTTTTCCAAAAAGATCCGGCTGGAGCCGTTAAAGGGCCAAAAGCCAGGGATTTCACTGGATTTAGAGGACAGGTGGCTGCAGGAATGCTTTGTGCCTATCTGTTCACATATGTGTGTTCAATGAAAGTCCGTGTACAGCAGCACAGCCCGTGACTAACTTGAGGTGTGTGGGATTAGCAAGCCTTTACCCAAACCTTCACCCACTCTTTGGTGGCTACTGCTCTCTATCAAACCTGAGAGCTGAGCATGACCCAATGCTTCTTGGCCTTTTGACTAAGACCAAGTGAAGAACTGAGCATGACTGCACTGGCCTAAGACTGTTCTCAACACATACATAACACATGGCTGCAGCCCTGGAGCCCACCCTCCCCAAGCTGTCAGGTGTCAGGAGTTGTCCAAGTCAGAACGCAGCCGTTATTATGACTGTAAAATATCTAAATGTGGATTTAAATACATTACATTGAAATCAACCATAAAAGGGGCTCAAAACTGACTCACTTCCTAATGCAGCTGCTCTGTTTCACTACAGTTGATGTCAGTTTCAGCGGTATGGTAGATGAACCACGCAACAGTGCTCTCCGGAGCATCTCTTTCCCGCTGTGAGGTCAGTTGTATCACCGTGGGTCTTGAAATTGGCTGCGGAGGAAACAGCCCCAGAAACTGGCAAATGCTGCCGATCAGGGTTCTGCTTTTCTCAGGGCTGGTTGTTAAACCAGAACTCCACTGGTACGGATGGCCTTGAATTCCTAGAGCAGACTTTGCTTCCTCCGAGACCTTCAATTACACCGGCATATATAAAAACCCACAACCTCCTTTTGCACAGAGGAACCACGCCACCACGCACACGTGCCGCCTGGGGCGACGGGACACACTCACTTTTGAAGCCGCTGGGTCCACTAGTCTCTGCCGATGTCGGGCTGAGTTGAAATGGCTCTTCGGAGGCTGCCCTTCCTGACAGTGAATGGAAGATGGGGTGTGAACAAGAGACGGGAAGGGGAGAAGGTGGGGCATGGGATGATGGGAAATGGTCAGAAAAGGGAGAGGGACAGCGTTTAACGGCACTGTACTTGTTTCTTTCAGCTGATAACAACAATAAAAACACGACGTTTTCCCCCACAGAAGCACATGCCACATTCAAGTCCTGAGTTCTTTTGTTAAAAACGGCCTTATATATACACGCGAGTAATAAGGTTATGAACACAGCCCAGCATCCAGACATTTCCCATCAAACCTTCATCCTTCCCTTATCTGATACTGTCCCTCATTATATTTTAAGGATACAAGGAGAACTGGAACCCGGTTTCCCTGAACATGAAATCGATCTTCCTGGAACAGCAAAAGGCATTAAAGGAGCACCCTTAAGAGTTAGAGTTGGCACCCATGATTCACCAAAATGACACAGGAATCATAGTCTTCCTCAAAAACATGAAACATCTCCCATCTCTCTGCATCATTCTGGCAGAATTCCTGGTGCCTGGCAGCCACCAAAATTTCTGTCCCTGAATGCACTTACATTTTACTGGCCCCAATAGAGACCAAACATTAAGTTAATAATTTAATCTATGTAGAAGGGTGGTCTCTCCTTTGACCAGTCTTATAACGCTCCTGTATATATAGAGGACACACGGATCCCACAGAAAGACTTAACACTTCCCCACTGCTTATTCCATGCCAAACACATACACCAAATAAAAATTCCAAGAAATTATATTTTAGAGGGCAAATTTAGAATAAGGGTCCACATAAATCATACAGAGTTTTGCTTCTCCATTCTCTCAAGAATTTAAGAAGCAAACATGATTGATCCACTGTAAGCATCAACTTCAGTGATGGGGAGATGAAAGCAACAGAGAGAAGGTCTCAAAGTGAGAGACACAGGGAGCAGAAGTGTTAGTGTCAGCTCAGCTCTGTTCACAGAGCAGAGCACAAGGCCTTCTACTTAAGTGAGAATGCAGTGTCTCTATTATAATACTTCAGAATTCTTTTTCTTCTAGGAATAACAGCTCTATTACTTTTAACATGTGGATCAATCACATCCACTTGGAATGCCCACAACTACTACTTCAGTGTCCAAAGTATAATGCTTACCTTTCAAAAAGGAAATGTCATTAAGTAGCAGACCGCAAGTCAGAATTATGTTTTTCCTAGTAACTGCTCTGCCAACATGCATTCTTTCCCTACTCTCTTCTGAAAGAATCCAAGGAAATAGTTTTAAATCTCAGCTGACCTAGAAAATGTACCAGAGTTTTAACAGCAAAAATGATGCTCAATAATGCATTGAATATTTGACAAAACAAAAACAAAAAACTGAGTATGACTTCTCACTCAAAAAAATCAATAGTTTTGCAGGAGAAATAGCTTTATGATTTTTTTTAAAAGATTTTACTTATTTGAGAGCGAGCTAGAGAGAAAGGGGGAAAGAGCATGGGGTGGGGTCAGAGGGAAAGGAAGAAGCAGGCTCCCCGCTGAGCAGAGAGCCTTACCACACAGGACCCAATCCTGGGACCCTGGGATCATGACCGAGCCAAAGGCACAAGCTTAATGGACTGAGCCACCCAGGTACCCCTACTCTTTGTTTTTTAAGTCACGAGATTATTTATTTAGCTGGATTTGAAAAGTCTCCTTTAAATTTAATGGCTTATAAAAAAGTGGTTTTAAGGTTTTTTTCTTCCTAAAAAAAAGTCATTTGATAGAAACAAACAAATAGCCTCATTAATATATCTGGAGATCTATCTGCCCTTATTAACCTCCCTGTGAAATGATTACAACTGATTTAAGAGTTCCAATGCACAGTGCCAGGCTTCCACTTATGAGGAAAAAAATTAATCCTGGCGTTAAATATACAATTACAGTCAATGTGCAAATTAACTAAATCCTAGGCCTGCGGTTTATTGCTCTTCTTCTCACTGCAAGGTGAAAATGTTGTTTTTTTGTTTTGTTGTTTTTTTTTTTAATTAGCTAATTGCACCATGAACTCAGCAGGGGGCAGATGTTGATAATAAAACTAGAATCTGAATCTTAAACTCCCTCCCCTGTGGAAGGCCAGTTGAAAGAGAGTAAGCACATCCTTCCAGGAGGGGGGTGGTAGGGAAGACAGGTTTTTGAAGCCTGGTTTCCATTTTATCTCATTTATCATCAAGTACAATGGATCAGTGACAATGGTCTGCTTGCAGTGAACAAATACGTGTATGAAATAATCAATACATTTATACAGATTCTAGTAATACATCTTAATAGAAACCAAAGAACAGTCTGGAGGATTGATGTCATTTTAATGAATTCCATATGGAGAGAAAATAAAGGAATTGTGAACAGCTCACACCAAGTTTTTCCTTCCTATGACTCATATCTTAAAACTAATCTTAATTTTCAATAGAATAGTCGCATTGTATTCTACCACTGGGTGGGGGGGAGGTAGTCATGGTCAGTTACTCACATACTCTGGAATCAGTTGGATACGGAGGCTTTGTGGAAAGACATACATAGCTAGGTACTGGTTAAAACTTTTGAGGAGAATTTAACGCATTAGAAGCTAGAAACGTCTGCTTCTTCACTTTAGGGAGACCTTCATTTAAAAGTGTGTTCTTTTCTTTTTCCAGCCTTGTTATCGGCCAGATGTCCTGATACAACCAGGGGAAGTACAAACAACGCACCGTGGAGCACAAGCAGTTGTATAAAGTCAATTATGAAATACTTGACATTTTTAAAAAAGCAAACAGGGCTCTTATTAACGGTAATGCAGGAAACCAACATCTTATAGAAAAAAAAAATTGTACATACAGTTTTCCCTGCTCAAGAAAAACAGGGAATTATATCATTCAGGCTAACGTTAAAGACAGAATATGTGACTTCATTTTCTTTTCCCAAACTTTTAATCCCAAGAAGCTATTTTTCCTCTGAAATGACAGCCTTTAGACTCTGGTATCTGTCATTCCAGACTGAGACATCAGTCTCCCGGTAGCATTTACCTCCTGGCTAATTCCATCAACATCAGCAAAATAACAGATTGGACCTGGGTGGCTCAGGGGGCTCTCCACGGAGCAGCTTATTTGCATATGTAAATAGGGGCTCTTTACCACCGGGAAGGAGCAGGAGAAAGAGGGGCGGGAAGCTTCACCATCAGTTTTGTGGAAACAGAAGTACATTACACTGCTCAGGTTAATTTAACCAAAATCCTTTTGCTGTGATAACCACCACTAATAAAAGGAGTGGCCCTGGGTTATGTAAATAAACTATTAAAAAATAACAAAGGAAGTACTGACATGTGCATCATCTGGAAACTTAATGAGACATATTTCATCTCCGTGCTAAATGCTTTCATCAAGTCTTCTCCTGTTAAGTCATTTTAGAAATTATAAACATCCCTTAGCACTGCAGATCGTACTTTTTAAAGAAATTATTGTTCCTTAAACATTACAGATCCGATAGCATCGTACTTTAGCCTAATTTGCACCATACAAATGAATACTCTGTGGAAAACAATTTATCAGGCATGAAATAATGGGTGTCCGGTGAATTTAGTGGCTGGCATCTGACTGCTAAAGTAACTAGTTCTTTACGTCATGTATAAGGTACTCTATCTCAAAACTAGAGCCACAAGAAAAGTTTTAAACCCAGTGTATTTGTAAGTTTGGCATTAATCCCATTATTGTAAAAAAAAAAAAAAACTATCATTGGACATTTCCAGCCTAGATTTTTTTTTTTTAAGATTTTATTTATTTATTTGACAGAGATCACAAGTAAGCAGAGAGGCAGGCAGAGAGAGAGAGAGAGAGAGGAGGAAGCAGGCTCCCTGCAATCCCAGGACCCTGGGATCATAACCCAAGCCAAAGGCAGAGCCTTTAACGCCCTGAGCCACCCAGGCAACCCCCAGCCTAGATATTTTTATATAAGATAACAACCAAAATAAACATAATGCTTTCACGGGCTCCAGACAACTTCTTAAAAGTCCATTCAAAACAATTTTAACTCTGGAAAAAATCACATGCATTATCAGGTAATGAAAATTTTCTCAGCTAATAAAAATTCTCAGGTAATGAAGAGACATCCTTCTGTCTGTGATGAGTGTATTTGACTCCCAAGTGAAGCTCTTCCTAAACACTTGAGTAAAATACAACAACGCCCCTGCAAAAAGTCACTAGTAAAGGAGCCCCTTCATGTCTATCAAGCAATCCAGGACCACACAAAGTCAAGAAACTTCCTGAAAACAGACTGATTCAAAGAATCCCCAAGCTAGGAAGATTTAACAATTACCAAGCATATCAAAATAAGGATCAAAAACCCAAATGAACATGCAAGAAATGTGCCATTTAGAAGTGAGAGCACATTTTCGATGAGGACATGGTACAATTGTAAAACCCGTGGAACTAATCCCTATATACTTTATAAAAACCTCCGTAAGTAATAACCTTGTAAAGATGAAAGTACATCATTTGTTTTTCTTTCAAACTTTTGGCTAGAGTTTAAGAGTCACCAAAATGGGGTAGTGGAAGGGATACTCTCACCTGGGAAAGCAAACCCTAACACCATGGCTAACTTTTGTCACCGCGATGCTCAGCGAGAAATGTATTTCCCATCATTCAACAACACAGGACGATACCGCCAGCAGTGTGCTCTATTTGCTCATCTAGTCTAGTTTCTTTTTAAACAAAGGCCCGTCTCTAGCTACCACATCTGAGGTATTTGACCTACAGTTCAAAACCACAGCAAGGAAGTGGTTCTTAGACTGTAAGACAGGGATCTCTAGACCCTGATGTTTTAAGTTGTGTCCCAAACTTCAATCATGCACTTAGTCATTTTCCCATATCCATGTATTTTTTCTATTACATCTACTATGTATGTTATTCTTTTAATTATTTTGAAAGACAGCTCCATTTTTTAAAAATAGAATACTTCAATTTTTAAGGATTGCGTAGATAATAATATCTTGATATCTTGGCTTTGTTGTTCCAGTTACATTTTTTTAAGAATTTTATTTATTTATTGGAGAGAGAGCACAAGCTGGGGTGGGGAGACAGACCTACAGGCTCCCTGAGGGGACTCAATCCTAGGACCCCAGGATCATGACCTGAGCCACAGGCAGATGCTTCACCGCCTGAGTCACCCAGGCACCCCAGTTACATTTTTTTCTAATATATATTAAGATAACTATATTGAACAAGACATAAAAATATCCATGTACTGTCTATACTCATCTGTGTGCAACCAGTGGTGTTCATACAACCTCGGGCGGCAGGGAGCAGCCCAGGCTCTGCAGGGGTTATCTGGAGGGCAGGGTGGGTGATGACTGCAAATGGGCATTTACAACTCTACCCTAACATCTCCCCCTCAACCCTAACTAACTACTCTGAGATGTTAAGCAAATTGCAAAACTGCGAATTTTACAAGTCCATGAACCAATTATTGACCTCCATCCCCCAGATCTGCTCTCCTCAGTGGACCTCATCTCCATCTTCCCTTATCTCCGACATTCACCCAACTGCTCTAACAAATGACCTAGCATCAACCTTCCTGTCTCATTCGTAATCTCAGTTCACATGGGCCAGATACTAACCCCCACACACCCATATTTAATCCATCACCAAATCCTATCGGTTTTCATTTCATAACATATTTCAAATTCAACTCTTCTTACTTTTACCATTACCCACCTCATCCAAGACACTTATCTATATCATTTGCAGGGCTGCCATAAGAAATTACCACAAAATGGGCAGCTTACACAAAAGATACTTACTTTCTCACAGTTCTGGAGGCCCCAAGTCTGAGATCAAGGGGTCAGTCAGCAAGTTGTTTCCTTCTGAGGGCCTTGAGGGAAGGAGCTGTCACAGCTTCACTCCTTGACCTCTAGATGGCCCTCTTCTTCCTGTGTCTCTGAACGCTATCTTTTTTCTCCAGGCAGGTCTGTCTCTGTCCCCAAATTTCCCATTATAAGGACACCAGTAACACTAGATCAGGGACCACCTAACAACTTCCTTTTAAGTTGATTACCTCTGTAAAGACCCTGTCTCCAAACAGCGTTGCATTCTGAAATACAGGGGCTAAGGCTTCCACGTACTTGGAGGCAGACAATTCAACACACACCACCATCCAAGTCATCCAGAATCCAGCAACACCTCACATCCCTTCTGCTATTTTTGCTGTTGTAGGATCTATGCTCCCAGCAGCAAAGCCACCCTGTACAATACACGCAATATTCCTTTTCTCCAAGCCCTCCAGTGTATTTTCCTTCTACTCACCGCAAGTCCTTCGAGGGCCTCCGAAGTCCAGGCCTGGGTACTGGTCTGGATCCTATGCTCTCAGCCCCACCCCAACCCCCACTCCACTCTGACCACACCGGTCTCTGTACTGTTTCCTGAGCTCTCCGAGCACATTCCAAACTCATGTTCCCTGTGATTCCCTTCACTAGAAAACAGTCCTATGACTGCTGCAAAGCATGCCCATTCACTGCATTCAGGAATGCTCAAATGTCCCTTCCCCTAAAAGACCACCCCCATTCCTCCCTTTCCCCTTCTCCTCCTTTACTTCCTAACAGTTACTACTCTGTGATATTATATTATACATGCATGTGTTCATCATTTTTTTTTCATCTAAGTTCCACAAGGCTGGGAGTTTGGTCTCATTTATTCTCTGCCTGGCATGTGATGGATGCTGGATAAATAATTATCAAACCAACAAATGAAGCAAATTTATATACGTGATGCACAATTATACCAGCTCATTCATACCCAATGTTTCAGCGGGGTTCCCGCAGCAAAAAAGAGGGCATAACTCAGACAAGGTGGTTTGAGACAAAATTATTTACAAAGAAGTAAGAGGAGTAGGGCTCTTCCTCACCCCTAGGTCAGAAGAGGCAAAGGGAGGAGCTGCTTCCAGGACGTGTAGGACAGAGCTATATAGAGGGTCACCTGACATGTGCCCTTACTTTCATAAGACCATTTAGATAGCCTGGGCTCAGGCGACAGGAAGGGAACCAGAGAATGGCTTCTATTGTATTCTCTATTTCCCCTCCTTGCTTCCAAAGCTCCTGCCCACTGGGCCTAACCCAACCTGATAGCAAAAGTTGTGGAGCCCTTTGATGTAAGTCTGCAGGGGAGATGGGTAGTGGAAAGAGCAGAAGAAAGAAAAAAAGAGAAAGGGAGGGAGGGAAAGAAAGAAAGAATGAGAGAGAGAAAGAGAAGGAAGGAAGGGAGGAAGGAAGGAAGGAAAGAAAAAGAAAGAAAAGAAAAGAAAAGAAAAGAAAAGAAAAGAAAAGAAAAGAAAAAAAGGAAAGGAAAGAAAGGAAGGAAGGAAGGAAGGAAGGAAGGACGGACAGACGGAAAAGAAAGAAAATGAAGAACTAGGAAGGGAGAGGACAGAGGAGGTAAAAGGAAGAGAAGTGGGGCAAGGGAGAGGGTAGGAGAGAAAGGGAGAGTAGAGAAGAGGACAAAGAGAGGAAGGCAGAGAGGTACAAACTGATTTGGAAGTCAAAAAGAAGCTACAAAGTAACCCTAGGGCAACTGAGCCCCAGTTAACACCAGTAAGCACAGGGACTGCTTCCCTTCTCTCTTCCTGCCCAGTCCTGACTCTGAAACAGCACTTGTTGTTCCCCTGGTGCTAGGGGCACCAGGGCGGCTTAGTTGGTTAAGCATCTGCCTTGGGCTCAGGTCATGATCCCTGGGTCCTGGGATCAAGTCCCATGTTGGGCTCCCTGCTCAGTGGGAGTCTGCTTCTCCCCCTGCACCTCCCCCTCCTTGTGCTCTCTCTTTCTCTCCCTCATAAATAAAAATAAAATCTTTAAGAAATTAAAAAAAAAATTCCCCTGCTAAATAACATCTGACAAAAGTTTAGCATCCGAAGTATATAAAGAACTTAGGCAACACAACACCCCAAAAACAACCCAATTAAAAAATGGACAGAAGACATGAACAGACATTTCTTCGCAGAAGACATACAGATGTCCAACGGACACAAGAAAAGATACCCAACATCACTCATCATCGGGGAAATACAAATCAAAACCACAATGAGACATCACCTCACACCCGTCAGAAGGGCTAAAATCAGAAACACAAGAAAGAACAAGCATTGGCAAGGATGTGGAGAAAAAGGAACCCTCGTACATTCTTGGTGGGAGTGCAAACCAGCACAGCCACCATGGGAAACAGTACAGAGTTTCCTCAAAAAGTTAAAAATTAAACTACTATATGATCCAGTAACTCCACTACAGGGTAATTTACCCAAAGAACACAAAAACAATAATGGAAAAAGACATATACCCATATGTTTAGGGCAGCAATATTTACAAAGCCAAAATATGGAAGCAGCCAAAGTATCCACTGACAGATAAATGCATAAAAAAGACGTGATATCTCTCTCTCTCTCTCTCTCTCTCACACACACACACACACACACACACACACACACACACAGTGGAATATTACTTAGCCATAAAAAAGAACGAAATCTTGTCATTCCAACAAAATGGATGGATCTAGAGAGTATAACGCTAAGTGAAATAAGTCAGAGAAAGTCAGATACCATATGATTTCACTCACAGGTGGAATTTAAGCTATAGAACAAATGAACAAAGGAAAAAGAGACAAACCCAAAAACAGACTCTTCACTACGAAGAACAAATGGATAGTAGCCAGAGAGATGGGGGAAATAAGTAAAGGGGAATTAAAGATAAGCACACGTAGCCTGATGAGCACTGAGTCACGTATACAATTGTTGAATCACTATACTGAACACGTGAAACTAAGATAACACTGTATGTTAACTATACTGGAATTAGGAAAAAGACCATTACCCACTAAAAAAAAAAAAAATTGCCATTGCTGAACAGCTTACGGTCCACGTATTAGCACCGAATTACTACGGACATGCCTGCATGTTTGAAGGGAGCAGAGACAAAAAATTTAAGCAGGGAATCCAAGTGGTACTTTTCTTCCCTGGCTCTTGCTTCCCAGAAATACTGAAGGGGTGAACTCGGTATTATCTGTAAAGCACCACGTATCCAACGGCAGGGGTTTTGCTTTTGTCAACAGGTTTTTACATGCATGTGATATTTTGAGATCTGCAGTCTCAAGCCAGAAGAAAATCTTGGGATTGGATTCCTGAGGAAATGCTTATTTTGAATTCAAAATCACTCCCCAGCCCAAGCGCACTTCAGCTTGCCTTTTAAAGTTATTCAAGTTTAGGAAAGGAGAAAAGCCAGTCTGTACTGAGTCCCCTAACATTCCTTGCAGAAGGGGGCTCTGGCACGCCAAAGGCCAGCGGCAAATGCAGAGCGGAGGGCCAGTCTCCTCCCAACCCAGACGGGTGATGGAAGTCGGTCCCAGTCACTGAGTTCTGCTGGACCTCGGCACCCACACCTGTCACCAAGTGTGATGCATCTGAATGTCTGAAATGGCAAGATTCTCTAGGAATGTGAGCTCAGGATGGCACAGATCAAAAATATACAGGAGGCCCTGTTTGAAAAACAAGTAAATTCAATTACTGGGCTCCTGTCATAGTTCAGATTTCTTGTAGGCTTCGTGGTATGTGTGTTTTGGGAATCACAGTATTGACTTGCTATTTAGAAATGTTTACGTTTACTGCTATTCATAGAGAAATGTCTGGGTCTCCGCCTGAGTATTCTACCCATCCGTCAATGATCCTTTGTTAGAGCATTTTAGAACATTATATATTGATTCAAATTAATGAGTTTTATGTCAACGACCAGTTAACATATTTTACCATAGACAATAAGTTTATGGATGTAATTACTGTCTTGAGCTCCAAAAACACAGCACAATTATACCGCAGCACATATGTCAACCCACTTAAGTCACTTCAATTTAGAAAAAAAATCTAATGCTATCACATGCCACACATTTTTTAACGAGAAAAATTACAAGATACCTAAATTAAGAGAACCAATTTTCCACAGGGAAATCTGGGGGGAAAAAATTTAAAGGTAAACCAATTTTCTGAAGTCAAAATAAAATTTCCAACATAGCTCTGAGTTGTACCCAAAGCAAATTATTGCCAGCAAGTAATATGGCTCTGATAATTAGACTTGATTGGGGCTTCAATTAAGCTGGGGGATGCACCAGACTTCTCGAAGCTGTTTTGATTTGTTTTGTCTGTTCTGGCGGGGATGGGGAGAATAGCCAGGGGCGCAGGCATTACAGAATGAGGTCCGATGGCATTCCACTCACCTGTGTGGCAGTTGCTTACCTCAAAGATTCATACACGAAACAGATTAAGGGCCTACACACCAACCCCGATCATAATTACAACATTGAACACCTGATCTAACACTGCTAACCCATAACATAATGACAATTGCATCTTTTACCCAAGCATCCTCACTACAAATCCTTGAGTGGGAATATGAATAAAAGGTCATCTTGTCACTCCCTCTCATTAAGAAGGCTTTGGATGCTTAGAAGACATGAACTTTTAAACAGATACAAATAGATGGATCCTCAAGTTTGAGTCACAGTGCTGTAATTCCGTCCTCTCCTCTGTAATCTGAACCATCTTTGATCTGGAGAGTATAAAAAAAAACGCATTTTGGCTTCTTTACTCATAGTTCCTTGCTGTTCTCTGGCCTGTGAGGTGCATAAAGCAGATGTGAAAGGCACTCTGTCACGGTGAAGAAGGTCTGAAACACCCACACGTTTGCACCTGTTAAATGGAACAACAGCTGCCTCCATAGTGTATGAGAAGAAATAAGGGATGCGACACCTCAGCACATGCCTGGCATGAGTCAGTGTGACAAATGCTGGCCACTCAAGGTACTATGAAGACCCGCGGTAACTATATAGTGCCTCTAACATCCGTGCAGCTCACTTCTAGTTAAAACTTGAGGTCACTGATTCTGTGAGTACTTTGAGTATTTTCTCCATTTGTGAGTAAGCAAAGCAACAGAGCTTAGACGCCAGAGTTCCAGGCTTTGAGGAGACCACGGATGACTCGTATTCCCTATCCTCACACAAAGAAATCCTACAGGGTGACAGCAGATGATGCCCACCTCCAGTGATCTCAGATAAGGCCAATCTTGAGCCCACTAACCTCTCTGGAGAGAACTGAGCAGTGAGGAGAGAAGAGACGCAGACGGCTTCCTGGCATGCTTTCCAAGCACCAGACTCAGGCACTGTGTCTGGGGCCCCCATCCATCACGTGTCCTGCCTGCACTCTAAAAGCGACGTCCATCCCCAGTGACACAGTGACTTTCCCATGCTTTGAGGGCACTTCCACTCTGATTGTCCCAGACACCCACGGGAATGCAAAAGAGGAAGGAAACATGCTAAACAATCCATGACCAAGTTTGGATTTTTTTTTTTTTTTTAAACAGTCAGATGATGGGAAGTGGTGGGAGGGAAGGGCTGAAGCATGGGGCAGACAACCAGAACAGATGACAGAAAGACAGAAGCCTCAGAGGAAGTGTTTGTAGGAGAAAAACAAGAAAGGCCGTGGATTGGGGGCAGGGTGGGGGGGGGGGGGAGAACTCCAGCAAAAAAAGGAAAAGGTGTTCTCTGCCAAGAAAAATGTGCTAATCTTATGCAGCTGAAACAGATATTTAAAGAAACGTTGTAAGGCTTTTTGTCTTTAACTCCTTAACACTTAATCCCAAGGGAATACTTTCCTCAAACACTCCTGCAGGAGTAAGGGGTACTCCATCACTGACAGCCACGAGCGACAGCTATCCAAATGGGGAACCTCTCTTCTTGCACAAGCACGACGACAACAAAAAACCAGCATAGTGTATTTTATTGTCTCAATTAAACTGCAAGGTCCATAGAAGAGAACAAATACTCTTGTGAACCTGAGTTTCTAAATACTTAACAGTAACACATAACACTTGCTGTGTGCAAAGCTCTGTTAGGCATGCTGTGTATTAATTTATTCCTCATAACAGCTCTACAAATTGGGCAGTGTGAGTATCCCCATTTAAAGATGACAACATAATGCATGAAGAGGTTTTAAAAATGTGCCTGAAGGCACGAGCTACTAAGAAGTGGGGCTGGGATTCAAAGGCAGACAGGTCACACAGCCTGTGCTCTCAATCCCTACCTCCAAGGAACCTTCATGGGTCACAGTCCACCAGTAACTAGATGTATCAGAGCATTTATTCAAAGAAGTATGGATTAATCAGTTCGAAATTTTTTTTTAAGTTCAGTGACCTCAAGTAGTCTGAGATGGTTTATAAATGACTCACAAATACCTCCTAAAACCAAAACCTTACTGCTCAATGGTTAAGTCCAATTCTAGGACAGTCTTAAAACCATGCGCCCTGCAGTCTTAGCAGCGTCCTGGTTTTCCAGGGTAAAGAGCCCATATGCAGGGCAGCACAGTAGTCTCCCTGCAACCACTGAGGCCACACTCCGAGCATATTAGTTGCTCATGGACCATGCTGTCCCCATTAGATAGTCTCCTCCTTGTATTTAAATCATTCATTCCATGTGATATCACACTCAGTGACTAGCCTTCCCGTGGCTCCCAGTGGCTACATTCCTTAGTATCACTGCTTCCTAATTATCTCTGAATTCGATAAAAATAGATGGTAAGATAAAAATGCCCCTTAGAAAACTGTAATGTAGTCTAAAGATGTCAATGAAATTAAAAGTTAGCCATGACAAAGCTTTCTAGTTTAGTCCTATTGTTGTGTGAGGAAGAGGGTTTATTGGGAAGGTACCAAGTTTGGGGAAGAGGGGAGGGAAAGAAGGATGAAGAGCTAGGAGAGAGAACCAAGAATCACGGAAGCCACTGAACTATGTCTTAAATAAACGTATGATGCCAACATCAAATCCATTATTCTGCTACTTAAATGTAGCACAGTTTTAAGGAATACCAAAATGCCAAAGAACAGAATGGTAATTACCAATATGGAGAGGAAAATAAGAAATTTTAATGTACATCTAATAGTGATCACAAATGGTCATGAAAAAGAAGTTGTACGTAATTCTCTAGCTGCAAGGCAACTAATTAAGAACTGTTGTAATATTGGTATGAGTTAACAACATACTAGAAGTCCCCACCATTGCAGTTAGAGAAAGCTGAAACAAACAATGGGGACACTATTATAATTGCAGCTGACAGAATATTTCTACTAATATATGACATTCTATAGACATTATATGTTGAATGACTAAAGGAGCTTAAAAGAGATTTTAGATACAAGATCACACACAGAATAAACAGTATTTAGGGGCATCTGGGTGGCTCAGTGGGTTAAAGTCTCTGCCTTTGGTTCAGGTCACGATCCCAGGGTCCTGGGACTGATCCCCGCATTGGGCTTTCTGCTCAACGGGGAGCCTACTTCCCCCCACCCCCTGCCTGCCTCTTTGCCTACCTGTGATCTCTGTCAAATAAATAAATAAAATCTTCAAAAAACAACAACAACAATAACAACAGTATTTGTATATACCAGCAATAACCAACCAGAAAATATAAAAGGGGAAAAAAAAGATTTCATGATAGCAAAGTCACAGGGTATCTAGAACTATATCTATTGTGGCACCTGGCTGGCTCAGTCGGTTAAGCATCTGCCGTAGGCTCAGGTCATGATCCTGAGATCCTGGGATTGAGCCCCACATCAGGCTCTCTGCTCTACAGGGAGTCTGCTTCTCCCTCTCCCGCTCCCCCTGCTTGTGTTCTCTCTCTCTCTCTCTAATAAATAAAATCTTAAAAAAAAAATCCATTAAAAGATTAAATAGTATATAAGTGGCCAAAAGGCAAATGAAAAGATGCTCAACATCACTAATCATCAAGGGAATGCAACCTAAAACTACAATAAGATATTAACTCATAATTCTTAGAAAGGCTATTATCAAAAATATAAGAGATAAGTGTTGGCAAGGATGTAGACAAAAGGGACTCCTTGTATATACCGTTGGTGGGAATGCCAACTAGTGCAGTCACTATGGAAAACTTCTGGAAGTTCCTCCAGAAATTTAAAATAGAACTACTATATGACCTGGGGGATATATCCACAGAAAAGAAAATCACTAACTCACAAAGGATCTGTACTCCCATGTTCACGGAGTATTATTTACAATAGCCAAAACATGGACACTATCTAAGTGTTTAGTGACAGATGAATGGACAAAGAAAATGTGGAGTGGAATATTACTGAGCCATAAAAAAGAGACATCTTGCCATTTCCTACAACACAGGTGAACCTTGAGGGCATTAGGCTAAGTAAAATAAATCAGACATAAAGACAAATATTGTATAATATACATGTATATGGAATCCAAAACAAACAAACAAACAAACAAACTCATAGATAATAGAGAACAGTTTGGTAGTTGCCAGAGGTAAGGGATGAGGGGATGGTCAAAATGGGTGAAGGTGGTCAGAAGGTACAAACCTTCCAGTTAAAAGATAAGTAAGTTCTGGGGATGTAAGGTACAGCATAGAGACTACTGTAACAATACCATATTATATATTTGAAAGTTCCTAACAGATTAGATCTTACAAGTTCTCATCACACACAAAAAAAGAAACTATGTGAGGTGATAGATGTTAAGTAAATTTGTAGTGATCGTTTCATAACATAAACATATATCAAATTATTACGTGAGGGGTGCCTGGGTGGCTCAGTGGGTTAAGCCTCTGCCTTAGGCTCAGGTCATGATCCCAGGGTCCTGGGATCGAGCCTCGAATCGGGCTCTCTGCTCAGCAGGGGCCTACTTCCCCCTCTCTCTCTGCCTGCCTCTCTGCTACTTCTGCTCTCTCTCTCTCTCTCTCTCTCTCTGTCAAATAAATAAAATATTTTAAAAAATCATTACATGGTATCCCTTAAATTAATACAATGTTACTTACCAGTAGAATAAATGTCCAGAAAACATTGTAAAACAAAACAAAGCAAAAAGATAAACAAGATCTATAAAGTGAAAACTGTAAAAACAGTTTAATGGGTATAAATGAATACCGGAACTAATGGAGACGTAAGTTACATACAGATGGGAAGACTCGTAGATACCCCAATTAATTTGAAGAGCCACTGGCATTCTAATAAAAATTCTAAGTCAATTTGTTTTGGTCGAATTAGACAAATTGTTTCTAAAATTCACTTCAAAGCCTGAATAATCAAAAATATCCAAATCCATTCTGAATAAAAGAAGCCCCCAAATAAAGGACTTACCCTACAGAAGTCAAGCTTTATTTTAAAACTGTACTAATGAATCATGTGGTGCTCACTACGGAATAAACAAACAGATTGGGGCAACTAAAGAACCCAAAAACAGACCCTTGCACAGATGGGAATGTAGTAAAAATAGAGACAGAGTACCCAATGAAGAAAAGATAGACTAATTCAGTAAATGATACAGTAAAAACTCACTTTCCACCTGGAAAAATATACGAATTTAATCCATGCCACAAACCATACTTAAAAAAAAAAATCAGATGAATGAGAAAGGTAATGTCAAAATACGACTTTAAATATTTTACAAGAAAAAGTGAAGTGGGAGATATTTTTTAATCTATGAATAAGTACATATATTCCTCAACAGGTATAGAAGGTAAAACTCGTGAAAAAATATCAATAAATTGGACTTCATCAGGGCACGTGGGTGGCTCAGTGGGTTGAGGCCTCTGCCTTCGGCTCAGGTCATGATCCCAGAGTCCTGGGATCAAGCCCCGAATCGGGCTTTCTGCTCGGCAGGGAGCCTGTTTCCCCCTCTCTCTCTGCCTGCCTCTCTGCCTACGTGTGATCTCTCTCGCTCTCTCTGTGTCAAATAAATAAATAAAACCTTTAAAAAAAATTAAAATAAAATAAATAAATAATAAATAAATAAATTGGACTTCATCATAACTATAGTCTTCTATAGGACAGAATGATAAGACTCTTAAGTTTTAAAGAAAGGTGCAAACTGAAACAAGATATTCTTAATGCATAAAATATAGGAGTTAATAAAAAAAAATAATGGGCAAAAGATAGGACCTAACATATTAGAGAAGGTGAAACCCAAAAAGGCCACTAGACATATGAAAAGATACATAACCTCTTTTAGTGTAATTCTTTAAAAAAAAAAAAAAAGAACAAAATAATCACTTTTCACCCATGAGGAAAGCAAAAGTCAAAAAAGTCTCAAAACAGCAGATGCAGTGAATATGAAAGAAAAGAAAACCACAGTCTAGTCTCCATGTGTGCACTTGTTCAAGCACACAGACAAAAGTTCCAGCAGTATCTATTCAAGGTGAAAATATGTATCTAATAGAAACCAGTAATTTTGCTTCTTGGCACATGCCCTTAGATCATTCTTACATACAGGAAGCAAGAAATCCATACACAGATGTCCACTGAAGCATTCTTGTAACGGGAAACTTAGAAACAACTGACATGTCTATTATTAAGGGAAAGGACAGAAAAAAACTGTGGCTTATTCCTAAGATGAAATGCTAGTATTTTAAATGGATGAACTAAATCTATGTGAATCAACCTAAATCTATCAAAAAAAATGAGTGGAAAAAAAAGTTGCAAAATAATAGATGAGAAAAAAAAAAAAACAACTCAATATACACACCAAATTTATGAGGGGGGTTACTTTTGGGAAGGAGGGTAGATAAAGAAACAAAATCCTGGGAAGGAGTTTTTAGTCATGTTATGGATGTTTTAACATTATTTTTTTTGTTATAATGCTCAATTACTTTTATTATAACTATTATCTGAAAAAAAAGACAAAATGTACACATTTATTAATTCCAGATGTCTGGTATAGAAGTGCTATATTGTTCTGTACTCTTTGCAGTGTTTTAGGAACTTTCCTTTTTTTTTTTTTTTTTTAAGAGCACAGATGATTGCTGGTCATGTAACCATGACTCTTGTCTAGGTCAGTATTTAAAACAAGGACATTCCAATTTCAAACAAAGCACAATCCAAAGATCTTCCTACGATAATATGGGCATAAGGACTGTCTCTGTGCGATGCACAGCCTTTGATTCATAGTCAGATAAAAAGAAAATCAGATTTAAAATCAGAAAGGCAATCAGTCAGTATGTGTCTTCCTGATAAAGACAACACACAGGAATTTCTAATCTTTTCCTCCAGACAGCACTGACATTGACTGGCACATGTGAGGGCAATTAATAACCCTTCAAAACTGAGATCGGTATCTTACTTTTCCTTATGTTCAAGTGAAAACAGTAAGATAAAATAGCACAGAACTTCGAGAAACTACCACACAAAAGGATTTATCCCTTCCAATTCTAGGTAAGGGTCAAAGAGTGACCTCCTGCACTTTCCCACCCTGACCATCAAGGGCTACCTCTGATCCTTCTTGTCATGAGGGCCTCACCCCCACTGCACATGCAGCAGGCACCACACCTGGCTTGCACCATGTCCCTGACAGCTGTCCCACATCCTTCCTGATTTCAGTCTCCACTGCGGTGCAATTCAGAGCAAGCTCAGACTCACCTGATGCTGACAGTGTTCATCTCCAACACACACACACACTGTATATTTTTCTAATTCTGCCCCAGACACTTTCTAAGATCATGGTAGCATGTAGGGCCCAGAGTAAGAAGGAGCGGATTCCTCAGGGACAACCTTCTATCAATGGGCCCAAGGGCTAGGTAAATACTCCAGCTTCCTGAATGAGTCCTTCAAATGGAAGATTCCGAGAGAGCATCTTTCAACATGTATCTTAAGAGGTCCCCATGGAATGACATTTCCAGTGCCCATCGCTACAATCGTAGATTGGCTTTCCTTCCATGTGCCTCCTATATGCCCTCACAACCTTGTATCCAGCTCTGCTCTCGAGAGAAGTCAAATAAAGAGAACCATCTAGTCCAGCTCTGAATGGCTTTTTTCTAATTCCTGAGTTCTACTCTTTTCTAAATATTTAAGTGCCAAAGAACGTGTGTACTATAGACACAGAAATAAACAAGGTAAGCCCTCATCAAGGAACTTATAGTCTTGTACGGGAGAACACACACACACACAGACTGAATGTGACAGAAGCCAATGTCAAGGCACATAAGAGATGACCATGTCCTGAAGCAGGAGTGGTTGCCTCTGTCCGTGGAGATGCTCCCAATCCACACGTATTCCCTTTTCCAACACTGGTAGGCAGCCTCTGAAATGGTTCCCAGTGATCTCAGTGCCTAATAAGCATACCATTTTCAAATCACTTCCCCCTGTGTGCGGAGCTTAGTGATTCTTTCCTCAAGATTAGAGTCTGACGGGGCACCTGGGTGGCTCAGTGGGTTAAGCCTCTGCCTTCGGCTCAGGTCATAGTCTCAGGGTCCTAGGATAGAGCCCCACATCAGGCTCTCTGCTCAGCAGGGAGCCTGCTTCCTCCTCTCTCTCTGCCTGCCTCTCTGCCTACCTATGATCTCTCTCTGTCAAAAAAAAAAAAAAAAAAAAAAAAAAAAAAGATTAGAGTCTGACAAAAGTGATGAGGTGTCACTTCTGAGGTTAGGTTACAGAATACTGTGACTCCTGTCGTGTTGTCTTCTCTTGTTCTCTCACTTGCTTACTCCAGAGCTGTCATGCTGGGAGCTGCCCTGTGGGGAGGGTCAAGTCACAAGGAGCAGGAGATGGTCTCCCAGCAACACTCAGTTAGGAATGGAGACCCTTGCTCCAAGAGCCCACAAGGAGCTCAGTCTTACCAACAACCACTTAGTGACCAGAAGCAGGTCCACCTCTAGTCTAACCTTAAAGCAACCGTGGCTCTAGCCAGTATCCTGATTTTAGTCTTGTGAGAGATTGGGAGACAGATCACCCAGTGAAGCTGCACCTGGATTTTCAGCCACAAAAGCTACGATGTGATGTTTGTTTGAAGCAGCTACATTTTGGGAAGATGTGTTATCCAGCTATGGCTAAACAACACACAAACCAAGCACAATTAAAAGTCACCACTGATATGGATATAGTCTAGACAGAGCAGCATCTAGAGTAGGAACCAGAGTTAGAGCATGCCTGGTGTCTAGGTCCTACCCATATTCATTAAATAAGCATTTACTATGTGCTAGACCATGTGGACACCAAGTTAACTTTAAAAAGATACGGTCCCTGCCTTCTTGGAAAAAGGCAAGCTTGCAAAATTTCTGGTAAACCTATTTATGCAACTTCACTAGCTTATTTTAAACTAGGACTTGTTATAAATGTTTAATTTCTGCTGACTCTGTAGGCAATTTATTAAATATATAATTGAGTGTCTTGGCTATATTAATGCACTTTGTGCTCACTGCAATATACCTAAGTGTCTTTTCCATCTGCTCAAAACACAAAATATATATTTAGAAAAGAGTTCTGATTTTCTTCTCTACAGAAATTCTTACAGGAATCAGGCCTTTTCCTTCCATTCATTCAAAAAACTATTCCCACAGGCAGAAAAGCCCGTGAAGCAGTGAGCTGGAAAACTTTATGTCCAAACACTCTGTAACATTTTCCAAATTGACTCCTTGGAAGTCTACACTCTCCTCTAAGTCTCTGATGAGACTCAGGAACCACTGAGCAAACTCAGGACAAACATTTAAACATTTCTTAACAATATTACACATGTGAGACCTTCATCTGTGGTGACAAAATTTTCCCCTTTACGTGACACCAACTAGGAGGAACAAACTGATAAAAGTAGGAGCATTCTCTTGCTTATCCATAAAATATTTCTTGAGTCCTATTTGTTTATTTTTAAAAATCCCACCAGCTTTGCCCCAGCATCACAAACAGGTAAGGGAAGACTAAAAAGAAATAACGACCATTTGGACAAAAGAGAAAAAGAAAGATAAGGGGAAATGATTTTTCAATGAAAAATTTACACAGACACAGGCACACTCAGATCTCTCAAATCCACATGACTAGAAAAAGTTAAGTTTATCCTAGGTTTATCTCTTAGAATGCGAAAGACATTATTACACCAGTCATGCAGCCTTATCAAACACGCTTACTACCTTTTTATCCCTACAGTTGTCTGTAACCAGCCATGGCTTTCAGAGACGTTAACCTGCACCAGAAGTGATGCCGAGATGCTCTACCAGTCTGGGAGTAAGGACATGGAACAAAGGAACCAGAGTGGGGTGGGCGAGGGGAAGGGAGATCACAGAAGAACTTAACACTTACTAACCATCTTTTTAGAGTTGCTGTGGGTATCAACCAGAAGACACCACCCTCCATGACATTGTTAATAAGAGGAGGTCATCCAGGTTTGTTTTTCAATTTCAAATGTGGCGGTACTGTACTCTTCATCTCATCACAGTTTCTGCACGTCCCTGTCCTCACTCACCAGCAGGAATATAATGGGAATTCTGTTTAGGAAGGGAAAGTCACTTATACTTTATTAGGGTGTCCTCTGTAGAATACCAAGAGATATCCGTGCAACTTTTGTAAACTTACTGCACACAACTGAGCTTTGCACATCTATGCTGCAACTATACTCTCACATAAAGGATTTAGCTGTGTTTCTAATTTGGGGGAAAAAATGTAGTGCTAATTAATGACTGTCAGCTAGGCAAAATGTCTTTCAGCACACTCCCTCTCACCAAATCACTCCGGAGTAAGGAAGGACCAGACCATGGTAAAGGGATTAAGTACAAGCTGTAGCAGCAAAGAAATACAGGTTTATATCCACACAGACCAGCCTGATGATGTCCCAGCAATTTACCGAGTGTGTCTGCGCTTCGTTTTCCTCTTCCATAAAATGGCATTAACAATGCCTGGCCAGGTCATTTTGAAAATTAGGGCTAATATACATACAGTGTCGAGCAGAACATCTAATATTTAGTAGGCATCCATTACACTATGGAAGAGTATTATTATTATTATGTATTTCCAAAATATTCCACCACACTGAGCCCAATACTAGAATGATTAATGGAACTTGTTATTCCGTAAAATAACAGGAGCTTAGCTAGTGTCAGATAACTTCATTGGGTCCACAATAGGGAGATCAGAGCAGGTGATCCTGCAGAAGCTAGCTCAAAATCAACAATGCAGTAAAATCAGGTACCACTTGGCAAATCTGTCACCAGTCAAAAGGAGTTGTAGAGACAGAAACTGTTCTTACAAAGAATTTTTCCCCCATTAATTACTGCTCACCTTCAGAAGAAAATCTACACCAAGACACTGCTAACAGAAAGAGAGACCCAACAGAGAGTAGGGGAGCGCACGCTATAATAATCCAGTGATATGTGGTGCTAATAAAAACAAAAAGGGTTTTAGATATGTAGCACAGGTTTTTAACACATTAAGAAAATGGTGACTCTTAAGAGTCATTTCCCAAGAAATGAAAGAGACAGCAAGCTGGAACAGTATCTCACACAAATTAAACTGTCCTCTAAGAGCAATGGCCAACACAAAAAGAATGCATCAGAGGCTACTTGCAGCATCCTCCCGGCTCATGCCATGAGTGTTAAATTTTGCGTAACAAAAATTTGTAAGGAACGAACGAGTTGGTTCAAATTGCCTGGCAGCCTACTCAATAACACCGCGGCCTTTGCCTGCTCTTCTATTAAACCCTACTTAAGACGATGCCGTATTAGACTCCTTTTCTCTACTCCCCGCCTTTCTGCAGAGACTTTACGTAGGTAGATAGCAAGATAAGTAGGTAAGATTATGGTTCTTATACATGAAAAAATAGAGCCAAGATGGAATACTAGGCTGAAGTCTCTCATTTGTTTTTACAATTATTTTAAACCATTCTAAATTACAGAAGATGGAGATTACCATCTATCAGGAAATGTAAGGCATGCATTAAGGAGAGACACTGCCTCTATGGGCAAAAGAAACCCTCTTCATTTCAAGAGAAGATTCTTCCCCCTTGGGATGCAATTTTACAAGGTGTTTGTTTGTTTGTTTGTTTGTTTGTTTTTAAGAGGCTTAAAATGCATTCTTTATATACATATACATACACACACACACACACACATTTTGAGGGCCTAGATTTGAAAGGGGTCACAAACACAAAGTTCAAAGGTTATGGTTATGTTCTGTTTAGGGTTTCCAACAAAAATGGAATTTGAATACCCCTAAAGCATGACATATATTCTCAGTTTAGCCACAGTCCCCACCACTCCCTATTGTACCCCTAGCTGGCTTTACACATGTATCTTATGCCTCTAGCCCCTGAGGATATTTTTGTTGGCCTTCACAGTCTTAAAACATTAAATGAAATAGTTAATAGATATTTATTCAAAATCCAGAAAATGATAGGGGGCAACAACATGGGACAGGCTTTTGCAATTAAGTTAAATCATAAGATTCACTCAAGGATCTTAATGAACTTTCTGAAACGGGATCCTTTGTTAAGCAAGCACTACTTTCTTATTTAAAAAGTTAATATACTCAGTATAACCACACAAAGGGACTCAAGCATTTGCTATGCATAGGAGGGTAGAGTGATCAGACTATGAATACAAACACTTTGATTCTGATATTCACTATTTTGATAACTTGAGTTCAGTCACTTTATTTCCCTGAAACTGAGTGTTCTTAGCTGAAAGATGAAGGAATTAAGCTAGATTAGATCTAGCTAAGATTAGATCTAGATTAGATCTCCCTTAATTCCTAAAACCGTAAGTCCAAGGTTTCTCTCTTGGACTTAAAATTCAGTGCTTCTCTCATTCTCAGTATCTCAGACATTAGCTTTTGAAGAAAAAGGGACACTTCCCTTTCAGAAAAGCTTGAAACCTGGACCCGGGAGAACTCACAACAACAAGGAAAGGCAAATCAGGCAAATTCTTTACCTGGAATTCTGCAGTGAGTCAGAGGATGTGCAAGGACAAGTATCTGAAATTTATCATCTTTATTCTGGCTGATGTAACCACTACAAATAATGGCCTCATGCCTATGAGGTAATATGCTCTTTGCCAAAGACCTCATTAACAACTGAAAGGACCTTGAGAGAGTCTCCTTTATTTCACACAGAGCTTTTTTACTCTTTCCTTTTTAAGTTTCCTATTCTGATTATAAAAACACATAAAATTAAACACACAAACACACACACATAAAATAAGTTTAAAAGAGAATGGGTCAAAAACTCAGTTAAGATCACCTGGAACCTAGCCCTTGACAACAACCAGCTTTACTGGTCATTTACCATTTCTGACCATGTATTTGGGATCTAACAGGGAATAAGATAATTTTCTTCATTTCACGAAGCTTAAGACTCCTGAGGTGGAGACAGACAAGAGAACAGACAATTGAGATGTGGTCTGATGGGAACCTTACCCAGGCTTGGGGGTTCAGAGTGGAAAACTGCTGCTCTGGGCAAAAGTACGTCCAAGTAAACTCAAAAAAGAGGAGGGCATGAGTAAATAAGAAAGGACAGGGGAAGAAAAGACAGAGGTGGGGCAGAAGCAAAGGGAGGACGCCAAGAGGAAGAGAGGGAGGGCAAGAGAGAGGGAAGGGCAGGTGAGGGGAGAGCAGTGATGGGGAGGGAAGCAGGAGGGGGAAGAAGATGGGGAAATTCATGCAGCAGAGGAAGAGGAAGGGGGTAGATTGCTCCAAGCATAGGGCAGAGATCTGGGTTCCTCCTGCTTCCTCCACCTCGCACTGGGGCATCAGGCCGAATGGAGCAAATCTCGCAAACTTCCACAGACCCCTCACCATCATCATCAACTCCACAAGAAGGCTTCATGGTCCACCTCTGGACCCAAATTTAGAACACCACCGTGATTACATCACAATTCACAGATGCCCAAAAGAACGAAGGAAACCCAGAACAAGGACATCCTCAATCATCCCAAATACAGTCACTGAGTCCAAAAGGTTTCTTAATTTCGCAGAGGCAATGGCCCTCACCCAAACTCCACCCTATCTACTGACTATGTGAAGAGAACACGAAGCTGGGGAGGGCAGCATGAACGTCAACTGCCTCCACGTGTCTGAGGCAGCTTTCTGCCCTGCGCATGCCAGCCTTCCGAGTGGCCTTCCCTTCATTCAGATGAACAAACGCCACTGTGGACCTAGGTCTGGCTGGCCAGAGCATCTGTGGAACTGAACCTTCCCATTGTGGGCACAGCATCTCATAAAGAGAACAGTGCATAAAGTCAATGTCCTGAAAAGGAGAAAAAAACCTCAGAAGAAAAGACAGAAAAGAAACAGAGGATGAAAAGAAAAAAAAACAAAAACAAAACAAACAAACAAACAAACAAACAAAAAAAACCACCACTAGCCAGGATTTCCAGTTCCATACGCCCAAATCCTCACACGGCTCCATCAGAAAGCCTACAGTTGTGAACAATTACTTAGAGCAGAAATGATAAAGGCAGTAACAGTACGAGCCCTCATGCGGATGTGCCACAGCAGCTCTTTATCACTGTCATAACATTTAGGATAAAATTACAATAACTTAGGCTAACTTATCACTAGTGAAGTCAAGCCTAGGAATTCTTTACTTGCTAAACAAATAACGGCCTGCTTTTAAGAGGTTAGCAGAGTAAGAGCACAAACCACTAATCCTTCAAAGAAGAAAATATTTTATCATTTTTATTGCAAAGGTCACCGAAATAAATTTTCATTCCTTAATAATCACATTGTTGCGCTTCCTCTAACCTCTTCGTCAACAAAACCCTCGTACGTTAAAACCTATTGACGTTGTAAAATAAAATTAAGACATCTTTGTAGGGGAAAAATGTGAAATAGCTTAGAGGGAAACACAGTCAATCTATTTTGGTGTAAAAATAAAAATGTCTAAATATTTAAAAGGAAAAATAGCTATCTTAAGCAAATAACTAAGTAAAAACTACAAAATAGGGTGATTTCTGTCCCAAGTAACAAAATACCCAATTCAAAATGGCTACAACAAAATGAAGGAGTCACCAGTGGTGTGTGCCAAGCCCAGCGAGAGGATTTGCTTCAAGACCATCTTTGACTCAGCAGCTTCCATTGTTAAAGACCTGGTTTACTTTGAATCCCCTGGTCCTGCTTTTTCATGGCATTGCCGTTTCCTACAGCAGGCTTTCTTCACATACCCAAAATATTTTTCAGTTACTGTTGAGGTTATGTACTTCCTAATTAATGTCCAACAAGAGAAAGAGCCTCTTGGCATCAGTCTTCCCAGTAAAGGGACAGAAGTCCACTCTGTCAGACTCAGTGTGGTCCACGTGCCAACCCTGCCATCACTGTGGTCTGAGGGAGCAAAGATGCTCATCAGCCCCATCTACACCACCTGCCCACCTACACCATCCACCTGCCTCGATCTGGACCCAAGTCAGCATGTCCAAAACTACATGGGTTTCATCAAATGGCAATCAGGGGGTGCAGGGAAGGAGCAAAGGAGGAATGGATACCAGGGAACTATTCGGCCTCAGGGAACCACATCTTCTAATCAGATCTCAATTTGGTTAAGTCAGGCAAGTCATAAGCTCCAACTCAGTTGTTTTTCATAATAAAATACCATGTGATCTCCAAAGGTCCTTGGTTGTCTTTACTCCTATTTTCCAAGAACTAAAATTACCCTAAATAGCAAGTACAATTTAAAATCTCTTTTTTTGCCTTATTCACTTCTGTTTATTAGCACAGGTCTCCACATGTCAACTAGTTTTCAAAATCCTTCCAGGCTTTAAGAGAATGGTCCAGGGATTTTTTTAAACCATGATACACCTCTTCTAATACAATTACACCATTTGTAAGTTACAATTCTGGACTAGCTCTATTTTCTCTGGGACCCAAATCATCAATAAACTAGCTGCCCTTCCAAAGACCAAGCCCTCCTGTCTCTTAGGGCAGTGGACATTATTTCACCCTGCCTTCCATGAAAAACTATTCAGAACTAATACTGAGGCCTACTATTGCAAAAATACAACACAGCTTTAGCTCTTCAAGGCCACTGGAGGAGTACGGATGAGGGAACTCATTACTGTCTCATACCAGCTTACAACCTTTACATGGACATATTACTACTCCACCTCTGAGTTTCCGTATTACCCTAGATACAACTTCTATTGAGCCAGTCATGGTAGATGATAATTATCAGTTGGGCTATTTGTCTTACCCACTTCAGGGAAGCAAAAAAAATCATAGGACCATTAGAAATGTGCTCAAACCACCTGGATTTGAATCTAGGCCTCTAGGCTTTGAAGCCAGGCTCTGCTATTTGTTAACTAAATGAATTCTGAGACCTGGAAAGGCTAGTTCACTCACCAGTTTTGACCTCTGGAAACTGATGTCCACCCAGCCTTTCTCAAGGGGGCCACTGGAGAGGTAAAATGAGCAGATCCACGTAAAGCATTCAGAAAACTGCCAAGCTCAATAAATGCTGTTTATGTCAATTACCACAGCTGGTCCAAGAGCACAAAATAGGACCCAGTTAATACTGTTGATATCACTCTTTTTTTATGCATTAATTTGGTCCTTCATAAAGTGTTTCTAAAGCTTAGCAATGCTAAATGGATCTGAGTTATTTTCTAGGTCCTTCTCTCTTCTCATGCCTCATACTTCCACTGGGTGATTCCATCCACTACTATGGCTTCAGCCATCACCGTAAGGTTAATGCCACCTAAATATCTAGCTCTAGGACATTATTGTCCTTATCTCCCCAAGCTCATGCATGCCATCTTGTCTATTAGATATCTCCCCTTGAATATGAGGAACTTAATATAAACAGAACATCAGAAGAGAAATGAACAGAAATCAAATGCTAATCTCCATCATCGATGCCACGTCTCTGATAACCCCATCACCGGGTAAACATCCTCTCTGTGCCTCTATGGCATCCTATTGTATATTCCCCTTGTTCAACCATCCATCCTTCCATCCATGGAGCATCTACTCTGTGATCAGCTAACCATCATAACACACAAAACTCGGCATTCAATTGTCTACTTACTAGTCTGCCTTCTCTCCTTCTGGGTCATAAGCTCCCAGAAGAGGACAGGAATCGGATCTTGTTGGTCCTTGTATCACCAGCTTTGCATAAAATAAAAACACATGATAAAAAACCTGGTGGGTGAGGGAATGAATGTTCCCATGACACTGGACTGATGATGAAGAGCTAAAAACATGTCCCATAAATGGTATGTTAATAGCAGGAACAGAAGAAAGAAGGTACTAGAAGAATGTAGCTGATCACTGTTTTCAGTGCATATATGAAATCCCAAAGATACTTTCTTAGGGCGCCTGGGTGGCTCAGTGGGTTAAGCCGCTGCCTTCAGCTCAGGTCATGATCTCAGGGTCCTGGGAGCGAGTCCCGCATCGGGCTCTCTGCTCAGCAGGGAGCCTGCTTCCCTCTCTCTCTGCCTGCCTCTCTGTCTACTTGTGATCTCTCTGTGTCAAATAAATAAATAAAATCTTTAAAAAAAAAAAAGATACTTTCTTAAATCCAATCAACATTCTTACACTATGTCCAAAGCCAGACTATTTTTCATAAAGATAAAAAGAAGATTATATGTGTGCCTGGAGGTTTAAAAGGTCATAGTCTATAACTGTGAAAACTGAGGGGAATAAATTGTGGAAAGCAGAAACCAACACCTTATGACCAACATATACCCCCAAGTGCTCAAATACACACACACACACACACACACACACATACACACACACGCACACACACCCTTGGCTGGGACCAGCTGTTAATGATGAATGCCAGACTTCACACCACTTTTCAGCTGAGAACAACTTAAGGAAAGCATCTCACAATGACAGGAAGGACTATAATAATGAGAGACACCCTCCTGGTGTGAGGGGGCAGGAAATGATGCAGCCACTGTCACCACCACAACCACCACCACTCCCTACCCCAGCATAGCCACTTGAAACACATGTGAGGGCCCAGAAAGAAAAAGAGGCTCAAAACTGAGATGACTCCTCAACCAGAGTGTCCAGTCACAATAATTTGTGCCACTCCCTTCTGCTCTAAGCATGAGCACAGATATACTCTGGCTCTTTTTATATCCGAATCCCCGTGAATGTATATTATCTTCCCAGAGCAACTTATCCTACTTGGAAATCACAGAACCTGCAAGAGCACAAAGAGAATGGACCCATTTCCACATGGTTCCCAGAAGGTACCAGAAAGCTTCATTCAAACCATCACCAGTACTACTCTGTGAGGACCCCAGACTGAAGAAAAGGTTTTACTGAAGCCTGTGTTTCTTCTTACACATATAACACTGGCTAGTCAGCTTCTCATGTACTGAAGGCCTCAGCAGAAAAAGTTAGTGCCAGCACCAGCAGGAAGATGGGTGGGAGGGCTCTGGACACAGCTAGGAAAATTATTCTCCCCCTCTGATATAGGTGAAGTGACCACAGCTCAGGAAAAAAGGGATTCCTGAAGGCATTAAGTGTTCAAGGAAAGCGAAGTTGGAGAGCATACTGAATGACAGAGAAACTGCCTTGCTGACATGCCATGTTCTTTTAGAGTGCCTGACAGATGAAATGTGGCCAGTGACGGCCCTGAAAATGCAGGTGAATGGACAGTACAGGAAAAAGGTGTCCTGTTTCAGGACCACAAATGTGACAGCCATCCAAAAAGACAAGTGCTGTGACATCAACACTCCATCTCATGGAAGCCTTATAAATACCACAAACTAAAAATTCAGGATTTTCTGGGACGAAACAAAATAAGGTGGTTTTGAATTCACACCCACTTCGCCCAGAGTAGATTTAAAT
Organism: Lontra canadensis; assembly: GCF_010015895.1. Classification (NCBI taxonomy): domain Eukaryota; kingdom Metazoa; phylum Chordata; class Mammalia; order Carnivora; family Mustelidae; genus Lontra; species Lontra canadensis. The sequence goes on from NW_022630998.1 coordinate 42,724,527, forward strand.
AAAAACAGCTATAGATAAGGCAATGACATATGTAAATGCAGATACACAGACACACACAAGAACTCCTTTAAGGGCAGCATTTCAACTTATTGTGATTGGTTAAAGGTGTCCAGGCTAGTGCGGCATTAGAGATGCAAAGTTTCATTCATGAAATTTTAAATAATGGTGATAAGATTTATCTAGACGTACAAGCGGAACCTAAATATAAACCACATGAATAATAGAATGTGCATGAATTTTGAATGCTTATTTTTCAGAAGAAAACAAAGAACTGAACGTGTGAGTTCTCAGAGTCTATAAGTGTAGCCTATATTTGCATTTCAATGGCTTGCAAGGTAAGCTCTGTGAAATTGGTCAAAAGTATAGACTCTCATCTCTCCTCCATCCCCAATTAGCTACTAGAGAAAGTGGCATACAGATGTTAAAATCCAGCATCTCAGAATCTATTTCAGCTGATACAGATCAAAGTAATTTCGAAGCAAGGATGTTGAGGACAGAGACTTTCCACAGAGCAAATTCTGGTTAGGAAGCATGCAAAACCAGGAGCTAATGGCTGATGGGGCCAGGGGACACACAGAGAAATGGAATAGACAAGGCAGTTCACAACAAAATTTGTACAGAAGGGAAGAAAAGGCAAAATCTATAGACTGAGAGCCAACACATCAAAACATTTTTTCAGTAGGTAAAAAGGTAAGTGTAGCAATTTTTGTCCATTTAAAACAAAGGGATTTCAGATGTCAGCTCTGCTATCCTGCAGCTACACTGCACCCAAACCATGAACCCTAATGGTCAATCTCTCCTTATTAGCATTTTTCATTCTTCCCATTAAAAGACTTTACTGGCACTATATGAGCTACTCTTTGCCCTTTATAAATTCCCCTGTTCCAAACGTGTTAGTTTACGCTCACAGGAATAGAAGTATAATACACACCTATTACATATTAGAATGTTATCAATATGCCTTTTCAATTGCAGCACTTCTGGACTTTCGTTCTCTATGTTCCACTCTTTTGTCTTTCCTTTCAATAAAGACAGAGATTTCAGAAATCCAGACGTGAGCCCAAAGTGCAGGGTGTTATGCTTGGCTCATAGGAGGCATTCAAGAACTAGGAAAAGATACCTGAATTTAAAGAAATGGTGACAATTTGTGGATAGTAAAAATAATGGAGCTCCTTTTACTAAGTGCCCACCCACCAAGCCAGTGCTACAGTGCTACAGTAGCACCCAGTGCTACAGGCTGAATGTCTGTGGCCCCTCCCCCTGCCAATGCAAATTCATATGGCCAAGCCCTAATATGATTGACTTGGAGGTACAGCCTTCAGGAAATTATGAGGGTGAGACTAGGTCATGAAGGTGGGGCCCTAGTAATGGGATTAATGCCCTTAAAAAAAGAAAAAAGGAAGAGACATGAGATTTGTCTCCACCATGTGAAGACAGAGCGAGGAAGTAGCCATCTGAAAGCCAGGAAGAGGGCTCTCACCAGATATGCAATCTGTAGCACCTTGACCTTGACATTCCCAGGCTCCAGAAGTGTGAAAAATGTTTGTTGTTTAAGACCCCCTGTCCATATGATTTTGTTATAGCAGCCTGAACTAAGACAACTAGATATTTACCTACCTTTGCTGTAGTCCACTAATAATCCTGCTTGGTAAATGTTAGTATCCTTACATTATAGGAAAACACACACACACACACACACACACACACACACACACACACACAACCAAGGCACATAAAAATTTTAACCGGCTCCAGAGTCACACAACTGGGATGTGGCAAGTGACATAGTCCAAGGGAAGCAGAGAAAGAGAGAGGTGCAGCTATCTAGAAATACAGGAACCATGGCCATGATCATGCACTGTGTTCTTGCTACCTGCTTGACACTTTCCAAAGTAATTTACACACATCCATCTTATTTATTTTTACAGCATTCCTGGGAGGTGAGTAGTATTCCCATTTTAGGGATAGCAAAACTGAAGCTTAGAAGAGAGTAGTATGCCCAGAATAATCAAGGCAACAGGTGCTGGATCAACACCCCCGCTAAAGTCTAACAGACTTCAACACCACTGCTCTTACACTTGTAACCACAACATGAGCTCATCCCCTGTATTGTCACCACTGCCACCATAACTCTGGGTCACAAACCCACATAAAACTAGCACTTAAAACAATCAGCATTTAGTCTAGTGTTTGCAAGTCTACGTGTTGACTATGAGTCTGCCGGTCTTGACTCCTGGCTCCAGGTTTCTGTGGGGTCCATTCCACGAGCATTTGCTCTGGGACCCAGTGGCTACTCAGGGCATGTTCTTCTCACAGAAAATCACCAAAGTTCAATAAGGTGAATCCAACTCCACAAACTTATTTTAAGCCTCTGCTTGTGACACATTCGCTGACAGCTCATTGGACCCAGCAGGTCACATATGTGAGCCCAAAGTCAACCAACGGGAAGTAAGCCATGCCCACCGTGAAGCCATGAGGCCTGAGCAGGGGACTGAATGTATACAGAGGAGTAAAAAATGAAGAGAGTAGTTGTATCCACCACACTCACCAAATTCAATTTGTATTTACCATATCTCTTAGTTGGACTGTTCAACAATTAATGGGAAAAGAATCTGTGAGCTCAATAATTTATATTTAAAGTTCTAATGAAAAAGTGTAAACAGTCAAATCCATGGTATTATTCCACCTTCACCTTCAGAACAATACTAAAATTGAAAGAATAGATAACTGGAAAATACAAAAGTACCACCTCTCATCAGGAAAAAAATATCATTATGATAAAAATCCTATAAAATGAATTTCTCGACATGGCTGATATCTAACAATAAGCACTAAGCTAAAACAATCCATTAAAAAACACTTAAGTGTTTTTTACAGTCATTTGCCTGCTCATTGCAACACATTCTACCTCTTACTCTTAAGAGGGTTCAGTTTTCACCAATGTGATTTAATGTCTTTGTGTGTACATACACAAATTGGCAACAGTGTGTCAGAAAATTGATAAAATTGTACACATGCCATCTGTCTTTCTTGGTTGAACCCCCTGTCTTCAATTACAGCTATTCCATTCAAAGGGAACAAAAATCTTGACTGAATTTGATGTAATCTCACTCAGGTTTTAAATTTACTCACTGTTTCAAGCAATATGGTACCAACCTCATCATCTTCAATTAAGAATGAATTGCTTTTTCCATTACAGACTTTAGCTTGAGATGTTTCATTTTGCCTTTTCAAAATTGTATTGAAATGAGACTTGTAGGCAAGTCATCAAAGTTGGAAGCAATTTACAAAAATACGTGCACACACAAAACGACAAAAACACACAAAAAAAACCTACATCTTCAAAATTGGATACATTATTTTCAAGATCCGACACTACAGCATGAAACGACTCTGCTCTTAGTATAACTATAACCAGTCCTGCAAAAGAAGTGTTAAAATACACATAATAGTAATTCTTGGAAGCTATTCTAAGAGAAACCTATTAGTCTGTGAGAAATTTCCCTCTCTTCCTATTCATAATGTACTTCGATTAATTATTTAAAGCAGATGACTTCAGAATCTATAACTGGTCTTGACCTCTGTGTGGAAGCAAGCCTAAACCCATAAGTCCAGTAGCTTACCTAACATCTCTGCCTACAAGGTGCTTCCATTATATATGCACAGAATTAGTCATCCTCTCACCATCCAAATCATTTTTATTTCTGGCCCCTAGCTGTTGCTGGTCCTATGGTCTGAAACCTGAAGGTCACCTGCAGCTTCTCCCAGCTCTTTCCCCACCCATCCCAAGAGTCACCATGCCTTAATTGTACTGAGCTGCCTCTTCTCTACTCCCGCAGCCACAGACTCGGGAGCAGCGGTGGCACTGCTCACTTTCTCGCTCCTAACCTCCTAGCCACCTCCAGCCTCTCCTGGGGCACCCTCTATTCATACGTGACACAACAGGTGACAGCTGGCACAAGACTGCTGTGCTCCGCTTAAGATCTTTCAGTGGCTTCCTATTGTTGGGGGGTCCTGTCCAGATCCCTCAACAAGACATAGCTCTTGGGCCTCCAGCTGGTCCCTTCCTCCTTCTCATAGGCATCACCTGTAGCTCCTTCCAAAGGGAGGGTGTACCCCATGTGGTCACCCCATCTTGGCATGCACAACTGCTTCCCCGGCCTGGGACCTACTTCCTGCCTCACCCGCGCCTCGTCATCCGTCACCACTTGGCAGCAACCACCCCACCTGCACAAAGCCTTCCGCCTCCCGTGGCATGGCCTGGCACTGTCACCGTGCCACCCCCCCCCCCGCACTGTGACAGATGTGGGACCCGGCACTGGCTGTTGCCGGGACTGCTGTGCGAAGTCCCTTGCAGGTGGGCGCCATATCCCACCCCTGTTATGCTGATGGAGCTGGCGATGAAAAGGCCAACGGTGTATACCTAACACACAACACTCAGTCATCTGACACCCGTCTGGTCAAAATATGCTGCTGCTGCTGCTGCTGCTATCATCATTATGATTATATGTCTGTTGAAAGAAAGGCAAAGAATGGAGTTCTATCCCTGACTGCGTGAATCAAAAGCATCTGCGTTCACAATCTAAGGGTAGTAAGTGTTTTGAGAACTCAAGCGAGGGCACGACAGAAGATCTACAGCAAGAGGCCCGAATCACACGTGTTTGTTATCGGCCGCATTAGGATAATGCTTCAAGGGACAAAGCTACCTCTTACCATACCTGAGGTGGTTTCTAGACGTAAAGCACAGGGCATAAACCAGCAATTTTAAAAAAATGTAAAAATGGAACTGGACAGCAGCAGTGCCCTGGGTCCTGGTTAACGGGTCCCGGGTTAATGGTCTAGGGCCGCCTCCAACCACCCCAATCTCGTAACTGCCCCCTGAACGTGGGTTTGTTAATGCTCTCACATTACTACCATTGCCATTACTTAGGAAGTCAAGAAACAAATACAAGGAGGACATCCACCTCCACCTTCTTCTCCATAAAAATAAACCCACGTCTTGCTGGAAGAAAGGAAGCCAGAGCTTTCACATATGCCTTTTTAGAGACTGTCAAATTTTGCATTTGGAAGTACAGAAGGAGGTTCCATGCCTCTGGGCTCCTTGGATGTGTGATCCCCCCCGGAGCAGTGGGTCTCAAGCCCAGCTGTGCCACTGAGAGGTGCTAATTCAATCCATGGGGACTGCATCTGGGTCTCAGGCTTTAGAGCTCCGCAGGTGGTTCAAAAGGACAGTGTCTGTTGAACCGCTGTCCTAAGGTCTGGAACCATGTATCATATTAGAACTGATTTACCTTTTTCAAGTTCACAAAGACACGAAATAAACAATCTTTGAGAGCTTTTCATTGATCTTAGTGAGGGGTATAAAACAACTTCTTAGACAACAAAGCAAAAAAAAAAAATCATAAAGAGGCTCTCAAATCCCACTTTGGCTGATTATACAAGTAATACGTGCTTACTATAGAACAGTTAAAGAAAAATTCTTAGATCCTGCCATCAAGATATAATTATCCTTTTAGTGCTTTTCTTCCTGTTATCTTACATGAAAAAAACAAAAACAAAAACAAAAACAGGTTCCTAATATATGTGAGATAGGAATTATTTTTTTCGGTTTCTTTCCACCACCCCCAACTTCTCTCTGCCTCATACAGACTAATGTGTGGGTAGGTGCTACACATTTTTATAGACTTATACAACCTTTGTATACACTTTGCTTTTTCACTTCTCATTATTGTTATCAGCTTCTTCCCCATCACAAAACATTCGTCAAATGCATTTTAATGGCAATGTTGTCTTCTAACATGTATGTCTCCAAAGTCATTTGCCAACCTCCATGCTTTTGGTTGCTTCCAAGACAGACACATGGTTTCAAAGACTTTTTAAAAAGCTCTACCGTTGGGCACCTGGGTGGCTCAGTGGGTTAAGCCGCTGCCTTCGGCTCAGGTCATGATCTCAGGGTCCTGGGATCGAGTTCCGCATCAGGCTCTCTGCTCAGCAGGGAGCCTGCTTCCTCCACCTCCCTCTCTCTCTCTCTGCCTGCCTCTCTGTCTACTTGTGATCTCTGTCAAATAAATAAATAAATAAATATATTTAAAAAAAAAAAAGGCTCTACCGTTGCCCATAGCTTATTTGCAATTCAAGTTTCAAGTAAAATCAAACACCCTATTCTCATTACACTCTGGTGTCAACAATTAAATGACTGGTGGCTGCATGAATATTGAGCTTTCTAATTTCAGGTAATTCACAGTTTTTAAGAGTTAACCTAGTTCATTGATTAGCTGGGCTTTTAGTCTCCTTTTGTCTTCTTCTAAAATTATTCTTTAGATAATTTCAGTGCTCTAAGTGCAAGATTATTAAATTTTCAGGTCCTATCTACTTTGTTATTTTTTGTTTTGTTTTGTTTTTGTTTTTAATATTTTATTTGTTTATTTGACAGAGAGCTAAAGAGAGAGCACAAGTAAGCAGAGCGGCAGGGAGAGGGGGAGAGAGAGAAGCAGGCTCTCTGCTGAGCAGGGAGCCCGATTCGGGGCTTGATCCCAGGACCCTGGAATCATGACCCGAGCCGAAGGCAGCCGCTTAACCAATTGAGCCACCCGGGCGCCCCGGTCCTATCTACTTTGAAAAACCTTTTCTGGCAACTTAAGATTTCTCAAAGATATAATACATAAAACCACACAAGTCCTCAAAGCGGGAACTAAGAACCCAACAGTGGAGAAGTGGTGGCTACATTTATCTCAAAAGTTACTGCAGCTGAGTGTGCAACCGTTCTGACCAGCTGAGACAAAACTGGCAAGACAGAGCCAGCCCCCAGTATCTGATTCGAAGAAGCGAACTGGTTCACCTGGAGGAAGGACCATTGTGAGTAGTGAATGCTAAGCTAATTTATCATGCGGGCCTAATGCAAGAGACGACGCACATCGTAAGGGCCAGGACTTCAAGGGGAGTTTTCCAGAAAGCGCAGAGATGGACAATCACAGCCATTTCTTCTAGCAACTCTAAGAGCCAAGAACATGATGTGAAGTTGTAAGTCTGTCAAAGGATTTCCAGGGGAGCAGAGATGGACAGTCAGACTGTGACAGGACAGAGCTAAGGGAAGCTGGGGGACAAATGGGAAGAGATCTCTTGGTATGTTCACACCCCCACTTCTCTGAGCCCAGATCTAAGGAGTAGAGCAACTCAAAACTGAGATTGCTTGCAGGATCTCAAGTGCAGGTGTCCTGCATTATTGATTCAAAGAAGACCATGTGCTTCAGACACTAAAGTGGAAGGGGAGAAACAATCTCCCAAGAGAATTCGCAGCCTGACTAGAAAGAAGACATCATTACACGTAAGTGGGAAACGGTTGAGGGCCAGGGCTTTTCACAAAAGAGCAGCTTTGAATCCGTTCAAATGCTTGAACTCAGTTCAGGCTCCAGAGATGTGCACTAGGAAAACTGATCATTTTGACCATGGCTGGCAAAATGCTGCCAGAGCGAGTGAAGAGCAGATCATTACATGCCGTACTGTGCCTACCTCCATCGCCCATCCAGACCTACGCCCAGACCTTGGAGTCTGCCTACACGGACAACAAGTATGGGATCACTTGCCCCTCTGCCTGCTACTTTTGCCAATGGGGAGCACCTTTAAGAGTGCAAAAGGAAGGAGGACAACAAAGTTGCGATGTCCCCTCGGCCCCTCCCTGCAGAATCACCATGGACTGGCTATGTAGCTTCACCTAAGGTGCCTGTCACCTGCCTTCTCTGTCTGGACCTTCTGCAACTGCTCCCTCCCTCACTCCTTCAGGCCTGTGAAGATGATGGCTTCCTGTTGCTCCTACCCTCTGGGACTGCACCATCCCTTAAACTTCACCTATACCTTGCCTATACCTTTTACACTTTCCCTTTCATTAAACTCTTCTCAAATTATCCAATTTATGCATGCCATCTTTTTACTGCCTGGACTCTGCCTGATACCCACATTTAACTCTTTAAAATCACATTATGCAAGGCTTTGTCTGATACGCACATTTAAGTATTTAAAATCATAAGGCTCTGTGGCAAAAGAGAGGCAAGTGTGCTAAGGTTAACTTATTAAGTACTGTGTGCCAGGTGCAGTACTTACATGACCTAAAACCTCCTCCAATCTTCAAATACCCTAATATTTCTATTTTACAGATGTGGTTAAGCATTGTGTCTAAAGTTACAGAGCTATTCAATGTCACTGAACACATGTCCTACTCTAAAACTACGAATCTTCAATGGGCTTATAATTCTAGTGTAAGACATTCAAATCATTTTACAACATTGCACCATGCAATGGCATTAGGTATGCAAATAAAATAGATGATAACTATTACAAAGTCCAGAATGGACGGCAGTAATTTTGGGAAATTTCATCAAAGAATGAGAATTTACTGTGGTCTCTAAAATGAGCAGCAAGAATTTGAGCAAAATAAGGAAAGAGCATTTTAGGTAAAGGGGATCTAGGGATCTATGACATCTGGAGAGGGAGTGATGGGATAAGGTTTTGGAAGGCAAAGAATTGGCAAAGAAACCCAAAAAGTAGACAGAAGCTAAATTAAAAAGAGTCAGGTATGTTTTAACTCTATCCAGAGGTAGATAATAAGTCACACAGGAATTTTAAACATGTGGTTGGTGTGGGGATCCAGGCTGACAACCAGCATAGACTGGAGAAGGGCCTGGACACAAAGGGATATGAGACATTTCAGAAATTCAGAGGTAAAAGAGTGTAGCCCTAGACACTGGACATATTTTTATGGTAGAATTATTAAGGCTTAGGGACAGCAGGTAACAGATGGAGAAATCAAGGGTGGGAACGAGATGACTTGAAAAATTAGTATTTCATTGACAAAAAAAGAGATGACAATTTTCTGGTTTATCAGCTATATCAGAGAATAAGAAGGTACAAAAGAGGAGCCAGTATTCAAATTCGTCTATTTTACATGGTTACAAAAAGGTGTTAAGAAAAAACAATTATTTAAGCACAAAATAGAAATTTGAGGGAACATAAGCTTTTGAGGGCATCCTATCCTTACCCTCTGTGAATCAGGAAACCACAACATCTTATTTCCATCTCAGACACAGAAAGTGAACTCCTTCAACAGCTAAGAAATACCACTTCAGATATGGCCACACCTGGTCTAATTAATTAGGTATTTGCAACTACCAAAAGTTCATTTACCATCAGGGCACGTGGGTGGCTCAATCAGTTAGGAGTCCTACTCTTGATTTCAGCTCTGGTTATGATCTCAGGACTTCAGGATCAAGCCCTACGCCAGGCTCCATGCTAGGGCAGCCTGCTTAGGAGTCTTTCTCTCCCTCTCTCTCTTCCTCTTCCTTTGCCCCTCCCCCTGCTTGTGTACTCTCTCTCTTAAAAAAAAAAAAAAAAAAAAAAAATCAATTTACCATCTTGATTCTTCCTGTCCCAAAAAAAGCCTCTTTGCCTTTCTGGAAACTTTGAAGAACAGAAGTTCTTTATGCCAAACTATTATTATCATAACTTTTTATTAAATTAATCCTCTAACTAGAGTTCTGACATGTAACTACACAGAATCTTAAGGACAGAATAAGAGTCCCACACAACAATACTGTGATGGAATTTTGGGTCAAGTGTAAACACATCCAAATCACTTTAAAGTTGATAGAGAAGACACATTGAGGCATTATGATCTGAATGACCCACACTTAAGTATTGAGGAAAACAGAGGTAGCTGGATACCCAGTGAGAACAGAAGAGTCCACCTGCTTCTTTGCTTACCAAAATTAGTTTGAGAAAATGGCCAGTGGAAAATCAGAGCCTAGACCAAAGTAATAATGTTAGCTTTTTGTTGTTGTTTCACTTAAGGCTGGGAGACAAAGTCAGGTAAAAAGGAAAGCAAAAAAAAAAAAAAAGCCCAACACAAATCTGGAAGTCTAAAGTCAAAAGATTTAGTCATGAACTACATAACACAGGAAAAAAAAATTCATGCTAGCTGCATGTGATTATCTGGAAGTGGACTGAAATGCCAATACATAACTGGGGAGGAGGGAAATCAACAGATGATAGCAGGCAGAGCAAAATACCACAGGAGGACAGGAAAGGAATCCTATGACATCTCTCTGAGAGACTACTCCCTCTTTTAGTGATTTGTTGCTACTTTAATGACGCCTGTCCATCATTCTCCAGCCTTGGGAGCTATCACGTTAGGGATAGGGATGCTTTCATTAAAACAAACAAAATGGAAACATGTAGCAAAAATCACTGAAACAATTAATTTCCCTGACATTTAAAAAATATGATCTGTGTATGAGGAATATTAGCCCTGAAAGGAGCCAGTTATCCTTTGATGAATTAGACCTGTCTAGAAATTCAAATTGCCCCAAGTCTAAGGTCTGCCCAAGCCCATCCATCCGTCAGAATTTCCCATGTTTTGAGACGCAATGTGAAAACTTTCCCAGGTTCTAACAGTGGAAGCCATTGGGGCCTCTTTCCCCCATTCTCATTTCAAAGGCAGTGATTGAAGTGCTATCAGCAGTACAGGAAATATTAATAGAGTCCACAGAAAAGATGGAGAAGTGAGTCACTTAAGATGAACAATTCAGTTGTGTTGCCCTTTTATGAGGTAGTCAGTCCTTGAGAAATTGTATGTTCTCACTAAAAAATTTCCCAAAGACCAGATTTTTAAAATACCACTAGTATTCCTGTGTTTTAAGAGCTAGGGGGTACTGGGGCACCTGGGTGGCTCAGTGGGTTAAAGCCTCTGCCTTCAGCTCAGGTCATGATCTCAGGGTCCTGGGATCGAGCCCCACATCGGGCTCTCTGCTCAGCAGGAAGCCTGCTTCCTCCTCTCTCTGTCTGCCTTTCTGTCTACTTGTGATTTCTGTCTGTCAAATAAATAAATAAAATATTAAAAAAAAAAGAGCTAGGGGTACTGAAATTCTAAAAGTAGGTTCTAAACACATACCGCATTATTTTACACTGAACACATACTACATTATTATAAAAATACACTTTATGGAATTAGAATATTTGTGTGCTCCAGATTTTTGACTGGGCTTTTTGTTATCTAAATAACTGGCCTGTTTGACAAAGCATGCCTCTATTCGGTGTGGCACACCAACTGACTCTTATCATTATATAAAATCCTACAGCCCTGTCAAAATGATCCCTGTAAATAAATAATGTTTACTATCTTTGCTGCTGATTCTTCTAACTTAAAAACAAACTCCAATAGCATACATGGGGTAAAGATGTAACCATTCCATCTTGCTAGTTATGACACAGTGTTACAAAAATAAAAATTATCCCTTGCTATTCACCAACATATTGTCTATTATGTGCTAGTGTATTTATTATATAGCCATTAACTTTTTGGGCCTCATTTATGCCCATCTCCTACTTAGTACACTCAAAGGTCTCGTTCTGAAATATTTTACGTAAAAATAAATGGACACTGAGGGTATAGGACTTGCTCAAGACTACCTTGTAAACAAAGGGTCAGAATCATGAATACAAAAGTTGTAGGTTTCACCCTCGCTTCCCTACTACAGATGTATCTCAGTGACATGTTGAAATGTTTCAAATAGTGTATATTTGAAAATTAATGTTTAAATTCACTAGGTGGCGTTACTCTCATGAACTCCACAATGACATCTTTTGTAATACAAATTCTTAAATTTTATATTTTATAAATAGATTCCTTATAAAGCAGTTTCTTTAAAAAACTACTCTATGTAAGAGATGTCTTTTAAAAAAATATATTAGATATAATGGGAGTAAAAAAAAAAGCTTTGTTTGAGCCAAAGTTAAGTTGTAGCCATGAGGGTGGCAGAACTTTGAGACACTTTCATATTGTTACTTCTCACAGAATGAAGACTTTATCTCATTCATAAAAGAAATCAGACATTCTTTATCCATTGTGTAGCTTATGGTAGATGTAGTTAAAGTATGTTGAGTATGACAACAATCTAGCTCTCCAAGTATTATATCAATGAATTATGCTTCCTTTGTTTTGTTGCAAATGTTTTTGACAAGAGAGTATCTCCAGTATTTTAAATAGCCACAATCATTATTTATTTCTAAAATTAAAAGTTCTGTGAGATCTCTACCCCTCAAAAGCACCACGTGTTTCAACCATATCCTCTGAAGTTTTGAGAATATATATTCCAGAAATAAACCATAAAAAGGAGCTTCTGATCAACCATACATTAAGCAATTATCCAAAATGCATTAAAGGAAAGAGAAAACTTAGCTGAACTGCCACTTATTAATAAGCTGAACCACGAGGGAGCTTAACAGTTTATCATCTTTCTAACAATGAGACTTTCCATATTTAGCCACTGACCCCAAAGAGGACATGGAGCCCCACGAACAGCTGTGCATTACCAGAACTTTATAGATGTGATGAAAACAAAGAAAAGGAAATCCACAGCAGTGACTAACCACACTGTACATTCAAAACAATGACCACAGTGAAAATCATTAAAGAGGCAAGTCTGTTTACTTAGGCTGGGAACAATACATGACATTTAACCCCAATTTCTTTAATCCCTCTTTTGTTTACCTGCAAATAATCCCCTAATTTACCCACAATATTATGATATGAATAATAACTGTATTAGTAATGGACACTTAGAACAAAAAAAAAAAAAAAAAAAAAAGCAGACAACTAGACCAGCTGGAAGTCAACACCTATTAAGGACTATCTGAAAGCATTCCTAAATGTGCTATATATTCTGTACTGTCAAGCATGCATTTGACTTTTTTTTTTTTCCAAAAATAATGAATGAGAGTTTAACAATGGCTACTCACTAGATTCTTTCAGGAAAAAAAAAAAATACCACTTATACACAAGAGAAAGAGTTATCAAAGAGTTAAACATACTAATTCTGAACATACTTAGGTTTTGGCTTCCTTAAACTTACAAATCGCTAAGCAGATGTTTTTTTTCAAGTTGTCTGATTTGCCAAGTTTTGACTTGGAATACATTTGTACACTAAAGTCGGAGTAATTTAATTAGAGAAACTTGGGCACAAAAATCAAGGCAGTAAGATGGGGATCTTTCCCCATCTCAATGTAAACAAATTACAGTCAACTTTGATTGAGCTGCCAGCAGAAACTTTCATCTCCCTGACAGGAGAAAACTCTCAGCAGCTGCACACATCTGCAAGGCCATCAGACAGATGCTGCTGCCGCTCGGAGGTTGATCCTGACACAAAACTGAGTCCTGCGTTCCCAGAACTGAACAGAGTTGCCACCCTCGACAGACTTCCCAGACACTTGACAGAATGCCAAATTGGCTCCTCAGCTGTCACCACCAGCCACGATTAACTATTCTTGAACAACCGGCAGAAAAACAACCCACAAAGTATCAGACTAAAAGTCCTATCCATTGTCTCTGACAAAAGAGCCTTTCTCATTGAGCCCTGTGATGTGTCACTGAACCCTGTTAACCAGAGACTTAGCGTATCCCATTGCCAAGGGGATACGAGGAACCGTGCACGTTATCCGTGCCCAGCAAAGGAACGAAAAGGGAACTTTGAAATCCTCCACAGCAGACCACTGAGGATGCTACATTGCAAGAACAGAAGGATCTCCTACCTGGAGCCCTCTTCGTCTTAGAATGCTGGACTCATCCATCTCCCCCTCCGCTTTCTCTGAGCCTCACAACAGTCTAGCCATGCTGTACTACCTCTACTTGAGCACGCTAATTCAGAGCCCAGCAGCTGCTGAACACTTACATCACGCTCTAGCTGATTGGAGCCCGGAGTCAGCTGGTCCCGCTTAGTTATGCACTCCAGCAACTTCGGAGATCACGGAGGCTTGCAGTTCAGGGCGAGAGTGCAGCAAGTGGGCTCAGGTACCTAATGCGTTTAGCCAGGCGGAGGAGGTCTCTGGCAATTAGGCAGGAAACTGTGGGGTCCCTGTTTTTCCTTCTCCTTCAAAACGCGGGCTCAGGCATTCCGGACGACCAGTAAATGGCTTTCGGCAGGAGCTCTGGGTCAAGCCCCTTCTGAAGCAACTAGAAGGTCAGAGTGGCTAAGTAAATCAGTGGTGACAGACACCTCTGCAAAAGGCAGCGACTGATTGGGACGGTGAAAAACTAGGGCACAGCTGGTCAGCCAAGCAGCACCACCATGCCTGCCACTCATCTTTTCTGATGGCATTAAAGAAAAAAATGTAGCAGAACCCGCATGCTGCCTGGAAACCCTGCGAACAGAGGGCTCTGGGTGGCTGCTCTTCCAGCCTTGGCAGAACTCTTTCTACCTCCCAGTGTGAAAGCCAATTCATTTACATAAATACCTTGTCAGGAGATTCCTGGCCCTCAGATAGATACATTTTAGATATTCATGTCCCTCCTGGTAGTAACTTGGTTTTGTTGATAGCTGACCATAATATAAAAAGGCAGAAGGAATCGGAAGAGCCATCATTAGGTGGAATATTAACCTATTTAGAGTCTATAAGCAGCTAAAAAAAAAAAAAAAAGATTCCCATCATGTGCAATTTCACAGTCTGTTTCAGCTTGTTTACTCTGCTCATCCTCACCTTATTTCAATTCGAAGCAACCAAGAGATGAATATTAAGTTTTCATTACTGGCCTGGCACAGGAGTAACAACATACAATACTACCAATTTATAATAAATTATTCCCCCTTGATTTCCATTGTAGAGAGATTTAAATTGCGATTACAGTTCGGTTCTGAGGAGGCAGATTCTAGGACTCTCTGTGATTTGTCTGAAAACCACTTTCTCCTTCGCTCTATCCATTAGACAGTCTCTTTCTTGAAAGAAAGGAGGTAAGACAGGCATAACATTTTCTTAAAATTCCACATTTCCTGGGTTTTACCTAACCAGATATCAGATTTCTTAACGTAGGGCGGCGGCGGGGGGGCGGGGGGGGTTGGTTGTCTAGAGGTTCCTTACCCATCCACCTGCTACACTAGCTTTCTGTCTCTTTCTGGCTGTCAACACACTATTAGGAGTGCTATCAATTGATTAGATTATGTCATTAAAAATAGCTTGGGGATTTATGAATCTAACCACTGAGGAAAATTGATTGCAATTTATGTTCCCCAACAGTGTCTGCATAAGCCTTCAGACATACAGAGAGAAACCCTGTCAAGAAACAGTAGCTCTAGCAGAGGCATCAGCAAAGATGGGTATTGGGGTGTTCTTCCACTTTTGTGTGCTCATTTGATACCACTTAAGGAAGGAAGCCCTGGGGAGTTTTTAGTTCTTTCTCCCATATGCAGAAGTAGTACAATCTCTAGAAGCAAAGAAACAGCACCTAAGTGATCCCTGGGCAAGCCAAAGGGGACCAATGAATTCTAGCACAAACAATTCTTTTTAAAAAAAAATTTAAAAAAACTATACGTGTGGGGTGCCTGGGTGGCTCAGTGGGTTAAAGCCTCTGCCTTCGGCTCAGGTCATGATCCCAGGGTCCTGGGATTGAGCCCTGCGTCGGGCTCTCTGCTCGGCGGGAAGCCTCACTTCCCTTCCTCTCTCTCTGCCTGCCTCTCTCTGCCTGCTTGTGATCTCCATTTGTCAAATAAATAAATAAAATCTTAAAAAAAAAAACCACAAAACAACAAAAAAAACCTATATGTATTTGTTTACATGGAAGGACACAACAAAAACAAAAACAAAAGGGGAACAGCCTAAAGAAAAAGGTTCAGAGCCAGGCGAGTCAGGTCAGCTTGCTATCTGTGGGGGATATGCAAAGCTGGTGGAAAGAGATTCCCATTCTTGACAGGCCCACCTGTACTTTTAACTTTTCCCACAAAAGGGAGACCTTTTCCTTCAATGAAAACAAAAGGTATGACAGCTGTTGACCTTTCTCCCTCAAGTCACCCTCCTGAGAGAGGGGGCACGAATGGTTGCCTGAAATCTGAAGACCCATCTTAGACAAAGTGCCTTGGTAGCAGGTAAGAATACATTTACCAGCCTAGACTATCACCGTCATCCGTACACAGAGGCATAAAGAAG
The DNA here is from genome assembly GCF_010015895.1 of Lontra canadensis. Taxonomy (NCBI): domain Eukaryota; kingdom Metazoa; phylum Chordata; class Mammalia; order Carnivora; family Mustelidae; genus Lontra; species Lontra canadensis. Next base: position 42,740,487 of record NW_022630998.1, read on the forward strand.
CCCTAGCTGGTTTTAGGCAAAGGAAAAAAAAAAAAATCATGACCTAAGAAGCTGAACTTCCAAAATCAAAAGCCAAGCCTGGTGTCCTTACACATGCTTGTGCTCTGAATACTGGGATCCTCGTTATGCTGGACTGTCTAGAAAAAGTGGGGTCTAGTGGAGGGTACCAAGTTTTCAATACAGAGAAGGAAGGGAAAAGATTTTTCCCCTTGATACAAAGATTACAGGTTGCCAGGAGGAAGGAGAAAAAAAAAAAAAAAAGGTAGCATCCAGAAGTACCTTTTCTGTGACCAATTGGGTAAGCTAGCTAGAAATGCTTTCCCAAAACATTTCGAGGACATACTGTCAAACAGTCAAAAAGATGTGAATCTCAGGTAAGTGGACTCTATGCGTCCCAGGCTCTGTGGCAGCTAGAGAGGTTTGGTGGGTGGGAGTGATAAAAAGGAATTTGGTTAAAGGAGGCGGGGCGGGGGTGGGGGGATACTTTTGGTAAGTATCCTTCTTAACAAAAGAATATTTTGAGATAAAAATCTAGTTAAGTATTCAACCATTAACTAAGTCTAAGATGAAGATTATGACCATTGCAGCATCAAATCTCGTATGAAAAAATATCGATTACCTGTCAAAATGTATCACTTTGAGAAGTGATACATACATTTTAAAGAAATAAAACCAGCCAGAGGCAAAAACATTTGGGACAAAAATGAAAGGCTGCTGAAAAATAACATCAAGCAATAATGACTTAGCAGAGGGCATAGTAAAAGGAAAATTGCTACATTTACCCTTTGCTACATATTTTCTCATCAAGATAAGCCATGTGTTAAAATGCAATAAAAACTTCAAATGGTGACACTATTCACAGGTAATAATTACGATCTAGCTTAATTTCCATTAATAAACTCATTTTTCCAGCAATTTTATGCCTTCGTGAATATGTTCACAATATCATGATTCAATTAAAAAAAATACCAACTTCAATGTTTAATGCATTACATATGTCTTCAAATAAAATTTCTTAGGCTTTATCATCAATTGTTATCTAAACCTGGGGGCTCCATGGTACTTGATTTTTTTAAAAAAATATTTTTAAGGCTATAGCCCATGCATACTCTATCACAGGCGAAATTTACTTCAAAGAACACTCAAAATCCACAGATGCTATAATATGGGTAAAATTTAAATTTTAATTTTATTACAATAAATGATTCACAGAAACAAAAACAATTCTAAATCCTGAGAAAAATATGGGTGGGGAGTGGGCTGGAGGAAGCATGTGGTTACACACATTTTCAACAAAGGGGTAAACTGACATTTTGTAATTACTGTCCGTAGTTATGTTTGGTACAAGGATACAGGTTTGCCATCTGATTTACCTGGTCAGGTATTTTTCACAAATTTAAAAAGAAGTTAACCTCTCTTCACTCGGTCCACATTGGTTACCCTAAAGTAAGCATTCGTTCTGATTATACACCCACTCCTCAGCAACTGAATGGTCACTGAGGAGCTGCCCTGGGGCAGGCTTTGAGGAGTGTTGTTTTGTTTTGTTTTTTAAAAACACAACAAAGATATGGTAAGTTTCCAGACTTAACCCTGCCCACCGCCACCCACTGACCTAATCCACTCCCTACCAGCAGCTCTCAGTCTTGGCTCCTGGACCACCCACCTAAAAGCCAAGGAAGCCCAAATCAGAGGGGACTGTGAGAATGGTTTCCGGGCAGAGGAGAAAGTTTCTCCCTCCCCATCAGGCACAGGGAGAAGAGTCAGAAGAACGCCGCTGTTACCCGTCCCTCATCCCACCAGTAAGAGTTGTCAGGATACTCTGAATGTGATCTCTAGACCATCACCACCATCTGTGGTGGGACCGCCCCATCGTGTGTATTCTTACACACGTGTGGCAGCAATCACTATTTCAGATCAAGCAAAGTAGACAAACAGCCACAAAATGCATTTACCATTCTATCTTGTCTGTTACTTTCAAACAACAGACCAAGGATTCATAAATGTCTTTTATTTATGTTCACTGACCAGGTAAGTCTTATGTGGCCAAGAGACAAATCTTCCATTCACCATTTGATTACTTTTCCCACTCAGAAGCTCAATGCCAACAGCCAATGAATGTGTTGTACTTAAGAAAAGGAAATAAAAAAGATCATAAAAACTTAAAGGAGAAACAGACCATTCTGGAGAATGCATGTAAGTATCCATTACTGGGAATATAATCATACTGCAAGGTAAGTGGTAAAGAGAACCTCAGATGCCAATGACCAAGGTTACCCTGAGATTTGTTAAAAAAATACATTTCTGTATTTACATTGAAACTCCTCCTCAATTTTTTGCCCTGTATGTTTCTCCATGTTTTACTTCTAAATAATAATCGCCAGCATTTATTGACCATACAGGATGTGCCGAGCCCTGTTCTAAGTACTTTATAATGTTTATCTCGTTTAATCCTCACACAAACTCTATGAATTAAGATTTAATCCCCATTTTACAGAGGAGGAAACTGACCCTCAAAGAAATCAAGCAACTTCCTAAGGTCACACACTCAAGGAAAGGCAGACAGAACCAAAAAGCTGACTCTTCCAATTTTGGTTGCTAACCACCCTATTGCCTGTTAGGGTTTAAACCAAGGGAAAAAAAGAGCTTTCCAGATGAAAGGAACACATGAAAGGTGTCAGGTATTTTTAAGTTCCTAAGGAAAAATTACCACATTCTAAGTTGTCAGTGGTCAAAACACACCAGAGAGAGCATAAAGAATTCCAGATTCCATGGGCCACATGTCTCCGAAAAAGCAAAGAAGCAGGGTCTCCACAGCTTCAGGACAGAAGCTAGAGAGCCCCCACCCCCCCAACCCCACCCTGGGACACAGAAGGCAGAAGGGAGCCAGAGACAAGTGAGGGAGGATAGTCTCTACCTTCTTCTTAGCTGTCTCTGGGCCTCCAGGGACTCCCTCTGAGTGTCAACAACCTCACCTTTCTGGCTGCTCTGAAACAATTCAATTCCAAATAAAGTGTCATTTTTTTTTTTAATCAACATGTAAATTCCATAAAACCAATGGTACCCTTTCCAGTTGTGCCAGACATGCTACACATCCCCATTCACCTGTGGGGCATTTTGGGGGCTCCTCATTTCCCGGTCTCATCTTCTCTGGAATTTACCACTGAAGGCACTCCTTAAATGACTCTAGCCTTTCAGGTGAAATGACTCAGGGAGAGGCTGCTTGCCCTGTTCTCAACAGCACTGAGTCTTCTCCCTTCATTTTCTGAAAGTCATGACTCCCCAGAGTCCGTAGGAGAAAGCCCCTAGTACAGAGAGCTGTCCAGGCTGTGCCGAAGAAGAACCCAGTAACTTGGGGCAAGTCCCTCAACTTCCCTGGGCTTCAGTTTCTATGACAGAAAATAAAGACATGACTACGGACTTCACCAGGAAGCTGGGGAAGAGGAGAAGGCCACTTGCTGGGAAACTGATACCGCTGCCCTTCAGGTGAGAGTGGTCCACTCCGGACACCTGGTCCCTCCCTTCTGGCCCCAGAGCCATGTCTCCACACTCTCCTTCCTCTTCCATTATCTTGCAGGTCACATCAGCCTGCAGAGTACCTACATCAGGTACTTCTCAGCCACTTTCTGACTGCAAGGCTCCTTTGCCTGCTCAGGAACACAGGAGAGGCAGAAGACAGAGCTCAGTTTCCCAGTAGTTGTTCCTCATCCCCATCCTCCAAGTCACAAAGCAGTGAGCATGCTGACACCAGGGGTGGGCTGAAGTGTGGGGGCGGAAACACACACCAAGGTCTGCACTCTAACTCTGAAGAAAGGTTACATACTTGGCTCTAGTTGGCATCCATCTTCATTCCAGCCTAATATTAATACTGTAATAGGACAATATTATTGTCAAAGGCATTACTGTCTCATCTTTAGAAATATCCGTTATTCGGGGCGCCTGGGTGGCTCAGTGGGTTAAATCCTCTGCCTTCAGCTCAGGTCATGATCTCAGGGTCCTGGGATCGAGCCCCACACCGGGCTCTCTGCTCAGCGGGGAGCCTGCTTCCTCCTCTGTCTCTGCCTGCCTCTCTGCCAACTTGTGATCTCTGTCTGTCAAATAAATAAATAAAATCTTTAAAAAATATATATATATCCGTTATTCGTTAAAGTAACATACAAGTGAACCCAATGTTTATCACCTGTGTCATCAATGCTCTAAAGTAAAGACACTTGGAGACAGGTTCCATTCTATTTAAAGTTCCAGGAGAGCTTATACTCAGGAGGCAACACTGAAACCATCAATTACCTTGTCCTGTATTTTAAAATAGTCATTTGAAATTTTAAAGGAAGTTCTAATCTCTAAGGTCAACAAAGGTAAAGAAAGAGTTCATACTGCATGTCTTTTTCTCCCCAAAGAAAAGTGCTCAAGCCTGTCGGGAAGAGGACTAAAACAAAGGACAGGCTGCCTGCCTTCCAGAGAAAGATGGAATTTTTCCAATTCAAAGGAAAAGGGAGGGATCTAACACCTTCCCACATACGAGACACCGCAGTCTGAATTTGTCCAAGGAGTAGCATTTTCTCAAACACATGTTTCATTTAGCAGAAATTGCAGGTGGGGGTCACTAGCAAGCATATGTCTATGAAATATGCTGCATCCCACGCTTCCTGCATTTAGCTCCATTTTCCATCCCGCCTGTAATCCTGAAGACTCTTTAAATGTATGCGACTGGCGATTTCTACCATGTAACATGCATGATTTCACTTCAGGCTTTTCACAAGAAAGCTGTATTGTCTTGACGTTTGCATCACCTTTTTTTATCTAATTATTTCTGGCATATTACCCATCAAATCACTACTGACAATATGACAGGAATCATGGTATTGAAAAAATGACATCCTAGGAGGAAATAATAAAATATAAATCACATACATAATTTTCTTTTGAACGTTTTAACAATGACATCCTCATATACATATGAAATATAGCAGACTACCCCATAAATGTTCTAACATCAATCACGGCAGGGAAAATATTCTCTAGTTTGCGAACACGCGGATCCAACAAAATATAGCATTTCTAATAAAACTGGGTAATACAACTTCATTTTTTTCATACGAGAGCATTTATGAAGATGTGACAATTGGAAATAGCTCCAATATTTTTTTTTCAATTATGTCCCTTCATCTCTAAATGATACACAGCTAACACTAGGATCGTGAGCTAGCAGTTAGTGAACTCCTATATTCCATATTAATAGATCTATCAAGATCAGAGTAGATGAGTGAAGTAACTTTGGCAGTCCTGCCGCTACAGGATGCCTACCAACAGCACGAACTTTAGAAATGAGTAAGTCAATAGGTACATACGGAAGTAGGAACACTCCTGGTATCAACTAAGTATTTTAGGAGTGTCTGAAAAAAAGAGATAGTCCTAAAATAGCATGCTAAATAAAATGAGGGTAGGATTGCATACCTGCGGTAGTCAATCACTCTTCCTACTTAGGTATGTTTATCCCGACATGTTTCCAATACAGATGGGAAGAGCCACATGCAAGGGAATTGTTTTAAGCCCTACAAAATCATGTCTAGAGCCTTACTCTACCTTGAGATGCCAGTGTTCATTAATTCCAAGGTTCTGACTGGGAACCTCTTTTAGATCTTGCTGGCATTAGGCACCCAGAGCCAAACAATTTTGGTGACTCCTTCACAAATACTTAGGAGCTAAGGAAGTCTAAGAGGTACATACAAAAGGGATTTTAAAAAACAACTCGACATCTTTCAGGTAGGCCGACGTAAGTCAGACACTGCCCTTGAAACCTGTTTCTGACTCCAGTGATACCCACATCGAGCTGGCCTTTCTTTCCATCACCCCGCACTAACATGTCATTCAATTCGGAAGTGAACAGACACAAGGCTGCTGCTAGCACTCCTTTTTGGATAATGACAAGTAGAACTCTTTGGGACTCAGCCATGTAACACGGCAACGAGACAGAACACTGTTTCTCTACAGAGTTCGAACTCTGTCTTCTAGCTTCCCTTAAATGTGCTCTTCAGAGAAACACAAAATGTGCTCCAGATTCTAGCTCATTAATCCTCATCAGTTTCTTGTAAAGTAGCAAGGCAAGAGACTGGTCCAATTTACCAACAAGTGAAGTAAGGCAGTGAGGTTAAAAATAGAGTCCAAGGTCATGAAAACTGTTGAAAAACAAACAAAACAAAAAACAGAGCAAACAAGAGAATCCAGGCTTCTGGGTCAGGTACGAGGGCCCAGACATCAGCCATGTCCCCAAATTCTTCCCCCTTTCCTCATCTGCCTTCACTGCCCATCCCACCAACATTTTAACAGGAATTCCAGGGCAAGGGCTCCCCTGCCAAACCTTCAGATAGATACACAAACAAACTCATGTGTGCATACCCATGCATTGATATGCATACACAGGGAGAAACAGAAGCACTAAATGAATGTCAGACCAAGGATAAATTCTTTAGGGACAAGTCACATTAAGCACTGTCCCATTACCCAGTAGTAATGTCTATCTAGTTCAGCAAAACAAAGTTGAAAACAGTATTTCAACTGCACAAGTCACAGATAAACTGTTTTTGTTTTTTAATGGTTAAGTGTCCCTTTATACTCCAAGAACATATAGTCACGTATTAATATTCAAAATACCACGTGATTCTTGGGATCATGTCACACATTTAGTCCACGACTCTATCCAAAGACCATGAAGAACAGCCTGTTTCTCCTTCCTCCTTCTTTAAGCTCAAGAAAAATAAACACTTGTCAAAAAAAAAAAAACAAAAAACAAAAAAAACCACCCAAACACACTTGTCTAGCTTTCTTAATATTTGAAAATTATAACTATAACTAATTTCTATTATACAACATTTATAGTACACAAGACCACCATAAAGTCCTATATATATTTTTTAAAGATTTTATTTATTTATTTGACACAGAGAAAGAGAGAGATTGAGAGAGCACAAGCAAGGGGAATGGCAAGCAGTGGCAGAGGGAGAAGAAGGCTGCCCACTCAGCAGGGAGCCCAATGTGGGGCTCGATCCCAGGACCCTGGGATCATGACCTGAGCCCAAGGCAGATGCGCCCCAAGTCCTATCTAATAGTCTTATCTAATGTTAATGAACAGTGATACATTACTTTTCTTTTTTTTAAACACCAAACTATTCATCACTTTTATACATAAAGGACCTGGAAACAGCTATTAAAACTGTCTTTAAAGTAGTTCTCCAAGTAAGACCAAGGAATGGCTTTAACAAAAATTAATATTCTCCAAAAAAGGACAATAAGTGTTTGAAAACTTTGATCTTGCTGATAGCTGATTTCTTGGACTTAGTTTCTTCTGAGTCTATGTAAGAATGCAGCTCTAGCACATTATCCTTAAAAATCAAGATCTATCTCAAGTTTTACAGACTAATAAAAAGTCACTACGTGCTGTTTGAAATCCACCGCTCTTTCATTTATATTCATTAATCTTAATGATATCATTAATTCACAATGTGTTTCACAGAAACTAACTGTATTTTTCCAGAATCAAACATTAACAATTATGCCTCCCATTATCACCTAATAAAATAAAATTTAAAAAGTCTCAGGCACATCAGTGAATATTTTGGTATGGTAACTAATTTGCATTTTTAATGCTACAATAAATTGACCAGATTATCATCAATAAGATAAATTAATATTCTGTAAGTAAGACCATAGGGAATTATTCTGTTAGAAATTGACAACTCCTGACACTCATTTCCTTGAGCCTTATTGAATACAGGCTTAGCCCTTCTTTGTCCTCTTATCTAAAGCTGGCCTTTGTGACTCTAGCTAATACCACACAACAGAACCTATTCCTCTGTAATTTTATATATTTATCATTGCTTTAAGCAAAAAAAAAAAAGATTAGGAAATCTGTGCTCTTCAAGTAAAGGAGAAATATCTACCTGGGCAATAAAAGTGCCCTGAGTCAGAAGTGTGTGAATCAATTTGTTTACACCTTGTATTACTATACACATTTTTTATCCCCTTGATTCAAAAGCCAATTGCTAAACATCTACAATGAGCCAGGCATTATGATGAATGCTGAGAACGGGAAAGACAGACTCAGTCCTTCCATAATGCAGTCAGGGATCCCAAGACACAAGTACCAAGGAAGGATGAACTCAAAGGGTAGGTGGAGAATAAGGGAGGTTTCCAAATTTATCCACTCATTAGAATCACTGAAGATTTTTTTTTTCAGATTTTATTTATTTGTTTGTTTGTTTAAGAGAATGAGAGAATAGTGGGAGGGGCAGAGGGAGAGGAAAAGAATCACCAGCGGACTCTGGGCTGAGCAGGGAGCCCCACACATGGCTCAGCCTCACAACCCTGAGATCATGACCTGAGCTGAAAGTTTAACTGACTGAGCCAACCAGGTACCCCTGCACGAACTTTTATAAATTTCAAAATATAAGGCCACACCCAATCTCCTAAATCACAACCCCCCAGGGTGGGCCCCAGGCATCAGCAGTTTCTGAAGCTCCCCAGGTGATTCCACTGTGCGGAGGTTTGACAGCCCTGGTCGAAAGAGCACAGGGGTACTAAGCCCAGAAGTCAGAGCGACCTTCTTACTACAGAATTCCTGTCATCTTCCCCATGCGTGATTACCAAACTTGAGAAAGGGGCCAGGGGACCCAGTGATGGAAAACAGTAAGGGAAGGGAAGGATGAATTCCTGTGGTTATAAACGAATAGGATTTTCATCTCTTTTCACCAAAGACAAGCATTTTCATTTAAAGACAAGGCACTTTTTGCACAATATTCCTCTAAAATTGAAGTTCAGTGAACTGGGTAAGTCCTTTCGGTTTTGGCCTTACTAAACACATTACATGACTCAATTATTAAAAGCAAACAGGATCCTTCAGCTTTTCCTTTTGAGGTTTCTCCGGTGAAGATTTCATAGCTCGCATGACAACTCTGAATGCCTATCGCCACTCTCCTCTGAGACAGGAGAAAAGGACATCTATGAAAAGCTCATTCATTGTATTCTTTAACTGTCCACTGAAGAAAACTAGCTATAATAGCCAGTATATATCCTGAATGTTTTACCCACTGACAAATATTATTAGACCAGATCTGATTTCATTTTGTAAAACAGTACACGGAGATTCCTTACTCTAAGCCATCAGTAAAAATACAGATTTCTTTAGGGACAATAAATAATAAGAATACTGTACAGGAAAGGAGGATTTTCTCTTAATCCTTGTCTTCCAAAATACAGGTTTTGGAAACATGTCACCCATTTCACTACTCAGTTTTTAGAGGGGATACTTGCATTTAAGAATTGAGAATGTCACTTCCTTTACATGCTTCTGAAGAATGCATCTTTCACCATCTTCGAGTATAAAAACCGTAACTAATAGATTTAGCATGGAGTTACTCATTTAGCTGTAGTATTTAATTGCACATGCAATGGAGTTTCTAATAATGTATCCCAGTAGCATGACGTCGATTTCTTCAAGAAGTTGCATGCACCATGTTCCATTAAAATCCTTTTTTTTTTAAGTTACTGGAAAGCACTGCCCTAGCTACTGAAACATATTTCTAGAAATAAATATATATATATGTGTGTGTATATATATATATATGTATGTATATATATATATATATCTCAAAGATACCAAAACATCTACCATATATTATTCTCTAAAACTCAAAATACTACCAAGATTACATATTCTCTAACTTGCAGCAGTGATCTGCAGCCCAAGTGTTGTCAGAAAAAAAATCTCCATGTGACATGATAAAGCATTTTTATTTCAACCAGATATTAGCTTTTAAAAAGTTCTTCCTGACAGTTTCCTAACAACTAGAAGATTAGTTGTAAGTCAGCCAATTGCTTTTTTCCACTTGACATAGTGAACCACCTTGCATGTAGGGTATATCTTTCCCTTACATGCATTATGGATGCAACTTTTCAAAGTCCTCAACCTACTTGCTTCCATCAGTTGCAAATGAGATTTGCTGGTGTGCCACCTACTGGACAAAATATCATTTACATCAGTGCTCTTTACCTTGTTTCTTTGAGCTTTTAAAACCTTAGATTCTCTCTGTTAATGGAGACAAAGATCCGAGGAACTATTTTTAGAGGGTAATCTAATGAGAAACTGAGTTTGCCCCACCAACAGTACTCTAGGTGGTAATGTTGTAAACGATACTTATGGGAGGACTGGTCTCTTCTACACACCTATGGCTACTCATCATACTTGATGAAGCACAAGGGAGGCAACCAAGGGTCATGAAAGCATTCAAGGTCATCATCCAAACAAGCAAGGACGATGCTTGCTTGAGACCTGGGTGAAAGTGATCGCCTCCCCTAAAAGCTGATGATCTATAAGGAATTCACCCCACACTGACCGCAAAAAGTAACAGATTCCCAGCTTTCTAAGTATGTTGTAACCTCAGTGAGGTATGCACTCATCATAAATAGTTACTCTGATTTCATAGTTTGTTACTAGGCTAGGTAACGTTCTAAAACTCTGAAAAGTATCTGGAGACCCTCCTTCCCTGAGGTTCCAGAAGCAGCGAGAGAGAGGAGATGAGGAAAGGTACCAGGCAAGCACCACTGTCTGTTCCTGCAAAGCTGCCCCTGGAAACCCATCTCTCCCCTTAACCCCCAGAGGCCTGGATCAGGCAGAATCCACGAAGCATTCAATACCGCTCTCCTAAATCTCCAAGAGAATTAAACCTTCTAGACTCTTCTGATCCCAAAGCCCTCCAAGGGAACATTCCCTTCTGATAACAATGGAAGAGTGCACTATGCCTATGAGATTTGTATCTACCCCTCCGTCCTTCACTACTAGCTACTGTTTGACATGGACTCCTCTTTCTGGTTCAAGCTGCCGGAAATGGAAATTCTGGTTTCAGAACTAGAACCACCCACTTCTTCTCAGTGGGTGAAAGATCTACAAGATGCCAGTCAACCAGCAGTTTTATAAGGCAGGTACCTGTCTCCTGCTTTGCTCATTCAGATCGTTGGTAAGCGGAAATATACAGCAATGCTGCCAGGCTCAGACATTTTGTTCAGAAGCAGTACCTGGAGGCAACTCCTTCCTCTGTTTTTCTTTTAGGGAGGAAATATGGCTGAAGAATAAAAAGCACAAGAATGGCAACTGAGCAACTGGAATCCATTCTAGGTTCTGACACTTAGCTCTTGATTGTCCTTGGGAAAGTCATTTAATAAATCGCTTCCTGCAATTTGTTTCAGTTTGCTTAAAGGAAAAGACACCTGCCCATTTTTACCCTCCATTTATACCCTGATGTTTAATTTTTTCAATCCTACAGAAAATGTAAAAGAATGCAACAAATACACTGATACTCTCCACCTCTCCTCAATTACAAACATTGGTCTACGCTTTCTTTTGCTCTAAGTATCTGTGAAACTACAAGATGTGCAATGCCTTCATCAATCGAGACTAACGAAACAGGTCTTTTTTGCCTTTTAATGTGTCCATCTACCTCCCTGACAAAGTGACACAGGCACCCATCGCACAACTAAATCAAGATGCGGACCAGACTGAATACTTTCTTGACGTGACTGAATTATAAAATGCATACATTAACAGACGTTAACCTACCCAGAAAAAATGGGATTTTTGACTTCAGAGAAAATGCTTTAGGTAAAAAGCTCCCCACCAGGGGCGCCTGGGTGGCTCAGTGGGTTAAAGCCTCTGCCTTCAGCTCAGGTCATGATCCC